>NC_134314.1:41358703-42092326 GCF_964195595.1 Calonectris borealis
TAGTGTAGATGAAGTGTAAGAGAATAGTGGAAAATGCCATATTTTAAAATACAATTACCGCAGCATGTCAAAACTAGAGAGAATTGCAAGAAACATCAGAAGGGTCTTGACACAGCAAGATAACCAGGCAACATTATGGCAAACGAAATGGAGTGTAAAAACTCCAGGAGGCAATGCAGAATAGAAGAAATAATTGACTGTAGTCAGTCCGAGGAAAGAATATATCAGTATCATCAAGGGAAGTGAAATGAAAGTGGCTGGTCGGTGGTGGTCCAAAAAGTAGTTGGAGAGATGCTAAAGTGTAGATCGAAAGTGTTATTGGGTAAATGATGTAAATGATGTAAATAAATGGTGTGATCAGCCTTTAGATGCTGCATATATATGTGGCCATCATACTTTGGAAATGATGTAGCAGCAAACAGAAGAGAGTTCAAGAAGGCTGGCTGAAAGGAAGGGGCATGGACAGATTTCCAAAGAGATTAAAAACATCAAAACCATCTGGCACAGAGTGGAAATAATAATGAGAGAAAAGACTAGAGAGAAGAGACATAGGAGAGCTCTTGTTTAGCTGTCCTCAAGCCTAAATACGGGAAGAGGGAGCACTCGAAGAAGTTAAAACCAAGCTGAGAAACGTCCCTAACCCATCATACAGCTCACCTTGGGAATTCATTTGCCTCGTGGATATCCCAGAGTTTTCTTGCTGGGGGGCCATGTGGTCCACGTGCTAAGCTCAGTGAAGAAGCCGCTTGTGCAGGGGTTTTCAGTTGCCACCTCGCCTATGTGAAGACATCCATCCCAGTCCTGCATCACTGCAGCCCAGGGCGCAGCATTTGTCCCGCTGCAGCCTGGGGCGCAGTGCTGGACCTCTCCTGGAGGAGCCATACCTGGGGCAGCCTTTGCCTGTGAGAGCTCAGCCCCACTGCAGGTTTGAACCTGGATGGGCAGGCACACTGTGGCACAAACCCTTTGGGTGAGGCATTGCAAAGCTTTTAGAGCCTGAAGGAAAGTCAGGCTATGAACGCTCTGAGTTCTCTTTCAATGGGGGTGTTTCAGGGCACAGTCCCCGATCTGGGCCCTGGCTCTCCCAAAGCTTCTGAGGTGGCTCAGGTGCAGGTGACACCACTGATGTCGCATTGCGTGGCAGCCAGCAAGTCTTTTTGCTGAACGAATACTGCAAGCTGATTACGTCTCCAGCAATTGCCAGCATTATCACAGGGTAGTAATTTTTGTAGCTCATTTTTTGATGAGCTACAGAAGCCCAGGGCATGATCTGCCAGCAGTGACAAGCCAGGTTGTGACCTCCTGAGAGCAGAGTGGTGGCAGGAGTGTGACAAGGTGGAGACACCCAGTTCTCTGGTGTTTGGTGAAGCGCTAGCACTGGGTGTTTCTTCCTAGTGCCCAAATGAGTTTGGTGCCTCTTTTCCTCGAGTTATGCACCCACATTAGCAAAGAGATTTTTACTTCTTAAAACGCAAAAAAAAAAAAAGTAATGTCTGTGTCCTAAATCCTACTGTACAAAAAAGGAATGGAGTGAGGGGATGCTTCAGTGTCAGCATGGGGCTTAGGAGAAGGAGGTCGTGTTCCCTCCTCTGCTATAAACTTCCAGCAATCCCTAAGACACATGCCAGTTCCTACTGGGATTTGCCTGTAGACCACAAACTGCATTTTAAGATGTGACCCTGAATCTCTTTGAGTGTGCCCATGCCAGCAAGCTGGGTTTTCTATTTTGCACTGGACCCCTGCTCTCCCAGTCACCCACACCGTCAGTTTGCAGTAGCTTTGCACTGGAGCAGGCAAAGTAGTGCCCATGGGGAGGAAAACCCGGGCAAGGAAGACAGGATAATCTGTGCTGGGATTCCACTCTCCCTCCACAAGCACAGTAAAGTGCCCAACGACGCCCCAGCAGACCTGGAGCACCGTCTGTTCTGTTGAAGTTTGAAAAGTGATGGGACAGCTCTTGCCACGTGGCACATGCCTGATGGTGCACACTGTGGTTGTACCCTGTTTCCTCAAAGCACCCGAGATCCCAACAATGTGACCCAACCAACGTGCACCGCATTGCACCAACACAGAGCGTGCTCTGCCACAGCAGCCACAGGCACTGAGGACACCGTCTCCGCTCCTGGGGTCCCACCTGCAACATGGAGGTGATGCTGGAGCGGAGCGAGCCATTATCACTGCACAGGGCGCTACAGGGAGAAACACGGTGAGATGTCAGATGCCGAAACACAGCTCCTGTGTGAGGACCAAGGCCATCCTGATGGGCAGTGTGCAGAGGCCAGGTGTCACCCCAGACACATGTCCCAGATCATGCGCCATACTGGGTCAAGGTGACGCTGTGGGAGGAAGAGAGAGGACAAAATCTCTGCTGCCTGCTCCTTAGCACATCTGTGCAGTTTTCTAACCTCAGTTTGCTATCTGCCTCTCTCCTGAGGAGCAGGTAACTCACCTCCCTCCCTGCCTCCTCTGTCACAGATATTCCACTCCCTGATGCAATTAATTCACTGGTCTCCATTTCACAGGCTTCAGATGCACTTAAGTCTTTGAGCAGTTACCTTAACTTCAGTGAAACCATTTGCAAAAGTGAGAACCACTCAAGTGAAGAAAAGTCTACCTATCATTTGCAGCAATTTCTCGCATTTCAACTCTGGACTGTGTAGCTTTTTGAGCCAAAAAGATTTAGACTCTCTATATGCAGGATTGTTGCATTCTCCTAAAGCAAGGAATGATTCATTCCAGTCGTGACTGAAAAGCTTAGGGCTTGCCTACAGTTGGAAATTTACCAAAATAGTTATTCTGGAAGAAGTCTTGGGGTAGCGGCTCTTCTTCTGGAATTAAAATGCCCACACAGCGTTTGATAACAACGTCGTTTTTCTGGAAGAGCTGTTCTGCTACATTTGCAAGTGTTGACTTCCTCGTGTCAGAGGCTGCCGAGCGGGTTATCCTAGCTGTGGGATTTAAAATGAGGGGGTAAAAAAGGGTTTGTTTTGGTGTCTGAGCATAATAGTAGATCTGATCTGCAACTGCGTTTTTGAGAGACTCATAAAACTAAATGGGTGGAAACAACACAGCAGATTATTAGCACCAAGGTCGTCCGCCAAACTGGAGGCGTAACAGCGCAATGGAACTTATTTTATGACCTAATTTCTAGTTTAAGTTTTCCATCAGCGATTGCCTGGGACATAAGGACACATTGCTGTATTTTAGTCATATTCCCTCCTGGTTTCATGTTGCAGTTGCTAGCAGAGAGAAAGATTTGGTTTGGCCCTTTCTACTTCTCAACACCCTCATTTCACCACATGCCCCCAAAACTGATACAGTGCAGGGCCAGAATACCGTCAGGCCAACGTGCTGCTTCTCTGAGAAGCTGAAATCTGGCAAGTCCCTCAGATGCTTTTTTTCCCAGCTTTTCCCCATAGTGCTAGCTGGGGGACTGACTCCAAACGCAGCAGGGCTTGTCTTCCCTGCAGACATTAAGGGCCACTTGTGTTGACATGGACCATCAGGAGGGCTGCTGCCCAGTTGCACCCTGTGCTGCATGGTACTGGTCTTCATGGGCACCAGGTTTCTCATGCTGGGACTTCCTTCAGGCTAGGAAGAACCACACGCATGAAACGTTACTCCAGAAAACAAATCTGTGCCCCATCCCCCTACCTGAGGGTACTGCATCTAGCCCCCTGCCTCCCAGCCGTATGGAGACCTGCAAGGCTCATGGTGTTGCACACGCCAGAACATGAGGCATTAAATTCAGTGGGAAGTAATTTTGACCAAACTCTTCGGGTTTGAGGCCTCTCTGTATGTGTGTATAGGTGTACTTTGTGGTTTTGTTAATGCCTGAAGATGCAGCTGCTAGGCAGTCTCTGCTGTTAAAAGGGCTGTTGCCAAGGGATGGCTCTTGCCCGGTGGAAGAAAAGCCTCCAGCACAACAAAGAAGGTGAGGCTCAGCGTTCCTGATATTTCTACATTAAAAATGAACAGTAACTAATGAAACAAAATAAAGCTTTTAAGTCCTCAGGATCTTCAAAAAAAGTGCTAGAAGGCACAATTCCTGCCTTTCCCAGACCCTTCCCGTTACCTCTAGAAGCCAGCTGCTGGCGGTGCCATGGCCAGACCTCGTGTCCAAGTGCCCTCCCCTTCCATTTGGTGGACACACCAGAGCAGAGGAGGAATGAGAAAGAATTAAACCACTTTACTACCTGTGCGATAGCCTTTATTGTCTGGTTCTTAAAATATCCCCATGGCCTAATATATGCCATAAAGGCAGTTTAGGCTCTTAATGGATAAACAAACATAAACAGCAATGCACAGGCAGGATTTAAGACCATCCACAAACAGTTCATTTTCAGGCATTGTAAACTGGCAGGAACACATTAAAATCTATGCATATTGCTGGAGAAAGTATAACTGGGAAGGGAGCCTAGAACATCTCACATATTTCTGCCCCAAGACAAATGTATTCTGGGCAAAGATTACCAAAGTAATGACTAAAAATTACATCCAGGCTTGGGAGAACTGTTTTCCATCCCCCAGGGTGGCAATGGGGACAGGAAATCTCCATGAGCGGAGAAAGGGGTGCAATGAAGGACTCAAAGCCCTAAAGGTTGAGTACCGCTCTGCCTACATTTTGTGCTCCAAAGATATTACACAGCAGACAAGAGGAACAGTGAAATCCTCCAAGCATGACCAAGCTTGCGGCTCCAGGCTGCACAGGGGGTTTCCATGGGGCAGAGCATGGGGCTGGGAGTGGGGCCGGCTCCATCCTCCTCCGGGCAGCAGCAGCTACGCAATGAGGAGGACAGTAAGGTCCGCACACAGCATGCCATCAGATTCAAACGCAACGGCGGCAGGTGGGCTCTGTACCTGCAACCCAGATGCTCCGGTGGAACTGAAATCCCGCATTTCCCAAAGCCTTCCAGCAGCGCTGCATCCCTGGGCGCTGTGCACGCTACGTTGCTTCATAGCAGCTCAAAGTAGCCCTGATGCTCAACAGCCCTTTCTGCGAAGTGTAATTACTTTCCGTCTCCTCTGTCCCGTGAGGGCTGGCAGCACGGCTGTCGCATTTAAAATGCAAAGCTGAGCCTGGCCTGCAAACAGCGGGCCAAACGCAGTCCTGGAGTGCTCAGGGACAACTATGTTCATTTTAATGAAACACCATGGTTAGATTTGGTCATGGGACTCTTTAACAGCCAAACTGCAGAGAGCACTTTTATTCCTGCTCTGTTGTAGGGTCTCAGGAGTCGCTATTGCACATCAGGAGGAACAACGTGCCTTCCTCAGTAGATGAAGGCCAGGAGGGTCTTATTTTCCAGATATATTTCAGCTGATTGGATTTATATTTCTATATTACAGCTGATTGGGTTTATACGAAGCCAGATAGGAGCATGATGAGAGAGAATTCAAGAGAGAAAATGAGATGCATTTCACTGGCAGATTGTAAAAATGGAGATTTAACTTTTTATGCATGTGTTCATTCCAGGAGCCTGAATTATCGGAGCTAGTATTTTCCTAATCACCACTATTCTCTGTGTACCCTCCTTCAGAGCGTTGCATTCCCTGGAAAACTGATGCTGGCTCATGAATAGGCAATTACTTGTTTCCTCCTTCCCGCCTGGAGGAGGAAGAGAGGGAAAAGGAGGAAGGTGCCCCAAGGATGCCTTTCCATTTCTGGAAAATGGTAGCTTGCAAATGCAAATGATGTTTTTTTTGTTTTTATCCTTCAGGAGACTCTAGGTAGAAAAGACTTTAAAAACCAACCTAGTCCAGGCTTGCCTGCAGAGGTTGGGAGAGAGACATGCAGGCTGATGCGAGGGTTTTAAGCAGCAGTCAAGGATTCATTAGGTCTCAGGAGAAGACCATTTGACCTAAAGGACGTCCCTGGCAGTACGTTGAGAGAGACCAACCCATGGCTTACTAGAAGAGTGGGATGGAGGATTAATGGGTGATGAGGATGCTCTGAAGGGCTGGAAGATACAAATTGATTTCTCTCCGGTTAATAACCTGAGTAAAGCACCTGGATCCTGCCTGAGGAAGTCTGTGGGAGAGACAGGGAAGTACAGCGGTGGCCGAAGAGGGGTTTAAAACCACCCATGCCAGGAAGAATTTATTGACGTGGCAAGAAAAAAGCCTGCAGGCTGCCGAGCTGAGCTAGCGGTTAGCAGAGTAGCCCACGGCGTCGGCATCAAAAGGCTGGTCAGTCGGCACAGTGAGAGGGCATAGGATAAGCGTTAACGGGGGGTAATGGCCAGATCCTGGGGACTGCATGGACGTCCCATGTCATGCTTGCTGGCTCACAGGGGCACGCACTGGGGGCTTACCCTGCTTTCAGGTGCAGGTAGAGGAGCATCTCCACTGCTCGCCAGCAGCGAGGCTGCAGGAGGGCTGGCTCTTTCCAACCTGCTCTGAAGCATCTTGCCCTGGGAGTTATGATTTCCCTCTGACAAGTGCTTTCATTTGCGTTTTCTGTGCAGCCAGCTAGCCAATGAGTGGGAACAATATTTTTGCTTTATTTGCAGGAGCTGGTATACCTGGAGGTTTGACTCCAACTTGCTTTGGTATTCCAATAAAAAGATATTAAAGCTGTTATGTTTGTTATGTTAACAAGCTGTGGTGTTTGTTTTAGTTTAAGGCTTACATTTTCTACAGTTCAGCATGAAGCTCACTGTACTTTATGAAAAATTTAAAAAAAGCCGTCGGCTCTCAGAGCTCTGTTTATGTATTTCTCTTTCACTCCTTTATTATAAAGTGCTATTAAAAAATAGGTAGTTACATAAAAGAACCTGTGTCTCTTTATTGAAAACATGCTAAATGGGATTACCAACTCAATGAACTTTTAAAATATATTTACTGACCCGTCTACCTTCCTGAAATTGATGTATGCTTTATATCCAAGCTTAATTTAATTTCCATATTAACACTATTATCTGTAAATACAAAGGGCATGAAGTCTCCCTTTAAGAGAGAGAAATAGATCGAATTGCATGAAATGGTAGCAGATGTTATTTTTCTCCAAGAAATTAATTTAAATGAATTGCATAAAAACCTGCAGAAAGAATTGGGGAACTGAGCCTATGCTTCTTCTAGAAAAATCAGTTTGTGGCAGTTGTGTTCTGGAAACATGGTCTATTATAAAATAATTGAAAACCCCAGTTTCTGTAGTAAGGGGCCCATTTTTAAATACAATTGATTTGCTGGTGATGTACCCAACAGACTGAAGAATAGTTGAAAGCAAAGTCATTTTCCCAACCTGCAGAGAGAGTCCTGCTCCGATCTCAGAGGCCGTTGCTGTCAGATGACTTTCAAGAACTTTTAAATCTATCCTTGACATTGCAAGGGAAAAATATGACTGCCCCAAGCTTTAGCAGCAGGCTGAAGACTGCATTTCCATAGCAGAATTTCTTTCTCCCTGAACAACTAAAATATCTTTCAATGCCATCCGCACAGATATATTCTGCGGTGGCTTTGCCAAGACACCGCCTCTGCTCAGGTGAATATCAGGCTCCAGTTTTCCTATGCCTGTCCGGTCTCAAACCGCAATGATTGCTTTTTATGCCTGACATGGGTTTTCACAATATTGCCTGCAACCTGGAAGAGTGGCGGCTCTCGGTGGTTTGTACAATCAGCTCTTCCCTCTCCCATTCCATGGCTGCCAAGCATCTCAAATACGACTGCACCTCCAAGACCAATTAGTGCAACAAGAAATAAAGAAAAGAAAGAAAGATCTGGTCTGCAGGTTAAAAAAGCGGGGAGAAAGGGCAACAAGTCAAAGCAATGCAGATATAGGTTCATTTTTTTCCCTTTCCACCATTGCTCCTATAATTTAACCTGACGTTCAACCTGACAGGGAGGAAAAAGGCAAGAGCGTTGTGTGGTTGAGGAAAAGAAGATGGAGGAGCAGTTTCCTCTGTTCCCAAGAGACCTGACAACCCATCTACGCAGCGCAAGAGAAGAGATCCCATCATCCCTCTCCCTGCAAGTGGACTGCTTCCAGTCTGCGCCCTGGCTCTCGCTGCCTGGCATGTCTCCATTTATTCTCTTTAAAAATCTCATCACCCTAAGCAGAAGCAGAGTACACTCCAGGAATATCCTCTCTGTCATTGCTAAAACAGACTGATGAGAAATTCACCCCTTCTTGCCTAAGATCACTTTCCCATCCTCTTATCATTACAGGCAGATCCAGCCCGTAAGCTCAGCTGTGTCAGCTTAGCGGTTTCTTCTTAATATTGGCACTTCTCAGGGAAATAGAAACTGCAGATTTCCTGGTGCTTACCACTGGAGACGCTCCTCCGGTAACCCGGTGAGGTCCCTCAGAGGAGTCTCAGCATGGTAAGTAGGAGTTAGCCCACAGCAATTGCCCTCCCTATGGGCAGGAAACGGTGGCAAAGAACTCATTCCCAACTCCCAGGGGCAGGATGTACCAAAGCCTCCCAAAACCCAGCATTTCCAAAAGACAACAAAGCAGACCTAAATAAACTACTCCCTAAATAACTCCCTACTCCCAGAGCATGTAATGAAAAGCATATGCAGTGGGAGACATCCTCAATGGCAGTTCAACAGATCTCTGTTGACCTCAGTGAAGCTTCTCAGATCTGGCCCTTCAATTTTTTTTTTAATGTACACTTATCACTATTTATAAGGGTAGACTTACTTTAGCACTTTAAATCACTTCATAAAAGCCTATAAGGAGAATTACATTCTTTTCAGTAAATCAGGCCATAGTGGTTCTGTGGATGTGCCCAGCTGAAGGCACAGGTTTGACAGGACTGAGATGATCCCCCATTTTGAGGCTATCGAAAGACGCATATGACCTGCAGCGGAGGAGGGATCATGTCTGTGCAGCCTGGTGCAGAGCTAAGCATGCCCGTTTCCTTTCCCTGCGTCCACCCGTGCTGCCCTGGCCCAATGCAGCCCCACCAGGACCTACCTGCCATCCTCCTGAGACCCCGTACTTAACCTGCAAGCGGTGGAGGAACTTTGAAGGCTTCCCTAGGGAAGAAAATGCTAATTTTGTGGCAGCTGTACCAGCCACTCTTGCAGAGTTGGTGCACGGTCCCCTGGCTTAGCAACTGAGTCAAAGCACGACTGGGGAAATTCACAGAAGAAAAACATCTACTGAGGTCTATTAAATAAAAAAATGGGGAATCCCTGGACTCCAAACTGCAGAAGGCAGGTAGAGTGTCCTGTAGGACACACTTGCTTTCTCTTGACAGTGCTCCCTGTGCATCTCCCATTGGCGCCCATCAGAGACCCCAAGGCCCTTTCTTGCTCTCCCATCTTCGCACACACGCGGGTGTCTCCAGCTTACCCTGCTTCCTGACACCAAGACTTATTGGCAAAGTCCTCTGGTAAATCTGAGGGGGAGGGAAATGCATGAGGCCGGGGATGGCTGCCTGAGGCTGTCCCCTTTGCTGCAGCCTGAGACATCTCTGTGTGCCATCAAGGGGAGGTGGTGGATACCTCAGCGGCGTGGTTTCAGCAGAGCCAGTGGGGAGTGAAGGACTATCACTGAGGAGGTCCTGGAGTGGGAGCTGAAGTGAAGTGGTTGTTCTCCATCCCCACTGGCTGTGGAAAGGGCTGCCTGGTACCTCCAGTGCCCTGGGGAGGAAGGAAGACACCAGGGACTCCATTTTTGTCCCCTGGCAGTGGTCTTCCCTGAAGACCTGCCCCTCCTCAGCTTTCCGGTTATGGCTCTTGGATACGGTGCGGAAAATTGCTCCCAGAGCCAAGATGGCTGGTTACCTCTTTTCTGTGTCTCTACATGGAAGGTGAGGAGCAAGTTCCACCTCTGAAGGGAAGAGCATGGGAGAAGCAACCCAATGGGACCATCACAGGAAAGCGCTGCCTCCATGGTCACCACTAATAGACTTTCCTAGAGGGACTGGGGAGGGATTTCCCATTCCTACCTCTGAGATTTGTAAAATCATCAAGAGCTCACCATGGGGGCAGAGCAGCCAAAAACCTGCCAATTAAACATCTGGTAAATGCAGCTCCCACTCTTGTCTCAGCTGCTCAGGAATAAAGGAAAAGGACTGAGTACGAGGAGCATCACTTAGGTCCCATTAACGGCACAGCTGACAGGGAATATCTTGTCAACCCTGATAGTCTGAAAGTGCAATGGATCAGCGCAGGACGCTTCAGGCCTTCAGAGCATGTAAAGCACTGGCTGGCTCAGGTTGTTGCATAGCAGCAGTAGCATACAAGGGGGCAAGAGGTTAGGGATGCAGTTTCTGTTTTTAAAAAGTGATATACTTTAACGACTCTGTCCAGAAATATATGGGGTAGCATGAAATTGTGAATTGTTATTTATTTTCCCAACGTGTTTTGAACATAGTCCATGAAAACAGCTTTGGAGTTTAGCAGAGGTTTAAAAGCATATTATTATATGTGAAAATAAAGATACATCTTTAGCATCTTCTCTCATATTCACAGGAGATGATAGCCTCAACCTTGACTTTCCTTCCAACACCACCTCCCTCCCTAATGGTACATTCTCTTTGTTCACATTTTAAAACTGAAGTGCTTAGTAGCAGTCAGAGCCCAGCAAAAGCAGCCGTTCAGCAATGGAGCATTTCAATCATAAGGAGAAAGCAATAAACAGGCTCATGGATTTGGATAGAGAGAAAAAGACCAAAAGGAAAAAAAAAATCTTTTCATATAATTGAAAATAGGTTTACTGCTTTCTTCTCCTTGAAAATGGATTATCACATTTCAGAAATAACATTTTCAGACCCATTTCTCACAGTTTTTTTCAGTCTTCTGGGTAGGAAATATGCCTCAACTTCAAGGTAAAGTCTTGGAGGCCATATATATCTCATGCTACAGGAGATACAAGTTAATTTGTCTTATTTTCTGGTTCCTGAAGCTCAGGTGTGTTAAAGGGGAGAGAAAGCAGTATTCCCAACTAAAACTGGGTGCCTCGTATCTGATTTTCAAAACCTTCTCAGTCCCTCGAAGGCTTAGCTCAAAAAACCTCCTCCATCAAAACCTGGCTTTAAAAATGTGAGTGGTCCCATTGACTTCAGCAGAACTCCCACAGGCTTCATCAGGGACTTCTGTGATTTGTTGTATTAAGGCCTTCATATGCTTACTGTGCTACAGACTTCTAAGCCACCACATGCTCCTGGAAATTAGGAATCGTTCTCTTTTCAAGCGGAGACATGGGAAATCAGTATCTGGCCAGACCTTTATAGAGGAAGATGATGTTCTCAAAGTCAATGGTGCTGCACGGACTCATCAGACTTTTCCAGCTGCAGGTTGTTCTGCACATGTGCAATAATGAACTAACTTTTAGCTCCAAAAATAGTGTTCTTATGAAAAAAAGAGATCCTAGAGCTTCAGGGAGTTTCTCTAAGCCTGCAGGGCTGGTGGGGTACAAGTGGTGGGCACACCTTGTGGCTCTGCTGCATGTTCCCCAGGTGGTGCAACCAGAGCTGGCTTGGTGCCGGAGGGAAAGTGCGGCACAGAGAGTACGGCAACCTAATCTGTCTCTGCTTGGAAATACAGGAAGGGGCTGTCCTGGGCTGGGCGCCCAACTTGCTGCCTGCCCCACAGGCTTCTCCTGCTACCATGGGCAGAGCTGGGCAGGTCGAGCGGAGGAGGCAGCAGCCTCCTGCCAGCCCACATCCCTTGGAGCAGGAGCAGGGAGCCCTGCTATACAGGTTGCCCTCCAGCCCCTGTCCCAGCTTGACCCTTTCTCCTTCCTCTGCCAAGAGGCCTGGCCTGCTAGTCCCTAGGAGGAGATGGTAGTGATGGCATCAAAGGTTGTGGGAGATAGGAAAAGCAGTGCCTTTCTCCATTCCCAGCTCTCTGAGCACCTCAAATTCCTTTCAGCATGTCTTCACTACAATGGTCCCCCTGAAACACCTTGGAAGGCCTTGCAAACATGCGCCTCTCCCTTTCCCACAATCTCTCTGACCCCTCTTTGCCCCAGGCATCACCACTCAGAGCCCATTGACTCTCCCCCAGGTCTCCCACTCCCCTTCCCACTCTTCCCAGTCTTCTCTGTTTCATTTTAGCACTGGCATCAAAACGCATTTTTTTACTCTGTGAAAAACTGCGGCTAGTTTGGGTAAAATCCGTTATTTGCACTGCCTAAGAAATGCTCTGCAAATATTTTGTTTTTCCTGATTTGCAACTCAAACAATTCTGCACTGAGTTTAGGGCTTGGAATAAAAATCTGACAGTGCTCAGTGTGGTCCTCAGTCAAAGGCAATTTCTGCTCCTGACTGGAAAGTGAAAATTCAGTATAGCCTCCATGTGAACCTATAAAACACCACAGGCTTAGAGAGGAGCTTAACGGACCGTTCAATCCACCTGGCTGCTGAGATAGATAAATGTATAATTTTACAACATTTCCAAGCGAGATGAGGTTTGTCTGTTTTGCCTATGAACCTCTTATGCAGCTTCAGCAGTAACACAAAGTCCCGAACTGGTGAAAGCTGTTGCTGAAGCAATGGCCTTATGCCAGTTTGTACCATCTGAGACAAGCTCTGTCCAGTATATATAATAGCAATTATAGTGCAGGGTGCGCTGTACATCTGACAAACTGAGCTGTGGCATAATCAATAAACTTAATTACCTATCACAGCCTGCCCACATAGTACACAATTTTAATTCAATTATAACTCCCAAAAAATGATACATAGCAGAGCAGATATATTTATCACTGAGGTCTAAATCAGCTGTGCGTGTCAAGGCTGACACTTAAAAATGAAGATGTTTATAGTTTCTGGAGCCCAAAGAAACCCACATAAAAAAGCACATTCTTTTCTTCTCAAAATAACTAAAAATGATTTGTCACTGATGGAGGATTCTCTGCCCAGAAAATGAGTCCGGAACCACACATTGCCTTCCCAGAGCCCTGAGCATAAAAATCGACCCTCCTGCATACATGCGGCGGTGGGGGGAATCGGCTCTCCAATGAAGCGGCCAACAGACTCCCCCTGCCTCCACCGTCCCGGTCTCTGGGAAACAGCAAGTCAGGAAGATGCCTCCTAACCCAGAGGGGCCACAAACGGTCCCTAGCCTGCCTGGCGCAATATTAAAAACCTTGGTCACAGCTATCCCAAGTGCAAAAACTTTCCACATGTGTTCTCACCTGAGAGTTTCTGGTTTTCATCTTTAGGAATCTCATTCACCTGTACATCTGCTCCTGCAGGTAAGCAAGTTTCAACAACTGCCCCAGTTTTTAATGTTCATGTAGCCTTTACTGTGAAGTGTGATTTAGGCAGTTCCTTCTTTTTTCTCTCCCTGGCTTTCTCTCATCAACATCAGGAACAGATTTTCCCAACTCCTGCATGACCTGGGATGTGGGCGGGGGGTGGGTTAGGTGCTCTTGCTCCAAATATGTTTTTCCTATGACAAATACACCGGGATGTTACACCCTGAGGAATTAAAAATGACTAGCTGGCAAGGAGCATAAAGCTAATAGCAGAAAAATTAATCAGGAACAACAGCCAGGGGATTTGCTGCACAACTTAAAACCAACGGGGCGTCCTGGTCACCGAGGCAAGTCCTTTGCTATTGTAGACACCATGTCCCGTAATCATACTCACAAATGTTATTCATGGCCTGTTCATACCCTTTTGTTCTTGTGCAAGTGCTGTCCTTCAGCATAACAGCTGTTTTCCTTCCCCGGTGTCTACCCCCAATATGTTTATAGGCAGCAATCAGATCCTTTGTTTTGCTAGATTTAACAAGGCGAGCTCCTCCTCCATCTTCTAAGTGAGGCTGCCTGTTCCCTGTAGCACATCCCTGGGTCTGTTCCAGCTGATTTTGTCTTTTGTGGATGTGGGATACCAGGTTGGCGTGGACAGATTGAGGTCTTACTGGTGCCTTCTACACCAGCATGGATTTTTCCCTTCCTCTTGTGCAAAATACCTGGCCTCTGAATTGCTTTGACTGTTTTTTTTTGCAACAGCACTAGGTGGTTATAATCACCATTAAGTCAGGTTTGACAGAAATCAGCCCATGCCATGTCTCCAGACACTTTCCATCCAATCCCTGCCTAGGTCCTTCCAGAGGCTGTTTGTCTGAGATACAGTCTTGCAAGAATGGGCCCATGCCCAAATTAAAAATGTCACTTTGCTTTTTTCTTCACCCTTAAGCAAAGCCTATTTTGAAATCCTTTTGGGGTCTCTGGTCTGGAATTGGATCTCATTTGCCGGTCCCAGTTGTGTCCGTCTAGTGCCAGTGACTGTAATGTTGGATGCGCAGGAGCCTGCAACTATCCTGGAAGGAGCCATGGCCACCCCATAGCAGTGGGAATCCAGCAGGGCCTCTCCAAGTGTCATTGCCTTTTGCTCCTAGCATCTTAAACCAAAGCCATTCTTCATCCAGGTCCTACTCCCATAGGCTTGCTAAGGCTTATGCAACCCTGTTCCTCCGTCTGTCTCTGCGGAGAAGTGCCTTTCCTATATGACAGCTGTATCTCGTTTTTTCCTGCTCCCACTCCTGACTTGGCTGTGGGAACGGGGCAACCCCAGCAGCCGTTTCAGCTGGAGGCCTCCCGGTAACACTTCTGGGAAACCTGGTCCGACTTGCCAGGAGCTGGGACAGCCAAAGTGCCCCTGAATAAATGAAGCTGAGGGAGGCTCGTTCCCTACAATCTCCCGTCTCTCCAGGACGGAGGTGCCAAACACCTGCCCTGCTGGCTCACTCTGTCAGGGCGGTTCATGTGCCTTTATAAATCGGCCTTATCTTCATCAAGGAAAAAGACTGTACTCCTGCTATGTATCAGCTGTGGCTGAGGCTATCAAGACAGTTTGTAGAATTAAAACAAGCCACTAGGGCAAGATATAATTTTCCCCTTCCCCATTCTGTTAATTTTGACACGTAAACAGGCATGAAAGCTGCAGATTGTCTTGGCTTCAGTAGCGTTTTACCTCAGCAGTACTACACATAGTGGCTGATGTAAGCAAACAGCATACATCTCTCTCCCTTGTAAATCCTCTGCTTCTGCAGAATCTGAACTGTCATTATTAAAAAAAAAAAAAAAGAAAAGAGAGTTTCCAGCCTTTTTGATTACAAATTAACCCCTAAATGTGAGCAGAGCTGATGCTGTGCAGGCTTCCTGTCGCTCCTGGCAGCCTGAAACAATGGCTGGGAGATGTGTGAAATCTGCTGCCCTTGTTAATGCACCGACAGCGCTAGCGCAAATACTCGGCAATAACCCCACGCCTGACAGCATTATAATTTCACATCATCAGGAAGGGTGTGAGTCGAAGAGGAGCCGGAGGCCTATGGCAGACAGGGAGTCGTCCCAGGGAAGGGAAAGCAAAGGGAAGAAAGAGAGCAGGGGTAGGTGTCTGAGGGACTGGCATTGCCACCTCTTCTCTCACCTGGCTCTCTTGGAGGCTGTCCGTCTGGAGGGGCTCTCCTGCCTGGTTACACATGGTCACTGGAGGGGACCTAGTGCTAACGATCAGTTATTATGTGGTTGCCCTGTTACTCTGCCTGCCCCTGCTCCCCCGTTCCTCTGACACCAGCAAGGACATGGTTGCACCTCCAAGGTTAGGACAAAGATTGGTGTTTATGGAATACCCTGCAGACAGGGGTCCAAAGGCCTTCTGAAAGTGCATCTGGTGGCTCAGACTCAGGGTCTTCCCCATTCTTTGTTACCCAGGACCAATATGCTGGGTGCAGACTGAGATCTGGAGATAGTCATGGTCCTTTTTAGATACTCTAGGAGATAGAAGAAGTAAAGACAGAGCAGACAGGGAAACCCAGAAAAGGCTTTACATCATTGCCATTTCTTTCATTTATTCATCTTTCACCTGTGGCAGCTAGCGAGGAAGGATGTGAAATTTAGGGGAAGATCTCACAGGTGATGGATGAAGTGTGGGGGGGAAGTCCTCCCCTGTACCACACGCTGTCCCAACAGAGGTACAGGGAAAGGAAATGAAAGGGGCAAGAGGCACGTTGAGGAGTCTGTAGGAATTGGAGGAAAGCTGGAAAAAGGGATGTGATTACTGCTGTGTTTGGAAAGATTTTATTCTTGGACAATGGCAGGAAGACTTTTGAACAGAGTGAGAAAAACCAGCAGAAAGAGGATAAGAGAAGGGTGCAGATCAAGGTGAAGGTCTAGGAAATGCATTTTGTCAGAAGGATTTTGGATGGCAGGTTATATGGCAGAGAAGCTGGAGAATATAAGAGACTGCACTTTCAGAGACAGTGGAGCTTGGGGTGGCTAGTCTGAGATGCTATAGAGCCAGAGGTGGCTGGAGGTGTCTCTCAGCTGACTTTGGACAGGAGGATTCAAAATCCGACCAATTGCAGAAAAATAAATATGTTGGATGTGTGATGGGGGACTGAAGAGTCAGATCTACCCACAGGCTAATAGTCTGGTAGCAGATGAAATGGCTGGGAGACATTAACCAGGTTTAAAAGAAACAATGTGAAGAGACTTCTGCAGATAAAACTAACCTGGCACTTCTGCTCTCAGATGCAAGGATATATTTATGGTGATTACGGTGGATGAGCAATGAATGTTCAGTTTTTATATTTTCTCCCCGACATCTATTCTGATTTGCAAATGATAGGCCAGCACTCTACTGATTACAGGATTATATGACTAACTTCCAGCAGAAAAAGAGAAATCTGTCTTTTTTTCTGCTTGAGATGGAAGCAAAGTCATCAGCACTGAAGATTTGGCATCAGGGCTCTAGTTTATTTTCAGCTGAATATTGAGAATTCTGGGCAAACTCAGCACAGTCCATCACATTCAGATCTTTTTATGTGAGACTTAGCAAGACTCATGGCAGTGACGGAATAGAGGAGAATGCAGGAATTATTAATGCCAGCAGTATTATGTAGTGCTTGGTACTTACCTTCCGGGAATAGTAGGAAACATTGCTGACATGCAGTACAGTTTTATTTATTTTTCACTATTCAATCTGTTTCCAAATTGCACAAATCCCACTCGTTAAGGCTGAGATGCAAGGCTGGATGATCTGGGGAGCAAGGTGGGAGGAATCTGCCTGTGTGCAGATATTCTGCATAAGATGTGCCTCACTGTGATGTCCTGTGTGAGTCCTTGTCCCAGGCGGGACTAACATCTGCTGCTTCGTTTTATATGTCTGCATCCTATCCCAGAAGGATATGCATCATTTGGAAATCCTCCGGAGGTCCTGAGGGCAGCTTTACCCCTGCCTCTGACCCTGCATGGCCATTACCCACTCACCTAGCTTTCCTTTTACTTTACCATAAAATTACCCTTAATAACATTTTGAGCATCACGGCTGTGCTGTGGGGCTAAGCTTGATGATATTGGGAATATATGCTGTGATCATATGACAAAAACAACCCCTGGGTGTGCCATGGGTCTGTGTACCATGCTTAGGGTTGGACACAGGACCACAGCGTCGGACTTTAGCCAGAAAAGTCCCTGCTCCCGGGTAATACATACAGTCCCAAGAGCATGGGGTAAAGGAACTGGGGACAAGTGTGACTCCCCATGTGGGAATGTAAGGCAGAGGCTGGGGGGCAGAGCAGAAGGGGGAGCTGTCAGCCTTCCCAGTCCTTCTGATAAATCGGCGCCGATATTCAACTCCTTCAAGAGCCCAGTGTGGTGATCAGGGTTTGTGCAGTTCCTGGAGAACTAAATGTTCCAGGTAAGTGCTATTATTAGGTGTCCTGCAAGCAGAGGAGCAGAACAAGCAAGCAGCCAGCTTTGTAACCTACGGATACTGAATTTGAAAAGTCAGGAAGGACAGAAATGAGAGGGACTGGGAAAAGGAGATGATGCTTCTGCAGACACAGAAGCTGCCCTGAGAAAGACGTGCATATAGAGTGGGCAACGACGCAGGGTAACAGCAAGGCAGCTTAAGTGGCCTGACTTTTGGATCTGCAGAGAGCAGTCTTGCAGAAAGAGAAATGCCTTGGGATGCCATAGAGCTGGCTCTTATTCACCTGGGGAAAGAGTCACACCTAGGAAATCAGCAAAGGTACAAGGGCAGCAGTGAACAGGGAGTACTTATTCACTGTTTCTTGTAACACAGGGCTGGCGTTTCCCCTCAAACAAGCAGGCAGTGGAGCTGACGCTCACTGTCCATGCGTGTTTTTTCTCTCAGTGCATCACTAACTCACTGAATAGTCTTTAACAGCCATCACATTTAATATGTGATGATCCAGGGACGATCTGCTGTGGAAGTGGATGAAGCACAGATCCCTGGAGCCTGGAAACCTTTGTCCACACACCCTCTGTGTGTGCCCCGTTCTGTATTCGTAACAGACCTTTTGCAGGATGAGCCCTGGTGTTCACCCCCGGAGCGCGTCAGAGTGGGAACGGGTGAGGATGGCGAGGCAGAGCGAGCGATTCTGCTGGGCCTTTGGGGACTGCCGCTCCCGCGTGCTTTGAAGCAGCTCCTCTGACGCTCTACGCTCACATCAGAGGTTGGCAGAGCTGGACCTAACCCAGGGCCAGCTCCTCCCACGCTGCCCGTCCAACCTCGGTCTGCATGTGACACCGCTGAGAAACTGGCCTCCAGCAGGACGATTTGGGGTGAGACTGAGCAAAGTTACTTCCCTGCCTGGAAGAGAGCTTGGGAAAAAGAAGACCAAGTGAAGGTTCCAGACGTCCTCTGCCTAATGTCTGTCCTTCCCTGCAAAGCAAGCTCAATTCTAAGTTTGGTCCTGACTTTGGACTTCAGGTCCTGAGTCGCCCCTAGATATCCTCTAGACCCTCACCCCTGTCTCCTGAGATGACTGGCAGAGAGCATAGCTCCCGCGTAAGCCGCTGGTTAATCCAGAAGTACGGTTTGGCCCTGGAGGAGCAGAGCCGGGGGTGTGTGCTGCCAGCGGGGATAGCCCAAAAGGACCTGGAGAAATTAAAGAAACGATCCCCTCCCCCCAGCGAGCCGTACAGCTGCTGCTGCCTGCTCAGCTGCTGCCCAGGCAGCAGGCAGCAATGCCTGCGGGAGCTGGGGAGCGGGAGGGGAAGCTCTGCCTGTCCCTAGCTCCAAGGATGGCTAGCATGGCCCAGGAGCGCGGAGTCCAGCGTGCAGTGCTGCCATGGCTTCCACGGGAAAACAGGACAGGGAGGCAGAGGTGCGAGGCTCCTCCGTGGCTTAGGAGCTCGCCTGCCAGCCTGAAAGTGCTGCTGGCTGCCTGGCCGGTGTCGACAGCAGGGAGCCTCCTCAAGTTGGGCTCAGGGGGGGTGCCCCACAGAGCTGCTGTAGGAGCACAGAACAAAGGAAAAAACCCCTGCCCATCTGTAACCCCAAAGTGCAATGCTCCCCGGTCCCCTGGCCCGGGGCTGTACGCACACACAGCCAGACCAGAGTCCCTGCACCGGAGAGCAAAGATCCCCATCTTCTTCCTGCTCTCAGGAAGCTTCCCTGGGGACTGACTAGGCCTAATGGCAGAGATCAATGATTACTACTGCTTAATCAGGACTGGTTTAGGATAAATTCTACTTAATGAGGATCCATTTTGCATGTAGCAGGCAATTAAAGGATGCTTAAAGAGGAAAAAGAGGTGTGAGATTCTGAACACGGCTTTCTGGAGGGACGGTGCGAAACAAAGACAAAGGCGTATATTTTGCTGAGTGTTTCCGTCAGTACCTGGAAGGATGAAAAATGAGTCCCTTTGCAACCCACGCCACTGCACCTTCCCCAAGACGGTGCTCGGGGTGTGTGTGCACACGTATGTGTCTGCAGCCACATCAGAGAGCTGCACCCGAGCTTTGCAGGAGACCTCACGCCTCACTTGGCACGGAGCAGCGAAAGGCAGCGCAGTGACCAGAAAAACCTGCAGCCCACCATTTGCATACTCCAGGGATCGCCGTGTGAATGAGAGAGGGATGAAATAACTGCGAATCGAGGGATTATCTCACTATACAGGACAAATGGAGGAAAAAAGAGAAACCATTTCCAGTTTCATTATCCTTAATATCCCATTCACCGTTGTGCCTTCCTATGCCTCCCTGCCTTTTTTTTTGCATTTTCTCCCCAGTATAGGGTGTGCAAGCGGGCAAGCAATGCTCTGGCTTTGGGGGAGGAAGGCAAGCTAGCTTTGGGGCCTCCAAGCCTTGTGTGCACAGCATGGCATCTCTGAAAAAAAAATGCTCTTCCTCACTGACACCAACATCTGTAGCTACTGACAGAGGAAGGGAAAAACTTCAGGGAAGGCAGTGGTTTAAATGATATGTAAATAAAAACGACACATTCAGATTTGACTTGCCCTTGGAGCCCTCTCCTCCTCTCCTGGCACTGTCCTCCTGAGCCTTCCATATCTCCAGAGGCAACATTTTAGAGTCATAAAAATAGATGTGTGGGAATGAGGAATGGCTCAAAAAATTCCAATTCCTCTCAGCTCACACTCCTCAGCAATCCCAGAGGCTTCCACCCCCCAGCAGCAAATACCTCTGGAGGGCAGCTCATACCAGCTATCGTAGGCATTTGTAGCTGAGGGCGATGACCAAGATGACCAAGACCTCTGGAAGTGACCATTTCTCTCTGTCAACATGATGAGGAAATGAGAACGACCAGTTTAGATTAGACACCTAGAGAGAGATTCATCTCACTGAACTTTAAAAGCCTGTATCATAATGATAACAGTCTGGACTCTCTTCATAGTTGATGGAGAAAAAGCCACTTCTACATGTGATTCGCTGGATCTCTTTTAGACATATTTTTTAGGATGAGATGTGCTTACGCATCAGAAGTGTCTGTTTCTCTTCATTGCCTATAAAGGAGCCAGTATGACTAGCTCAACTGTTGACGTGTGCACTGTAGGAATCTAAATTTGGGCAGATAAACCCCATTTCCAACTTTCAGACTGCTGAAGTTAGGTAACATGAATTTGACTGTGGGCATGTGCTAAATATTTGAATAGATGCTATTTTTTAATTCACCCTCTCCTTGCAAGACAACCACATCAGTAGGGTTATCTGTGGGAAGAGGAAACAGTGTGTGTCATTAAAACCAGAAGACATCAAAACTCTGTACTTTTTTTCTGGCACAGATTACCATGTGAGCTACAGCAGATTCCTTAATCCTTCTGCTTTTTAAGCTTTACCACTGCTCGATATTCAAATGTTAGCTTACAGTTTAATTCCTGAATGTGCAGACAATACTTTTTAGCACTTCACTGTTCTGTTTTTTCCTCATAACACTTTTATGTGAACATATAATTTTGTGTCCAGATTCATTACGTTTTGAGTGCTTTGGCTTTCCCCCCCTCCTCTGGGAACTGCTATGCATTTCTTTCATAAATCTGAACTCTCAAGCCTGAGAAAGGCACTAGTCTTTAATATCAAAGTAGTCCTCCTCCACATTTGCTAGTTGTGAAAAGAGTATTTCGTATTTTCTCTCCCTTCTAATTTTCTTTTTTCCTTGAGTCTTCAGTTCTTTGCTGGTGTGTAGGGCAGTATGTTCTGTTCCAGAAGAAGACTTGGGAACTAGTGCCTACCAGAGAAAAGGCTTTTATTATCTATTGTGTGTGTGCCATTGTGCTACTGGGTAGTTTGACACCTATTTCTGCTTGGCTCACAGTTTCTTCTGGGAAAGGTTCTTTCACTTTGGAGACTTGGGAGAGAACAATGAGGGGCAACTATTGCTTTCAAAGATACAAACACTCACTCCTTACCCCATATGGCAAAAATGTGACAAGGGATTTCTTGTTAGTGGTAAACATTGATTAAAAAAATCGACGGATGAGGCTTAAAATCCACCAGAAAAGATGCTGTGTGGGGAGGCTTGTCACCATATTCAGATCATTCTGCCTAAGAGTCTATAAATTTTAAACGGGGGCAAACATCGTTGCAAGCACCAACAGGATGTTCACCACCTCCGAACAAAGGAGCGGGGAAGCACTAACAGTTCCCCGAGGGGCTCACGCCTCGCGGTGCAGCTCAAAGAGTGGCGGTGGCTGCCCCACGGCCGGGGTGAAACGGGGAGGGAGGGCGCTGGGGCGTCTTCCTGAGGTCACGGCTGAATGACTGGAGAGCATCTGAAGAGCTTGTGACAGCCTTTGAAATGAACAGGAGTATTTTTCTAAAGAATGCACACGAAAGAGCCACAAAGACGGAGAAAGTGTAGAACATGCACCCACAAAGACTAAATTTAAAAGATGTGCTTAGCAGGGAACACATGCATAGCATATGGATGCAGCTGACGGAAGAGCTGTTGGACTCCGTTCAAGATACCACTCACATAGCAGATGAACCGTCATAAATTTAAGCCACACATGTCACATCCTAACTGCTAAGGTTCCCTTTAGTCATGTGTGAACGCAGTTTAGTTGTTGGATCCTGGCTCGCGAGCTTAGTCGCTCTCTGAGCGCATAAGCATGGTGGGCAGGACACATAACATAGAGAGATCCTCAGCTGTTTGTTACCTTTCGCGAGTTATCAGCCCGTGGACTTTCTGCAGCCGATACCTCGGCATTTGTTAGTCCCGGCACTCACTGCCTAATGGGTGTCGCATGCTGTCCTTCAGCACTTCAGCTGCTCGCTGACTGACAGGCCAACTTCTTTAACAGTTGCTTTGATACATTTTCTCGTATTAAGTTAAGCTCCTTGAGCTGATGAAAAGCCTTCCAAGATTATATCATTGCCAAGCCTCCTATGCACACGCACACATGCACAAAGACAATCATTCTGAAAAGGAAGACAAATAATAAAACCTGTTCTGGATCTCTCCAGTTAGGATGCTAGTAGCTAAGTCTCTGTCCTCTGGCCAATTTTTTATATTACTGAGCCAATCCACGTCTCTGATGGGTATGTAAGAATGCCAGGTTATTATTCTTCGGCGATCAGTTTCAGCTGTCAAAGTCTTTTAATCCAAAATACAATATAGTGACAAAACTGGTAAAACAGGTAACATTTATGGAGCAAAAATCAGACTTTCTTCCACTTCCATGCAGCACTGGAGTTGTAAGAGATTCCTGGCAGCTGCTTGCAAAGAATTAAAAGTTTTAGATTTGCACTATCCTTTGGAACCTAATTTTATAAGCAGCTGCCAACAGTTCATTAACTTGAATCCAAGATGCCCTCCAAGTTAGACTAGTGCTAAAGAAAGCATTAGTTTCCATTCCAAAATGTGCTTTATCACACATTCCTGCTGCACCTTTTGCATATCTGTTTGACTCAAGGCAATAGCAGCATGGTATTTAAGCACCAGTTACATTTTGGTAATCCACACAATATTTTAACAGGGAGAGGAAGACTGAATGACCTTAAACCTTGCTAGGATCAGAAAAAAAAAAACAGACTTAAGCATTCACTAGAAGGATTTTTGGATAAGTCTTGCATATTTCTTGGTAGTGAAGCTTTTTAACATTATGCCTAACACTCAAATTTTGTGGATGTACAAAACTGGAACTAAATTTTCTGGATTTTCATGTTTCTTTTTCTCTAATGGGTCTAAATAAAATTAAAATTCAAACACATTCTCTCTTTCTTTAAAGTCAGGTTTAAGCAAAACACTGATATTTGTCACTAATGAATCTATATTATGGTAGCAGCCGGTGATACCACTGTGTGATGGCAGTTTCTTTCAGATTTGGGGCTGTATGGTAGAAACACAGATGCAGAGGCAGTCATATGATTTGGGGCTGTATGGTAGAAACACAGATGCAGAGGCATCTGTGATATGATTTAGAGGATAACCTGCTGTTTGATGACGCTGTAGCTGGTGCAGGATTTGGAGGTTTCTTTCGTGGCAGGTTTTGTTGCTGATATTACTGTTATTGACTTCTGGCAAAGAGGTAATGAAGAGAAATGGCATGAATGTGAAAGTAAGCTGGAGTGGAAAGCATAGGAAAGAAAAACTATCATTGAGCCAACTAAGACAACAGTGTTTTGGGTTTTTTTTTAAGGTCTTAAACAGAGGAATATTAGTACATTTTCCCCAAATCTAAAATGCAGAATGGGAAGAACACACGTCTTTCAGACAGAAAGGTAGTCTGATGGGCAGAATAGGCTGGAACTATTCTGCAAGAAATGGCACGGTCAGTATCATAATTTATTCATCTAAATAGAACTGGTGAAGCTAAGAAATGAAAGGCCCTAAATGCAGAGGTGAGAAATTTTGACTAAACCATGGGATACACTTGAAGAGCAGTGAGTTGTGGCCAGAGATAAGTCTGAAAGACGACCTGAACAGTTAATATTTTAAATTAACTTCAAGGAGCTAAAATTGCTGAAATGAAAGGCAACGAGAAAGGAAGTGTTTATGGCAAAAGAAATTGAGCTTCTGAACAAGTATTATAAGGATGAAAAGGCCAAAATCTAGCAATCATATGGGAGGACTGAGTGAAAGGTAACACATCTGTGGTACTGGAGAAAGATGGGAAGAAGGCAAAGTTTCACGTAGAGAAAAAACAAGCATCAGTTTAACCATCCTGAGTGTAAGATTACAGCTATGCAATAAAGTCAGAAAGAAAATTAAAGGTGTGGTTTTCATCAGAGGTCTGGATTTGCAAAGCACACCTGAAATTTCTCAGCCCAGAGTAGCTAAAGGGGTGCAAGACTTGGAGATGGGCCAGAAGGTCAGGTCCTTGTTGGACTCTTGTAAACCACCAGAAGTACAAGGGGACCATGACAAAGTCAAGGAAAGCTGAGAATCGTTAAAGAATTATGTCACAAAACCCCCAAAGTGAACAGGGCTTCAAGAGCAAAATGGTACAGAAGTTTGAAAAGCAAGGGGGCAGAAGATGTAGTAATGTAGAATGCTGAGGCATTGTATTTGTCCACATCTAGCTTGATCTTGCATCATATATGTAGAAACTCTGCACCTCAATAATTTTTATTTTATTTTAAATTAAATTGACCAAGATGTGCCTATATAAGATTCATAATGTTTCCATCTGCCTGGAATTTCAGACTTGCAAGCCCTTAAAAAGAAGAAAACATCTTATATTAAATTTTCTAAGCAGCCAAAATGCTCTTCATTTTTTTTCCCTGTAGTATAAATTTAAATTTATGTTTCTAAATTTACATATTCAAAAACTTAATCTGAAACCTGTTTGGAATTTGGATGTCTCTTTTTATCACATTTCATTTAATTGCAGCTACTTCTGGAATTGAGGCATCACCCTTGCAGCTACTGGATGTCAAAGGACAAAAAAAATAAATTGCTTGAAAGAAAACTGAAGCCACATTTCTATTCTGCATTTGAGCTGCTGACATTTTCGAGGTAACACCAAGAGATGTCAGAATACTGGCTGTTAAAGCAGTCTATGTTTGGAGCCTATTAAGTTGAATTCTGAGAGCGAAGGGAAATGTGAAGACTTCTGGAAGGACTGACATATACCATTACTTGCTTTATTTCAATTTTATAGGGAAAAAAAGGAGTTTTTTTCCTACTTTTTTGCCCAAGAATTCCTCTTAAAATGTGGCAGGTTGCCGAGAGCCTGCAATTTCACTCTAATTCCTCTGTGTATTCGAATGCTCCACAACACAGCTCCTGCCCTTCTGATAAGGAAGGGCTGAGAGGAACTCCCATCAAAGCCTCTTACTCTCTCATTACTGTCAGAGGCCACTGCTGACCTGTCTTCCTCTTGGGCACCAATAGTTCTGCCTCTTTAATGCTCAAGGGATCCTCTTCTTGTTGATAAACCTGTAGCTCCACTGAGGTCTTTAAAGTTACACCAGGGTAAAGGCATCTGGAAGGAGGAGGGGGGCTCCGAGTGTCTTGCTCAGGTCACTTGTATGTCATGTAAAGCAACCAGAATGATCTTGGTCTTGCTTCCTAAGCACCCTCTCGTCTTCTCATGCAGTGGTAAACTTAGGGAGGAAATTGGTTTCCTGTCAGCTGAATTCTCCCTGGAGCTCCTTGGCAGGCACAGGCAGTCTGGCAGGACATCCCTCCAGAGACCATATTCCCGTCCCTCAGCCCCTTGCTCCAGCTCCTCTGTCCCATGCACAGAAAGAGATGTCTCAGCCCAGACCTTCCCCCATCCACTGCACAGGGCACTGAGCCTGAGGCATGCTAAGAAAAAGCATGAAGGAGTGAAGAGACCGTGACTGCAAACAGCTATTGCTTCCAGAGGCAAGCTGCTTTTCTACAAAGGTAGTATACCCCGCTCCTCCACGCTCACAGCCATGGGAAGGATGCATAGGGTTGGGTAGTGTGCATAGGGGTGAGTAGGGTGCATATGACTGGGGAGGGTGCATAGGGTTGGGCAGAGCTGAGCCTGGACTGACAGGCCCAGATGGACTCCTTCCAGACCTAGCTCCGATGTCTCTGCCAACCTGCTAATCTTGATCTTAGGTTAACGGACAGCTGGTGGCATTTAATCAGAGGCCCCATTCATATATGCCCTCCACACTCCTGAACTGTGTTGTGCTGGGTAATGCAGGTCTATCAGTTGCTTCCTTCAGTTGCTCCCTTCAGTTGCTCCCAGAGCCTTTTGTGTCTGCCAGTTTATAGATTATCTTAAATATTGTTTCTGACTTCAAAGATAAGTGGATGTATTTAAAGGCATTTGAAATCCATCACATCTGAGCAAGAAATATTACAGAACAGCTTCTCCCCCTGCATAGCAGTTGGCCAGAGGTTTTCTATTGAAGCTCCTGCCTCAGCCTACACTACCCTTAGCACTGATGTTCCCTGTTTCCCTGCAGCTGCCTGCTCTCATGGCACAGTCCTTCTTCAGTAGTACTGCTGTCACCTGCCTCAAAGGCAGCAAGGGTGTGCGTCAGCCTGATTGCGTCTGCTACAGGACCACGTAGACCCTTTGCCATGCTATTGGACATTTAGAGGAAGCAATCTGAGCAAGCAGAGCTGCATCAAGCAATGCACATCTCGGTCTGGAAGGCTGAATCCAAGCAGAAACAGCCCAAGAAGCAGAAATCCTTTGTATATGCCCATGTTACTACCATGTGAAGCAATTTGCAGCTAGTTTCATCAAATTTAGCTTTCTGGTGATGCTCTTCAGGAGCTAATTCAGCGTTTCCTCAGTTTGGATCTTTGTGTTATGATTTGTGGTGATGAAGGGTGCAAGCGGGTGGGGGTAGATAGCTACTGTCTTTACCAGCGCCTCTACCATAACTGAGCCCCTGGGAAGATCCGAGTGCATTAAAAATGGCTCAAGCCTTACTGCAATAGCTCTAGGACCCTGATTAGCTAAGCCAAGGTCAATTTCAAATTCAGCAAAACATGGGCTACTTCATAGGGAAAACAGAAGAGGCTGAATGCTTTCAACCTAAGCAGTAATGTTTGATTCTTCCAAGACCCAGTGATTATCAGCTTGTACTGGTGAGCTAGTCAGGAAAATAACAGGCCTCATTCTCCTCTCAGACTGGAATCACGCAGGAGATGATAGTCCACCAAACTCGGTTCACCTAAGAGGTACAAATGTAATGCAAATGAAGAATGAGGCCCACACAATTCTAAGGTTTTAACTCTTCTCTTAGTCTGAAGGAAAAAGACTGCCTTGAAAACACCAATAGATATTCCAGAGGAGATAAAAGAAAAATATGTAAACATTCCAATGAGTACTGAAGGCCCTGCAGAAGGAAAAAGTATTGCTCAGAAAACTGAGATGATATTCCAGAGAACAAAAGAATGAAATAAATTACTTTCAACCATGCATTCAGGGACATAATTACATTATTTTGCTCAGTCCATTCTTTCTTTCTAATCAGATTAATAAGTATATACACCAGGAAACATTAATATTTTGTATATGTGGGAGCTGATTTCATTCAGCATTTTGAAAATCCTTAAGCCTGCTGTTTATTTCGACTATTTATCATTTCGCAAGGAGAATGCAGGCACCCAGAGCTCAGAAAAAGATCAGAGAGTCCAGCTCTCCTCAAGGCTATTTTTTCTCTTTAATCCTCAGGGACCTGATTGAATTTTTCTCTGTTTATTATTATTTTATATTTCTTCTGCACATTCTATTTATTTATTTTGATTTATAAATTATACCACCATGCTAAGGGCAACTGTCCTCTCTGAATCGTTCCTCTTCTGCCTGTGACATTTGTGCAAACCTCGTGTCTGCCTTCCGTGTTTCAGCCCTTGGTCCCAAACTACTTTAGGCCACTGTATTGTTTAATTTTTTCCTCACTTGGCCAAGCAGCCTGAAACCAACTGCATAATATTCTATTTGACATTAAGCCTCACATATATTTTACAGTCTGTAAGTTCTCTGGGGCAATAGCTGTCTTTTTAAATTATGTATAGCGGGGCCAGCATAATGGGGCCTCAGGCCTTGAGATGGCTCCCTCAGGCACTGCCACAATGCAGCGTATATTTCTAACAGCAGAGGAGATGAACCACCAGAAGAAGTGCCGAATTCTCTGTCCCTCAGTAACTTTGCGTCCCCGCTAGAACACATGCTACAGCTAAACACGAGTTCAATGCGGGGGTAAATGATGACATTTAAGGGCTCGTGGAGGTCAAAAGAGATGATCCAATGGTCCCTCCCAGCCTTCGATCCATGAATCTATGAATACAGATAACAGCAATTAAAAAGCAGCTCTGTGAAAAGGCCTCCACAGCCATTGCTGCAGGGACACTGCAAGAGTTTTGCTGGAAGTTTTTCAGGAGTGAGGCCGTGGGGCAACTCTGCTTTCAATGAACAGCCACCACCTCAGGGGGAGAAAACATCTGCCTGGGGCGGCGGAAAGAGATGTCTCTAGAATAATGTCATCTTAAGCAAGCTGGAGGTATGACGACTCTATTGCTGATTCCAAAGTGGTGCCACAAATAAATGAATCAAATTCTCCACGCGTAATTTTTAGGAGTGAGCAAACAGGAATGGTGAGCGGCATGGTGAATTTTGCATCGTTCACTGACTGGCTGTTGACCCTCCTTTAAATTCCCACCAGTTTTGGAGATGCTCATCTCTGCCGGCTCTGGGTTCACACCGTAACTCAAAATAAGCTGCAGCTAAAAGAAAAAAAAAAAAAATTAGGGCATCATTTGCAGGTGTGGTCCAGGCAAGACAAGCTATGGAAAGCTTGCTAAGCGAGGCAGAGAATATGCAATATCCCCAGACACCCAGCAGCAGGTCTTTGAGACAGAGCTGAACCTCACCTTGTTTGAGCCCAGAAAAAGACTCCCTGTGGAGCAGAGGTGGGAGTCAGTACGTGCCCAGCTGTTAACTTTATGCCCTTGCTATACCTTCGCTCAGCACTGCCAAATGGCAGTGGATCATTTATGGACATGGAAAAAAGGAGCTGCCTTTTTCAACTAGCCTACTTACTTAAGCAGCAGGCATCAGCGGTAATTGGCAATGAGAGCAAAAAATAAACTTTGAGCAACCTCACCCTCCCACCAAATCCCTTCCCAAACAGGTACTGTTTTGCAAGCAGATAATATTTCTAGTAATGAAGGAACAAAGCAAATACAGTTCAGTGCTCTGTAAACACGAATGCGCACAGACCAATACATGAGCCTTGGAATAAAATTCTTCGAAAAAGCACTTCTTCAGATGCTTCCCAGTGATGGAGTACCTGCCAACGAGAAATCATGACTCTTCAGAAATTGCTTTATAATGCAAAAACACTGGAAATCATAGTTTTGACTTTCCAACACAAATGTCGTTCAGGCTCTGCTTGGGTCAAAGATGCAACAGGAAAGGCTAGAAATGTGAGGCTGCTAGCTGGTGGGTCTCGGCTTTGACTCAGCTTCCAGAATGACCCAGCAACAATTCTTCTTCACTTACCATGCTTTGCATTATTTTGGCACAGAAATATCCCTAGTTCTCTGGCATAATTTCATGAAAAACTGTTTGATCTTCGCCTGCACGTTTCTGCAAGGCCTGGCTTGTTTCTCCTGCCGCAGCATGACACCTTCCTGACTCCTTTCTGTCAGTGCTGGCGTTGCCATTGCTCTGAGGAGCCGATAAAGATTAAAAGTCTGGGTAACCTCAAGCAGTCCAAAGCAACCGTAAGCCTGCAGGACTCTCATGATGCAAGTCAGCTCCAGACATCTCAGATGTGCTGGCAAAATTGAATTTTCCTGCACAAGAGCAGCAGCAGAGCCAGGGGAAGGTCCTGGAGAGTCACGCTTTCCACCTGTGCTATGGCAAGAGGTGTCAGGGGAGCGAAGGGCTGATGACAACAGTTGCAGGGAAGCCCTTAGGTCTTCACTACTGCCACCAAAGGCCACGGCCCCACATGTCCCGATTCCTCCAGCAACAGCCACCAGGCTGGCTCTCCAGGGCACTCACACTGACAAAGGCGGCTGCAGGAGCCTGAACTCACTCTGGTTTCACCAGCAGTCTGTTGCCATAGGCAACTGCCTGTTTTGCCCATACCTAGAGCTGGCCCTGAGCAATATAGACAGCAGGATTGCTATGATGAGATTAGCACTCTTTATTATACTATCCCCACTCTTATCACCAACCCCAGCTCTCACAAATTCAAGATAAGGAAATTTCCCTCATGTACTTACCATGGTCTTGAACAGCACTTTAGAGAGAAGGGGTGAACGCCACTGTATTCACATTTACATGGGAAAATTTAGGGAGCTGTTGCTATTCTTGTTTTCAGGTCCTCTGAACCCTTCAATGTCCCAGTTCTGGTCTGATTGCTTATCAGTTATCCCAGCTTGAGTAGCTTGAGGGTGTCCTCTCTGCACTAGGCTAATATTGATATGGGACCAAGGCATCATAATCCCCTCAACTGTAGCCCATAATCTTCTCCATTTGTTAAAAGAAAAAGTATCTTCCTCCTGCTCCTTCTAAAACACCCAGGAATAGCCTGGTTCTTAGGCCAGCTTTAGCCTGTGCACCACTTCACTTTTGGCAGCTGGGATAGAGAGCTACATCAGGTAAGCATACCTGTTAGCTTACAGGAAGGCGAAACATCTCTAAAAATGGTCTAAGTCTCACTGAAAGCCAAAAAAGGACTTACTCTCTACAGACTCAGACAGGCAACCAAATCACCGCCGCTTAACACGTTACCATCCATCAGCTGAGCAGCTCAACTGCAGGCACAGCTGCATTGCGCTACCCTGGCCTGACTCGGGATCACCACAGGGAAATGGAGTGGACTCTAAATCAGAAATGGTGAGCCTAAACCCTTTCCTGCATCTACTTTCCATTTAGGTTCCTCACTCCTTATTGAAATACCTTGTGGATTCTGGGAAATACCTCATTGAATGTAGCCCAGATTGTCCAAAATACTGCTTTTTAATCAGAGAGGAGCACCTAATTCCTTTGAAAATCTTAGGGTTTAGATCCTTCAGCACTTGCATAGCTCTAAAAGTCTGAGCCTCAAATTGGGTTCTGCAGAAAGATATTCACGTAATGTGAAATCCTGTTCTATTAAACAACAAATACAGATGTAAATTGACCTGACAGTGACCTTTTTAATAATAGAAAATCATCAAAATAAGAAAAGCACAATGCAAATGCAGATGATTTGGTTACAGTAGATTTGATCAAATAAAACAGACAATCTAATTAACTAGTGATTAGATTAAGTAGAAGTCTCTGTATTGAGTGATGGATAATTAACTGGAATTGTATTTACTTATTTTTATTGTACTGCAGAACAAGGCACATCTTTGCCTTTCTTTCCTTTCACTGCAGTCTTTTAATTAAAATTATTCTGAATGTTTTACACAGGATCTAGGCCTCTAAGTAAACACGGTAAGTTGGAAAGGGAAAGGCAGTCCTATACTGAGATTTAGTTGTCGATCAATACTGGTTGTATAAATCTCATCCAACGTAACAGTTACAACCCTGGCTTTTCAGAGCTGCCTGGCATTTATAGCTCCAGCCGAGTGGAATGTGAGCTGCAGGTGCTCAGCCCTTTGGAGAGCCATGCCCTTATTGTTCAAACATAATTTATGCTTGAGAACAAACAAACACATTCAAGGCAACTCCTAATTTCCGCACCTGAGTCAATCAAGATTTATTTTTATCAAGGCAAACGCACAAAAGAGAATGGTGCACAGCTGATCAACATCTAAGACAGAAATGGATCTTGCACTTTGAAATCCTTATCAGAAATGGTTGTGGTGACTTTTAAGTGTAGGCTATGTGAGAGACAGTCTTTTAAAGTGATTTAATTCCCTCCTTTCAAGAACCATAATTTGGAAGATTGGTTTAGCTCCCCATCACTCCCAGGAAAACACTATACTATTGCAGAAGGCCTTTTAATAACACAGCTTGTCAAATGTTAGATGTCATTTTATTTTTTAAGTATTTTGTTAATTGCGTATTTGCCAGAGGCTCGGTGATATCCTATAAAAACTGTCATAGCAGGCAATCACTAGGTTCACCGTACACATGGGTTGCATATTCACATGTTCCTCTGTTCAGAATACATAACAGTTAATTTGATGAAATATCTGCTGGCAAAATTTCTCCCCTAGCTGTGGGACTACTGTCTGTCTGTCCGTCTGTCTAGACACTCTTACTGCTCTCATTACCGTGGTATCTCAGTGCATCCAGACCCATGGATATCTGAGGAGGAGTTAATAAGCATTAGCTCTTGCTAGGTCTCTTCAGAGGATGCTTCTGCCAAACTGCAGGGGACAGCAGACGAAAACAGCATGATTCCTGAATGCGATGAGCTGCCTGACGAGGAAAGCTAGCAGGACAGTGTGGAAGCTCTGGCATCTATTTAGCAGTGCCTTGCAGTCTGCCTCTGGCCAGGTGGCAGGGCATTCGTGTGTTGGCTTATACGCAGGCGTTTTTCTCACTTGTGTGCAGAGAGGAGCAAAGCTAGAGTCACTGCAAGCTCTGTGCTAGCGAGGATGCCAAGGAACACCAGGCGGAGGCGGGTGAATTCTGGATGAGAAAGTGGGTAAACAGAAAGGCTGAAGTGCCAGGGGTACCCTCGGGGGCATTCCCTTAGGGAACAAACAGCAACTGAGCTAGAAAGTAAGGCCTCACTACAGCAACTAGTTTCTCGAGCTGATCTAAGATATCAGCTAGGCTTTTAAGAGAAAGACCTGGTTGACCAGGTGACATGCATGCCTGTAGCTGCTGTATTTTAAGACTGTATTTTTTGGTCTTGAAATGCCAGTCCATGAATTTACCCATTTACCTGTAAAACCTGGTGCAGACTTTATTTCCGCTGATGCTGAGTGCAAGCGAGAAACAGATAAAACCGCACCTTCTCAGCACTGTTGATGCTCAGGGCTTGGGCCTTGATCCCTTGATGTTATTAAAAAACTTCTATTATTCTTCTCATGAGCAGGCTTTTAACTAATTTGATTTGTACTCAGCCCCCATTTACATCTGAACAACCACTCTGACTAAAAATGGCTGTAACCCTGGGAGCAAAATGTGGCCTGTGGTATGTACAGATATAATAGGCTATTTCAGCAGTCATTCTCCCAGTTCTCAATCTCTCTCTCCTCACATGGAGTTACTGTACCTCTAATCTTTCTCACTAAAGTCTGTTCAGAATAACAGGAAAATGGATGGGACTACATGAGAAAGTCTAAGAACATATCTGAACCCTCTGATATTTCTAGCATAAAATATTTAAGAAGTATTAGAATCATAGAATCATAGAATCATATAGGTTGGAAAAGACCTCTAAGATCATCGTGTCCAACCGTCAACCCAACACACCATGCCCACTACACCATGTCCCTAAGGGCCTCATCTACACGTCTTTTAAATACCTCCAGGGATGGTGACTCCACCACTTCCCTGGGCAGCCTGTTCCAAGGCCTGACCACTCTTTCAGTAAAGAAATTTTTCCTAATGTTCAATCTAAACCTCCCTTGGCGCAACTTGAGGCCATTTCCTCTTGTCCTATCGCTAGTTACTTGGCAGAAGAGACCAACACCCACCTCGCTACAACCTCCTTTCAGGTAGTTGTAGAGCGCGATGAGGTCTCCCCTCAGCCTCCTCTTCTCCAGGCTAAACAACCCCAGTTCCCTCAGCCGCTCCTCATAAGGCTTGTGCTCCAGGCCCTTCACCAGCTTCGTTGCCCTCCTCTGGACACGCTCCAGCACCTCCATGTCCTTCTTGTAGTGAGGGGCCCAAAACTGAACACAGTATTCGAGGTGCGGCCTCACCAGTGCCGAGTACAGGGGCACGATCACCTCCCTGCTCCTGCTGGCTGCACTATTTCTGATACAGGCCAGGATGCCGTTGGCCTTCTTGGCCACCTGAGCACACTGCCGGCTCATGTTCAGCCGGCTGTCAATCAGCACCCCCAGGTCCTTTTCCTCTGGGCAGCTTTCCAGCCACGCTTCCCCAAGCCTGTAGCGTTGCCTGGGGTTGTTGTGGCCGAAGTGCAGGACCCGGCACTTGGCCTTGTTGAACCTCATACAGTTGGCCTCAGCCCATCGATCCAGCCTGTCCAGGTCCCTCTGCAGAGCCTTCCTACCCTCCAGCAGATCAACACTCCCGCCCAACTTGGTGTCGTCTGCAAACTTACTAAGGGAGCACTCGATCCCCTCGTCCAGATCATTGATGAAGATATTGAACAGGACCGGCCCCAGTACTGAGCCCTGGGGAACACCGCTCGTGACCGGCCACCAACTGGATTTAACTCCGTTGACCACAACTCTCTGGGCTCAGCCGTCCAGCCAGTTTTTTACCCAGTGAAGAGTGTACCTGTCTAGGCCGTGAGCCGCCAGCTTCTCTAGGAGAATGCTGTGGGAGACAGTGTCAAAGGCCTTACTGAAGTCCAAGTAGACCACATCCACTGCCTTTCCCTCATCCACTAGGCGGGTCACCTGGTCATAGAAGGAGATCAGGTTGGTCAAGCAGGACCTGCCTTCCATGAACCCGTGCTGGCTGGGCCTGATCCCCTGGTTGTCCCGGACATGGCTCGTGAGCACCCTCAAAACCAACCGCTCCAATCCAGTATTGTTGCTGAAAAAGCTGGGTGTCAGGAAGGCCTGGGTAGCTCCTAAATAACATGGACAGAATCATATCATCACAGCATGCTATTGCCCATGGACAGAAATCTCAGTTGAATTCCCCCATCTTTCTCTTCACAAGGCCGCCAAGACAAAGAATTACATACAAGCCACAGGACTCGAGAGTTTTTTCCAGTGTCCAGCAGCCTAGATGCATCCTGACTCCATCTCATGACAAAACCCAGACATGTGTCTTCTCCTCCTTCCCTACTCCTTTCTCCTCTTGTCTTCCTCTCTAGAAGGCCAGATGTGTAGATGTAGGCAAGAAGGCCTCACTGACAGCAAGGACGAAGGAGTTGTAGAAGATAAAGGAAAGCTCCTCCAGTGAAAGCAAGAAAGGGGGAGAATAAGTAGATATGGAATACCAGCTCTCCTGAGAAATGTCAGGTAAGAGGAAAAGAAGAAGAAATGCCTAATTTTTTCTGTTCAGTGGTGATATATGCATGCAGACACCAGCCTAGGAATTGTGGAGGGAACTCTAATGAATCCCTCTGAGTTGTGTCTATGGTGCTGATTACCGCTGTTCCCGCAGAAACCACTTGTATTTGTGTTTTGGAGAAGTTTTCAGCAGGCAATGAAGTATTAGTCGCTATTTAAAAAATGTACCACATAATTGCAGAAGATAGCATGTTCCCGTTCCAATTAGAAGTGAATAACTAATACCTGAAGGAGCCTTGTGCAGCATCTGTAGGTAAATACTGCTCTTTGTAAAGCAATCTACACATAGAAAAATGCGTAATAGGCTTGTGAATGGTAAGGTTTAGATGTAAACTACTGAAGTAAAAGAATCATGGAGAAATCTAAGCAGAGTTTAAGGTGTTTTTTTTCTGAAAAGATGCAAAATACATTGCTAGCACATCATGCTCTCATTTATTACTTGTATATCAATATGGCAAGCAGAACACTTTCTACCTGAGAAAAGTTTGTCCTCAGCTCTTCATGTAAAATTCACAAAAACATTTAGACATGGCAATGCTTCATCTTCAACCAAAGCCTGTCTTCATACGTTAACCATGCTTGCAGCCATTCTCCAATGCTGAGGTCAACTAGCATGAATGGCCCATATTGACTCTTAAAACTCCTACACAGCATGGCTGTTGCATACTGGAATGGGACTGTTCCCAGTAAACACCTGAATTAGCTCACTGCAAATGCTGAGATGTGCCCTAGCTGCTGGGTTATGTAGGGGAAATGTAGGGGCCTCTATTCAACACGTGTGCAGTCTTTTGGCAGTAGAGCAGATGGGCAGATTCTGATGATCTACGTGATGAAGGTGGTTGCTGAAAGTGGTGGTGCAGTGACTAAATCCATGCTTTTGTAGATTCAGCCCGTAACATTTAACTCCCACCCTAGAATTAGTAGCATCTAATCAGCTTGAACCTATGCTCTGGCAATATGTCAGGTACCTACGGAGTGTCCATGAACCAGCGAATGAACTTCAAATCAACTGAAAAATCCCACTGATTTGTGAATGGAACTACATCTGGACCCTCAGCAAAAAATGCAACCAGTCCTGCAGCTTCAGTTCGTTCCTGCATTTGGTGAGGTGATGACAGGCCTACAAGGACCGAGTTCGGGGCTTTGATTAAGCAAATGCAACTCTACTGTCTTGACAGAACTGCACTTGCCCATTGGAGGTCTGATTCTGACCCAAGATCTTTGTACACGGTGTTTATGTTGCTTTCTTATGTTGCTACAATGTTGCACGTGTATAATGCTGAAAGATCTTTGAAAAAACTTATTTTATAAAAGGGAATAGAAATATATATGGGGTATGACTGCAGGCTTGCAAACAACAGAAATACCTGAAAAACCCTCTGTTTGCTATTGATCCAAAGGAGTGCTGGAAACATTACTATGGCAACAATTCTCACCCAGTGGAAGAAGCATGCCATTATCTGTGCATAGGAACAAAACAAAAGGAGGCATTTTTCAGAACTGTTGCCCACCTCCCTTGACCACTACAGATGTGCTGACCTTCTGGCATGAGCTCCTGCTGCAGCAGCTTTCAACAAGGTATGACTTACAGAATTATTTATTGGCCCATGCACAGAGAAGAAAGAAATTCTATTGACCAACCGAGTCCTGTCGCAGAAAACAGCACTGCATGGAACTCCTGTTTTCTAAGAGTATCAAACATCTTCCTTACCTCGTTAACAACCTGGGTTATCGGTATGAATAAAAGAGACAAGGCTGCTCTGGCTCACTTAAATGTTTTCTATGTCATTTGGCTGCACACCACTTGAACCTTTCGCAAGTACAGTTATTAACTCGGAAAACTACTGAGCATCTAATCTGGCCATGTTCTTACTGAGGATAAGTTCAGGCTAAAGTACAAATCTGTGGCGTTGTGGTAATGGTTTTATTCGGTTTATTAATTAGCGGCTAGACTAATGAAGTCAGCAAGAAACCATTTTGCATTATATGGCTAAATTGAAAGTCCACATTCCATATAGCCTGAAGGCAGAATCAAGAGCTAATCATATTCCAGGTGTTTGTAACACTTAAGAAGCTCTGTCTGCTGCTCCTAGCTGCATCTCTCATCCCCAGCTTCACATATGGGCAATTTTAAGGAGTACTGTGACTCTGCTCACTGTTCCTAACCCTGAGGAGGGGAGTGATACTGGCTACAAGTCCAGGCAGACTGTTCTTCCTGTAAACGGCTGAGGAAAACGATTGTGTGGGAGATGGTGCCAAGCAAGGAGAGAAAAGGAGCAGCCTGGAAGAAAGCTTCCAAATATACACTCACACTGCAGAAACACTTTATGGCTGTCCTGAGGCTGGGGAGAAGAACAAGCAGCTGCAAGCTCTTTCCAGGCTGCTTGTTTGCCAGTCTTCTCTCTGGGCAGCCTGTGGTACAGCCAGTTGTGAGAGCAACACATGTAGGTGGAACAGCTCTGCCCACTTGGGAGCTCACCACTGCTCCACAGATCCACTTAACAGCATAAGCCAAGTGGATATTGCCCATTGCCATTAGTATTGTTATCCCCCTTTTTGTCAAAAACAGAAAAATAAGAAGGGTCAGAAAAAATGAGAGAGCGCCTGGGCAGAAGACAGACTGTAGAAAGCAACCAAGACTAATACCATGTATGTGAAGTACAAGGAAGAAATGGAAAGGACATCGCTGCTATTTAATAAAGTTGAGAAAACACACAAAACACCATCCAGCCTTTTACTAGGTCCCAGCCTAAAAAGCTGAGTTCCTGCTTATTCTGTAGAGATGGTAAAGATCTATTTCTTCTAGAGAAGTATGTAGCCCTGTTGTTCATGGAAATTACTCATCTTTCCTTCACGGAAAACGTCTCCTGCGTCCCATCATAAGCAGCCACAGTGGCACAGAATATATGTGCGTCTGTGTCTATATATAGGTATATATTACACGTGCATACACACAGATAGGAAAGTGTGTTGAAAACGTCTCAGTGAAAGAAAAACCAAAATACACACTGGGATTTAACCTATTTGGTCAATCTTTGTCCCTTCCCTAGAGACAACTGGTTTTATTCAATATTGACTTTTTTCCTAGTTTTAGATGACTTTGGGTCCTGAACATATAGAAATAGGAGCTAATATTAAGGATATAATTATTATTTTGACAACATCAACTTTGACAGCTTCATGAACTTTATTGAATAAATGATGGTTCATTACCCATCAAATAGTATTTTCCCCACTTCTCCAGCTTTTTCTGCCTTCAACATCTGAGAGCCTCCCAAGTATTTTATAAAAGTAATAATCTCTCTTCTAGCCTTTAGGGAAGCAGCTTGATCAGTTCCAGGAATTTTCTTCCATATCTGCTGTTGCACATGTGAGAGCAGGTGTCCTGGGAAGAAATTATTAAGGAAAGGCTAAGTCAAAGAGATAAGATACATGGGTAGTCTCAAATGCAGGGAAAGCTCTGTTCATTTTCAACTTCCATGAAAGCGAATTTCACACAGCCCAGGTCCAGCTCTGCACTCACAAGCAACCCCCTGTTGGCTGCGTTTCTTTATTCTGGGGAAATGCAATTGCTGATGGAAGTCATGCTCACTGAGGAGGAAGTTCTCACCCAGATTGCTTGGGATATCTGCAGAGGCTTTCTGAACATCAAAGCGGTGACTACAACATAGATTCTGTGTAAAATGTGGGAGCATCACTTGCAAACACTGATTTTGGGTGGTGGGGATGCTGATTGCAAGCAGGCTCTTATATTCTCTACCTGCTGTCCTGGAGTCCCACTCACAATCAGAACTGCTGTCCAACACGTCCATCGTACACGATTGCCAGTTTCCTGCTCTGAACGCAGGTGCATTTCTTTGGCTTGTGCAGCCCCTCTTTGCACAGGAATCCGGCATACAGGGGTTGAAAGGTACTGTGGAAAACCTAGGATAATATTTTAAGAAAGAGGAGTCAGCCACAAAGATGTGGGTCTAGATCTGCCTTTTCTGGACTTTGGAGAAGCAAAAGCTTTAGTTGCAAATGCAAACGTTATTATTTAGGACCATCTTTAGCAGGTAGCCACAAAGTTTGGGAGTCACAAAGTCTGCCACCCATTTTATTAGAAAGGGGGGCTTGCGCTCCCGCATGTGAATGCGGTATTCCCGCCACCAGCGAACGGCAAACGAACCGGCCGCTCTCACTCCGGTTGCCAGCTTCGACCTACGGCCTCGGGGCCCCCGGACCAGCCAGCCCACGCGGGCACGGCAGCCCGCCGGCGGGAGCCCCGCCGGGGCCGGGCCCGTTGTGACGCGCCCGGGGTTGCCGGGCGGCGGGCGGCGCGGCGGGCTCGGAGCGCGGCGGCATGGCGCTGCGGGCGGGCGGCGCGGCGAGGCGCCTGGCCCCGCTCCTGCCTCTGCTCCTGGCCCTGCTGGCGGCGGGCTCCGTGAACGGCAGCAGCGCGGAGGCGGCGGAGCCCCTGGGCCGGCGCGCCGAGCCGGGTGAGGCAGCCCCGGGCGGTGTGGGCGCCCTCGGCGGGCGGGGGCGCCGCTCGTCCCCGCCATCTCCGGCCCGAGCTGACCCCTCTGGCGCCGCGGCCCACCCAGAGGTGCGGGCGCTGGCCTGCCCTCAGCCCCGCCCGCTGCCTGCTCGTCTCCCCTTACGGCTTCTCCCGCAGATGCCGGTGATTCCCGCTCCCGCCACGGGGAGCTTCCCCCGCCCCGCCCAGCTCCCCCCTCGGGAGGCAGGGGGTGCAGGGAGACCAGGCTTCGCGCGGAAGAGCAGATATTTGCGGGGCTGCTGGGTGTCGTGCTTTGTGAGCAAGGCTTAATCACCGCCAGGATGTAACGATCTCTCCTCGGTGTCATATGCAGGCAGTGGGAAGGTGTCAGAGTGTATTCAGTGCTTTATTAAGCCATGCAGCATCACAGGGGCCCTCCTGAAGGGGGAGGCTGGGGAGACGGGGAAAGCTCCAGATCTGCTCGTCACTCTCGTAGCCGAAAGTGTGGGCTACGGAGAGTCGCATACGTGCAACCCCCCTCCGTCTGTCGTCGAGCAACGACCCGCACAGGTTCACAGCTGATGTGTTGTCAAGTGCAAAGCCAATTGCCCATGGAAAGATTTCCGTCCTGGGAAACCCGCTTTGTGGTATGACTTTGGGGATGGAGCAAGGCTGCTCCCCCTTCCCTCCGCACTTTGGCCTTCAGGACCCCATAAGCACTAAAGCCACAATACTGGGCAAGAATGAGATACCCAACTCAGGAGTCAGCGAGATCCCCTAGAGTTCATGACCGTGACTTTGAGTGCTCTCCGTTGACATTTTTAGAAGGACTTCTGTGGGCTTTTTAAGTGTTTATCAAAATATTCTGCATGTATGCTGTGATGTGGCTTGTAATTAAAATGGTGCATAATGGCAAAGATTTCTGTTCTACATAGGTTTTACAAGGCTTCCAAATGTAGATAGGAATACAGACTGCCTTTGCTGTGCTGGTACTAATTGCAGCCCCCTGACAGGAATGTAAATGCTGTTCCTTAGCACATTCTTATCTCAGCATGTGTGGGATTTACATATATAACTCCTATTAATGCTAATGGCAGCTATATACATAATTCTCTTTGTATAGGGCTGACACTATATTTTTATCTGAACCTGATGCAACTGGAACCAGCCATCTTACATAAGTGGAAAGATCTGTAGTTTCTTACCGAAAGCTTTCTTAAAATTTCGGTTCATTTAAAATGTAGGGAGGAAATGCAGGTAAAAACTTTGTATTGTGCTATTGGCATGGAAGGTTCATAACCTTCATCTAAAAAGTGTTGTGTTTTGCAGAGGATTATCAGTGAACCTGATCCTGTTTCCCTTAAAGTTTTTTATTGTTTTTTTTTTTTTTAATTTCATTAAATCAGAAATCAGGATTTAGATAATTTAGATAATTTAGAACCAATCAGCTTTTAATGTTTAGATATGTTTAGAGGTTTATTTGGAGTATTACTACTTAGAAAATACAGTATCTTTTTTATTTAGAGCTATAGTCAGTTCATCATTATGAATCTCTGCCAAAAGAGCCATGTTGTGCGTTGTGGTGCTCCTGAAGCCAGAAGCATCTTGAAAGCGTATCATGGTTGATATCTTCACCTATAATTAGAAGTTTGCTTTTACTGGTTAGTAAAGTCCCTCAGCCTCCTATTAGTAATATCTGAAGTTTTGTGTCTCTTCTTGTTTCTAAAGCTTTTTCTTCTTCTTTTTTTAAAATTTGTGTCTGGATGGGAAATGGCCGCTTCTCCTTTCAGATATGATGACACCCTGCTGTGGCTACACTCAGCTTGTCACCTCAAAATTGAATTACAGTAATGCCTACTTTCAGGGTAGAGGTTTGGGCCTTACCATAAGCTGATATGAATTGTCAGAAATCTATTGAGTGGAGAATTTACATCATCTGAAGCTGTCCTAGCCCTTCCTTCCATTCATTGTTGCATTTTTATGTTTATTCTGTGCACACGAACAAGCGCACTCACATTGTACCAAGTTGAAAACAGGCATTTTTAAACAGGACTGTATTTAGACTGTAGACAGGATCCTTACATTCTCCTCCTCCTCTCTGCTGTGCTGTGGTTGTTGTTGTTAGACAAGACTGTTGAATGACTATCCCATTAATTTAAAAGAAACTAAGGGAAACATGATAGGATGTCCATGGTGGGGACCATCTTCTAAAGAAGTTGTTATTTTTTAAGGCTCATTAGAGATAGAGATGAAGGATACACTAGCTTTTTTAAAGGTTGTCTCTGTTTTCATAGGATTTTAGTCTTATCATTTTTTTCCTTATGTTTTGGCTAAGGTTGGATTTCTTATCATTCAACTGGATAGTTAAGTTATTGTTTAAGGATCGTTGTGCATACTCTAGAAGACTGTTCTGACGAGCACAGCTTAAATGCTGAGGTAAATGTCAAAACCATAGAGACAGTTAGAGATAACAGAAGAATAAGATTTTGATGGCTCATTTATAATGTTGGGAAAAAGAGTTCAGTATCAGTGTATCATTGTGGCGAATGCACCGTGCTGCTGTAGTGTAAATCCTTTACAATGGAGGAATAAAGGTTTTATATTTATATATCACTGACTGCAGGAGAAATGGATCTGTTCCTTTCAACCTGAGAAATTTAAAGTTTTGGATAGTGTGTGAAAAATGCAAATGTTACTCAGAGATTTAGTAGCAAGAAGTGATATATAAACTTGCATTGCTGCACAGAAATAACATTTTGTAAACATAAATCTTGAATATAAAAAACTGAGAGACAGTGAAAACAAACTTTACATTGGTAAGTATTTGTTATCAGAAAAAAAATAATCTGAGTAGGCGGGACTGGCAGTGTAGACTTGTAAAAACAGTCATAGTGACTTTCTCTTTGCATTTGGAAGAATTGAAAAGACCTATTGCTTATTTAATGAATAATTTCCAAAGGATCTTCAGTAAGTTAGTTTCTATATGGAACAGTTACTGTATCTCAGTGTCCCTATAAACAAACATTCAAATTGCATGCTATTAGGATAAAATACATAATCCAGATTTGAATCCCAGATGGAGATGAGAACCTTTTGCTTTTGTACATTCTGTGAAACCCATTCTGTAACCTCAAAGTACCATTGAAAAATGGAAGGAACCCAATCATAGTGATTAAATCCCCAGTACCTAATTAAAATACTGTACCTGGTTGACTCATCTTTGTGCTGGCTGTCTAAACCTGACCTTGAAGTGTGATGGGGAAAAAATCATGTGGGAAGGCGTACGTTAGCCAGAAAGAACAAGGAAATGAGTTAAATGAATATTGTTTAATGAAAATTTTTCTTAACTCTTTTCAGGGAAGATCTATAATTTGCATAGAACCTAGACACTGCACTTTCCAGAGCATTCCATAGGCTAATTTAACATCATAGACTCGTTTATAATAAAAATACATTTTTTCCTTTTAAAGAATCATCTTAAGGTTTAAACATGAATGCTATTCACACTGGATTTTATGATAAATTTTTCATAAATATCTTGTTTTTCTGGTTAGTGAAAGCAAAAATATTGGCAAGTTTCACATTTCAACTAAAAAGTAGTAAAGATTTCAAAGAGTGAGTTTCCTGTTAATTGGGCATTTCCACACCTGTCATTGTATTAGAGATGTAACTTTAGACTTTGTGTTCAGGTCTGAATGCCACTGTGTCCACGGAAGTAGAATTTGGAGTATGCACAGTTACATGTGGTAAGTAGCAAAGCCGATGAATAAAACATATTGTCATTTGTGTTTGAAAAAAAAAAAGTGCTAACTGTAGCAATTTAGCAGTTGTAATTTGCTTGCCCTCGTTCACCTCTCATTGATTTCAATTGCCAATAACTATAATTAACAAAAACAATCAGGCTGATTGTCATTAGGAGTTTAGGTCAGATCTGTTGTTTTATTAATTTCACAGCCTGCAAGCTCCTATTTTAAACCAGTTCCCTACGTTTATTGGCACATGAGCTGCCTTCCCCAAAGTAACAATTTTCGCTATTTGTGAACATCTGTGAGATGTTCAGAAGATGAAAGATCTTCTGATGCTTCTCACAGATGTCTTCCCACATACAATATTGCCAAAAAATTGCTTGCCTGCAGTAGCCTGTTCTGTATTCCACATTTATACAATTTATAAATTGTGCAATGGAGAGGAGAGGTATCATTCTGGAGTAGGAAGAGAGAGAGGAAAAATGAGATGAGCCTTAAGAATATATCTCTGTGTTTGGAGTGATGATAGAAACTGCTGTGAGGTGGTAATTATATTGCTTAGGAAGCAGTCTTGAATCAGAAATGCTATTAATTTTTTTCTGAACAAATTCAGCTTCTCATAAGACCACAGAAAAAAGAGAGAGATGAGTGAGATGAGTTTTTGCCCCCATCAATCTGATGTTTTCTAGAGTATGCCTTTTTATTTTTTCCAGCCACTTTTTCATATTTCCAATGAGAGAGCTTCCTTGTTTCCCTCCTATTTCATGTCTTAGGACATTATTGGTTTAGGAGATTTTTTTTTTTTGCTTGTACATACTTTAATATTTCTCTTTCTTCACTTCATAATTTCAAATCTACTTATATGTTCCTTATACTGCTGCCGTATATGTATCTCCATACTCTTAATGACCTCACTTGCTCTGATGCATACATCTTTTGGATACTAAGAAACTGTTCCTTATCTCCCATCCCTTTAGCAGATGTCTCAAATATTCTGTATTTCCAGGGAATTTCACTAAATTTTGTCTCCGTTTTATCTTTGATCCTTCAAAGTTAATGTTGTGGTGGGTTAACCTTGGCTGGCTGCCAGATGCCCACCGAGCCGCCCTATCACTCCCCTCCTCAGCAGGACAAAAGGGGGAGAAAATAAGATGAAAAACTCATAGGTCGAGATAAAGGCAGTTTAATAAAGAAAAGCAAAGGCCTTGCGCAGAAGCAAAGGAAACAAACAAACAAAATTATTCTCTACTTCCCATCAGCAGGTGATGTCGAGCCACTTTCTGGGAAGTAGGGCCTCAGCATGCATAGAGGTTGCTTTGGGAGACAAACACCTTAATAAAAATGCCCCGCCCCTCCCCCCCCGCCTCCTTTCTCTTGGCTTTTATTGCTGAGCACAATGTCATATGGTATTGATTATCCCTTTGATCAGTTTGGGTCAGCTGTCTGGGCTGTGTCTCTTTCCAGCCTCCTGGCCTTTGGAAGGGGTGAAGAGACAGCCTGGATGCTGTGGGAGCACTGCTCAGCAGTAGCCAAAACATCGGTATGTTATCAACACCATTCCAGCTACAAATGCACTATGAGGGCTGCTATGGGGAAAGTTAATTCCATCCCAGCCAGACCCAATACAAATGTTTAATCCCTTTAATGCTGAAAATTATATAGTCTTACTGAAGAATCAGGAAAGGGAAGCACTAACAAAAAAAAAAAAAAGGCATAATCTCATATCTGGAGTTCGGATCATGTTTGTAGCCTTCATTCTAGTCTAGGCTGTTCAATGCATGGCATGTTTGTCTGTTGAAAGGCTGAAAAGTAGGTTCTTGGTTCTTCCAGTAAAGCTGTAAGCTCTTTGCCTCCTTCATATCCCTTCTTATTCCCTAGATTCATCTATCTAGCCCTTTATATTTCTTGCTTTCTGAACTGACTCCATTTTCTTTATTTTTTCCCTGTAATGCTGTGGCTTAGATCCATTGCTCCTCTATTCATAGTCCTCTATTCATAGGTTTACAGAGGCATTAAAGCATAATTAAAGCACATGTTAATGATGTCTTGTCATACCTGCCTCAAATTTGCCTTAGTCTCTTTGTGGTCTAACTGTTTTGGCCACTCTTACCTCTAAATTTCTCTCATAACTGCTGTTTTTGTGTTGCTAAGTATTCAGTTCTTTGTGGATCATCCCTCTTCACCCCCCTCCCTCCACCAGTCTATTAATTTACATTTCTCTAGGGTGAATTTCATTTCGGTAATTTATTTTACTGCATTGTGACCAGTTTTCTGTTAGGTTAACTTGTATCACTTGTTGAACTTAAGACTTCGTTTGTTAGAGCATCTCAGTAGATTAATTTCATCAGCATTGGCAGCTACTAAGAAAAGGTGGGGAAAGGAAACATGGAAATGAAAGAAAAAGCTGTCCAAAAAGAAGAGGCAGAGGAGTACCAAAAGAACTTGCAGATCTAATTAAAAGAGCTTTTTTCATCAACCCTTTGAGTGTGATATATTTCCCAAATTTTAATATTCCTGTAGGTAAGACACGGTGACATTTTTCCTGATGAATGTGACTACAGTTAGCCCAGCACCCAGATTTTATCAAGCCAGCCTTTTGGGTTGTCATAGGTTTCCTGTCTTTTTTGTTAGCTAAAAAAACTACATGGCACTGAAGAAAGAGGAATGCGTTTAATAAAAGTGTCAGTTCACTGCCATTTACACCTCTGTCTCTGCATCCTCGGGATGAGACATTCTTTGGAGTGGAGAACGATCCTTGTTTTGTGTCATTTTCAGTAAGTGGTGTTGTCTCCCTCTGTCACTTGAAGTACTGTTTCACGAGTTACATGACATCTCTGAAACATTCTGAAATCCACTGGTTTATGTAGTACACATTTAAGGAAGGCAGATGGATCATAAATGCAATATTCAAACCAATTTCCTATTTATTATTCTACTGCAAGGGGGGGGTTAACTCTCCTTTTTCCTTGCCTATTAGTAAACAAAATGCTTCTGGAAAAATGGCAAAACCTTCAGTGTTTACTGGGCCTAAACATCTTATTCCTGCCTCCCCCACAAGCTATGTCATTCCAATGAACTGTGTACACACTGTTTGGCAAAAACAATTATAGCACTTGTTTTGAATTTGTTCGTAATTGTTAAAATGAGGATGTTCCCATTGAAATCCCGATAGTGAGAGTGAACATTTTTTTTGCTTCCTTGAACACTGTGTGGGAATTTTCCTTAACTTTACACATTTGTGATAGGTCATCTCCTCTTCTTTGTCGTCAGTACTTTGTCTTCAGTAGGATCCTCTGTGTTGCAGGTGGAGTCCTGATGGTCAACAGTTGATTTCACCTGTTTCTCATGAGGAGCCCTATGTTACTGACCAGCAGCCTCCGTGCTCTGAGAGGCTTCATTTTGGAGGCTGTTGGTGGTATTCCTGTATCACTCATTGTTAGTCACTGTTAGGGAACTTCAGACTCCCCAGTCCCAGTGCCAGGAGGTTTTTAGTGCCTTCAGTTTCTGTTGACCTTGGTGGGAGTTGAAGACACTCAGACAGTCACAAGACTGGAGGCAGACTGAGTTGGCAGTCTGTACAGGGTTCTCTGTGCCATCTGATTTGAGCATTTAAAGGCCAGGAGCCTGAATGCTTTGATATTTAAAGTGAATTAACTGTTTTGCAGAACATACATTAGTTTCATTTCAAATTCTCTTCCTGTAAGAAGTTTTGAATTCATTTTGAATTCTTTTTCTGACACATGATGATTCTAAGAATCTGGCTCCTTCGGTGCAGAGTCTGACAGAAGTACGTGTTGTCATGAAATCTTAGATACCAACATGGGATAGCTTTAGCAGGCACTCTGAGAAGATCTGTTTTGCCTGGTATTTGGTAGATACATCATATTAACATCCAGAATGAAGAAAGAGAAAGCAAAAACAGATGAAGAAATGTGGAGTGAAACATTTTTTTTCCCTCAAAGGGATTGGCATTCGAGAAGTTCTGTTAACCAGTGGATGCCCTGGGACTGAAGCAAAATGTATTGTCCGCGTGGAGGAATGCCGGGGGCCAGTAGACTGTGGATGTAAGTGGAACACTGTGATACAGTAATCTAGAGCAAATAAGGTGATTCGAAGGAAACATCCTTATTCTCTGTTACTGTGGTGGAAGTGAAATGACGCAATTGCATTCCACCCTTCAATTACCCTGTTAAGCAATCCAGTAATGTTTCAGATCTCATTTCTGTACTGATGTGCACTTGATTTCAAATCCCTGTAAAATACTGTTTTTCTGCTATGTGCTTCATTCCAGACATTAGACCAAGCAAAAAGTATTTGAAGTAATTTTAAGGGAAAGGATAATTTCCAATTAACATTCTGTGGCTTAAAGAATTATGAACTTTATGATCTATACAGAGATGTTTCATACAGTTGATGATGTACCTGTTAAAAATTCCTCCTATAGGGGGAATACCAATTTCTGAGGGCCTTGCCTGCGTGAAGATGCCTTGTATTTATATACCTCCTGAAAATCGATTTAAATATGTTTGGAAGATGTTAATTCTAAACAAGGTGAGTAATTGAACCACACATTGTGCAGAAGAATTGCATACTGCATGTATTTACCACATGCTCCGTCTGAATTGTACAGACTTCTGGGCAGATTATTTCCTTTGCTGTCATAATGCAAATAAGCCCTGATTTCTCACTGGCGAGTTGGTAATACAAGGACTCGCATGGCTTTGCTCCTTTACGCAGCTTCAATTTCCTGTTTCTGTGAGGGAAACAATAATTTTAGGGAGTAACGTTTACTGTTATTTCAGAAAGGTGGGGCATAGTGGCTGGTGAGTGCATACATGTCAGCAAGTCGCAACCACGTTGCCCTTCCCAGTTGTTCAAGTAGGAGGTGCGGAAACGATGGGAGGAATTTTCCAGGGGGCAAGAGGTCCTGACAGGTTGAAAACTGTTTGAGTAGAATAAGCACTTTTGTGTGCGTCTGACATAATGCAACTCGTCTTTGCAGATCTATTTGAAAAAATGCAAACTCTTTTTTTTTTTTCCTTTCTGTTCAATGTGGCTAGACAGCACACATTCTTCCCAATGATTCAGCTATTATGGAAGTTTGCAGAGATACCCATTCGGTTACTTTCCAGTGTGAAACTCAAGAAAATGGAAATATAATTGCCTCTGTAAAATACACAGTCTACGCAACAACTGGTGAGCTCATAGAGATGCTTACAGTCTTCTAGTGATACAGCCTTGTGTTTTTTATGTAGTACTCAATCTTTGTAAGACTGCATGTCACCAGTAGTATATAGGCAGGAGCTTATGCGCTGTGGTAATGACTGTCATGAAATGCAGGCCAATAAAAGAGACATATAAAAGGAAATGACAGAACGGGAATGAAGAGGTTTCTTGTGGTAGGAATGAGTATTTTCTTTATCCTTTGCAAAAATTCAAGCTAAAATAAGGAGGTTTTCCTATTACCTGCTTGTTTTTTACTGCACCCAGGTTGGTTAACATAAGACTTCTTTTTGCCTCACTAAGCCATGTCGCACCATCAGCATGGGTTCTGCAGTTAAGTCTCCTTTCCACTTCAATACTGAAGCAGGAAAACAACCTTTTGGGGTTTTTCTTTTAGCAGCCATCTGGAATTTGCTTATACACAATGGATTTAGCAAAGTTTAACATTAAAAAGAATTACATCATAGAACAGGTTGCCCAGTACTATCTTTCTCACCTCCTCTGCTAATGGGATTTTTGCTGACTTCATCAGGAAAGGTAGCAGTATGCTGATTTTCTCAATGAGAACAGCCGTGCGGAAACTCCATCTTTCCTAATCAGAGAAAGGGTGAAAGTGCCTTGCTCATCAAAATCTAAAGTTTTTCCTGAAATAATGTAGATTCAGGTCTTATGCAAAATTATGGCAGACTAGAAAGAAAGCAAGCCTTGAAGTTATCCCTCCTCATGTTTCTCTCCTCCATGTTGTTTACCTAGGTAAAACTGGCCTGGGAATCCTGCTTTTTTTCCTCTCTCTTCAGTAAGATAGGCTATTTCCTCTATCTCTATTGAGGTCCTTTCTGCCATTGTACAGTAACATGGAATTTGTTTATTCATTTTATAAATCCATCTGGCAGTCACAAAACACCCAAAGCTTTTTTTTTTTTCCTTCTCCCACTAGTCAGTCTCTACATTCCTTTTTGTACAGAGGAAGCTTCCTTTTTGAGACCTGAACTAGCAGAGCACAGAATCTGTTTTAGGCTTAAGCATGCAAATGGTCCCATTGACTTGAGTCAGTGAGTCATCAATAGGACGACTCACACACTTGTGTTTAAGCTGTGACTGAGTAGCCTTGGTGAAAAGTGGTCAGATGAAACCTGCCCAACAGACATACCCACTGAGAACTTCTTAGAAGGATTGAGATTTATTGGTTCAGAAAATATTTATGACTATACGGAAATCTGAGGAAGACAAGCTCTGAAGTTTATTAAGTGGCTTAAAAGGAATGGGTTGTTCTGCATAGTGCCAGATTAGCATCCTTCGGCTTGGTAGAGAGGTGTGTAGATGCCCAAAGGAGTTTCTGGTCTTTGCTTCCCCAGGAGTGACATTGTTTGGACTTTAGAAATTATTAACTGTTAACTAGGTACATGGAAGAAGTTACCAGCGGAAGTTTTGATTAAGAACGTACCAGGACTTTCATCATACAGATCTAGTTTTTCTCTCTGTGGATGATCAGAAGTCTAGCCAGAACAGAAGATGGCATTTACTTTTCCAACAGGATCAAGAGGAAATGAGAAAGATCCTTCTGACAGCATCAATAGATGCGGCAAGACTCCTTGTGTTTGGATGCAGATTTTCTTAGCTGCTCTGTCCTCTGGGAGCATGTCTTGCTGTGTCGTTCAAACTTTTGGAAGGGGTAACGTTTCTGTCCACGGTACAATGCTGCCTTTCCCAGTTCCTCATTAAAAGACTTTTTGAAATGAGGGTTGGGGAATTTGAGACTTAAGTTTATCATCCCTGTCAAGCAAGATGGTTTCTCTACCTACCCAGAAAATCTTTCTGTTGAGTGAACATCTTTTTCTTTGCCGTTTATCTATCTGGTCTCCAAGCTGAAATGTAAAGCAGGGTAGAATCACAAAATCAGTATCAGAAATAGGACAAAAATCTCCTTTTTCAGGTAATCTACAGGACTGAACTGGATTTTCTTCCAGTATCCAAAACCGGCCACAGAGATTTCTAGTCAGCCTGGGTTGGGCTGCCCCTGGCTGGCTGCCAGCCCCAGCCGGGTGGGTCGGTTGGAGCCGGCTGGGACCGGCCGTGTCCGGCACGGGGCAGCCCCGGCCTCTCCTCACGGAGGCCGCCCCGCAGCCCCTCACTGCCTGGGCACCGGCAGCTGGTACAACAGGCCAAACTGCCTGTGGGGAGAGGGTCTCGTACAGATTTGGGGAGGCGTATTTGGACCAGCTGAAAGGGCAAATCAGCTTTAGTCAGGAGAAGAGCGGATCCTCTCTATTGCCTCCTAAATTACTTTTTTTTTTTAATCCAACTGAGGCGATTCTGACCATCTCTCTGCCTCACTCACGTCAATAAGCTTAAGTTTGTGTATTTTGTCTTTCTCATCACCTAGATTACTCCTTTCACTATTCCACAGAGATACATTTCTTCATGCCAGAGCTACAGGACAGGGCAGGGGAAGTGGAAATACGTTTGCTCCGTGGCTGGCCGTTCTTCTTGGCACTCTCCTAGAGAGAAAGCCTTGAAGTCATCAACAGAGCTAAAAACTATCAGTGCAGCCGATAAGGGGCAAATGTGTTTGCTTTTGTCTCATCCTTCCTCCTCTTTCCAGCGCTCTGATGTTTTACCCACGTGAACAGCAGTGGCCAGATTCAGCAACACCATCTGTAAGCCTGGCCCCAAAGCCACCACTTGAAAATACATAGCGTGACACTTTCTGCTTCAGATTTTGAGGCGTGTGAGGTGGGAGGAAGGGAAGACATGTTGCAAAAGGGCACCTCACAGGAATTTGTGTTTTGCCATGTGGCAAAACTTTGTATGAGTTAATTTTAAATCTATGCACGGAGAACTTCCATGTGTCCTTTTTACCAGTGATCACTGCGCTTCTCAGCAACCTTTTGATGTACAGTCGTAATGACCTTTTTGCATAAGTGAATGGTCGTTACTAATTTGGCTCTTCCTTTTATATTCAGAACTGTTCAGACCTATGGGTTCTCTTTGTCTTTTCTAGCAAGCGAAACATAACAGGGAAAACAAAAGTGTTTTATCTTCATCAAAAATTATTGGGATCTCTGCAAGGAAAATCCCATCTTTTAATAACTGACATTTCTATATGTCCTTCTTACTAAATCACTACCCTGAAACACTGAAGGGTGTTGTTTCACACTCCCGCCCGTTGTGTTGTTTGGTGTTTTGTGAGGACTTTGGAGCTTGTAGGCCGTTTATTCATGTTTACTAATAATAGTCCTGTGAGGAGGGAGGACTCTGCAAGGGAGGAATGCAAGAGCAGAGATCCTCATTAGGATGCTATGTGAAGGGTGTCAGCCTACTGAGATCCCAGCTGTGCTCCAAGCTTCACGCTTCTCATGAGCGAGAGAGCGATTTGGGGTGTGTGTCTAGTGGCACTTCCGTGGAAAAGATGGAGGCAATAGCATTTCTGTGTCTTGGAGGCCATTCTACCCCCATTTCTCTTCAGTTCGTTTCCTGATGATGACTTCAGTACCAGAGCTTCCTTGAGAGAGAAAAGTCACATCTCTGTAACCAGCTACTGTACAAACATGTAATCAGCATGGCTATGTTGTCCTTGCATTTGCACAGAAATGAATGGGGAATCCCAGTACCCAGGACTGACAGCCTGGATCTCCTCTGTGTGTATGTAATCCTGCTCTCCCATTAGCATATATCCATCCATTTTTAATACATAGAAAAAGGCTTATAGATAATCTAGAAGGGAAACAAAAAAGCTATGCATCACTGTTATATTCAGGGGGAAAAAAAAAAACAACACCAGCCAGCAGAGGCAGAATCTCATTCCCCTCTGCCAAACTGATACATACTTTCTGGATCTGAAAACCGGTGGGAAGAACTCCTGTTGGCTGCTGGACCATGTAAACAATTGGTCAAGCGTCTGCTTGTAGATGGAGCACTGCTGTACAGTCAACACCATGGTCTAGGAGGAACTCCAGCTCAATGAAATACCCAGGGGAAGAGGAGGATGAAGAGGAACAGTGCTGCTGGCAGAGGTAGTGGGTTTCCTTTGGACAGAAATGGTGCTGAAAAAGCAGGTGTTCCACTTTCTTGATGTATATGATTTATAGTATTGTGAATCTCTCTCTTATTGAAGAAATGACTCAATAGAATGCAGAGACAGAATTTGTATTGCTGATATTTTCTGGAGGGAAATGCTAGCAGTGGCAACAGATGCTTCTGAATGTATTTGAATTTAAGCAAATTGAAGAGAGAGGGTTCCATGAAGGCAGAGGACAGTCCAGAGATGCACCGCACTGCACAGAAATCAATCAAAGCAGCTTTGTTAAACTGTAGTATACAATGCAAATATAATTGCTGGGCCACACCACAGCGGAGAATGTGCTCTCTGTTTTAGAGCTATCCTGCTCTAGTGCTTGGTATGAGAGAGGTATGTGATGTATCTCTTTTGGCCCAAATAAGGAAGCAGTAAATTTCTAAGGTCTTTGAGCCAGGCCCTGCACGGTGACTCAGACTAAGTATATTGTTCTGATGGCAGAAAGAAGGTAAAAAAGCTGTCCAGCTTCTTAGCAGCTGGTAATGGTCATACAGATGACCCTTTTGGTTTCCTTTAATCCAGCCTGTTGTCCCCCCACTGGCATAGCAGATACGATCTAGGGTGGAGGGAGTGTATGGTGCTTGGACCATTTGAGCTGTTGGAAAGACTTCCATGGGCTACGACCAGCACACTCTGGGGTTTCTGCCACAGGGCTGGCCTCAAATCAGCAAGCACCAGTGGAAGCTAAGAATTAAATCTGAGCATTCCTTCTTTTCCTTTCTTCCTGCCTTGTTCTGACTTGCACAAATAAATGGATCTTCGTAGTTTAGATCCAACAGTGCCTACAATCTAAGTGCAGTATCTCACCCTCGCATTTCATTTAAGTGCATTCCTTTTTTAGTTAAGAAGAACTTAAAAAATCAACAGGTAAAGTGAGAATGCCAAGCTTTCGGTAGGGTTGGAGGCAATCTGCTTGAAACTGTCAGATATGTTATCAATGTTGGTTTTGTTTGTAGAACCCTAGAAAATTTCTAGTGGAGTGCACACAATTTTAGGAATTTTTTTACCATGTAATTGTGGAATATATATGATATAGTGCTTTTTTTCATCATTCTTTATAGTGAAGTAGTCCACAGACTCGCAGTGGGCCGTAGACTTTAAGTTGAAAGTCATTGAATTAGACTTTGCATGTTTCAAAAAAGAATTGTTCTTCCTACTTTTACTAAGCTAAGTGGACTTTTTTAAAAAGTTGATGTAAATACATCTTTGTAACCTTAAGTGTAAGCTGAAGATGTTTTTAAGGCATATTCTGGCTGTGGCAAAATTCTTACTGACTAATTGAGAGTGTTGCCTGGCCTTTAGGAGTGCAGTCAGGGGCTTAAAAGTGCACCCGATGTGAATCAGTCTCTGCTCATTGTAAACCAGCTTATTGGGAAGCTGCTTTTCTGTCTGCTTCCTGCTTGCATTTTAAACGTGTGTTTACTTGGAAGGCATCCCCTCTGTATTATCAGGTTGTCTCTTGGGCACTTCTTGTTCTTGACTATTGGAAGAATTTCTTGCCTAGGAAGAAAACTTGAGTAGATTAGCTGTGGATAACATGAAACTTGCTTTTCTCTTCAGCAGGCTCCTGTTACAGCCTGTAAACAGAGGTATTCTTAGAGCTCTAAATACGCATCTTGCGAAGGGGAAAATAATTACGTTAATGAAATTGCAAAATCAAAGATAATTTTCATTAACCTCCATCCCCACAACTGCATGTTATTCTAAAAAGACACAGCCCAGTCAGTGAAGTGAATTAGTCTAAAAGCAGTTAGCTCTACACTGTATAGAAACCTCAGTATTCAGACTTACTATGTATGATATTCTCAGCCAGTTCACCATTCTTACGTGCCTGTATCTTGCAGAAAGATCAGGAGAATCCTATAGATGAGCTGTGGTTTAAGAATATCAAAATGAAAATTCTGTGATGCAGGAGAATGAAACTCAAATGATGCGATGGAAGAGTTGCTTAGATACTACAGTGATGACAGTGGCACAGGACCTTATATAGAAGTAGAAATGAAATAGAAATAGAAATGGTTTTCCTGCAGTCATTCTGCTACACAGAATTCCTACCAGTGTGAACGTGAATTTTGCATACCAGTCAGTAATGAGATAGCACCTTGTAGTTTTAGAAACTATATGACGGAAAATGAAAGCAAAATTAGGGTTGGCTTGTGTAAAATTGTCAAAGCTGGGAAGATGCCTGACGGTTCATTGATTTGGTTGAATGTGGCTGCGTAAATAAGGTCAATTAAATTTCAGAATAAGGTGACTGGGTTTGGTTTCCAGGTGTTTATTTATCCACTGTCAAAAAATAGATGGGGGAAGCTGGTTGACCATTTTCTGCATTTTCCACTCTTCCTGGGTTGGCTGTTAGAGTCATCTCCTGACTGGTACATCTGGTCTTAAAGTAACAGTTTAAGTAATGGCAGGGCCCTCAGTTTCCTTAGGTGAATGGTTGAACATTGCAAAAAGCATTTTTACTTGGTATCCTTGCTACATTCTTCACTTTTCAGCTTCATGCAGCTGCTCCTTGCTATGCGTTTCTGGGCCATCCAGAAAAACTCCTTTCCATGCTCAGTGGTTATTTGCTTTAAATAAAGGCTTTGCAGACCTAGATAGAGACAGGGAACTGAAAAGCAGCACTTAAGTCCTTGAATCCAGTCTTTTGTTAGCATACTCTCTTCTGGCTTCATTATTATCATTATTACTGCAGCAATTACCATTGTTAGAATTCTTCTGTAGCACGGTGGTACCTTGGTGCTTCAGCCCTGGGTGACGGAGCACCTGGTACCAGGCACAGAACAAAGAAGTCAGCCTGCCTTGAGGCAGATAGCCTGTGGTAATTCTTCTCTCTTTATCGTATCTTACATAGATGAGTCCTGAATTAAAGCATTTCTTAAAGCAAAAATATTGTTACATTCGTCATTCTTAACATGTACCAAATAGATACTTTTCCCTCTCTTTAATTTTTAACTTGTCTTTACGAATTGCAGTTCTTCGTGTTTCACAGCTGTTAAGTGACATATATCCTGCTCCACATGCCTTGATCTCCATTTCTTTGCATCTTCTTTGGTTAGATATGCCTTTGCAAAGAAGGTATAAAATGTTACTATTCTAACTTTTGCTGATACGATAGAGGCCTGAAGGTTGTGAAAGATGTCAGGCAGTAAATAATGAGGCCCTGCTCCTTTTCAGTCCTGTTCATGAGATTAAATGCCTGACTCATTTGAAAATTTGAACATAATAATGACCATGTATTTCTTTTCTTCAGAAATGGAAACAAAAAAATCAAGGAGAATAGAAACAGGGCAATCAAGGAGAAAAACAACAGATGCCATTCTGGTCTTTTGCCTGGTAACTGGAATGATTGTGACTGTTGGTATGATCTTTGCCATGATCTTTATGATTCTTCACTGGTAGGTGGACAGCATACAATGTGATTTATGTTTTATTTGATCAAAATATGGTATTACTGATGACAAACATGACCTGGGGTGAACTATGTAAGTTTCTCTGTAGTTTAGTATTTGTGTTGCCAGTATAGAAAACCGGAGCAAGCTTCTGGAGATTGGAAAGAAGTACTTCGCAGAGCAGTTACAGTGATTGTGGATGGGAAGGGAATGATTCAGAGCCATTTATGTAAACCTATTTAAAGGTATGTTTTTGTTTAATTCTTTTTTCCATTTCAGGGCTGTTGTAAAATCTATTTGGGAGTCAAAATCTGGGCAAGACAACCAAGAAAAGAAGATGGCCAACAAAAGATCACTGTTGTAACATGGAATAAATAGTCCCCCACTCAAGGTCTACGTTGGCCTTTCAAAGAATTGGAGTCTCTGCACCTGCAGCTACCGTGTTCTCACCATCTGCATTACCCATAATACTTCTTGTATTAGGCAGAATACAATATATAATATATTAGGCAGAGCCCTCACTCACAGAGGATGAAGTACAGAACCCTTTTCAGGACTTGCATAATGAACAGAATTAGAGAAAAAAAAAATTGGATTACATAGAAATACGATATAAAGAAGATTAAAATATGTTTAAAATACTGCTTTTATGAAGTACTTTTTACAGTTCATTCACTGTCTTGGATTACTGAACTTTAAGTGAAATGGGTAACAATACTTCTATTTTAAGGTGGACGTCATTCCCCAGATGATTTAATAGTCTGAGCACCTCTGAACTGGAGAACCAAAGCCAGATTTTTGTGAGGATGGTGAAAATGATATAATTAACATGTCTTAATTTTGAGAAGATGTTAATCTAGACTAGATGAAATTAGGCATATAGTCTAGGCAGAGACCATTTTTTGTAAAGTGCTCCTTATCTCCTCAATGATCTTCAGCACCTACTATGTAATCGCTATAATCCAGTTTCTTCTTGGCACATGGAAGGATATGTAATGATAAGGAAGATCATTAAAAGTTCCTTCATAAGATTCATTAAATTTTTACCTGCACATTTGCACACATAACCATTTCTGCCATTAAGGGGACCATAATATGTGAACAGAAGAGTAGCCCCATAGGGTCAGACCAAGGATTCATCTATGTCTGTAATCAAATCAACGGACAAAAAAAGGATGTCTAGGGAAGAGTACAAAAACAAGACAAAGCTGTATGATGTTTTCCACATGTATTCCTCCAGCTTCCAGGCATTTGCAGGTTTTCTAAATCAGATGCAATTTCTAAGCAGTTAGCAATCTTGAATGGATTTCTTTTCCTTGGCTTTGTTCAGTGTACCTGTGAAAGCTTCTGTCCCATAAAACATGGGATCTCCCACAAGGAGATCCACAGTGCAACCACATCTTTTGTCCAGCTTGAACCCACTTCCTGCTAGCTTCATTTGTTACACCTTATTTCTTGAAAAGGCAGTGAGCTGTCAATCTACACTATCCTCTCCCAGAAAGGGACTGTCTTTTAAATCTCAAACATATTCCCTGGTTATTTGCTTTCTGGACTGAAAAGTGCAAGATTACTTAGTGATTCTTCATCCTGAAACTGTACCATACCTCTGACCATCCTTGCAGACCTTCTCTAACCCTCCTCCATTACATGACTATCTTGTTTATGAAGGTGCTTTCTGTTTGTGTAAATAAACATTGTTTGATGCAAATAAAAAAACTGAGCTGGTGACATCTTGAAAAATGGACTGTGGACTGATTAAAATGTTTAATAGATTTTCTCTTGAGTATAGTAGAAGCTCTGAAAAGAGGCCAAATATTGAGCACTCCAGGGTAGAGAATGCTTCTCAGTAAAGAACATTGCGAAAAAATTGCAAAAAAATAGATTGGAGGTAGTCACTCATCCTCTCAAAGAATTCCTGTTCTCTTCAGATCCTCTGTTGCTGCAGATGTTCTAACTGCACCATCTGCACATCCTTAAAAAAACATTATCATATTTTTCAGAGATACATCATTTTGTTTGCTGTTTAGTGAAAAGATCATTTACATTTTTGCAAATAAAACATATTCAAAAATGACGTGCACTTAATTCTATAAAAATATCTTTTTTAAAAAGGAAATGATATTTTTGGTAACACTATCATTAGCTATGTCATTTTATAGCATTGGATGGGCAAACCTAAAAGTCTTGCAACATTAAGAAGAAAATGCATAGAGAAGGAAAAAGCAGACAATAACAATTTTGCAGTTCACAAATCTAGCTTACACGTTCAAGGTGAGTTTTTGATCCCATGCAATCAAAGACAGTGTATTGTGGGGAGTCTGGGATTAGGTCTGGAATGCTGGTCTTAAAAATAGACCAAAACCAGTTGTTATTACTCAGGAAAATGTTTCCACTGAAAGTATGGTAAATATGAAGCCTTGTCATCAGCTCTGCGATTGGCTTTTAAACTCTTACTTTCATGTTGTAATTAGGGTGTAGCACAACTGAAAGAGAAAGAAAGGGAACTAGAATATTCTTTTCCATAACGATGCAAAGGTGTACTATTATACAACCATTTTGTATTTTAATAACCTTTGCAAAGAACCTCCAGTCTTATTTGGGTTGATGTTTTGAGGGTTTTAAATTTCCATGGTCTGCTGGCAAATCCAGCAAAGAGTAATCGATACATAAGCAGAGTGGTTCAGAAAATGAAATTCAGAAACAGCTGAACTAAGCCGTACTGGTGAATGCGGGGGTCCTTAGGGTAGATCAAGGAGGTTTTGTTCTTTATTGGCTTGTATTTTGTAAAATATTATTATCTTCTGCTTTTTTTTCCCCTCTTATAACTCCTTAAAGCTACCTACAAAATAGAAAAAAGATCACTGGAAAATTTTGTGCAAAAACTGTAGCATAAAATATGGAAGAGTGCCTTGCCACTCAACAGATGGGGTAAACAGGCGGTTCTGTTGTTGCAGCCGCAATCAGAAACTCCAAGAAGTGAGGAAATTCCTGAAGTTAAGATTACTTGTCCAAGCAGCCATCACACAACCACTATATTATCATTCTCTCACCCTAAATATAAACTTGAATGAATTGCTCTTTGTACTAGATGCAGTATAAAACACATAGGAAGTGCAAAATTATTATCTTAGCACAACACATAGCAACCTTCCCTGACTTCTGATCCCATAATCTGAATAATATACTTATTAGTTTGGTAACAGGGTGGACAGCCATGACAGATAAAGGACATCCAGAAATAAGTATTTTAACTTAAGTATTTTTAAAGAGATAAAGAACATGTTACAATCTGCTTGAACACTTCTGGCACGAAGTATTCACCATCTAGGATATATAACTGTACTGCATGTAACTCCTTTTATCTGCAGTGCCTGAGAAATGTAAAGAATGTTTTCTAGTAGTGGGTTGATTAAGAGAACCAACAAAGCTTCTCCTTTTCCACAGATTTAAGTACAGTATTTCTATGTCCTTCTGCTTGCTGACTGCAGTGGAAACATTATCTTTACTGATCACCCCAAGGTACGAAAGTATTCTTATTCTCAGACCTTAGGCATGTGCCGAACTCCTGTTTAAGCCAGTGGTATTTAAGCTCTTGAAGTGAGAATCTGGGGCATTTCTAAGGGGAGAAGCAAAGAAGAACTAGAAGGAGAAGCGACCAATGTCACATAAAAATATCTTCATGATCTCGGGAGTTTGTGCTGCCTACAAGAGCTTTTGGCCAGTGCAGATTAGGCAGCCTCCCTAGTCCGCTCTGTAAAGTGGGATCTGTACAGAAATCCCAGCACGCTGGGAGCTGGTAGCTTTGCCCTCATTCAGGCACCCTCCTACACCACACCTTGGAGGGCCATGAAGCTCAGTTCATCTGCCAGGAGACCTTTTCACCTGCCTTTGCTGTACAGAGGACTTCCAGTATCTCCTCCCACTACTCCAGCTGCTGGATCCAGGATACAGGGGCCAGAGTGAAGGTGAAAATCTCATCGTACTTAAATTGTACTTACATTCTTTCTTGAACTAAGATGTCCTCATACATGTGTTTAAGCAATTTCCTGAATCAGGGCCAAAATGACTGTGTCATCCATTGCTTTCATTTGCATTGCATTGTCTAATATTGCAGCATAATCTTCTGGGGTTTGTTTTAATTTAATAGTATTTTAAACATTTCCCCACTATTCTTTCATTCTTCCCTTTCTTATTCTTCTTAAAGAAAAATCTTTTTGGAATGCCTATTTTGTCTGTGTATGATCCACCATCTGTCTCAGGAAATTTAGGATGCATTTAGATAGTTATTTAGGTCTTGATGTATATGCAGTTTCATTTATGCATGGTCTAATAGTATATACCATAGAAATGAATTTTTTTTCTTTGACGGCTTTAGTGGCTCTTTTTGGAAATGAAATTTTTATGGTGAATTGCAGAGATTTTCATTATTTTTTATAACTTCATTTAGTCAAACACACTTAACAAAATAATAAGTAGTCATGTTTTTTCTTTCTTTGCTGCTATGCATGCAGGAGAGAGATTGCCACAGAAATATGGGTCATTTTTTAACCTGATGCTCTATGAAGTAAAATAAAGAAATGCTAGTTGAAAACCGATTCAGTGCTCCGTGATTGGTGGCAAAATTTCAGCATTGTGCAGCTATTACAGGGAGAAAATAAGCAAATAATTTGATTTATGATTTTATGAATCAGAAAGCTACAGCTAAATGTTAAATCAAATGTACAGCATTTTATATGCGTTTTGGAAATAAAGCTCTGTGGTTTCCAGTTTATCTGTAAAGTGTAGAGATGGATTTTTCAGGAGCTGAGCATTCAGCTTCTACCTCATTATGAGAATCTCGTTATATTAGGCCAATATTGTTCACTTATGGTTTATGAAGTTTTTTATTTAGCTGTGTAGAAAAACTTTTGACTTAGAACTGGGTCAGAGTGCTCAGACTGGAAAATTCATTATGGTGAATTTTCAGGACAATGCTATTTTAACAGGAAATTGTGTTTGTGGACTGTGAAAAGATAAGTGGAGAAAAAGCTTGCATGTCTGAAGCAATTAAACCTCAAATCCAGCATGGCTGGATATGGATAATTGGTTATTTGAAATTACTTAACCTACATGTGTTTTGCACTCTATCCTCATGTTCTTATAATCAGAAAGTTACTGGGCAAAATGGAAAGACTTGAGCCGATCAAATCTTCATTTTGGACTGTAAGCTCTTTCCCAAAGAGATGGTTTTGTAGTATATGCGCTTACGAAGTCTTATAACACGAATCCTTATTGAGGGTATCGCATGTTATCACAACATAAGAATTACGTAATAGTATGAAGTTGTCGTGCAGATGAAGCAGTTGCTATTTTGGGATAACATTATATTGTATTACACCTGGAATAATGGCAAATTGTCAATTAAGATCCCTTGATATTTGCAATGATCCAATTTTCTGCTACTTAATAACTGCCAAATTTTAGTCTTTAAGGCAGAAATTTGCCATGATGAAGATATGATCCTCAAGCTACTATCTTTCTTTCTGGGTATGCAAAAAGTGCACTCAAAAGTTTTATTTTTCTGGGGACCCACTCAATGGAAAAATAGGCTGCTAATCCCACCCTGACCATTTCTCTCATACTCCTGGTTTCTGCTCCCATCCCAGTTTCCCCCCTCCCAGCCTACTCTCCCATCAGCAGCTCTTCCTTAGTGTGGTAAGACTAAGACTGAACAGGAAAGGAATGACACTGTGACTTGGAGATGATGGAGGACAAGTAGGAAAGAGCAGGAAGATTAAGACAGGCTGGGTGAGTATTTTGAGAGGAGCTGGTGAGAGCAGGCTGGGAGGGGGGAAACTGGGAAGGGAGCAGAGACTGGGAGTGCTAGAGAAGTGGTCATGGAAGGAAGGCTGAGAAGAAAAAAGAAACTAAGCAGCATCCTGAGATTAGAGGGACAAAGAGGCTGTGCTTAGAAATCTGATGGGAGTGGGGAGAAGGAGCAGATACTGTGAAAAGAGAGATGACTGTGAGCAGGATCTTCACCAACAGGAAGAACTGGCTGGATATAAAGCCAGACAGGAATTGTGAGGAAAATGGGGAAGGAGACTGGGATTGTGAGACCCTGGGAGGCAGAGAGAAACATCAAACAGGGAGCCGAGCATGCTGAACATGAATATGGAGAGAGGAAAGGCAGGATGAAGACATTGAAACTGGGGAAACAACCTGGGTCTGAATGCTGGGACGGGAGGGCCGGAGGACTGGAGTGATGAAGAACAAGGCAGGAGGGGAAGACTAGGACTGAATGGATAAGAAAACAGAAACTGGGGTGAGAAACCTGAAGAGTGGGGACTGGAAGTCACTGGCAAGAAGAGACTGGAAGAATGAGCAAGGGAGACGTGGGACTACAGCAGGCATAGTTTTTGAAGGGACAAGACAGAAGAGGTCAGAACAGAGGATTTGTTTGGAGGTACCTGTGTCCATGTGAATACTCTTCCATCATGAGCCTGGATTAGGGGCAGTTTTTCTGAGTTTCTTTGTACCTCTGCTGCTAGCAAACATCTATAAGACCCACCAGCAAACTATGTCTCTTGCCTCCTGCGTTTGCAGTTAACTTGACGGGTGCATACGTTACTGCATTAGCTCAAGTATCCAGAGCCCTTTCCTAGAGCTGAAAGTCCCAACCCTGTCTGGTGTATTTTGTTATGAGTATGATGTCTGGTGTATTTTGTTATGAGTATGGTGCTACCTGGCAGAACATCTGAATTGTTAGTACGGAGTTTAAGAAATCACAGAAAACTTTAAAGGAATTGCAAGTTTGTTAAGAGATGTCAGTGTGTACGTGGGCTGTATAGCACTAGTCCAGCCCCTGTCTCTGGTGTGCACTTGAAGACAGACCAGGGTGCAGGCTTGTTCCTGCAACCCACTCACACAGAAAGGGCAGAAGAGCTGGGGAGCAGAGAACCAGCCAAAGCTGTCAGGATTGGTAGGGTTGGTTAAGCAGACCTGGGGAACATACCCAAGCAGATTAGCTGGAAGGCATTTTAAAGGCAAAACAGAGGCTGAAAGACTTCCTCTCTTCTCCCCCATTAAGTTTGGCCATAGACTGATGTGAGGCTAGGACTTCATCCAAACAGCTGAAAAAGGAGAAAAAGAAGGACACTGAGGAATTTAATGGGGCAAGATGCTGAGAGACAAACCTTATAAACTGGTAGATTAGTGTGTGTATTTACATCACTGTAAATGGTTCTGAACAGGCAGTCAGGTTTGTTACCTGTTTTCACTTTTAAAGCCTGCAGACTTTTATCTTTGTAGATAAATGGATAGAGGTAAATTCCTTGTTTCATAAAAGGTTCATCAGGTGAATGAGATGTAGTTCTTTCAAAATGTCATCAGTCTTCCCAGTGCAAGTGGTATTCACAGCAGCTTCTCAGCCAGTGGAAGTCAAAATGCCAGCTCCCTTTGAATAGCGTAGAGGCAAGTCCTGTATAATTGAATCTCTTCTTTTTATTGTTGAAGCACTGATTTTATCCAGGCTGCCCATGTGCTGCACTTGCTAATCTCAGGGGGAGACATCTGTGATTTTCTAAGAAAGCTTTAAAGACCTTAAGTTTGTATGTTCACAGAGCACATGTCCAGAAGGACCCACCGGATCATCTGGTCTGATCTTGTGTCTGTAAGAGGCTCTTCCCTGTCTGTCTATGACCCTTGTGCTGAGGCTGGTAACTCGACTAAGGTCTGTGTTTAAATAATACCTGTGAGAAAAGCACCCAGCCTTGCTTTGGGGACACTGAAAGACTGGATGTCCAGCACTTCCCTTAGCAATTTGTTCCAGAGGTTTATTGCCTTCTGTGCTAAACAAGAATTGCTCCTCATTCAAAATATGAACACATCTGGCTTCATCTTTCAGCCACTGGTTTTTGGTTCTGCTAAAATCAGCAATCTTTTAGTGCTTCATATTTTTTCTTTATGGAAAAATTTTTCTTCACCAACACACACTAATCAATCACTTTTCAGTCTTTTATCACTACGCTTCTTAAAGGTCTTGTCAAAAGCTTTTCTCTGTCATGTTTGGGTACTTTTTCTGACTCTTTTTGACAGCTTCTAATCTTTCAGCATTATCTGTTCAGCCAAGAACCATATATGCCCTATGACACTGATGTCTGTGTTCAGCTGCTTGCTATCCCTACATCCTAAATCCTTTGCAGAGTCGCATCTTTATAAAACACGGTTCCTGGTTCAGTAGATACAAACTACATTCCTTGTTCCTGAACCAACTTCTCATTTGGCCCTGATAAATCACACGGGGATGAGTTGTTCCTATATGTTCCTGATTGTTCCATATGCTTGTCCCAACTTCATTTACTGCTTCATCCATCTTCATGTCCTCCACCCATTTTGTCTTCACCAGGAGTGGCTGTTGGAGCACAGCCGCTATTCAGAGGAGGATTCAAGATTCACTGGCCTGGATGTACAAAGGTGCTAGTAGTCACACAACCCTGAACCCTGTTCAGTTTGAAGGGGATGCCTGTGTCTGCGTTTTACATTAAACAGTTGTATGATAAAATAAGAGAACAGGCACTGACTGCTGTTTCACCACTCATAGCCTCTTAGCAGTGGGGCTGCATAAGGGCAGGTCCCTGATTCCCCTTATGCCATACCCCGGGAATCTCTCATGATTCTACACACTGGTACAACTTGAGTAGAGAGGGTGGAGTGTGGGATGCAGGGAGAAATCCTGCATGTTAACCCCTAGCCTGGTAGCTGAGGTGCTTTCCTGGGAGATGTAGGCCTGCATTTCCTTCAGCTGAGAAAATGGATCTGGGATGGGGTCTGGGATCTGGGATGTGCAGTCATTGCACATTTGAGCAGAACAGGAGGTTAGTTTATAAAGAGGACAGTCCATTAAATTGCACTCAGAAGTGCTTTTGGGTGCTTTGTCATTGCCTCTTCTCTTTGCTGGAGACCTCTCTTACTCCCTTGCTTCCTGACTCATACAAAATATCACACGATGCATGCAGCTGGGGAAGCTCTGCTCTGCCTCTGCCTGGGGCTAGTGCTGGTCCAAACTGCATAAATTCTTCATATTTTATTTCATTTTAAGGAGTGCGAAATTTATGTTTCAACATTTTAAATAATGAAAAATCCAGCTTTTTCTACAAAGTTGCAACTCCATCTCTCTATCTTTCTCCCTTCAGGACAAATAAATGAATAATGGTCCATGACTGTGGTCCCCCCCAATCTTTCTTTGTTTTTCTTTCTCTTTTTGTTCAAGCTTTTTTAACTGGAGAGGAAACAGTGTGGCAAAAGAAAGCCCAGAGACCTTTAAAGTCTCAAAAGTTAAAATGGCAAATTTAGTGTCTCATTTTCACGGGTTTTCTTGCTCATGGTTTCCATAAAGCATGTCACGGCAGGGCTGTATTCAGGTATCACTTATAGCAGGTCCACACCACCAAGTTTGATGGGTTTTATTCCTAACTTTAAACCCTTGTGATAAAACTTCCTTGCAAATCCTGGAAAGGACTTACCATACCCTTCAGTGATGTCTTAAAATTTCAACTTGTGTTTGGCAAGATTGGTTCCTCAAGCAGTGACATGTCAGACCTTAGCAGAGAAAGAATTACATCTGTCTCTGGCAGACTGATTCACAGTGTTGCTTGAAATGCGAATTGTAGTGCTAGACTTTTCCAATGTGAATGAAAACACATTAAATAGGAAGCAAAATGGAAGGATCAGAACACAGTGTAGAATCCCTCTTTTCAAGTGTCATTTGTAAATGCAAGTATAATTCACCTAACCTTGCTGGCAACAGAGCAGATTTCCTTCCTTCCTTCCTTCCTTCCTTTCTTCCTTCCTTCCTTCCTCCCTCCCTCCCTCCCTCCCTCCCTCCCTTCCTTCCTTCCTTCCTTCCTTCCTTCTTTCCTTCCCTCCCCTTCTCTTGTTCTTTCTTTTTTCTCTTCCTTTCTTTGTCTCTTTCTTTGCCTCTTTCTCTCTCTCTCTCCTTCCCTTTCCCCCTCCTCTTTTCCTTTCTTCCCCCCTTCCTTCTTTCTCCCTTTTCTCCCTTCCTGCGCTCCTCTGTCCCTCCCTCCCTCCCTCGTTCCTTTTAAAAACTATTGACTCTGGGTAAAAGGAGGCAGTTTTTAAAATGAAAATTGGCATAGGGAAAAGTACAATGTCCTGCCACCTCTCAGCCTCAGTTCTGAGGATTCCAGGATTGTCAAAAAAATAGTTTTTGAAAGCACAGAATCAGCTCAGAAGTTTGGGTCAACTCCCATAGATATCAGTGAAAAGTCAGGTCATGATGACTAAAACTGCTCCATAACATTAATCTCAAAGTAATAATCAAAGTCTAACTCTTAGCTTTGAAAACCATGGCTGAGCTCCTGGGCTGTGTTTTGGGACCTGCATGCCGCTGGCTGCTGGCAGAGCGCGGGCGCTGGTGGAGGGCACAGGACGCAGCCAGCGGGAACCAGGCAGCATCTGCTACTCCCATTGCAGGGGTCTGCAACACCTCCTGGCTGCTGTTTGCCCTCGGGCCAGCGATGGACTTCACTCAAAAAATGAAAAAAGGGGCTTGTACCAGAGTCATCATTAATGCAGGGGGAAGCACCTGAGGAAAGCAAGCCCTCGAGCTTGAGGCTGCTGAGTCCCCACAGCTCGTGAGGGCAAAATCTTGTTGTTAATAAGATTTTAGTCCAAGCTAGTTCCTGATAACAGTGAAGCTACTGGAAGGTTGTGCTGAGCCGTGGTGGCTGGGAGGACACCAGCTGCAGAGAGAGGAGTAGGGTAAGGCCAGTGCCAGCCTAGGCTGGACACATTTTGTTGCCTGTGCCAAGGCCATGCCCACCAGCATCTGGACAGCTGGGGGGCTGTAATCCACACAGGTGGCTTTAAAATCCCCTTTGCCTGGGGAATAAGCTGCATTGGCACTAACTCACACCCAGTTGTCCCCCACATGCCGCCCTTACAGCTGAGCTTCACAGGCCACGGCGACAGACCAAGCATCCTCCCTCCTCGGGGTCTTCATCCCAGGCTGAGGATGAGCCTGGGGAACCCACAGGTTTCCTTGCCCCACTGTTTGGGGTCACAGGTATTACCCCCTCACCCCAGGAGTTCCTGCCGCCGGGCCAGGGGCATCACTGGCAGTGTCTTGCAGGCTTACCTGTCTCTGCCAGAGAAACAGCACCCTTCTTGGGATTGCTGAGATACCATGCTGCCCTGCACGTAAGGGCTGGGGACAGGTCTCACCGACGTGCGATGAACTCTGTTTTGTGTATTTGTGCTAGGTATGCCTTCTGCTTTGGCTTTCTATTTCTGATGGGTAGGTGTGCTCCTAGGGCTTTGGACGTGGGCAACCATGGGGGGACTAATGCCTTCTGGCTGGAGGGAAGCTGGCCGCGCCTCATTTCACCACCTCACACGTCCCACTGCCCCACTCTGTGTGTTTCCCCAGATGAACGTCCCTGCACAGGAACTGCCCACGGGGTTGGAAACAGGTCCTTCCTGTTGCTCAGATCGTCTTCTTGTGCCTCAGATGATCTCTTCCGGCAACAGGGCATGCCGAGAGCTTCAGGCAGCCAGCAGCCCTGGTGAGCTGGTGGGTGCAAAGGACTGTCGGGTGAGTTTATGAAGTTTTCCTCCTGCCTTTCATAGTCAACACACAGGAATTAATGCACTGTAGAAGATGGCAGCTGTGGCGGAGCAGCACCAAAGAGCTACATGATTTAAATTCTGGTATGATGAACACTTGTCAGATAGCTGGCACTAATCAATAAATGTCGTCTAATAACAACAGACTGCCATCAGACATGAACTCTATCCATGAGACTTTCACCTTGGATTTACAAAAAATCTTGTAAGATCAGCAGTTGGGCTTGTTACGTTTCTTGTGAACTACAGCTCTGAAATTCTTGGCTTACCTCTCTCTGCATGTCAAGGCAATTAATGTATTTTTTTTTAACTTCAGATTGGGTCAGTCCATATATACATAGCAACAAAAATGATGCCAATAGAGTCATATGGCAGGAAATATAATGTTAACTTGATCCTGGCTGTGCTTTTTATGCTTAAAAAGAGAAAACCAGGAAATAAGGAGAGTGTTGGATTTAATTTTGAATTTCCTGTCCCTTTGCTGTTTGTTGTCTTGAAGATAACACCGTCTAAATATACAGGGTCTTAAAAATTTAATTTCCGTTTTCTATTTCCTCGTTCCTATTGCTCAGGCTTCCAGGCTCCTATTGTGGTTCCTCCTGAAGTAGAGACTTTTTATAATTCTGAGTGTGTTTTCTGATTCACACTGCATTTACATTCCTCTTGTTCCTTTCCACTTTTCTCCCGAGCGAAAGCTCTGCATTCCCGCACACGGAGTCAGCCTGTGGTGCTAGAGGGAAGGCACAGAAAGGAGAATTTGTTGATACTGCCAGACCTTTTGTATTTTCCTTTCACTCTTTTCTCCATGTCGCTGAAGATAGCTGTTGCCCAACAGGGCACGTCAGACCTTACGTAGGGCGTGTTTGATCTCAGTGTCCAATATGCTCTGCAAGAGCGAGAAATCTTCTTTCTAGAGGCCAAAAATAAACCCCGTCTTGTCATTACACCTTAAGATCAATAGGCAGAAGCACAGATGCTTTCCTGTGATGTGACTGAGCTCACCAGTGTCGTTTCCAGCTGCTGCCACCTCAGCGGAGGAGGGACCTCTGTCAGGATTTTGGCCACAGTTGTGTCCTTGCTGCCCTTGCTATCTGGGTGCTGGTGGTCGCCCATGGGCCAGGGAGCTGACTTTCCATCTCCCAGTGGATTCTCTGCAAAGAAAGACCGGCAAATTCAGAGGGATTGTGGCAAGGGACATGGTCGCCTCATCAAGGGCTTTTTGAAGGTTCGGAGTTTACCCTTGCTTGGTTAAAATACAGGGTCCACAGGCAGAAAAGTGTCTGCTGTCCTCACACATTTGTCTCATCGTCTGTGCTTTTTTGTGCTGACTATTTCAGTGATTTAAACCTGCACAATGTTTCCCATCATTAGATTTTTTTATATGAGCTATTCTTTTTATCGACGCTAAAAGGGCATTACCTATTCTTTTAGTGTGGTCTGGCAAGCAGCACTCTGTAGAGAAGGACATAAAGCCACATTTTCATAACAAAGGGTCTTCTGCTAATTCTAGCCAGGCACACTACTTCCCACTTAAAATCTAAAACAAATTAAAGTAAATGGCTTGGTATATGTGGAAATTATTTTCTGATAATGGGTAGGTATTCTTGTTTATTATTTATGTGCATATAATTCTGGTAGCAATTAACATCTTAATGAAATCTTTATATAGAATAATTTTTTTAATGAAAACACAATTGTGAAGATGATTTGCTGCTCCTAGCAAACCAAATATAATTAGATCCAGTATAATAATGTGCAAAACTATTAACATATGAAGAATGTACTCTGAAAACATTCCTGCGATGACACAGGATCATCAGAAGAAGCTGAACTTACTTTTCCCAAGGTCCTGCAACACAGATGAGGCTGAGATGCTGTTGCAGTTACATCACACTGATCCCATTGGTGAGATACGCAGCCGTTTATTTGCAGAAAGCCTGTGCACTGTGAACCTTTATTTGCCTTTTCTCGCCAGGGGGTTTTACCCCTTGAGCAAGGGATGAAACCTCTCTCGAGTTTAGATTTCAGGAAACTCAAAACTCAATGAGAAATTAAGGTCTTGTTTGGTTTGGGGATTTTACCATATTATATCCACTGGTGACAGCCGCTGATGAGGCTTTGTCAGCGTTGTCCCCAAGTGCATACAGGCAAAGCTGCTATTTGCACTAGTGGAGATTAGCTGGCCCCTAAACAGGAGTAAATTGCACAAATGCAAATCGCAGCTTGCCGTGCCTTGCTGACTTGCATAAAGGGTTTCACCAATATGTCAATATGTTGGCTCTGGAAGTGGAGCATTTCTCCAGGGCAACTAAAGGCTAGCGGTTAGCAGGTTTTTGGATGCGACAAAGTGGAGAGGACAGGCAAGCCGTGAAACGCGCTTCGGGGTGGCTTGACGCACACATGGGCCAGGCGACTCACGGCCCACCAGCTTCCCTCCCAGAGCACACAGAAGCCTCTGCAAAACTTCTGATAAGCCTGTGCCCAAGATCTGAGCTTATAGCAAAGCTTTCATGACTTCTGTCCAGGTTTTTGTTTGATTTTTTTTTAATGAAATAATCATCCTGTTCTTCCCCAACTCACACCGAGCAGACCAGGAAAGGACTGAGGTGGGAATCCTCTCTGGATACCTTAAGAGCTTAGAGGCCATTAGAGGCACTTTAGCAGGCTTTGGCAAAGATTAAATCCAGATGGGCTTTCTCTTGCTGAGATCCATTTTGCCATGGCCTCACAATTATTTATACATCAGCACTCACATTTTCCAGTGTGGCTGCGTACAGCAGTTTTTACACACCTAATTAAGCCCAGAAATGCATGTTTAGTGTTCTAGCGATGACAGAACCACCCAATAATCTTTAGCACTTATGTACATATGAAATGGTGCATACAACATCAAAGCTGTATACACACATTAAATAATTCATCCTTATAATAACCACTGGAGGCGGGGGGGGGAGGCATTAGCTAAATAGCTCATCCCCGCTCTTGCAGCAAGTCACTGGCAGAGTCAGGGTTAAGCGCTGCAAGGGTTTGGTGCCGAGCTTTGTGCTTCATCTGTTAGCTCTCACTTCTCTGCGGTGGATGTACGTAGCAGCTCATATGTTATTTGGAACATTTCCTACTCCAAGACATTCTCCTGTGGGAAGCAGCTATGAGTCCACATGAACAAAATATTCCATAAAAATAAACTGGCGATCCCCGGGTTGGAGTGGCTGGTGCTGTCAAGGAGAGGTAACGCTACACAGATTAGCGATGCTGCATGGGTTGCTCATGATGCTAACACCCACGAATGTGTGGTGACACCGGGAGGCCACGCACCCACCCGCTCCAGCGGTGGGCAGGGGCACCCAGGTGCAGGAGCGTTGGAGAGCGTGGCACAGAGGGGGGCTGGGTGCTGGGCTGTGGAGAAAAACCCAAAACAAGATGAGCGTGGCAGCCGTGTCAGTGGCTTTCTGCTCTGCTGTGCTCACAACCAAAGAGTACAGCCCTACCTTGGTCGCCCTCCTACTTGCTGTCGTGATCAAATTCAATCAGCTGTTACCAAAAATGACATAAAAAGCGACCCCCAAATCCCTTTCAAAACATATGCGTTTTGAGACTAGTGGGGGCTCCCTTCCCCCTCCACCAGCCTTCAACCAAAGTGAGCAAATGGAGCACTGCTGGAAAACCGAATTTCTCTGCAGACAGCCTGTAGCTTTATGATCAGGATGCATCCTCGTGCATGATATTATTTGCACGGTTCAGTTCTGTGTCACATGCGTTGGCTTTTGTTTGTCTCTTCCCCTGAGCGGTGAGGTGTACGACACCTCTGAAAAAGCCCATCTGCAGAAGGCAGCTTTCCGAGGCTGGTAGAGACGGTATCCAATGCTCTGGGAAAGAGCCAGCTCAGATGCAATAATAATTTGATGTTTCACTGGCTGAGGATGGTAACTCTTGCTATTCTGCTGGCAATTTGCAGGGATATGGTTCTCCACATCGTGCGTTTCTGACAGACATGGCTATTTTTCCAAGAAGCCTTTGGACTTCAGACAGTATAAATGTGTTGCTGTTTTATTTTAATCTAGGTTGCCGTTTGGTGTAGTTATCTTTCTGGTCAATACAAGTTTACTTGTGAAGTTTATATTGCCCCTTTGGGATGTTAGGACCGAGTCCACATATTCTTTAAAAAGCCACTTTATCTTCAAAGAAAACACCCTGAAATTCCTGTACATATTCCAGAGCTTCTCACAACATACAAGAGGCTCTGGAGACACCTAGATAACAGAGACCATTTTCTCTCTAGATATGTTTGGACATTCCTTTATAGAGCATGTGGAAATATATTCCATTTTCAAATAGATACACCCTCCTCCTGTAACATGAGTCAAGAGGAGAAAGCCCACACAGTTGTTTTGGTTACTTAGGAACTTCCATGCCTGATTAATCAGTTTCTCTCCTCTGCTTCGAGGAACCTAATTGAACTTGTCATTTCATTCCTCTGAAATGTACTCATAGATTCAAAAAATTCTGGCATTTCTAATATTTATTTTCCACGCTGCAGTTGCCAAACGTACCTCCCTTGGGGGTAATATAGATTGGCTTCCATATTAGCTAAGATCATCCTGTACGTTTTCTGGTCCTTGCCTATGGGGAATGGAGCATCTTCTGCTCTTTTGGTGCAGTTTGGCAGGAACTGAGCCCATTTCTATACCATGGGGTCTTCCGTATCAGCAGTGCACCTCCTTCTCTTGCTCCCACCATATCTTTTCCCTCCAGCATCTTCCAATTACAGTATTCCTTCCATTACCATTAAATTTAATATAATCCATCAAGTAGTCCCAGAGGGGATATCTTTCACTTTGGATTTATCTGCTAATAGACACATGGTAGCAGGTGATCTCTCTCTCTCTCTTTTCTGGGAGATTATTAATTACTAACGCAATTTTATCGCAGAAACCTGACAGTCTCCAAACCTAGTCTCGTATCTTCCAGTTTCATTTGAATTTCTCCAGTGTAAATTACTGCCTCACAGTCCTGGTTTCTATAGGTGCTCATTGCATTCCAGCATAATTCATAAAAAAATATAAATAAATTATTTTATGGGCATGTTTCTTCATCCTTAGCTCCCCATCCATCCTTTGATTCTATTCTCTTTGGTGCATTTATACACTCATTTTTCACAGGTTTATAAATGTTGCAGTGGGGGCCTTGGATCAAATACTCAGCTATAGGCACAGGGCTCCCATCTAGATGAATAGCTTCTTAGGTTTAAGGCCAGAAAGAAACATTAGATCATCTGTTCTTATTTCCTGTATATCACAGGCCATTACATTTCACACAATTACCCATGTATTGAACCTAATAGCTTCTTTGGCTAAAGTACATCTTCTAGAAAGGCATCCAGCCGTGATTTGAAACTCTCCAGAGATAAGAATCCACAGCCTCCCTTGAGGATTTGTTCCAGTGGTTAATTACCCCCACTCTTAAAAATATATGCCTTATTTCCCATTTTAAATTGTCTGGCTTCAGCTTGCAGCCACTGGCTCTTGTTATGCATTTTTCTGCTGGTTAAAGAGCCTTTTAGTAGGTGGTATTTCCTCCCATGGAAATACTTCACATGCTACAAGAGAGTCATCTTTCAGTCTTCTCTTTGATAAAAAACCAAATGTTACGAGCTAGGTCTCTCATAGAAAAATGGATTCTCAAGCCATTAAATCATTTCTATGGCTTTTTCGGCACCTTTTCCAATTTTCCCTCACAAGAAATGACATTCATGTGTGTGGTTGCGATCTGCAGGAGGAAGCCCTGCTGCCTTCTCCTCCGTCCATTTAGGATATAGTCCAGGTGCCATCAAGACATGGTCATGCATAAACACAACGCTTGTGTCCAATCCTGGGAGGTGATGAGCTTTCTCGATCAGTTCAGCACAGCCTGAAAGCTAAGTCTTGTCCTTCCCAGGACAAGGAGGCTCAGGACAGTTACACAGTTTTTATCCAGATGCGTATCCTCCCGCCTGCCCTCCCAGCTCATTGTGAGATTGGCAAGAAGGGCCATGCTGCCATGTGTTCCCTTGGCCAAGCTGGCTGAAAAACCTGCTGCACCTGGCAGCGTGTCTCTCCAGGAGCCAAGTACGCATCAGGGGACTCTCCTGGCCTCTGCTGCTCTCCTTCCAAAACAAACCTCCTGTAACGGGGTACAAAGCATGGGGTGATGGATGAGCAACCACACTGTGGTGTGGTAGATGGACTTCCTGGGCATGGTCCATCAGGGATCCACCATGAAGAATCTCTTTTGGTTTTTTGTGTTGTGTTTTGGTCCCCCAAGAACTGGCAACTTCTCTGCAAATAATGGTACTTCCAGAGAAGAGGCTCTTGAGTGGTCATTCCCGTCTGGTACTCGGGCAGGGAAGAAGCAGCTATTGAACAAGTGCACTGATGTACCTAGCCTGTCCAGGCCTAATGTTTATTTTTATTAGCAATAAGTAGCTGCGAGTGTCTCTGAATGTCTCTTCTAGATAATGAAAGCTTCACTTCAAAAAACAAACAACAAATAGCTTTAAGGAAGTTTTATGACCGAACTGGGAAGCACTGTTGTTTTTGCGGCTTGTGGACCTCAAGGAGAAGCAAGGACTGGAAGCACTTTGCATCAGGCTCAGGCTGCCTCAGTTCCATCTGTGTTCAATTAAATCCTGACCAGCTAGCGATACCCATCATCGTGCCTGCTGCTGAACCCGGCGCTGCTGCTGCAAGAGGTTGGATGTGGCTGGAGTCTAAGGCGAAGGGTAGATGACTGAGGCAGCCATCCCTTGCCCATCTATTCAGACCAGGACCAGGGTGCCGCCCCAGAGCTCCTATTTAGGTACATATAAACTTTTGTGCTCCAGAATGGAGGTGCTAATGGTGGGTGCTAAAGATTTTAAGTGCCTTTAGATATTAGATGCTGCCAATCCATGCTGAATTAATGAGTCTTAGGGTGCCTGAAGTTGGCATAGGGTGGGATTTAGATCTGCTTATGGCTCGTTGCAATACAGGACAGGGACGGCATCAGGCAGCGTTGCCTGTGCAGGGATGCAGGGCCCCAGCCCTGTGCCTGTCCTTGCTGTGTGGTGTTTCATGGCATTGTCTTCTAGCACGCATGTAAGGATGGCAACTAGTGCCAGGCAGTTTCCTTCCACCTGTGCCAGCCAGCACTGAGAAAGTGCTTCGGCTCTGTTCTTTTAGCTTCATTAGCAGGCTCCAAGCACACATCCCCAGCCAGGAAATCAGAGGCAGTAAATACACTCGGACTTTCAAAGCAAAGTTAGATACTGTGAAGAGCACTGGAAAAGACTGTATTTGCAGGCTGCTGAAGGCAGTGGAGAAGGAAGAGGTGAGGCTGAGTGCTCTGCGAGACCTGCCCCTGGCTGACAAGCCATCAGCCTCAAGGTTGGTTTTTATCTTGAAGTCCCGCCAGAGGGGTTGAAATGTGGTTTGCTGTGTCACTCCCAAGTCTCCCCTGTATCCCTGAACTCATGGATGTATTAGAGAGAAAATATCTGTGCTAATGGGTAGTCCTTAGGTCTTGGTCTTCTGCAGACCTCGTGGCCATGCTGTAAGGTCCTCCCTTTAGGCATGTGGAGAGAGAAAGATGAGGCAGGGAAGAAGCTCTCTTTGAGTTGAAACATTTTATTTTTCAGGGAGGGGGGATAGCTATTTATTTACTTTTGATGGAGCCAGGGCAAACCATTTATTTGATGGATTAGGCAGTTAGTTTTAATTTGTCAGGTTGCCTAGGGTACAGGACAGGCAGGTTAGCTGGAGCAATTGTCTCTATACAAATGGAAAGAATAATGTCCTGAAAAGACAGCATTAAAGGGACTGCTCTCTCCTCTGCAGACCGTTCCACAATACTTACCCTTTAAATCCCAGTCAAGTCTCTTGAGGAGACCTGAGTTAGCAGGTAGAAGTAAAGGCTTGTGTGGCCTTTTAGCTGCAGACTAAATACCGCTCTAATAATGCAGCCTTTGACATATACAATGCTGGTTTTTCCCCATAGGAATGGTTTGATAAAGGCTGTTTGGTTTTTTTTTGTGCTGTTGCTAATATCTCAAGCCTCTGTTATCATGAGCTGCCAGGTGTAACAGCAATATATGTAAAAACAGGCCATTAACTCAGTGACTTGCAAAGGAGAGTATTATGAGTCTACTCCTCTTTGGCTAGAGAGCTTACACATTACTGGTAATGTCTGGCTCGTTTGGTCCCCAGTTTAGGTTAGGATGGCTTAAGGGTACACGAGGTACACACGTATGTTAGTGTGAGGAGAAGTGCAGTCTGGACTGCCAGGGATGACGGCTACCACCTTCCCATGTGCATCTTTGCACCCCAGGGAAAATGTGGGGTCCTTTGCCCTCCTGTGAAAGGATACGGTTGCAATTACTTTTGTGGACTAAAGACATCCGCAGCTCAGCAGTGTGACTGACTGATATATGACTGGCCTCTATTGCTCTGCTTGCGAATGTGGTAGAACTCTTCTAATTTACAGCAGCTTCTCCTCCTGATTTATTTACCAACCCAGGCTCTAGAGAAGATCGATTTTTTTGATACAGAACTAGGCAGTTTCTTTTTTTAACAATACAGGCCTGTAAAATCAAAGTTTGACTTGTTTTTTCTAAGAGTGAACATTTCCCCAGTGCTCATGTTGTCATTGGTAGGGATTCAAATAAAATTTGAGAAGCAAAAAGGTACTGAGTGCTCATGCTGCTGAAGAGGTTGTAGTGGTTGTCCTGCCTGACTGCTGAGATGTAGTTTGCTTCCACGATTGCCCACCAGCTGGTCAGCTCCTTCTGCAAAGCATCTCTGCAGCGACGAGAAACTAACCGCTTCAATTCCCAGTAACTTACCAGTAACTTACTGCAGCGGTACGAGGGCCGCTGCAGCACCAAGCTCGCCCTGCCTGCCCGGGGACTTTGTGTACCGGTGCGGAGAGGTGTTCACCATGGCATGCCCAGAGCAAGGTGTGCCCGCGGCGAGTCGGCCATGTGGCTGGTAGAAGGAGAGATGACTTGCATGTTCTGCCCATCCGCCTGAGCATGGGCATTTCCAAAGACTCATCAGGAGCATAGGTATCTTTCAAGAGAAGGAAAAGACAAAGGGAATTTTCCAACCCAATGGTTACTTTTGTTGTTGAAAAAAAAAAAGTGTATTCATGCCGGCAAAGTCACTGGCACTGAGAATGGGGAGAGTTTTTTTAGCTCTGGTGAGAACTTTGTCTTTGAAGGACACAGATGCAGCCCCTGCAGTTTCAGTGCTTCAGTGGGCTCTGAAACTCAAGTTTTCCTCAGCACTCCTGTTTGGAAGTGCAGAATACTTTTAGACTGTTCTGATAATGAACAACAAGACCCTGAAAGTCCCATTAGACGCTTGGCACAGTAGGAAGCTGGTTTGATGGAGCTGTTGAGTTGCCCGTGTGATAAATTCTGTGCCAGTTCCCAGCTCTGAAACCCAGGTCATGCAGTCTGGAAATGATCTAGCAGGCATAACATGTCCAAAAAAGAAAAAAAATGTTATTTTTTAGCTGGATCAGTTCAGCTGGATCTGATTCACCAGGCAGCCATGCAAGCACTTGTGTTGGCACTATGGAGAGGCAGCATAGAGAGGAGAAGGAACAAACTGCCAGAGGGCAAGGGACCACAGAAAATGTCCATCAGCCCATGTTCTCATGCTTTGCCATTGTTCACTTTCCTACAAGAAACACCTTCCTATCCATTCCCACCTCCACACTCTGCTCTCTAGAAGGCAAGTGCCCTGTTCCTTTTTGAGACTTCAGCCTACACTTTCATATTCAGCAGAAGGATTTAAGCCTCAGGAGGGGCCAGCTGACACAGCAGCTAAGATTAGATCCCAAACAGCTATTTAAAAACCTCATGTAATCAGCAAGAAAGGGCAAAGAGCAAAAGCATAAGAATAGAGCGACACTGAGTTTGAAGGCCCTCTCTGTCCTTTCTTATGATAGCCAGTAGCTTCATCATGTCTGCAATAACAAAATAAAGCATCTGCAGGGCCCAGCGGTATTTTGAATGGGATTAAAAGGAAAAGAAATGATGGACACTCTCACTTCATATCACGGCTGAATGTCTTGAATGAGAGAACCCAAAAGGTCTCAGCTTAGATATCTATTTAGGAGGTCAGCTGTTGGACACTATAGGAGTGGTCCTTTCCAGCACCAGATGCAACTGCTGCCTGCATTGCCATTGAGTGAGACCACTCCGTCTTTTAACTAAGCTAAACTAGATTCTCAGCTTTCCCAGGGGAAAATGAGGTTAAATGGTTTACCTGCATATATTGCTTGCATAGAAAACTATTTGGGCTAAATGCCCAATTTGTAGGTGGATAATGTGGTCTTTTTTTGAGTCTTTTATGACATTTTGCTGTTAAGCTACTCTTCCTGTAATCTATCTATAAGGACTGTAGACATGTGGGTTTTTTTATCATCTGCACATAGCCACATTTTGGTCAGCTCCAGGATCCTGAGTGAGGAACACCAAAGCTGAAAGTGGAAGCTTTTCTTAAAGAACAGTTTGGGGCAAAAAACCAGACATTCAAGCTATGCACAATCCACACTCACAGGCAGGAAGAAGCCAGCTCCCTTTGCAAGTGCCTCGCCATGGGCACTAACCCTTGGGTGCAACAATTCTGGCCGTGTCCCTGCCAAGGAGCCCATCATCAGCTGCCAAGGTGGGAGTTGGGGCGTTTGCTTTCCTGCCCCTGCGGCAGTGGCCACCCAGCACCCCCCAAGCTGTAAGGGGATGTAGGACGTGCCTGGGGAAGAAGCTGTGCCCCGGAACGCTTTGCTCTTTTCTCATCTCCTACTAGGCTTGCTATGAAGTGGCAAATCCTCTCTCTTCGCCTCCTTGTCCAGATCAGCGTTTTGCAGCGCCTGGGCGCCCTGGCCCCACTGCTGCAGGCAACTCAACAACGCCACCGGCCGCATGCAGAGGGACCGTCTCTCCCTCTGCCAGAGCTGTCAGGTTTTGCTAGTGCTATAATAAGAGTAAATAAAACCCCTCAAATAAATAGGAAAAGATAAGGAGGCAGATAACTGTAATTCTCATGACTGATGGTATTACTCAATTTAGACATTAACATTCTAGCTAAAGCTTTAAACCTTGGATTTACTGAGCATGCCTGTTATTAATTTTGCCAACTCAGACTGCATTGGTAGCAGGTAGGTGTATAATTTAAAAATGACTTTGAATTAGGTTACAAGTTAAGCATTGCAGAGACAATGATTATATTTTTTTCCCAGGCTGCTGATGAAAGGCCTTACAGGATTTATTATTACCCTTGTGAAGGTTTGGGAGGAGTGTTTACTGGATGGATCCACAGCCTGTATAATTCCCCACGTTCTTCTATGAAAATGATACCCCTAATCCTTGTTCCTTAACTAAGAACTGATGCATAGCAGGTCTCTGCGTTATTACCTTGCTACGTCTTAAATCCTTTCTTTTCAGAGTTTCAACCAGAGATGATTATTCTTCACCCCTCTTGATGAGGTTTCTGCTCTCGGCCAGGTTACAGCAACCACCAAGCCTTGCCTTGGAGGGCAGGGACACCACGGGGAAGTCCCCAGGGACCCTCGTACACCCACACATACAGTGGCTCTGGGAACAGCCTGCCGCAAACAAGAACTGGGGCATTTCCATGTCCCTTCCCTTCTCCCTCTCTTCAGCTCAGTGAAAAGTGGGGTATCCCTGTGGTGCTGAGCCCTGGAGGACTTTCAGTAAGACCCATGGGGAAAAAAAATAGCAATGGCAGGGCTTGATCCATCCAGTTATGGCTATAAATGGCAAAAGAGGTTTCCCCTTTGTGAAATCAGTAGCTGTGAAGTTGTTTCACATCATTATTATTATTATTATTATTACTACTACTACTACTACTACTACTACTACTACTACTACTACTACTACAACAACATGTAGAGAGACTTCTTTATTTTGGGGAAAGATTTTTGAATATGTGTGTAGCCTGTTTTCACCATGCACACACATATATGTATATATGTGGAGAGAGGGGGAGAAAGCAGCATCAAAATGGCATCAGTGCAAGTGGTCAGGAAGCGACTCTGTCAGCATTACTGTGAGAGCAGTTTTGTTCATGATGTTCTCCAGCCCATCTGCACACATATGGATAAATAAATTGCTTCACTCCCATGACAAGTCCATTGAACTCCTGCCAGACTTTATGATTCTGCATTGACCCACCGGAATTCAAAACAGATTATCTTGGAGGTAAAAAAAAAACCAACCCAATGGATATAGAGGCTGTTATTTATTCTGCCTCATCTTTCTTTTAATGTCATTGATCACGCAAATACAATGGAATATAAAATTGCACTTTCCAAATGCAAACTCATAGTTTGAAAATCTAGGGTAAGATATCATTTCTGCTGAAGTCAATAAAAAATTCTTAGTGACTTTATTAAGACAGGATTCCATACCTTAACATGCTTTAACATTAAACTGAGTGCTGCTCTGAATACCAAAGATGATTTATTGGAAAGCAATACCAGGGCATGTCATAACTAGTCATTAAGATTTCCTTGGGCTTATTATCACTCTTTCTGTTAACTGAATTTTAAAGATTAGTATTAGATGGCTGTTCATATTAAAGAGCCCTGTTATAGGCAACCACGTGCTTCATATGTTGTGCTGCTATTTAAAGAAAACTCTGTTGATATTCTTTATATCCATTACCTAAAAAGACCAATGGCTAAAGGCAGAATGGAAGAAAACATGTATTCTAAACTGTCGAATAAAATGCTACGCTTTCTTAAACACAGGCAAAATGATTTTTTTCTCTTCTTTTAGAATCTGTTCCCAGATATTATGATTTAATTTTTAAATCAAGCCGCAGCTGGACTTTCACTGAAGATAAAACATATTTTTTTAAAAAAACAACAAAATGCAGATGTTTTATTGGTGATGTGCGTGCATGATGATATTGTGACTTCTTAAAACAACTGTCAGAAGAGCGGAAATAATAATGGATGTTAATGTGAAAGGCTGAAACAATAACAGTGTATTTGCCTGCGCACTCCCTGAGCTGGTATAGTTGGGAAAGCAGTTGCTTGGAAAGTTGTCATTGTTTCCTCTTGTGTTGTTTAGAATAGACTTAGGTGTTACCATCAAGAGGAACTGTTGGTTTGTGGCAGTATAGCCCTTATTTTCTAGTGAACATGCGAATACAGTGGGAATCGTCTCCTGGCTGCTTTGGAAGTGACAGTTTTCAGCAGAAATATTCAGCCGTCTTCATTTAAATGTAGTATGCAGCTGAAGATTAAGAGCTACTCTTTCATTTCTAGTTGCTTTTGTTTTGCCAAGACTTTCTCAATTCATCAGTGACCTAATTTTTATACAAATACTGTGACACAACCATGATCCATGGCCCCAGGACATGCTCACTTCATCCTCTAAGGACCTCCGTTGTTTTCAAACTACAAATGTGGAGAAGGAAACTTGCCCAAGTAACATGAATGTGAGATTAAGTCATACGAAAAACTGATCCTTTGAAATGGGCAGGGACCTTTCTACAGCATTTAGTGGGCTTTGGATAGGGCGTGATTCTAAGAGATTCTAAGTGTTTTTTCAACCCTTCCTTTCAGTTGTGGATGAGCAGTGGTGGGGCACTTTCGTGTGCCCCGTAGGCAGTGGCATGGCTGAGCTTGCTCTCCCTGCACAGCTTTTGTGCAACCCTGTTCGACCACTCCATCATCTGTCCCCCCTCCCACCCCCCAAGTCTGGCCAAAACTAGACTAACTTTTTGTTTGTCTCAAGTCTTTGATTACATTTACATCCACCAATAACTAATTTAGGTTGTCGTTGTTGCTGGCAGCACTATTTTAATTTGTATTTCTTTCTTCTGCCCTTTTGTGTTTTGTTTTTCTGAAGTATATGGGTTTGTCTTAATGTGACATCTCTGTGCAAACATATGCATCTGAGGAAGGCAAAAGAGATTTATTGCATTTTGGCTAATACAGAGGAAAGGGGAAATTGCCTACATAATGAAACAGGAGATTCAGTTTTAACTCTGTCATTTCTCTCGTCTCCATAGTACTGAATACACAAATATAAAATATATAATCTACCTCCTTCAAACATATCAACGTACAATTAAAACCCACAAAGCTTGACAACCTGTTGTCAAGTTGTTTAAGCAGTTGTTTCAGAATCTGACAGACAAACTTACAAACAAAACGTAGAGCACCAGATTGTGGGATGAGGCAGCATCATCACGTGGCTTCCTCAGTTATCTCAAAATTTGGAAAACAAAAAAAGTAGAGGAATACTTTTTCTCCTTGAATAAATAACAGTTTAATTACATTATAGAAATAAAATATGATATGGTAGGAATACACTGGAAATCTTACAGAAATACTATTCTGCTACGGTAGGTAAATGGTCAAAGCTACTTTTCATGACAATCTGACCAGTACTTGTGTACAAACTATTATACAGGTTGCTAATGAAAAATATTGCAGCAGTTGCAAGGATGTTACCAGCTCAAACAAACATCTAATGATACAATATTCTTCTAAGAGGAAGTAATAATGTTAGATTTACAGACAATAAAGAGTTATGTTCTCCACTTTGAAACACTGGAAATAAAAAGCTCAGGTAATCCAATTTCTTCACCTCATATTATCACAAGGCAAGATTTTCCTTTCACTATGAAACAGCATCCAAAGAGACCCTGTAAACAGTTTATTCAAAGGTAGTATTTGAGATGTCACAGCAACTTCAACAATTGTCCTAGTCTACAATTACAGACTTCTTAGGCCACTGCTTGTACAGATGACTTTTTTTATTTTTCACTTATTTACATACATTCAGCCCAATAACAGCAGGTAAAATGCGCTGTCTATCTCACAATAGACACACTAAAGTTTTCATCAAAAGGCCAGTGCAAGAAGATGTGGATAGTGATTGCACAGCATCGAGGAGATTATATTATACAAATATACAATTAGACTGTTGAGAATCTAACGCTGCACGCACGTGACATAGATGGTCTTCTCAGTAGATACGCGACACTTGGGAGTTGTATGTATACGTAACTGCAACTATTGTTGGTTGATGATGATGACGGTGTGGGTGGCCATGGAACACAGTATCGTTTGGCTGTGCTATCACTAAGTGAAGGTAGGCAACTGCAAATTAGGAATACCTAAAGCTGAAGTTTAAGTACAGCTTATCTTGGAACGGCAGCAGATTTTTCTAATGAAAGAGTAGTTCTACTCGGTGCGCAATGTGTAGGGAAATTGTTGCCACCTCTTAATAAATGGTTCTAAGTGAACCGACACAGTTCCCAGAGCTTTAGAAAAACTCATTATGCAAATGAAGATACTGATGATAGACGGTAACATTTCACAGGATGCTATTTCTTATTATATCAGTAAGCACCAAGTTAAGTGCCAAGACAGCCCCATTGTCCCATGATTTATCATGTAAAATTTAGAACTTGAATGCACAACAAAAGTCCACGAAGTTTGCATTTCATTCACAAGACGGTTTCAAAAATGGCTCTTAAAATACCTTTACATTTCAAATGGGCTTTCCCCCCCCTCCTCCAAGAGGACTGCTTTAGGATGGACTACACCTAGATATGAGAAAGGTCTTTCAGAAGGAGGACCTGCATGTCCTCCAGGAATCCTCTGCAGTCCGCTGGTTTCGGCTGACTGCCGCGGCCCCCTCAAGAGCGTGGTGCCCTGTCCTACCACCCAGCTAAGCTGCAGGGGAGGGGAGCGGAGGAGGAAAGTACCCCTGTGACTTCCAGCTGCTGCTCAGCACCTCGTCTGATGAGACCCTTAAAATGTGCCGCCCCTCACCAAGCCTGAACTTGGAGCCACATTCGCCCCCACAGAGCCACCAGCTGAAATCGGCTGGGCCGTTTGCGCCTCCGACTGCTCTGGCCCGCACTGAGGTATCAGAAACACCATGGGGACACCACGGTGGCCAGAGACCCCAGGGCTGCCGCCCTGCTCTTTCCCTACATAACCCCGAGGCCGGGCGGTGGGGCAGCATGGGTTTGGCTCCACTCGCCCGCTGCCAGGGAGGGAGTCGCCCCTCTTGCGGCAACCGCCAGGCAGCTAATGGGCTAAGCCGCCTTTGCAGCTATTTTGGCAGAAATCATCCAGAAGAAGGGTGAGGAAACGGTCCAAAAAAGCAAGGCAGCAGAGAAGAGGACCCCATACCTTCTGATTCAGAACGGAATTACAGGATATCCATGCCTCAAAGACTATCCGGTAACATGCTCCGTGCGAAAGTCCCAGCCTGCAGAAACAATCAGTAAGTTCTCTGTCATCGAAGCTGATGGTGTCAAACCTTGTCATCTGTATCCTGATTTCACAGTGAGACTCACCTCATTTCAAGCAATCAGATTTGAATGCTGACAGTCTTAAAACAAATAACCATTTATTTCTGGCTTTCTCAGTTTTCAGGAACACCATCGACAGCCACTGCAGTTGTCAGAGCAGGCTCATGCCATGCTCTGCCTCTTGTTCCCCCATATTCTCAAGTACAACTGAAAGGTTGCTTTCTCTGGCACGCGGATACACGTCTCAGAGTGGATCGGGATGTTCTTGATACGGTACTTTCATCAGTAATCAGTTGGAAGAACTCAATTTTAGAAACAGAATTCGTGTGCAAAGCGTGCAACAAGAAGTACAGTTTACATTTGGTCATAGTGACCTATCTTAGTTATGCTACCATGACTCACACTGATTAGTATACTTACACACACACACACGCACACACACGTACACACACATAGATATTTATTTATATACACGCTCACACAATAAGAAAATGTCTAAGTCTGACAATATTTCCTCCTCTTTTAGTGAAGATGGGAGTTTGGCATCTCAGGCTCTGAATCTGCTTAAACCTGGGATACAGGAATGCGACACACTTCAAGTATACATCGACTGCACAGTGATAACATCGCACATTGAGTCTGACACATGCTGTCTTCAGTGGTCCAGCACCAGCACGTGGCTTAAAACCAGTTGCCCGTTAAAGGAGCCAATATCCGGGACCTTCGCCTTTCCGTGTTCGTATTCACGCAACGCCCAAGAGCAGGGCGATAGTCTGTACAACCATAAACGTCCTTCTGTATAAACGCAGTGGTAGGTAAAAGTCTGAACCAGTGCATTCCTCTCTTACATTCCTCCTCTATTCCTTTGTTGCTGTTACTCTCGTATGCATGTGAAAGTAAAAGGAAGTGGGGAAATAATTTTAGTAGAAGAACACAAAGCCTCTCCTCTAAGTCCACAGAAGACCACTGGAAGTGTAAAATTTCCAAAATAGCTCATAGGAATTCTTCAAATACAGTAAGTGTTTTCAATGGGCTTTACATATCACATTTCACATTATTTCCACGGAAGTCTATCTTATCACTTTGTTTAATCAGACAAATATCAATAACACATAATAAAACAGCATACAATTCACGGGACACGACACGTTTTACAAAACCTCTAAAACTCAGCACTGCCGCTTTTGGAAAAAATCAAAAGCTCCTATTACTTACAGACATGAAATACACTTCACATTGAAATGAACAGCATGATTACAAGGCTTTTTCTCTTATTTGATGGTATTGGTTTAGGATGCATTAGTTTTCCATTAGGTTTCACAATTTTTCTTCATGCCCCCAAAAGGAACCGTTGCTAACCCGGTATTTTCTCTGTGCTCTTTCAGGAAACTTACTATTATTCAGTAAACGCTTTTTGAGAAAAAAACTTTTGAAAATTTAGCTTGAATCCCTAATTGTAAAACCTGAAGAACTGGCTGATGGTAATGCTCTTAACACAATCATCGCCCAGCTTACAATGACAAACCAAAAAAATATTACAGGAGGGTACAAACACGTTAAGCCACGGGTTTGGTTTTCTCTGTTGTTGATTTTTTTTTTTTTTTTAAACTAACTCCTTTTCTCACACCGCTGAGAAGTCTCTGACTTACAACGCTTCAGCAGTCGTGTCTGTGGAGACAGACATGGTAACTTTGGCAATCTTAACTGTGCTCTTAATGCAGCTCTCGGCAGCCCTGTGCACGTTCCCCGCGTTGTTGGCGTGTTTGTGCTGGCAGTCAGACTCCATGCTGTTATCGAGGGGCTGCGCGGTTCCTTCGCAGGTGGGGAACATGCTGCGGAAGGCGTGTCGCAAGTCCTTGCTCCTCAGAGCGTAGATGATGGGATTCACTGTTGAATTGAGCAAACAGAGCATGCTACAGAAGGCAAAGACAGTCTTGATGAGCTTGTTCATTTTCCCAAAGACATCGTACACCATGATGGCGAGGAGAGGGCCCCAGCATATGATTAAAACGACTAAGATAAGGACCAAGGTTTTGGCTAACCTGATGTCCATACGAGTTTGATCAGGCCTAGTGATCTGTACCTTACCATCCTCCGTAGACTGAATGATTATGCTTTTCTGCGTGCCCCGCTGAATCATGCGAACCGCGTGGCTGTGAGCCTTCCACAGTATGTACATGTAGGCATAGACAATGAACAGCAAGAGGACGCTGGTGACCCCGATCCAGAACATCAGGTACGTCTCGTCAATGAGAGGGAATATGTCTGAACAAACAGAGTTGAGCTTTTTGCAGTTCCAGCCGAGCAGAGGAAGAACGGCTATTACAATAGCGATGGTCCACATCACACAAAACGCTACAACAGCCTTTGGTCGGGTGACAATCCTTTTGTAAGCTAGTGGCCTGTGTATAGATATGTACCGGTCTATTGCCGTGAGGAAAAGGCTACCTACGGAGGCGGTGAAGGAGGCTGTAACTCCACCCAGTTTGAACAAGAAGACGTTGGGGCTGTCCTTCCGGTGGAAAACATGGAAATCCACAAAACTGTAGACAAAAATCACGCTGCCCAGGAGGTCGGCCACAGCCAGGCTGCTGATGAAATGGTAGGAGGGTCTACATCGGAGGCTTCGGGAGTGGAGGATGACACACAGGACGAGGAGGTTCTCTAGGACCGTGAAGGTGCCCAGGGTGAGCGACAGCACGGCGATGGCCAGCTGCTGGCTGGGGTTCAGGATCATAAAGCACTCCATATCCATGAAGTTCTCCCCACACTGTATGTTCTCCTCATTATCCTTAAACGTGGACAGGGACTTGTTGTAAAACTCTGTGATGTTGACCTGATCTGAGGGAATAATGCTCAACAGGGGATCATCTCCCGCAGTCATTTTTTCTTGGAAAGGATCACCCCTGAAGGAAGAGAGGGGAAACTTCTGGGGATAGTATCCCAGCTTGGATGCCATGTCGCCTTTCATGTCTTCGTACTGGATATCGTTGGAGCCCACGTAAAGGAGATCTGTTGTGATTGTTCGGAAAGTTGTATCTGCGAGGCCATCTAGGATTGACTTCATAACCCCAGTCTTGTTGGTTTCAGAGAGACTTGGGGGAGGGAAAAATGCATCGGAGGAAATCCTAGAAGGGGAAAAGATCAGACTTCATTAAGATAAACAGGGAGACAAACAACTCCACAACCAACTTAGTTGAACTGTGTCAAACAAAATCGACCTTTCCCTTGTATTCAGTGCAGGTCTAGCCTTTGCCACCTGCGGGAATCAGGGTGAGTCGAGCACTTAGAAAGAAATCACCTGGATTTCACTACAACTGAATTACACTAAGAAGTGACACGAAAACCGGAGGCACAGGGCATTGGGTATTCCACAGGAAAGAAATTTTCATTTCTCATCAAAAGCTTCCAAGCTGCTCAACCAGAAAGATATTTTTCTCTAGATCTGAACTTGGCTTCTGATTGCAAAGTACCTTGCAGACCAGTATTCCTTGGGCTTGCTTCATTTAGATAATACCAAGTGCCACTGCAGGAGCAGCATTAAACTGAATCATCACCTTCATTGCTTTTCTTTCAAAAGGCACCGAGGGTTTTGAAAACCTGACAACACAGAGGGAATGGGGAAAGAGCCATGCGCTCTAAGTTTCACAGTTCACCCGGTATGCCTGTATATTCACATTACCCTGTTACAGCAATCTGAGGTCTAACATCCTGAATTTGTTATTGCAAATTTATTAGCAAGATGCTTCATCTACAAATACAGGGATCTGGATATAGCTTCATTACTCTCTCCCTTTCTTCTGCTGAGCATACCAAGGCAACTGGGGTGTTTGGACTCTACGGGGAAGATGGGTTGTTACCCAGCCCTGTCCACGGTTTCAGGAAAGGTGACCAACACTACTAAGTCAGCGAGTGCATCAGTGATCCATTCGGGGTGGATCAGAAGCCTCCATCAGAGCAGTTCGCGCTTGCCTAGAAAAACATCACACCAAGTTTGGGTCAGAGTGCAGCTCAGGCCAAAACTCCAAGCAAAACACACCAGGAGCCACTGCTCCTGTGAGAAGCATGGAAATGTAACTCGTCCCATTGGGACACCCTCAAAAACATTCTGCCCCCTCAGAAGCGAGAAGCCCAGCAGAAGGTCCCAGGTAGCCAGTGGTCTCCAAGTCCCGTCATGCCCAGCCTTTGCTTGTGGATGGTGATTAACTGCAGGGTGTAACTCCTGGTCCGGGTACCCTTGGGAGAGCAGCCTCATCAGCATCTGAGCATCCTACATGCATCACCACGTAAGACAGGTCTTACAGCTCTTCTTATGCTGTGCTCCTTTATATAACTTTGCCCATATACACATGCCTTGAATATGTACTGAACATCTGCTTTAGGGCCCCCTTCCACCGCCAGAGTGGCTGAGAGTGGTCTGAATGTAAGTAAGAGACAGAATCATTACTTCAGTGTGCTACAGCCATTCTGCATCTGCTATGGGACATCTCGATGATTACATCAGCAACAGGAGCAAACCCAAGCTTTTTCATGCTTTTAGGATGGAGGAAATTGTTTGTGACACCCAAGAAATCCCAGATGCCATATATAGGCTTGTACTGACTTAACCTGGTCGCTTTACACAACTGACAACAAATGGCCAGAAAGGCCACGAGAGATTATCTGCCAAAACCCAGAGTACTGATCACCTCAACTCTTAAAGAGGAGACTTGCACAGCAGGTACCACAGCTCAGTTTTCTCATGAAAACTAAAAGAAAGAAGAAAACGATTCATCTCTACAACAATACCAATACTTAAAACCAGAAGAAATCATGCGCATTTCTAAAAGGAGCAGAGATCATTTGGCTGATGAGGTATTTATACTGCACTTACACATGGCATCTGAACACTCAAGACTTTTTCCACGGTTCATTAAAGTTTTCCATTTAATTCAGCAGGCCTGGATATTCAGTGTTAAAGGAAATATAGGAGCCTAGACCTCCAGAAGACACTGCAACTCCAGTGCTGCAAACAAGGGTGAATATAAAGAACCCTTACCAGGATAGTCTAACACACAACACAGACGCTGCTGTGTCAGCTTTTGCAGACATCGTTGCTCAGCAAATAACAACAAAATTATTAGACAGACAGACAATAGTAAGGAATTTTGAGGGTTTGAGCAGTGAGGGAGGGAAATGTCACTGAAGCACACATTAAAAATGAACAGCAATAATCTAATACGTACTTTTCATCCAGAAGGTGCTTTACAGCTGTTCCTAGTAGAATTTGCAGATGTTACATGTTGCAAAGATGACCCTGCTGACAACTGACAAATCTGCTTTGGGTGAAGTCTGGCAACTCTAAACTTGGCATTATAACACCAGTTTAAAACCAGAAGTGAAGAATGTGTTATTCATTTGAAAACTACCCCAAAAATATTAAATAAATCAAGTAGTTCTATAAACATGTAAAGATGGCTGTGGTATTCTCTGTTATTCCAGCTTATTCCAGACAGAAAAAAGACAACCATTTTAATGATTAAAGCCACAGCCCCATGTCGAGAAGATTATGTTTAAGTAAAGCTTAAAAAATTGTATGCAACGGAGCACTTCTGCTAGACAGACAAACAAATTATTATGAGGTAGCTGGTCCCTGCTGGAGTCATGTTAAGTACAGACTTCTTCAGAGTAAGGTGCAAGCCGCCGTGCAACCCCTACCTCTGTTTGAAATACAAATGAAAGAACACAGATTCCTGCGTGCTCTTTTGAAGATGGCAGTGAGTTATGTGACAATATCACTATGCATGCATATGCTATGCTAACAACATAGTTAATGGGATCAGGAGAGGCAAATCTTACTCTGAATTTCAATGATTTTTTTTCCCTCTGTATTTTTACATTGAGATTATTACAGTAATTTCCACCTTATTGTCTCTGCAAAGAGAGTTTTCTTTGAGAGTACTTGGAAGTTCATTAGTGGTGTAGTTTAGGCTTTGGGGGATGCAGCTGACATTAATTTTGTTTTTGTTTGCTGCTGGGAATATCATAATTGGAAATTTCTAGCAGTATGTGTGCGTGCACCTATTCAAGTAGTAGTTGATTTTTATTAAAGTTGTAGTAAAACAGCCATTCCCTGCTCTGGAATTGCACTTTACTAGAATTTCGTTTATTTTAATTTAGATACTAGATTGCCCAGCTATAAGCTACAATACTGAAATGCGCTGAAGCCATCAGCGAGTTTTCCATGGCTGTCTAGTGAAAATAAGACTGAACCTTTAGCACTGAGGTTATCAAGAGAGTCCAGGTCACAGTCTGAGGTGTTGCACCATTTGACATAGACTGAAAAGCTGATGGTGGGAGCAGCGGTCTGGTTCCTGGTCTTTTTGTTTGGTTAGGTGGATGTGCCAGTGTCACACAAATTTTGACTCTCAGCTCTTCTGTCCAAACCTGGCGCGGCGGGGAGGCACTGTCCCCAAGAACGGGACACCGCACTCCACATGGCCACACTGCTCCGTGCAGCTGGCTTCAACGCAACCCAAACCCACATTGCCTGAGACCCATTAACATCTCTACACGAAACACTCTGGGAGCCTTCTCACAGCCTCCCTGGTGGACAAGGGTCCCCTGCACAGATCCCTCCTCTCTGGACGGGGCTGGGGTGACGGCCGTCTGCCCGCAGCAAGGTCCCCTCGTGGGCAGGGTGGCAGCGAGGGAGAGCCTCCCTGCCCTGCCAAAAGCCACTCTTCCAACAGGGCCTTTGAGTGTCCAAAGCCCTCGGCTTCGTCCCTTCCTTAAATGAGCTCTACTACCTCACTCATTTTAAAATGGCTTTAAAAACAACTGAAACATTGATTAAAGGTGAGGAAGACCCCATGCTGATGCCGGCACTCAAAATTTCCGGTGTATTTCCATGACTGCATGCAGCAATTCACAGTAAGTAATGAATTATGATTACGGATAAGGATTAAACAAGAGAGAAAAATTTCAAGCATCTTTTATCTTGCAGACCAAACCCAGAAAACCCATAGCTGAACACCATTTTAGACTTTTCTCCCATCAGCCGGCGGCTGTGGATGGGCACTGCCAGACCAGCTGTGCAAAGTGACTGCCACTAGATGGAGCGGCTTTTACAAACACACCGCTTAGCTGTCTGCAGGGACCTGGATTTAACTTCCTCCAGCCCTTTTTTTCCAGCCTGCTTTACCGAGGTTCAAACATATGAGGTGTTAAACATCAGCTGAAGGTTGAAGACACAACTTCGTAAGGCTTTGCCCTCAAAGCGAAAGAATTGGCGGAGTTGAGGGGGCAAGTCTTACTACTGCCCTCCGCTGTGTGGTTACATATAGCCTTAAAAGAAGCTTGGATGCTATCAGAATATAAAGACCCCTTAGGTAAAATATAAAATATATAATACGTAAAAGGCTGGTAACTCATCTCAGACAACAGGGAGAATTCTACCTCCTCTGGACTCCTCGTTGGTCCACAGGACCAGTTCACTCGGGGACAAGAACGTGACTTCATTAAAATGCTATTGTCTGTCCTCTCCTGCTGTTCTGGGGGAGAGGGAGGGCTGGAAAGTTTTTATCGTTGTCTAAAAAAAGGGCTGAATTTATTATAATTTTCAAACCAGGATGATTGATAGAGTAATTTTAATAGCCTGAATAGAAACAGTGAATATTTGCGTTCTTCCTCGGAAAGTAATTATGAGCACTACAATGATGCTACTGATAACTGCAGAAATGTTGACGTGGCAAGAAAAGGAATCAAAACAAGAAAGGGAAATCCACAATCAAAGCTTTCCAGCTTCTATTTTAGAAAATATTTTGATGTCCACGTCTATACATTTCTTCTATGATACCCACAGCTAATTAAGAACAGGCTAAAGGACAAGTAGGTATAATTGAAACATAGTTTTTGAATGCACAAAAATATTTAAATGCATTCTCCTTGCTTACCCATTGTAAGGCTTGTAAGTCCTTCAGAGGGCTTTATGTTCCAGTAAGTTTGCATAGCGCCCAGTACACTGGGACTCCTAACAAACTGGGTCCACAAAGTACTACTACAGGAGAAACAGCAGTAACTTATACTTGTGTGTAGTCAGCTGAAAAAGTGTGAGAGAAATTAGATCGACCATAGTAACTGTTGGCCTCCAGGAATTAGAACTGTCCTATAAAATGAAAATTTATATGGCTAATAATTACCTTATCCCATATGGCGATGAACAATACTGCTTTGAGGACAGCACAAGGTTTCTAAGCCTTGGAGAAAGAAACGCGCTGTCTGAGAAATCGCACTCTAAGACTCAGTAACACCGAGTAAGAAAAAAAACATGTTGATGAGAATGTGAAAGCAATGTTACCCCTATCCTATTTACTGTTTTACTATTCCATCTCCAACACTGTGCTACTCCTAGGCTATAAATGGCAAATACGCTGTCACTCCTAATTCAGGAAAACTTGCATTCACTTCAGTGAATTTTCTCTGTGTGAGGGATGGGGAAGGAGCACAGGCACTAGGAGAGGAGCAAATGAGGGATGCTATCTTCTAGTCACAGCAAGGCACTATAAGCTATGGGGTAAACTAGGGCATGCAAGTAGTGAACCAAATTTTGTTCTTGTGTAACATGATGATATCTTTGGCAAGTTGAAGCTTAATTAGCAAGAAACCACAGCTACATGGTTATTTATGTTAATTAACATACCGTTTGCACACTAGCAGGATAGGGACTGGATTGTTATAATTTGGGGGCAAACAGCCCCTACGTGACACCACCCAGCATCCAGCAGCTGACAATCTGAACAATAAAACCAAAACGATGGGGAAAACAGAGCGTTAATCAGTGACCAACAATGTTTTTAAAAGAAGTAACATTATTTCTTCCCTCCAAAGTTTTGTTGGTGAGATGAGTGTACCATTTTTTGCACAGGTGACGTGCAGGCACAGAGAAAAAGAGGCTGCGTCTTCTCCCTCAAACAGCCAGGGCATGCACCTGTGTCGACGACCAGAGAGGTTCAAAAGCAAGGTTGAAGTCCTGCTCCGTTTGGTGCAGGCGAAGGACCGAATTTTGCTCTCCTGCGAGCCAGGTGAGCGTGCTGGCAACCTCTCCGTCCTGCTGCCCGTCTCTAAACTGCTCGAGTTGCTCCACGTTGGATCAAGAGTTAAACATCAGGAAACAAAAGCACCTGGCAGGTGAGAGGCTTAGCTTGAAGCCTTTTCTCTGAATTAGGGGAACCAAGGATGTGTCTCTCACACCCGCCCAGCCGCAGGGGGAAGAGCGGGGACAGCTGTCCGTCTGCCTGTCAAAAACCTCCAAAGCTCCTGTGTCCACTCGAAATCCCTCAGCTTGTGAAATACAACCCCTACACACACATTTCCTACCCGGCTGGGGAGAAGACCAAGTACTGAAGGCACTAAGCAGCAAGGGGACCGTCAGGGTCACGTTAATGGGAAACTACAGCTACCTGGGACCGCCTGGCTTTTGACAGAAAGGACGGAAGGCGAAGGTGGCTTTCTTAATAAAAAGAGGGTCTGAACGTGGGATTTTAACATCTTTCACAGTTTATACATCTTAATTTTATTTAAAGACATAGTTTTGGGAGAGGATGAAGAGGCTCGCTGAAGTAGGAAAGGTTCAGATGAAAGGGAAACAGTGAAGCAAGAGTGAGCTGCTATTTGCTTAAAATCAGCTCCAGTTTAGGGACCCATTTCCCAATAAAGCAGAAGGAACAGGTAATACGAAAAGTTTGATACAATGTTACGGCATTTACATTTTAAAGAAAATGGAAGAGAACTCATTAAGCTGGTCAATTTTGAACTCTCAAACTTTTTCACAAAAGGGTTTATCTTGGATTTCAACATTCCAACAGAAATTGCTTCATTCCCAGCCTCTTTTCTAGCCATTCTCTAATGCCAAAAGTGCAGGCGCTTATTACTGCTGAGCAGAATTGACATAAATGTTAAATGGAGACAGAGAAGCGCAGCCAGGTGCGAGAGAGATGGGGGCTGAACACTGGGTCTCCTGGAAGTACCTAAAAGAGACAGCAGCTTAGCACACAACGTGTAGTTGAAGGGAGAGAAGTCATTTGAAAGAGCAGAGCAGGACATAAAAGACCAAGGCTCCACTGGATGCTAAATGCTAAAGGTCCCCAGAAGAATGTAACGTCTAGAGGATGAAACTGGGGGAGAAAACACATTTATTAGGGTGGGGGGGAAAAAAGGAGATAACTACTCCAAGGAAACAGCTTCCATGTAATGGCCAGAGCAGAACAAAAAGGTCAAGAATTTGTTGCAGCAGAAAACATTAGTGAACTTTATTAAAAGAGTAAGGATTAGAGGCAGAAAGGTAGCAAAAACATCAGGCCCCAGGGAGAACTCTCATAAACTGCACAGAGTGCATGTCTGCCTCCTCCTCCCTTTGCAACAAGCTGTGGCCGTAACAAGTTTTAATCAAAGACTTTGTGAGATAACAAGGAGATGCGGAGAGAAAAGGTAATGGGGGTTAAGTGATTGGTGTGAAGGGGACTGGGAGGAGAGATAGGGAATAGGACGTCTCCAGGTGAGACGGGATCAAACCAGGGAAAGATAAGAGAGGAAGACCCAAGTGGAAGGAGCGCCTGTGAGGCAGGGGATGCAGATTTTAGGGAAACAGAAGAATTCCCTTTGTGATCGGCTTGGAGAAAGCAGATCAGGTGAAGGAGAAAACTCACGAGAGAAAACCTCCCTCCTCGTCCGAGCTACGCGAACTTCAGAGACACCTCCATAAGCTGAAGGCTATAGCTAGTGGGATTTTCAGATCTCACCGTAAAGAAAGAACAGACCCACTGCTCTGCAGGCAATGACTTGCTCTTTTGAAAGTCCATTTCTGATCTGTATTCAGAGAGCGAAGGAGGATGCAAAGGGCTCTGAGAAACCATCCTCGGTAAGGTCACAGAAAAGGACAGCACTGTACGCACTGACACATGGGACCGAGCTGGGGACACTCAGGGGAGATCAGTTGAGCAAATCTGGCCAGGGACATTAATAAAAACTAAACTGCTTAAGGAAAATGAAGTCCAGGATACGGATCTCAGAGGTGGTAAGGAAGATGGAGAGCTCAGATGGAGCTACTGGGGGACCCATACAGTGGTTAAACGCACCGAAAGGGGAAAAGGGAAGAGGGGTTTACAGGCGATGACAGAAAGTTAGTGCACAGAAGGTCAGCAACACATTATTGCAAAGCAACATCCCTTCTACCTCAGAAGTCTGCTTCTCCCGAAAATTGTTATTAGGCCACCAAGTATTGGCAGTGCTCAGAAGCTAGGACAGAAAGGCTTTTGGTAAATGCGATGTCCCACGCCATCAGTATTAGTGAAGGATGAAAATATGCACTCCAATTAAAAAATGTAAAACATTCTTTCATTTCTGGAGCTGTCTGGCCTTTCATAAAATTTAAATAAGCTCAGATAACTCTCTTCGTAGCTACATTCAGAATATAATGATATTCAAATATACTGCCTCCACACACACACAAACAACTTGTGAAATTATTTGCCAGCATATTAAGCCACTACACCAGATTGCTTGGCAATGGTGCATGTCTTGGAAATATGCAGATGCTTTTCTTTTTTAAAAAAAGGAGAGAGGGAGAAAAGAGGAGAAGTGAGAAAGAATTACAGTAGAATCTGATATCCAACTAGCCAGAACAACAAACTGCGGAGAGACTCCAACCAATATTACATCAGATTTGAAAAAACAGTTAAAAGATACTCAGGGATGAGTTATGACTTTTTATTTGTGTGTGTGTGTGTATATATATATATTTCTATGCATAAACCTACAGATAGACATACACAAACACATACACATGCCTAGAGGAACAATTATGCAAAGTCTCACAAACGCTGCAGTAGTATTTGTCATGCATAAACTCAAATTCCTGGAGCCAGAGGACAAGCAGACAAGCTAGAAGTGTAGGTACGAAAAATACAGGCAAGATGAGTGCTGAATATCTTTTTTAATTCCCCCATACACAGCATTCCTGGGGAAAAGCAAGAATCTAAAATGAGTACATCTATCGAGATCCTGTAAAAATTATGTTTTGTGTGTGTGTATATATATATAGGTACCTGTATTCACACTCCAAACCTATTCCACTTAATTTTCCAGGCACACACATACTCTGGTCTCCAGTATTATATCGTTTTAAACAGAGGCAGAATTGGCTAAAAATAATGATTTCTAAGAGCACATTTCACATATTCACCACAACGGGAAGGAGGGAGCTCCCCAAGCCCCTAAGCACAAACTTTGAAAGGTTTCCTAAAATGCAAAATATGAAAATGACTCCAGCTAGGGCTGAAAGGGAATTGACAATATTCCCTACGGAACTGCTCCTGCTCAGTACTTTGCAGTGAGTAAACACGCCTTTCTTAAGAAGAATATACAACTGCCATAAAACAGGTTAACACAGGATAAGATACAATTTGATGCCATCTAGCCTCCATCTATGCAAACAAGACAACATTGAAATGTATAAAACATCCAGTTTCACCAACAGTCCAGCGGAAGTATAATGAGTGACATTATATTAACACACACAGTAGTGAAATACCTATTTTATCTGTAATTCGGATATTGGTAGCTTGATCAAAAAACGATGTTCCTACGGCAGAGAGGCAGAACTGGGCTTGGTGTGTGCATCACCATAATGCCCCTGCATGAGGCACAAACAGCAGAATAAAATGTGCTCCAACCTTATGTTGCAAACCCAATCATTTTTCACGGGCAACAATGGCACCTTCGGGAAAAAGAAAAAAAAAAGTTCTTTCTAACAAGAAATTGATTTATAAGTCATTATAACCATTTCAAAAGGACAGGTCGTGGCTGGTTTCAGCGATCATTAACAAAGCCACGCACTTTCAAAGAGCCTGAGTTCTTGGGGGGAAATTCTTATCCCACTGACAGCGATCGGATGTGCACTTTTTGCAGCAGTACAGCATCCGTCTAGAAATAGAGATGTAAAGAGCAGTACTGAGAAGACAGGTTGTCACATTTTTAACTTTGCATTAATAACAAATGCTGTTGCTGTCTATTCTGGCACATTTGCAAGCTTGCTTTTAAGTACAAGGGGCTGGCATGCATTTCTACTATAGATAGGAAAACAAGAGCAGCCTTGTTATGATTAAAAGGGTCTATTTCCCTCTGCCTTCTGTCTTCTATGTCCATCTGCACAGCTGCTTTGAACTTGGCCAAATCCCAGTGTTAGGGTCGGCCACAGTACATATTTTAAATCAGCAGCAGACTGTGTGAATTTGCTGCTAGAGAAGAGAAAAATCTCCAAATTCTCACTTAAATGGTTGATGAGTGGTTTTGTAGAACATTCATCATTTTACACAGCCTAAACTATTTGGGAAATTGCAGGGAAAAGTATCTAAAATCATTTACTGTTTCAGGAGGAGACTCAGATAAAGCCAATGTAGACATCTGCAAAGAAATGAAGAGCAATCAGAAAAATGAATTCTGCGGATGCCTAGATAGCCGACTGCTTGACTAGAGAGAGGTCACAAAGTTTGCATTGGAGGAATTACAGTAATTTCTCTTAAAACGTGCAGAAGTAGAAAAACCAGGTGAATGGAAGACATTGCATGAGACCTGCAGAACCAGGAACGGCAATGTATTTGTAAAATTATTGGGCAATACTAAGTGAATATACGGGTTTGGGTTCTCCCTTGCCTCTTAATCTCCTCACCTACCTCTACTCAACAGAAAGGAAAGCCATCCCAGCTCTCCCTCCCTAGCGCGTAACACTTTCAGCACCAAAATTCCCAGCGGGGTGACAGTCTGCAAGCATTTTGGTATGGCCACATTAAAGGCTGAAAGTCAGAAATTACTAAAAAAAAAGTTATTTCATTTCTAAACTTCTGTTGCCCAATCAGAAACCTGTGAACAGAGAAAGGGAAAGAAAGGCTTGCATTGGCTAAGACCTGCCATTCCTTCAGCAGAGCATGAAAGCCCTTAATGGGGTCCTTTATGCAACTGAGCTAACATAATTCACCAAAGAACAACAGCCAGGATCAAAGGCGCCCACCGGCTCATCCTCACGATACTATACCCTGCTTCCACCTTCACCTTGAGTTTTGCAGGTATTTTGATTTGATTACTGTGGGTTTAGCTGTTATCGAATGGTCGGTGAGGTAAATTCACAGCAAATAGTCCATTTCTTTACCTAGCCAACTTTTTTTTCTCCCCCCTGGCAATAGATGCCTGCTGGCTCAGTCACACAATTATTGCTTTTATCAATTCTGCTTTAAAATGTTTTTATTCAGATGGTTCTGCCTCTCATTCCAAAGACCAATGGATAATAAAGCAAAGCTGTTCCTGGTTGCTACAAAACTAATTTTAACCTCAAGCAAATCAGGAATTACACATTCATCTTCTAAACTGTTTAAAGATGTTACGTTCATTTCTTTTACAGCTGATTTAATAAACTCTGCCTGCATAATAAATATTCCTACTATAGTCACAGGGTTTTTTTCCTTTCTTGAGAAAGGAAAACCCATGCTGGCAGTTGATACGAGGTGTAATCCAAAAAGAATTAAGCACGCCCAAGTAATTTTTGCAACGTTGCACATTTTGTTATTAAATTTCATATTAAATCTCACTCTGATCCTTCACATGATCTTGGTACATGTGAACAGCAATGCCACCCCCAGCAGAGAATGCTATATTCCTTTAAGAAAAGGTGAACAATAACAATGAAAACAAGATGATACATCTAAGGAAAAAAAAAAAAGAAATATTACTACACCTTTAACAGGTTAAAAAAGCCACATTACATTTTTTTTAAAAAACTTGTAGCTACTCAAGAAGGAATATTTTGCTATCGGGCTCTATGTTATATACGTCCCTTTATCTTCTGAAAGAAGAAAACGTACGCTAAAACTGTTAATATGATCGTTTGCTGCCATACAGAAAATAACACTGATGATAATTTTAGAGAAAGAAGGAAAACCATGGACTTCATCTTCTGACACCATTTTACTTAATCAAACTGAAATCACAGTAACGAGCTCTCTCCTGCCAAAGGCTTGGTACATACCTCATCCAGGGGTGTTCTCAATGGAGATTTGCAGACGCCTTTGAGACAAAAAGATGCCCATTTAAAATAAGCCCATCTGGTTACCCAGAATTATTTCTCAACAGCTGAAGATTTCACACGACAAACACGGCGTGAAGTTTAAAAAGCTCACTCTTTTTCTGCTGTTTTCCCCCCAGACCTCCGAATTTCAGACAAAAACAAACGAACCAACCAAAAACCCTACTGGGATATTCTGAAGGTGCTGGATGCCTAAGTGACAGCTTTTAACAGAACATCATTGCGCACAGAATCACGAACCGCCTTTTATTTCGGTTGCAGCCTCAAGGGCTGAGTTTTGGGAGGAAAAGTGCACACGAAAACCGGGCTGGATGCCACCCGCTGTAAATCACCGGTGGCTGAGGACGAGAGGAGAAACCTCCGATGTCAGAGAAGGTCCTGTGGGGACCCGGGAGGCTGCCGGCTCCGCGCACAGAAGAATAGGCGCGTGTTAACCGTAACGCCACCGGCCTCCCGCACCTCCCCTCGGCAGCCGGGGCCCCCCCTCCTCCGGCCGGGACCACGAAAGCAAACCACGCGCCTCCGGCCACCGGCTCTCCCCGGGTGGCCCCGGGGCACCCTCCAACTCCCTCCACGCCGCGGGGCCGTGCCCGGGGCAGCGGCGAGACCCGCGCTCCCCCCGGCCCCCTCCGCAGCGCGGGTCGCGGCGCTGCGGGACGCGGCGGCGGATCCCGGGGAGGGATGCTCCCGCAGGCAGCCGCCTCCCCTCCGGCCGCTCCGCCGTCGGGGCAGGCGGTGTCACTCCCCCGGACCCCCCCCCCTTCCCACGCCGCCAACAAACTTTGAGGGGGACGACGGCTACCTGGCCCCCGGCCGGGGGGGGACCCCCCGCACCCTCCCGCTCCCCCGCCCCGCGCCGTCCTTACCCTCCGCACGGCACCGGCCGCGTCCCCCGCCTGCTCCGGCCGCGCCGACCCCCGGCAGGGAGCGGGAGCGCCGCCCCGCCCGGGCACCCCGGCACAGGGGAGCGCCGAGGAGGCGGTGCCGGCGAGGGGAAGGAGGAGGTGGGAGACTTCACCCCCCGGCTGCCTCCCCTTCTTCCCTTCCCTCCCCTCGGCGCCTCCTCTCCGACCACCGCCGCCCTCGCTCGCCCGGCTCAGGCGGCGCAGCGGGCTCCGCCGCCCCGCCGCCGCCGCCGCTCCATGTGCCGCCCGCCCCCCCAGGCCGCCGCCCCCGGCCCTCCTCCGCCGCCTCCGCCCGCCGCCGCCGCCGCCTCGGCGCGGGGAGGCAGCGCGGGAGCCGCCGGGCGCCCGGCGCGGCTCCGGCACACGCCGCCGCCGCGTCCCCCCCCGCCTTCCGCCCCTCTCCGGTCCCATTTATGAAGCCCGGCTCCCATCACGTGTCAGTGTGCCTTTTGTCCCGGCCCTGGCAGCGGCGGCGGCGCCCCGCACGCGCGGGCAGCGCCGGGGGAGACGGGCGGCGGCGGCGGCCAAACTTCGCCCCGGGGGAGGGACACGGGGACACCGGGGGACAGCGGGGGAGGGGGCCGGGCGGGCGGCGGCGGAGAGCGCGCCCCGTTCGCCCCGTCCGGCTCGAGCCGTGCCCCTCGCCCCCGGCCGCCCGCCCGCCGTTCGCCCCGCGGTGGGGCCGTGGGTGATGAATCGTGACTAGCCCCCTCGTGCCAGCGCTCCGCCGCGGCGCCCCGCCGGGCGCGGGGGAGCCGGGCCGGGGGAGGCGGCGCGCCGGGCCTCCAGCCAATGTGGAAGGCAGCGCCTCCTCCGGCCCGCGGGGGCGGACGGCGCCTCCCCGCCGGGGGCGGGTAGCGCTGCCCCGCCGCGGGGCCCGGCCCGGCCTCCAGCCCTCTCCGCCCCGCCGGGGGCTGGGGCGGGCTGCCCCAGGCTGCCGCCGGCGTGGCGCGGGGACAGCGGGGACAGGCCCCGCGGGCCCTCGGGGTTGGTGCGCCCCGGGGGCTGGGTGGGTTGGCGGCCGTTGGGCCTTAGGCCATGGCTGCGCTCGCAGGGCGTCCCTCAAGGCCGAGCCCCTTCCCTGTGCCAGTGTTTCCTGTGGAACGCCAGAGTTTTGCCGTCGTTTTTTTCCCTTTTCCTCACTACCCTTGAGTCCTGCCTTGGGTATTTCGGGGCTTACGCGACAGCCGTCATGGCAGGCCTCAGAAGTGCTGGGGAATCCCTCATCTCTGAGGGACGAAGTGGCTCCAAAGGCAGACGGGCAATGGGCAAAGCTGGAAAGCTTTATTCAACAGCCAGTTCCGAAAGACTGTAATATCCGACTGGCTTTGCTCCACGTGCTTCTGCCTCTGCAGTGTCATAAATATGTATTTGCCTTCACACATTAATACAGAAACATGATAAATATTTATCATTTGACGTAGTGTCTAAAGACATTAACTGGTCCATCTACCACATCCACCCATGGAGGAGGAATATGCCGTATTCCTCATTTCTCAGGAAAAAAAGCACTCAACTCTTCACGAGTGAGGGTTAAAGATGTCGGGTGGCTGTATTTTTTAGGGTGCCCAACTTGAGATGTGCCTGCCATCTGACGGCGAGTCTTCCTCTTGAAGGTTTCTTGAGCTGGGCCCCCTTGGCCTGAGGCTCCCAAAATCTCAGGGCTCCGTCCGGAGAAGTGCATCTGCCGAGGAGCACAGACCCATTCTTACAATCCAGTGTTTTCCTTGCATCTTGTCCCACAGCAAGTCTGCAGGATCATAATTACTGCCTATATTTTTTCCACCGCTGGCTGTTTCCGATGGTAATCGTTAAATTAACAAGACAGGAGATTATTTCAAATGGCATTCCTGTAAGAAAAGTGGAAAAGAAAAAAAACCTAACTCATTTGTGCCCAGCTCCAGTTTCTGATGTTAGTCAGTCTGTTTGGTCATTCGGAAGTGGTGCTATGTAAAAAGAACTTTATTTAACACTGCAGTAAATCAGAACAGCTTTCTCTTTGGCTGTGCATTTCAGAAAGCACTGACTTCTCGTCCTCAGAGGACTAAGACTTTTCATTTAATAAGCTTACCAGGTTAAGCTTCTCTTCCACGTTCATGGAGGGACACATGCCCTCGGCAAAGGCAAGTCACGTCCAGTGGACATCGCCGGACTAAAATCAGCCCACAGAGAGAATTTAAGGGCACATGTTACTGCTCATCCCACCTCCAGATCCTCCACATTCATGGCTTGCTAAAGATCCCCATCCTGAACTGGGAGTTACTCCAATCCTGGGGTAATCCTTCTTTCTGTCGCTTCTAAACTCGGATGGTAGAGAGGGAAATTGCAGCGTTGAACATGTAAGCCGTGCCCACACACTGAGGGCTTTTTTTTTTCCCCCTAAAATCCCCCACAGTTGCTACTGCCAGTTCAGCCCACAGGCATAGCAGTTCCACAGGAGACAAGATGTATGGTTAGACAGAGGTGATTCAAGCACCAGGTTCTCAACCTTCTTCACAGTGGGGCGTCCTGTGACCCCTCATGCCTTGCACACCCCAGCCACTTTTCCAGGATCTTGCTTTTAATTTAACAATTTGGCAAAGGGAAGGTTGTTGCGATCCCGTGACACCTGTTCCTAGCGGAGCTGGTTGGAAAACCTCTGAAAGAACAGCTTTCCACTGGAAAATGCAACCCTGTCAAAATTGAAACGCTTTGCAAACTTGTGTCGGTTGCACTGAAAATGTCATTTAAAAAAGAGTAAGTGGTGGAGGGATGTTCCAACAGTGTGGGAACATCTCATTTTGACATTTCCAAGCTAAATGTTTCAATTTATTCCTTCAAAATGAGTTTTGGTTTCAAAATATTTCATTTTATATTCTATATTACAAAAGAATACAAAATTTGAAAAGCTGAATCACAAATTTCCATCAATCTGAAATTAATGTTATCCACAACTTTCTCGAGGTAAAGAATTCAGCTATTCTGATTTGGAGAAAAATTTTAAACCCCAAACATCTAGGGAAACTAGAATAACTAGAATTTTGTTGGGCTCTCAACCACATGATGGAATTCCAGAGCACATCGATGGCTGCCTTTTTAAAATGTATGGTTACAAAATATTTTAAATAGTGAAGGGCTAGTTGCAGTCTTGTCTTTACTCACATTTTAAGCCTTGCTGCCACTGGAGAGAAAACCGTTCAATAAGAAAGATGAGGTCTGAGGGAAAAGATGGGGGTGGACATAGACCCTGAGAGTAGAAGTTCTCATTTTTCTTTTGGTTGCTCCCACTTAGCATATTTCAAAGCAGTGCATCAGTCAGGTATCTGCTGGCCACCCCCAGTACAATTGCAAATGGAATTTCCTTTAGTTCTTATTTCAGGAAGAAGAGGAAAGGGGTATCAGATGAGATAATCCAGCTGATTCTATGCTCTTTCTAAATCACAAATTCCATCAATTCTTTGCCCTCTCAGATTTTTTTTTCAAATACTTGTATTTTATATTTTTATGAAAAGTAAACTTTGTCCGTCACTTTATGAATGTTGCATTTCATCCATGAAGCACTTTATTTATCTATTTAGGTTGACCAGAGGTGCCTAATGAGTGAGTTTGGTGATTTACTTAGCAAGAATCCATACAATGATCAGGTTAGGTGCTTCAGTCATCTCAGAACTTGCTTTGCTTGCTTTCTGGAGTTCCATGGCTGCTTTCAAGATTTCCCCATCTCTTCTTTTCAAGAGTATTTCCAGCTGCCGCCTCATATTATAGGCTTGGAGGATTTGCTCACTTTTATCCCTTCATCCATAGGTAGATACAACTATCAAACAAGACGTAAATGATCTCCCAAGAGGCACTTGGGAGTACGCTGGCTTCTAACACTCTCATCCCATGCCCTGCCCACAAGCAAATGGGTTTTCGCAAGGTTTATGTGGCGGTTTATTAAATTGTTTTCAAATCAGAGACAAGATTTGGTCTTATGTCCATTCCCAATTTAGAAGACTCTCTACTTGTCCCAAAAGCTCACCTTTATCTGTCCAGTTTAGGAGACTGTTGCTAGAATAGCGCTGAGCACCATGGGTGCACACAAGTCCTTCCACCATTCCACAGTCATAAAATCTCTGGAAAAAGTTGAAGAGGGTCTTCACCATAAATACAGTTCTGCTCCTGCATATCTTGAGGGCCATGATAGAAGTTCCTTTGGACAAGGAAAGGAAAAGGCTGAGAAACAAGCCCTTAAACCTTGACCATTTCCTGCACTAGCTTTTTCTTCCTAAACCACAGGGCCTGAGAACCTGATATGTTCAGGTGCCGCTGCAGCAGACATAAGGACAAATGCTCCTAAGGCACTATGAGTTTTAGCTTTTCTACGTTTTCTCTGCAAGCTATCAAACAAGCGAGGTTGGGACCCACCAAGTCCTGATTCTGCCCATCCTTGTTATGTGATGTTGGCCTCAGTTTTTTTCAGTTGTGTTGAACACAAGTTGCAACTTTCACTGAGTTCAGCAAGAGCTGCAGGACCTCAGCACCTCAGGACGTCCTGCTGTTCGTCTTTCTGTGCTGGTGCTCCCCAGCTGTAAAATGAGGATAATAGTATCTCCTTTCTTTCACCACTCTCAGGCTTTTCTATTTAAACTGTAAGGTCATCAAAGCGAGAACCGTCTCTTACTAGTAGATTGTGAGCACCTATCACAACAAAGTCATAATCCTGGCTGTGACCTGCAGGCACTAACACATTGCAAATAATAACAATAAAAACCCAATCAGAAATGTTATTGTCCAGGAGTAGCTTTACTGCCATCCAACCAATAAAAAAAAAACAGCCCAGGGAATGACAGAACCCGTGAAAGCGAGTGGGTTACCCGGGGGCTTTGCTTATTATCCAGCTCCGTATTTAGTCAAATGTTGGTCTCGTGTGAAAGGGTTGAGCTACCAGCGGGCAGTCACTGTTCGTGTCATGGGCGAGGCACGGCGGTGTCCTTGTTTTGGGCTGTCCTCAGCCTGTTGCTCAGGTTGTACCGTAGCCCTGCCCCTTCCCCACGCCTGACGCTCCGCCAGCCACTGAGAGTGGGAGATGTGCCGCTGGCTTTTGTAACACCGACGGCCACCAGCTAGGAACAGACCGAGACCACCAACTCGTCTCACGCAGGAAAACGAACAGCTCTCATATGGTAATGACTTTGTGTTACTGCTGCCCCTGAACCAAATTAAAACCAGTGATGCAGGCATTCAAGTCTCTCTATCCTGTCATTAACTATCCCCTGAAGCTATCCAGTTCCCCAAATATTATGCTCTTCAGCTTCTTGCTTTGTCCTTTTAAATTGGAGTTGAGCAATGATGAACCAATTTAGCCACTGTTCTACGTAATGTAGGTTATGAACTCAATGAATTAAGAAGAGGAGAGAGACATGTAACAGTTAAGCATGCATACGTTTTTAAAAAATTCTCAGTTTACTACTGAGGAGTGTTAGTAGCCATACCAGGCAGAATGCATTTGAGCTTAATCTTCTGTTAGATTGATTTTTTTGTAATGTTTTGCCTGTTCTGTTGTGGGTGGCACTGCAGGATACTAACAAGGTTTTTTCTTTTGCTCTGATGGCAGCGATACTCTGCTGTATCACGTTCCTTCTACCAACTCCTGACAAAGATGACAGAAAAGAAGAAGAGCCAGAAGATTGGTGAGCACTCGCTACAGAGAAACCTCTGTTTTGAAACAAAGGCTTCCCCAGATTCAGAGGCAGGGAATTGCTTATCTGACATCTGTTGCCTGTCACACATTTGCTGATGCCGGGGGAAGGACTCTTAGAAATGTTCCTTTGGGCTGAAGTCCACCGTCCCCTCCTCCTTCCTTTCTCATTCTCTCTCTCGGCTCTGGCACGCTGGAAGGAAGCTGCTGTGTTCGGTGCGAAGCCATGACATGGTGCTCCTGTTCGGAGCAGCGCCTTCTGGCTTCAGCGACTCTAATTGGCTCTGTGCTTTGAACCGTTCGGCACTGTGTGCTCTGCTCAGCGTGGCTTGGTATTGACTCACTCTTCATTGCAAGTCTCCGGAGTAAATGGCAGTAATCTCCCGAGTTAAAGATCACAATTTTGGAGTCTCTTTTTCTGCAGAGTTTGAATCTGTGGCTGCAGCTCTAGGTAAGGGTCCATGAGCTGCCCTGTTAGGTGCATGCAGCTTCGAGCGCCTGCTATGGCATTTTTGCATGTTCCTTCAGAGCTAAAAGCTGGCTGAGGCACATGAGTTTCTTTTCTCTCCACCATCTGAAAATTACAAAATGCTGGTCCAGGTGGAAAAAGGAGGTTGTCAGGGAGGAGAGTGAGTATACTGTTAGAGAGGATGGGCCTCTTTGACCTTGGGGATGCTGCTTTTGAACCTTTTTTTTTATATTTTTCTCACACAAAGGAAATCACTGCTGCTCCTAAGTGATCTTTTAATGCAGAGAAACACCCTCATTAGTTTTTTTTTTCACCTTCTCACCTTCTTTCATTAAACCATACTCTTTACAGTCCCAGTTGAACAGCAGGGAACATTATGAGCTGACTGAAAAGCATTTTCCTTTGTTAACATGTTTTTTCATCATCGAGCAATAGAGCAGTAATGAGGACACAGATCATCTTTTCATTATAAATATGCATAGCAAAGTGTAAAAAAAAAAAGTGGGTTCCTAAAATAAATAAATAAACAAAACAACTGTGTGGTGAAGGGAAGGAATTGAGAAAAACAAGATGACAAAGCTTTTTCCTGATGCTCTACCTTTGCTAGTGTACAGAGGCATCAAAGTCAGGAAAGGCTCCAAGTGATGTTGGGTGATTTGAATGTTGCATTTAATGGAAATAGGCATAGGATTTTATCTGCAACTTCTGTGCGGTGCAAATCGATATCATTCATCAGTATGGCAAAAGAAACCAACAAATAAACAAACAAAACCCAACTAAAAACACAGCCTAAGATGACTCTAAAATAGATTGGCTCTTTCATGGAAATATACAGATTTGTTTTCTCTCTTGACTTTTGTTCACATTTTCCTTGTTCCTGCTAGATAGGAAAACAACCCATCATGTCAGTTTTTAAATAGGGACAGTATATATCAGTCTGTGTGGCATACATGTTCAGTTCCAGAAAAGAGAAACAATTACGAGCTTGGATGAGAACTACACATTTTCTAGCTCAAGTTCGTTCAGAGATGTAGCTGTGCGGAGGAGGCACTGTTTCTGTCTATGTGTTTGTATGGCACTTAATAAAATGAGGCCGTTATTGGAGGGTGAGGGAAAGAGCTCAACTGCTATCGTAATGACTATGAAACCCAGCTATGATAAAACGCACTGAAAGTAGCAGCGCGTAAGTGCTATCCCAGGGAAAGCGCTTACTGCACTGCTGCAGAAGGAAAAGGGACTTGGTAGCTCATCGTCTGCTTTCCTCATCCATCCCCACAGGATGCAGAGGACTGCAGTGGGTCTTTTCCCTGTTGTAGCACACTCTGCTCGGTGCGCTGGTACAGCTGTGCTCCTGGGTAGCCTGGGGTGTTCGTGCTTAAGGCTCCCCTCAGCCTCCGCTCCCTCCCCAGGCTGGGTCTTCCCATCAGTTTGCCTGGCACAGGGAAGCATGGTGAGCCTGGAGAACCTGCTTCCCCCTGCATTGCAGGAGAAACATGCGGTGACTCCAAAGGAGAAAGAAACACAAACTTCCCTCTCTTCTTTTGTGCCAGCCCTCAGGTTGTATCACAGTCTGGTCCTCAAGAGACATTCTGGCTATTTCTTTTGCTTCTGCCAGCTTTTCCACAATTATTACAATTTTCGTGGCTACATTGCTCATGTGGTCAAAGATTGCTAACGTTATCCCTTCCCGCTCCACAAATTGTTCATTATATTGTCATATAGCATTTTCAGCTCTGTAAAGCAGGTTGTGTGTGTGTGTGCTTTACAATTGCAGATTTAAACAAGAAAACCCAAATCACAAAGCTCAAGCCCACTCAACATTTTCTCTTCTAGGGCAAGGGGGAACTGGATGCTGACAGCTGATCACCTCACAGCCCCACACTGCCCCTGTATCCACTGGAAAATAAATCCACCTTAATGGCAGTGAGGTTCTGGGCACAGATCAGCCTGGGGTCAGCCCATGCAGCTCACCTTGCAGCATTAACTTAAGGAAGAGAGCAGGACAAACAGCTGGTGGGATAGGGCTTCTTCAGAGGAAGCCTTCCTGTGTTTGTGTTTTGGCATGACCCCATCTTGAAGCCCCGTTGAGAAGAGTTAGATTTTCTCGCATCGTTCTGTGGCTGGGAAAGGCTTTTTGCCTTCCAGAATCAATTCACTTTATGAAGAAAACACTAAACAAATTAAGGGCCAGAAGATGTGTTTTATCTCAAGGAGAATCAACAACATGATGTATCCCTGCGAGAGCACTGTCTTGGAAGCACCCTTCATGGTTGGCTAGGGAAAGCTGACTTCCAAACTCCAACCTGGGGAGGAGGTTCAGAAATAAAATATGCTCTTTTCGTAGCTACTTCCCTACAATATTTAGATTCACAACTCATATTGCAGAATATTAAAAAAAAAAACAGGATCATTTAAGGACTAGAAGATGGACTGGATTATTTTATTATCTACGTTCCAATGCCCTTTTCCTGTTTCTGAGGCCTGAGCTTATATTCTGCTCATCTGCATTGGCTCCGGCTCAAAGGGTCATATAACCAGCTGAGTCAACAGCAGAGCTTTTAGCACCAGCACCAGGCGCCATCTTGGACAAATGGAATCACGGGTAGATTCTTCAATTTCTCCCCTCCCTCAGTCATTTATAAAAGCTGTTTTTATTAAAACCTTCTTGGGTACTTCTCCTGCTGTAGGTGGGAGACCATGTGACGAGCATTTCCTATTAAACCATAGAAAAAAGAGGCAGAAGTGTTTTATTTACTTCAGTGTTGGCTTTCCTTTGTTTCTGCAATGCTTGTTTTGTTTAGGGTGACCAAGAATACTAGAATGTGGCAGAAAAGCCCTGACAGATGCTGTAGCAGCAGAATTTCTCTGTTCAGAGGGTATTTTTTGATGAAAAAGTGTAAGACACGTTTAACCTGTTTGTCAGGAAATTGTTATTTGGTTAACTCTTTTTAAGAGCAACACAGAGAAACCATCTATTTTAGACCATTAGGCTATTTAGGAGGCTAGCCTGCTGGACCACACTTGTCTATTGTATCGAGTAAGAAATGAAATAGTATGGCAAGGTGTACTATCCTGTCGCCACAAACTAGAGATGTCTTATCTCATTAACAGTGGTGCAGCTGTGGTTAAGTTATTCAAGACAGAAGAGTGACAAAAGACATAAAGCTCTCCCACATATTTACATTGTCTAAAATGTGAAATAATCTTAGCCTGCATACTTGCCCAGGTCAGTTTTCTGCTGGATTCAGTGCAATAGGATGACCTTAAAGGAATTTCTATAGCAAGGATCGCAGAATCAAATTCTGTTGTGCCTGATTTTTGTCCTTTATGCAAGTCTGTAACCTGTGCCTCCCACTTGCTTTGTACTCTCCCCCCAACACACACACCTTCACCCCTTTGGAATGGGTATTACTATGGAAACAATTGTGTCCTTGCTATTGTTAAGGGCAGCTGAGTGACATCCAGAAATCCCATATACCCGCAGAAAATTGTAATAGTAAATCATCTGACCAGCTATTCTTAGCCATTCTCTTTCTCGTGTAAGAGAAGGATGATATATAAAGGGAGATTATATGAAGGACCTTTTTTGCTCATAGAAATTTATGACTGCTCAGCTGAAGCGTAAGAGTAAAGGTAAAAAAACCAAAGCATTTCATGAGCAGCAGAACTAATGAAGCCTGGTTCCCTATGGATTTGTATCCCGTGGTTGGATTCTCTGGTGACTAATACAAGGCTAGCTGTCCGATCACATCTTTTCTTTTAGCTGGGGCATTCAGAATGCCGTTGTGCCATGTGGATCCTCAGGTATCTAATAACAATTGAGTTCAAATTGCAGCTTTTTGTCAATGAGGATACTGACAATGGTCTTATCTCATCTACCCACACACAGTTTTCATTAAACTTGTTATCTATCATCTGAGATTGCTATACTTCCATCATGCTTGGTTGAAACAAACTATCAAGTTCAGAAAGTATTAGTGGGGAACAGACAGACACAAGCACATTGAATATGTGATCTTATGAACCTCTTTTCCTTGGGAAATCAGCCTAAAATTTTACTTGAATTCTTGTTCCTTGTAAAAATGTTTCTGTGCGCAGGTTCTTCAGGCTAACAGATGGATAATCCTTCTTTACTTCATAACGGATGATGTAAAGACTTTTCAGTCTTTTGTAACAAATGGCTAAAAAAGGCAAAGTTGCAGCAAGGGAAATTCATGTTAAATATTAGGATTTTTTTTTTTCCTTCACCATGAAGGTGGTGAAGCTGTGGAGCAGGCTGTCCAGAAAGCGTGTAGAGTCTCTGTCTTCGGAGATACTCAAAAGTTGGCTGGAGAGAGCCGCAAGCTACCTTCTGTGACTTCTGCTTTGAATGGGGACTGGACCAGATGACCTCCAGAGATCCCTTCCGATCCAGAGTTTCTGTGCTTCTGTATTACTTGTTACTTTAGATTTCATTTCTGTAGGCCTTTATTACCCAGCAAGAACCACAGTCAAGGTCAAACTCTTCAGGAACATGATGTTCTGATAAACAATGTGGGCATGCTGGCATGAACAAGCTCTCCATGGAAAAGTTCAGATTTTTACTGGCTGAGACGAACTAGAGCTTTTATATTGAGTCTTCAGTATTTTCTGAATATTAGTTTCCTCATCAGTTCATTTTAGCTGTACGTAAAGTCACTGTGAAACTTCATATTATATAAAAAGCTCCAGCTTTTGCCATCTCCCTCTCCAATAGACTGCACAACGCAGACAGCAAGACTACTGGAGTCAGTATCTCTTGCAGATAACAGATAGTTTGTAAATTCACTACTTCTCTTGCATAATTTTGGATAGTATGCTCTGGAAAACTTGGCTGAAGTGGGGGAAAAAAAGGGAAGTGTTATTTTTATGAAACACAACATTTTATAATGTGATCGCCTGTCCCAAGTGCATTCATTCTGTCCATCGAGCTGGCAGTGTTTAGAAGCAGATGAAAGTCGCTAAAGATCTGAAGACTCCAAATGTTCCAGAGCCCCATATCGGGAATATATGGACACAGGAACATAAAAAAAAACCATACAAAACCATCATAAACATATTTTTTTCTTACTGTTTTTTTTTCTTTCCATTGACATTAATGCAGTGAGAGATGGTGAAATAGTACATTAGTAATGAGCCAAATGGCCATAATAAAACATGTCCAGTGATGACACTAGCCTTAATTTTTCCTCCATTTCCAACCCCTGCAAATTTATCCATGTCTTCTCCCATGACACTGCATATGCTTGGAGCAAATTTCCAAATCTTTCCACCAGAAATCCAACTTTGCTTAGCTTAAACCTTTCCCGCAGCACTTAAATAATGGGGTACTTCATTATTTATTGCTCACCTTGTGATGGCACAAGGGTGCCCGTGGCAGGGTTGGAGAGAGCACACTGGAAAGCAACAGCCCCTGTAACACAGGGTTTAGGAGCTCAGACCAAAGACAACAGGTGGATACAACAAACAGCCAGAGGCAGCTCAAGGTATCAATGGGTCAATTATGAATGGTGTGACAAGCAGCTGTCACAGCACACCAGCTGCCTAGCCACCACCGTCTCACACTGAAGAGAGGAAAGAAAGAAACCAAGCTGACCCCCCTCCCAGAGCCTCACTGACAAAGACGAGTCTAATTGGAGCTGCTACGTCATTGTTTTTTGGTTACTCATGTCCTTTTTCACCTCTATCCATGTCCCGGTGGATGTTGTACCCTCATTTGTCTGTCATCTCTTGTCTTTAGGGCTAGATTGTTCCACATGAAAGGCATGAAGCAAAACTTTCCTGACCTCATCAGGAAGGAAGGGGAGATTTTAGATATTGGGAGGTGGAGGACGGGACATGACACGTTAAGGGCAGGAATAGGGGAGTAATTTTTTTCTGTAGTATATCCTGGAACTATGTGAGCATTTGCAGAGGTGAGCTTGATAAAGATCTTGGGGACGTGAGGGGGAAGGAAGGGACAAGAGTGGAGTACCCATATTTGTGTACTGAGACACTGCTGTGCACCAGAATGGGAAGTCACTGTGGTCTGGTCCCTCAGTACAGGCTGAAGCCTATATCCATCCTTCAGGGTCATCCCAGCAGCAAACTTGCTCATCAGTATGATCTACTCCATAATCACACACTGGGAGTGGTGGCCACCTCCATATTAAGACACCTAAACATAAATGACTGACGTAGGTGCCTGCATGTGGGGTGTCTGAGCTCCCATGGTAGTCTGTGAAGACCCAGTCAATAGAGTCGAGAGATCGTGGCAAGTGGCTCAGGTGACCCACTACTGAACATACATAACAACACACCTCAGCTGCAATGCAGTCGTCTTTAGAGCATCCCGTTTTGCCTACAACCACCCTTTCAGAAGTGCATGGGTCTTCTGTAGGTCCTGATCATACCTGCTGCTCGAGGGTAGACATCTCAGATATCCAGGCACTTCAGATGCACCTAGTTTTGGAAACCCAGTCAAGCTCTAGGTTTATAAGTTGGAGCTAATTGAATTACTCTGCAAATTTCCCTGACTGCACTGACTACCTCTCTGCTGACTTACCTTGGGGGCTTGGACAGCTATGGTTAACACCTAAACACCTGCACATACATACCAAAATGTAGGTGTCTTAATCTAGAGTTGATTCCACTTTGGCCTCTCTTGTAGTGAGACTCTAGAAAACAACAGATAAAAGTCATAGCAATTACAGCAAGGACACGGCTGTTAGTTGAGAAGCAACTTAAACTAGCACATGTAAAGCTCTGTGCCACCGCAGTAAATCAGCTTCTCGTACCTGAGCTAATGTGTTTAAACCTGTCTGATATCCTCATGCTGCATTGCTGCCTGCAATGGCAGTGCACTTGAAGATTGCTGGTCCTTATGCCAATGTTGCCATTGATCCACCATCTCCAGGATCATGAGGTTACTCCACTTTGCAGGAGAAGTGAAGGTTAACTTGGTGATGTAATCTTTAAGGGGTACTGAGACTACCAAACATGTAAGACAGGATTCAAAACAAAACATCCTGTATTTTTCCTGCAGTTCCTCTTGGGGAGAAGGAAGGAAAAAAAACCACGAAAGTGCCAAATTAGTAATGTCAGCAATCACTTGGCCAGCACTGCTACTAGCATGGAAGGTGTCCCCAGCCAGAGGCCGAAACCAGCTTTAAGATTAGCTTCAAGCTTAAACTAGCTTCAAAAATATATGCAAAAGGAGAGAAGATGAGCATTTGGTGATGCCAGGGGAGAGGTTAGTTTAGAACTGAAGAGTTGGGGGAAGATAGAAACCTAGGTCTTTAATGTTGTGCTTTTTAATAAGACTTATGGTTCTCTCGCTTTTTCTTGCGGCAGAAATAAGGTAGCAAATCCTTCAACGCTACCTGTAGATTAATGAAGGACAAGCCTATCCCTGCAAAGGAGTGTGGTATGTGGCTGCCCACGCTAATGCACCGGATCCAGAAGCAATAGAGTATGTCAGTAAAGCATGGAGCCAGAACTCAGCACACGTGGGCTTTGTTAGGCACAATGGTGCACAGTATGGCTACTTTGTGGTTTTGACCCCAGCTAGCATCTTTGCTATGTAGGAAGAACTTCTTCAGGTATCTTCATCATTGATTTTGAAGGAGTCTCTGTTGTGGGCTCCAATGTAGACATGGCCAAAACTCTTACATGTGAATAATAATTAATACGTGGCACATGTACTGACCAGCAGCAATATATCATGTTTTCTTGGTGTATCTGAAAGTGTATACCCAACACACCATCAATCACACAGAGACATGAGTAAATGTGGTTTTGGAAGAGGAAAGGGTAGTGATTCAGGCTATAAGGGCATTTGCAAATGACTTGCAAATGTCAGCCAGGCTTTATTTGCATTAACTAATTTTCAAATCAGAAATAAATGGATTTTTGATTGGTTAAATTAAACAAGACTTGGGAAAAGAATAAGAGAAGGGAGAAGCATTTGAAAAATCCATGAACATTATGTAAGGATTTACAAATCAGCCTTGAATTGCTGGGTAGTGGAGACAAGCATTTTGAATTGTTTTGCTGAAACCCTCCTAGAGCTTGAAAATAATTTAAGAAGGATAAAGCTGGTCTCAAAAATTATGTTAGAAGTGCACCTTCATATTTCAGTTTATAAGGAGCCTCTTAAAAATAATTCCCCGTCCTTATTATTATTTGAAGTAGAGGAAACAGAAGGAAATCTCTCTTGGAATTCAGGTAGGTGAAGTTGCAAGCAGAGTAATTTCAATTACGTTACAAGTTTGAAGATCAGGCCCTCAAAATGTCTGTCTTAGCAATTGAACTCTCATCAAAACTCCTGTTACCCACTGAAGGAGGTTTGGCTGATGGAAAAAACCCACCCAACTCTGAGGAATTTCTGTTTTGTAGTTAATGGTCCAGATTACCTTCTGATTGTCTGAAATAGATGCAGTCTCAAAAACTATACTCTCTTGTTAAGCGGTGAGTCTTTTACTTTGAAACACAGGCTCTTTGTATTCAGTTCATAGCTTTCCTTTGGCTGCTTCCTCCGTTCTCCTTTTGTACGTATCGCATTGAAATCTCCCTTCTTGCAACTGGATGTAATCCCAGTCCCAGCAGTCCCAGTTCATAATAACAGTGGTCACTGGTGGTAAGCAGTTTTCCAGGGGGAATCGATTATCTGAGACATTTATAACTGGGCTGGATAAAACAGTCAAAAATGTATAGGAGGGAGAGGGAACAATTCTGCAGTGCCAAGGGTTGGGCTGGATGACCGAAGGGGTCTTTTCTGTCTTGGATTTCTATGCTGATCATGGAAGCACACAGTCTAATGAGCCAGATATTCAAACATCTTCAGGCAAGCCATTTTGGCCAGGAAGAATGTACATTGGATGCTCAACTTGATGCATCTGAAAGAAAATCAATACTTTTCCAAAGGCCATAATAGGACAGAAATAGCGCTGGCAGTTCTGGATATTTCTCTGTGAAAATTTGTACCATCAGTTATATAAGCAACCAAGTATTTTTTGCATCAAAGGCTGTAGTGAGCAATTTTAGTTAGTCTTCCCTTCAGATTTTAGTCTTTCTGTCTTTATATGGATGTCATTAGCATATCTGAGCACTCCAAAGTCTTTTTTTTTTTTAAAGTCACTTGGTTTCCCACCCAGTGGATTGCACTCTGAATTCCCTGTATTGCAGAATGTCAAACAAAGGACCCCTGGTATTGGAAACGATCATCACGTGTATATGGGAAATGAGGAACAATCTGCTTGACGGGCTGACCCAGCTTCTTTTACCATATCAGACTTCATACAGCATTAAAAATACCTTTTGAAGAGCAATATCGGGGAAAATCCTGCCCTGCCTGCAAGGAGAGGTGATGTTCAGATGATAGTTCAGGAGGGGATGTTTCAAAGCAGGGTAACGAGGAAATGCTCTGCCAGGGACGATGACCAGGGGGTGTACAAGTGGGTACTCTCAGGGCTGGGTTTCAGCAGGACCAGCTCAGCCGTGGGGCTGATCCCCTGCCATGTGTTCCTGCACGTGCCAAGTCATCTTAATAAGAGGAGAGGAGAGCCCTCACCCATTGCGCCTGTAAACTCACCCTTGGTTCAGTAACATTTAGGACTTTTTTCGGAGGCAGCTATGCTGATGCCACGGGATTGCGAGTGGCTACAAACCTGCCTATGTACCTGCAGAGATGCTTCACCCCGCTATGTCATCCCACAGGGGTAGCAGGTGGGTGACAGACCAGCTCTGTGGCAGGTTTGGGTGTTGATGCCACAGGATGGTACAGTTAAGCCAGTCAAAAATTCTCCAGGAGAATACTTACTTAATGGAAAATAACCATTTGCTGAAATTGAAACATTGAAAGGATCATGTTGATGTCCACAAATTTCCATTTTTAAAAATAAGTCCTTAAAATTAGACATTTTAGTAAGAGTTTTTTGGTTTGGAAACATTTGATTGTCAGTTTCCTAAACTAGCTTTCGTTTCAAAATGTTATATATTTTATATTATTAATAAATGAGTGTGTTTTGATCACTTATTTTGTACTCGCTACAATGCCAATTGCTAAATCAATTACCAAGCCAATTATCTATTACAAATGACCACTTTGCTCTGTTACCAATGAGAAAACCAAATATGAATTACCAAACCAATTAGAATACCAATTAACAATTTCCATTACAATTACCAGTCGCTAGTAAGAATTACCCCAATGGCCATTTGGAACAGCAATTGCCAATTAAAATACCAATTACCAAAGCAAATACCAGTTACAGTAACACTTACCAATTAGAATACTAATGAATTATTACATTACCATATCTGATATTGTTTATAATTAAAATAATTATTATTCTCTATTCATATATAAAAATTAAATTACAAAATTGAAAAAGCTGTCCAAATCAAAATAGAAGCAAAACCTTTCAGCTGACGGCAATTACATTTCCTCACAAAAATCTGCAGTATGGGAAGTTTAAACCTGGGGGCTTTTTATACCAACGATGAATGAAAAATGTTGGAACTCCCCATAGAATGGAAACTTGAGGTTCCCATTTGTAGCAGCAAACTCCGGATCTGTTGAAAGCCCACCTGCTCCTAGGCACTACGGCATCAGATCTTGGTCTTCGTAGTCCTGAATCCCTGGGGTAGGAACCAGGGCTACTTACCCATGCTCCATGGGAGATCAGGACGGTTGGGTCACAGCTGTCACAGCTGTCACTCTGTCCATGCGTGACGCACAGCACGACGTCCTCAGCATGAGCAACCCCCACTCCCCCTTCTAGAAAAACAGCTGATGAAGACGCTGCTGCTCACTGCCCCTGCTTTTCTGTACCAAGACGGGGCTGCAGACCAGGGGTTAGGCCGGATTTAGCTGGTGGTGTGTGTGTTTGAGCCCAGAAATCCCCTGTTCCAGGAGAACTTTGTGGCCCCCGGGATGTTACCAAGGTGAGGCAATGCCTTCAGTTGTGCTGGTGGAGCAGCCTGGCCTGGGGCAGTGGGGCTCAGCGGGGAGGCACGGGTAGGGATGGAGGAGCTCCAGGGCTGAGCTGAGCTGATACTCGCGGCTTTGCACCTACGTGTGTTGAATGCCAGGTGCATAAAACGGAGTAATGAAATCCTTTCCCCTTGCGGTGCCCAGCCACGAGAGCACTCTTGCCTGTGGCAGTCCCTGACTCCGGCCGCTGTCTGGAAGAGCACTCTTCAGTCCACACCAAAACCTTTCCAGGGCCCGTGCTAACCATTTGACAGTGCGGAGAAGAGCGTGCAACCCCTTGTGCCGTGCCCTGGGCCTGTTTCACTAGAGGAGACGTAAACTATGCCAGTTTTTGGTTAGGCACCCTGTGGAGCTGGGGTTTAGCACTGCCGTTTCTGGAATGGTCTCAGGGGCTTAATGCACATAGACCTAAAATTGGTGGTTTCCTTCAGATGTCCATTTCTGACCAGTCTCACGTCCGGCAGCATCACTGCAGGGCTGTGGCAGCTCCTCTATTTCCGTGGGGACATAGAAGCTGAAGGACTGCCACATCACACTATATGAATATATATCCTACTCCCCAAGCTGTGTGAGATCCCAGCAATACACAGAGTCCATATGTTCAAATGATGATGTGTGATACATTATTCACCCTTGCAGTTACTTTATAATTACATGTATTTGACTTGTTGGGGCACGTAACAGCTCCTAGGTACCAGTCAGCGTGTTGGAGGCTTCTTTGAGAAATCAAAAATATTGCAGACTAGTGGTTTTTTACGTAGCCAAGCTGCTCCTGTGGGATATTCAGTACAGAACATAAGCCCTGGCAAAAGTCTATTGGTGACCCAGTCTCAGGGGGCTTCTTGGCAGATGCCAGAACTGACAATTATAACCATCCATGGCAGAGCTTAGGAAATTACAGATAAGTTTGTCTGTCTGACTTGGAGATTCAGGTATTCAAAAAGTGCCCGAGCATAATATCACTTTGCATGAACACAGATGACAGCAGGGTGGGTGTGTGTGGGAGGCGAGGGGGCGGCGTGGGAGGGAAGGGACCAATATGGTTATGGATTACGCTTGTGCCCTCTGTGTCCTCGGCTGCTCTGGAGAGTGTTAAGGTCCTTGGCAGTGTTTTAGCACTCCTGGGGGCCAATGTGGCATCTCCTCCAGGCTCTGCTGTGACCTCAGCCCTGCCCTGAATGCCCACAGCATCTCAGCAGAGGCCTTCAGTGCTTGGCACAGGCACCTTCTGGTGGCCTCTGCAGCACTTGAACTTCATCATTAAAGACAGAGATTAATTGTCTGATCCAAACTCTCATTAAAGATTAAAATGTATCTCCTATGCAATATCTCTTCGGCAGAGCTAAACCAGAATGGACTTTCCCTGGATTCCTTAAATTGAGGGGTGAATGATCATGTTTTGCAATATCACAGCATGGTCAATTAATAGAGGTGTTTGCAGTGCTCTAGTATTTCCTCTGCAGTTTATGGAAAGGTGGTTTTGGGAACTACAGAGCAGCTGGCCAGCTCAACAAAGTCATTCCACAGGATTTTTTGGTGCCTATCGGTCTCCTTCCACTCTCAGTTCTTTTAGAAATATTTAGGCAAGTGTAATGGGTTCATGCTGCTAATGGATCCGTTCTGGTCTACTCATTGTTGCCGCATCTCTGAAAGATTGATCATCTTTGTCCTATTTGCAACTACAGTGCTGGCAAAGTTCTTTCTGAGGTCTGTAATTAAGCATCTTTTTCCATTGGAGAACCAAAAAAAAACCCCTTGCTCATCTCTTGTTTAGGGAAGTATGGGATTGCCCTCTATATTTATAGACTTCCAAATGAGTTATCAGACTGAAAAGAAAATATTTTGCTCTTGGAAGGACCATACATTGTGGTCTTACCAGCTTACAACATAAGCATTCATTATACCATAGTGGCTTTGGAGGCAAAATTTAATTCAGCAACTTCAGGAGACTTAATAAAACTGATTGGTGATGGAACCCTGTGCTATGAATAGGGCAAGGCTCAAGTCTGGAAAAAGATACGGGCAAATTCTGGTAACCCAGTACAGGAGTAAGAGCCTATAAACTATAAGCTTGCTCCTGCGGATGCCTCCAATCTTTAGCTACATTTATGACAGCTGTATTCTCTAGGAACCCTAAGTACCTGAGTACCTCATCACAGCTTAGCAGCTCAGGCCTTATCACACGCTCAAGCCCAGTGACATCCACAAACTCTGTGTTTTCCAGGTGGTCAAGGCTGGAAAATGGAACCTTGGCACAAAGTGGGGATAGAGAGGATAGGGAAAACAGGGACGTATTATTTACCTCCTAGCAGCGTGGTGAAGGCACTCACCCTAGCTGTGGCAAATACAGGTTCAGTTTCCTCTCCTGCCTGCAGAAGTTCAAATCCACATTTTCCCACCTTCCTGAGGACTACCCTGCTCTTGAATCTTGCCTAAAAAAAAGAGCAAGGACTGGCACCCACATGCCCCCATGCTAGGAGAAAGTAAAATTTAACAAATTTTGTATCTGGTTCTGAAGAATGACCAGTTTTAAGAGGGGGGAGTGGAGATGCAGAGAAAAGGGATTTTTGCGTGGGATCTCCGCCATCCCAAGTCCTTGTCACGAGGACACTGTGTGAAAGGGGAGGAGGTAGGATGACGGGAACCCCAAACGCATTCAGCTCTGTGAGCATCAATTGGAAATCAGCTCTTTCTTGCAGCGTGCGTGCATCCGCGTCCTACGAAGCGGGGGAAGTGGTGCCGTTATGTTATACAGCCAGTGTCAGCATTTCATATGGGGTAACCTACACCGAGCCTACTCACTCTTCTGGCTTTTATTCGGAGGTGCAGGGAACTCAGCACCTCGTCTCTGGCTCTGGACTCCACCCCAAGGACCAGGCATCTCAAAATCCAGCATCAGGATTCATAAATCATCTCCAGCCCTAAATCCTTGCCCTATCTCTAGCAGAGCACGCAGCCTTTAAATCAGTGCCCAGGTTCATGCCTGTGAGGGGTTTTGGCTTGGAGGAGTCACAGCAGAAGAGAAACCGAACATGGGGCTCAGCCCTAGCACCTCCAGAAACTTGGCTGTCCCTTACATTTCCCTCCTCTGCTCCTAGCGCCTGATGCTCCTCCCGGATAACCAATTCTGCTTCCCCAGCTAGCCAGGGAGGATTTAACGAGCTGAACCTGGAGCAGCTGCTGGCAGGGTTTGAACCTGTGCTAAGAATATGGGTCAGCAGAAAAGCATGATTACACAAATGCTATTTAAGGCGTTTCACTAAAATGTAAAGGCCGTGGAAGAAAGGCAAGGAATCTGCTGGGCCAAGCCGGGAGCTGTCTGTCCATCCATGGAATAAAAAAATCTCTTAAGGGTTCGCAGCCGGTGTCTGTAGCCGAAAGGCGAGAGGTGGGAGTGGTGTGCGTGGCCCAGTCCTGTGTGGGTCTGGGCACTTCCCGGGAGGTGACGAGAGCTGTCAGCACCCGTGAGCTCCCGCAGCGCTTCGCAGGTTTGGCTGTAGGGTGCCTGGTGCCATAAACTCCCACTGACGGCAGCTGCAATTGAGGAACTGTGAAGCGTAGGACTGACTGTGCCACACATCCACCCCCACGTTTCGCCACTACCCAGCGGGCACCCTGCGCCCAAACCTGCGGAGCGCTGCGGGATCGCAGGCAGGGTCTCCAGGGTTGGGCCCTGCATCAGCAGGCTGCTTCTCCCTCCGCCCGGCTTTGCCTTCCTGGCCGACGGCCTTTCAGAACAACAAATGCCACTAATTTTGTACTAATTTCTTACGGGGACCCTGCCAAGGTCAAACAGGCCTAAAATTTCACACAGGTGTGCTACCCTAAAAACATTTAATTTGGTGTTGGTTCTGTTATTCACATCTCTATTATTAAGGGGGAAAAATACCACTCTCCAAAAGGAGGGATGTAGCCGCATTAAAATCCCAGCTGGGTGAACTGCTCACAACAGATTCAGCAGATGCGGGCGTGCTGATGGCAGGGTTTTGCATGCCAGCTGTGCCCTCTCTCGCCTCTCCGTGTCAGCTCTGTCACTGAGAGCTGGCAAGGGACGCGGGCCGTTGGGATCCTCTGTCCAGAGTTTGAGGGACGCATCTCCAGGCAAGTTTCTGCTGGCTTGCATTTGGTACCAGGGAGGAGAGGACGCGCGTGCTATTAAGGCTTTTTGGCGGCGTAACCATGCTAACAGAGAACCCCGTGTGCTGAGTTAACTCTTCAGCACCAGGTTGATGAACTGGGGTTTTTTATCCTCCCGCAGCCTTGGGTCTGGCTGGATCCTTCAGCCCAAAAGAGGATTCTTTCTCCTGCTGCCTCAGCACGCACTTAGAAAAACCCAGCCAATGTAAGGAGGATCAAATTTTGGTCTTGTCAACCTTGAAAATGTTCCTTTAGCTTCTTACCACCCACACATGCTGCATGTATTCATACACAGATGCAAATAAGCAAATATAGTCATATGCGAGGGCATACACACAGAAAGACATACACTTGCACCTACATGCGTTTTGCGTAGTAAGCATAACATTAAAGTATAAAGGACCAGAAGGATGTATAAAACAAGAAAGTCTCTCGGATCAGTGCAGGAGGTTTAAGCCCACCAGCCTGCTTTTTGTCATCTTAATTCTCCAAATCTTGCCAGAAACTGTGCTGCCATCTTCATTCTTTTTTTTTTTTTCCCCAAAAGTCCTGCAGTTACCAGTGGGATGGACAGATGATTACAAATATTGACTGACTTTAAGGCAGAGAGCAATAAAACATTGCCTAGGGGATAAAAAAACCTGCTCCTCACGTTGTCATACGTTGCCTGCAGGCAAAGAGCCAGCAGAAAATACACAATCAAAAGGAACTATTTTTATCCAAAGACAATTTCATTTCCCACTCTCATCCTCAGAGACAGTCACTGTTTGTTGTTATTACCTGTAGGTCTGGTGTGCCCAAAGGCCCAGTCAGAGCAGGGATACACTGTGCAAGGCACTGTACAAAATACTGTAACGCTGTTGATTTTCGTTTCTCCGAAGATTACCTCCTAGAGCAGACTCCAGGGATGAGGGCAAGCCAGCCACGAGGTCTTATCTGCTGCCAGGAACATCCCATAAGGAGGAGAGGAATAGCTGCATTTATCTAACGCTGTCCTCTCACTCCTTTCCCATGGATGAAGAGTCTCTGAGGTTGCAAGTTGCCCTGAGGAAGAGGGGGGTCAGAGTTTTTGGATGAGTCTCAGAAGGGGCAACTCCGTCACTCCCGTTGCCACGGCTCTGTACTCCGGACTCCAGGGTGAAGAGCTCAAGGGGAGCTGATAAGACGGCAAGGAAAACATGTCTTCAGTCATCAGCGGCTCTTTCTGTTCCCAGTTCTGGTCTCCCCAGACAGCTGATGCTTTGCAGTCCCAGAGAGCTGGTATGTCTTAGCAGCATCTTCTCGCTGCTGGCACCTGCACTGTATGTTCTGAGTCAGACATCCATGCTATATTGGCACACACAGTACCATTCTCTATGGCCAATAAAAATGTGTTTGTGCCTATGTTCTTGGAAATGAGTCCCCATCTCTCCTCGACAGCATTTAGCTTCTGAGTTAGTGTTCAGATGGGAGGTAATTAGGTCCTACCAGGGGTCTGGATTTACCGCTAGCTCTGAAACCAAACAAATGCGTGACGCTTAACTCACGTTCTCCATTCCTGAAAGCTGTCTCCAGCATTTACCTCTTTGGTCGCGGCTCTTCTCCCCTTGGAGCAGGTACCACCAGCCTTTGTGTCTCAGCTGTAGTTAAGGCACCTGGCAGAGGGAGCGAGGAGGATGTTGGCATAGATGTAACATATGTTGTTAGCACAACACACAAGCATATCCCTCAGGCTACTTCACTGCCATCTCTAATGCAATCTTTTATAACAGAAACATCGTGCTCGTTCTCTTAGCCAGACAGAGAGAGTGCGGGTGGATTAGCAAGGTTAGGTCTTTCATCTCCCTGTACAAATTAAACAGAAACCCCACCATATGCCTGTGATCCCAGAGCATGGTCTTGGGGATCAGAAAAGTAAAAATACTATGGTAAACATTCAGGGGCTGTAAACCACACTGCTGAGATATCAGTGGATGCCCGCCGTGAGTTCCCAGATACCTCAGTGGTGAGTTTAAATAGCATAAGTGCTTGATAGATAGAGATCACCGTCCAGCCAGCTAAACATTTAAAATCAAATGCAGAATTATCACTGTGAGCATGTGAGAACATTATCAGGAGTACTGGATATAAAAGAGCACTCTGGTGCACTTTAATTCCTCTTACACTCCTGGTATGTGCCTGTCTTAACTCCCGCAATAAATTCTCATCAGTTGGTGCTCAATAGGTTGTGCTGCCCCAATGATGCCCCTTAACTTTTTTTAACCTTTCTGATTCTGCTTTTGTAATTAACCCAACATTTTGAAGCCTCATTTGCCGATTCTGTGTGATATGTTGATAGAGTCAATCTAAGGGCTTCCAATATGAATCTGCAGAACGTGGCAACCAGAACAAACAGCATTTCAGCTCCATGTACAGAGACATTCTCTTTAATTATCATAATATTTAAATACAAGTATTCACATACATACTTGTACACATTTATGCACACACACATATTTACACATACCTGTGTACATTTCTTACAGCGAATGCTGAGGGATAGACATATATTGGCATATACAGAACCTACTATCCTAAGAAACCCAACAGGGACATTCATTTCCTTGCTAGGGGAGACAGCTTATCAAGACCTATATTTTTTGAAGTACAGAAACTGCTGGCCAGATAACAAGCCCATAATCTCCCTCTTGCCCATTGAAAGAGCAATGCTAGAGCTCTGACATAAATACACAAAAGCAGAAAAATTTGAAGTTAAAGCTTCTGTTCTCGGAATGTGTGCGATATATCATACTTTAACCTAAAGAGTGCTACATATCTAGACATGACTAACAGAATTAAGGTCAGAATGGAAGATGAATCTCAGAGGATTTTTGCACTGGTCTTAAGACAAAGAATATCACTGACTTTTTAAAAGCAGAACTAGTGGGGAAAGATATTTCTATGTAGATGTCAAGCAGAAAGGGAGGCCCTTGCTTCATAACTCCGTGCTTATGTGCACGGACATGCACTCACACACAGAGACACACACACTTGTGCTTACACGCTGCTAACAGAGAACATGTATCTGTATTTTTTAGCCTATTGTATTTGTATTTGTATTTTTTAGCGCTGTTCTCTGTGCATTGGAAATGTGTTCTTAATGGTCATTCACAGACTTTTTTACCCCAATCCTTCCATTCAAACAACTTCACCTACTTCTGAAATTTTTCCTATGAGGATACGAGTTTCTATCACTAAATTATTACTCGCATGGAATATTCCAGTGTTATCCTTTAGTGTTCAGTTTGACATCAGAATGTTTAAGAACAAGGCAGGCTGATAAAGGATTGACTCTCTGTGCCCTAAATCTATCAGGGAGTTCTCATGGGAGCAATACTGCCCCATACATTTTGAAATGTAGCATTTCTTATTAATTTCAATCATTTCACCTTTCACCAGTTGATAACGATGCTTAATATCACATTCAAACCATTAACCAGCTAACCAAGAATGAAAATAAACATCTTGGGCCACATTGTTTAAATTTGGGAAACTGGCCACATTTCAAGAATTAAGAGAGAGTCTCATTTGACTGACTGTTCAGCTAGTACAGTGTGGACAAATTGCATGACTAGTGCTGAAAAAAAAATCCTCAGGAACCTCCATCTTGCTAAAAATGCAAATATCTTGATGCTTTTTTAATACTGCAACGAAACAGAAAGTTTCCCCTGGAATGTGTTGATTGAAAAATATTAAAGGTTAACCTTCCCCGTGCTGCAGAAGGTCAAATGTACCCCCTTCCTGGGGATCAGCTCTCTGGTAATTCGAGCTACAACAAAACATATGCCTTTGCCTCGCTTCTCCCCCAACCCTGGCTCTTCTTAGGGTTTCCTGCAGGACTCCCATCTGTTAGACCAGTCATTTTCCTGGTGTGTATATAGCAGGAGCTATAATTATCTAGGTATAGATATGTAAAAGATAGCTGATACACATAAATGATACAGATACGTATATTCATACACGCGTACCTACACATTTGTCTTTGAAGCCTCTGACAGAATTACCACTGATTTCAACAGAGTCCAGATGCATGAGTTTATTTGCAGGTGCAATTGAGAAGTGCGTTAACGGTAGCATCGATCTGAAATTTTCTAACAGAAGATTTTCCTGTTAGAAAATGCCAGTTTGTCCAAAGGGAAATATTTCATGAAAATGTACTAATTACGATGACATTTCTCTTGCAGACAGAAATAAAAAAAGCATATTGATTGGGTCAAGATGTCACCCATTTTGGACATTTTTGGAATGGAACATACTGACACTTTTTTCCAAACTATCTTGCATTTAGAAAAGTTTATGTAGCGTTTGATATATTTTTTTCTTAACTAAAATAGCAGCATGAAACATTGTGAGTTTATAAAAATAAAACTCCTTAGTCAACATAATTTTTTTTTTTTTAATGGAGAAATGTTTTGGTGAGAAATTTGAGAGAGGGTTTTTTGGATTTTGCTACATCTTAAGATATTTTCTCTTTTGTAGTTGTGCAATTCCTAGTGAAACTCAGTCCCAAAGAAACTAATTCAATCACAACCACATCTTACGTGGATTTTCCGCCGGGGGCAGGCTTGAAATGTCTGATCTGAAATGGAAAGCTGAAGAGAGAGCCATGGTCATGTTTTCACTAGTTCTGCCCAGGGCACTGTAGGGACGTGCTGGCTTTATGCTCTACGCAGCCTCTGGATGCTCTGGGAGCTATCTCCTGGGGACCGCTGACACTGAAGGGAGCTGGCTTGGGGTCTCACACCTAAACATATTGGCTCAGAGTTCCTCTCCACCTGTAACTTATAAAACCTTCAGCATATTTTCAGTGCTTAGCCAATACCAATGTCATATCAACAAGGGAGAAAGAAACTGCTTGCAGTGCTTTTTTTTAAAATGGCATAATAAAGCAATGGTCTTCTTTTCCGAGACACTTGCCAGTAAGAGGCTATTAGATTTTTTTTCCTTCATCCTTTAGAAACCTTGTGAATAGATTTATTAAATCTCATTTGCTGTTAAATGTGCTACATGGCACTTTGTAAAAGTGGGTTGCGTTCGGTGCTGAATAAAAGAACAGTGTGTCACGAACCTCTCATTATTTTAATTTTGATATCCATAGTTGGCATTTCAAGTCAACGGAGGGTATGTACTATTCACAACAAAATGGTATTGTTTCACTTCATTTTGAAACAATTTTGCGGTGAAAAAAATGACCATATTTGGACTCTCAATTTTTCCATTATAGATAGACAATTTTATTGTCAGGCTGATAGTTATGGGATTATGTCTTTTCTAGAAATGTTGAAAAACCTCTCACATTGTAGCTAAATTTCAATCTCACTAGCAGCGGAAATTCCAAAATACACTTCAGGTGGTGCCGTTATGAACAGCAGAATCAATCCAGTAGTTCAGAAGGAGTCAGGATTAGGCAAAAAGTTAAAAAAAAAAGAGCGCTGCTTACATACGGAAATTAAAACAGTCACTGATGACTCCACAAAGAGACAGCTCAAATTATCCTCACAATTATCAGGTAGAAGACTGCAAATTATACTCCCAGTTCACAAAGAAAAAGCAATCTAGAGGAGAAGTGCTGATTTACATAATCAATATAATACAAATTCAGGGAGGCCACTTTTCAGCACACACAAAAAAAGAAAGCAGAGCAGGAGATGGGATTTGCACTAGGCAGATAATGGAAGAAGAACCCTACCGAGAGAAAACTGAGATAAAAGAAAAAGGACTTTAGAGAGAGGAGGCAGGACAGCACCACCTTGCCTGTGTGCCAGCCCGAGTGACGACTTTAAGAAAGCTGCAGCGGGGGAGGTGATTTAAGGCATCATTCAAAATGGAGAGTAAGCCCTTGGACTGGCTTCTTGCAGTCTAAAATGTTCTTTGCTGGAAGTCACAAGCATCTGATGGTTTCCAGGAGATATAGGCACATCCTGAACACGTCTTTTAATGGCAATATTCAAATTCTAAATTATAACGTTCAATTATAATTATAATATTCAGTTACAATTACAATATTCCAAGTGCCTTTGAACTGTGATGATCCAATGAATCAAACCTCTTCATTCCCCACCCCACCCCTCTTTATGGGCTCCAGGAGATGGGTTAATAGCTCAGGCAATTGAGAAGTATGCCACAAACTCAGGCACTCTGGAAGAGTCCTTCCCCTGAGCATCAGATAGGCCTGAAGGAGCAAATGTCTCACGGTTATTCTCATACGGATATTTCTACCTGCAACATCTCGCTGCTGGGGAGAAGCTGAGCATTCCCAGACATCCCTGAAGCCAACACCCGTTTTGCAGATGTGACCTAAAAAGTTGATGAAAGCATTGGTTTGGGCTTGTAGCTGAAATTGCAAAACCTGTAAGTGAGAGCAGACTCAATTATATCGGTCCCGATTACACTTGGCTTGGTCCAAAGGCAGGAGGTGTTTCCCATGGGACCGTGAGCATTGATTACCAGGGAGTTGGTCCTGCAAGATAGGCTTTGGACTCTGTCCACGGTCTAAAAAGGGCTTGGACACATTTGTAGCTTTAAGCATATTTCCATGGCTCAGTGGAGTCGCTGGGACTCGGGGAGCTCAAAGTTGGGACCAGACCAGACGAACGTTGGGAGAGCAGTAGTGATGAGAAAGGGTGCGTTAGAGCGGAGTCCAAGCGCCGGGGCTCACCTCTTTATTGCTGTGTGCGGCCGGCTGGGCTTTAGCCCTTGCACGGTCGTCCCCGCGGAGGTGTCGCAGGACAGGAGCTTCCGCGAGCGCAGGTGTGTGCGTGGGTAAATAGGTCACTGCAGGCGCAGCACGGAAACGCAAGTGGCCGAGCGCGGCTCATCCCGCTCTGCGCAACCGCAGGGACGTCATTCTCCTGAGGCTCCTTCCTTTGCTCGAAAGCAGCTGAGACTGGGCTGTGAAAAAACATTTCGGTGCTGTGGCAGAAACTCCCCCCCCCCGCTTCCATTGGCAAAACTCCCTCTGACTCCTGACAGGGGGGTCCCAGCCCAAGCGTGGCGCGCCCCATCCTCCGAATTGCTGAAGCGGGACCGAGGCAGGCCGAAATGAGCCACCAGAAAGCTGACCACAGCCCTCTGCCGCTTCAGACCGCGGCAAATAATTTAATATTCACAACGTTGGAAGGAAACTAAAAATAAATTTACGGGGAAATAATACATTCTTTCTAATCTTAGTCAAACCTAAAAATTAAACAGTTATAATTATCAAACCTAATTTAATTAAAACTAGCTACTCACCATCTGGTGTTATTTGTATAAATTTGGAAATCTACTATTTCATATTAAATTCCTCCATTTCACAAATTATGTTAGAGAATGTATTTCTCCACTATAATCATTATGTAATTGATCATTTTACAAATTATATTTCCTTCCACTTGATAGAAATATATTTTGTATAATAACAGGGCAGATCAGCCACTTTTTTCATCAAAACTGGATTTAAAATTGAGACTTGCAACATCAATAAAAAATAATTCACTGAAGTAGAAAGACGTATGATGAGGCAAGATTCTTTTATTTGTCAGCTTGGTCATTGAGAGTAGAAATGAGAACTCCATGGGATTTTTTCTGCATATGTAAGTGTATATGCAGATATATATAATACTATATATATGTCCATTATGTGTATACACAGATTCTATAATAGCTAGTGAAGGACAAGCGTTTGATTTGAAAACGCTGTGTACTTTCCTGATTCAGTGTGGAAATGTACAGTTGTAGACATTTAAAAATGTATTGTCAAAAATATATTTCTCTTTCTCTCCAAAGACGTGTAATGATCATTTATTCAGTGATATGTAAAACTGATGCTAAAATAATGAAGAGAACATCATGAGAAGACTGCAAATTGATTAACACCTAAATATGAATGTTTGACACAGCTAGCATGGGAGTCATGGGTTTCTCAGTGACTTCTTTAAAAATTTCCGTAATTCTTGATCTGTAGGTATTTCTGTAAGAAAGAAGAGCAATATATAAGTATCATAAAAAAAATTCCATTGCAACAGGCTCAACTGGGTGCGTTGGCAGAGGGATACGGACAGTGGGCATCCACAGGAGGCTGCAGGATGGAGAGGAATCACAGCAAAGTGTTGAGACAGCAGAATGGGTGCAGTTCAGGGCATAGGCTACCTACGTCAGATTTGGAGACCTGGTGTTTATCCCAACTTGACTGCTGATCTGCTATATGAATTTGAGTTAATCTCTTCACGTGTTCCCAGTTGATGCACATTGTAAACACTTCTGGGCAGCGGATGCACTCGCCCAGCGCTTGGATCAAAAGACAGGAGCTCTTAGCGGCACCCGCAAGGCAGCACTGTAAAGATAATAGCAAAACACAAAAGACCAAATGCATTGTTCAGACTGGATGGAGAGAGAATGGAAAGGAAGCAATGGAAAGAAAGCGGAGGAAAAAAATTCCTCCCTAAATCTTAAAAAGACACGTTTTTCAAAAATATGTTTCCACCCACAGGTTTGGCATGCCATCACCTGTGGCTGCAAAAACACAAGTTAGTCCATAAGTCACCTATTTGCAATTCCCTAAAAATAAATGCAGAGAATTCCCTAAAAATAAACACAGGGACACTCCTAAGCCATCCACGGTGACCAGAGACCTTCCTAAGAGTGAAGCATTCATTAGTAACAGCATTTAAAAACGATAAGGGAAAAAGTGCTCATGTTCAGCATGTTTGATACACAGTTATCTTCTACGTAGGAATCTTGGCTGGTCTAGGTTTGCTGGGGCTCCCTAGCAAGCGGGATGCTTCCACTCCTCTTTCCCTTATGCAGCACCCAGGCTTTTCCCCCGCCAGCCCGGGCTCTGCCCCGGAGCTCCCGCGTTGCAGTGGGCCGCTCCGTCATACAATAGCTCTGTTTCACTGACAAATGACTTGCAAAGCTTCACCCCCCTTTTTACTCATCAGTATTTATAGATTAGCACGCAGCAGCATCCAGTACATCACATTTGGTACTTTGCTATTTAACAAGCAAACGAATCCGGCACGGACGAGTTTTCTTGTTCGGCTGCTGCTGGACTCTGCCCCAACGGGAGCCTAAAACCGCTGACGCTCTTTGGGCACGAGCCTCTTCGCAGCAGAAGGGGCTGAGCAGAGGAGCACGAAGGAGCCCAAACGCGAGATGCTCAGATGCACACAGAGAATGCAACATGACAAACGGCTAGGTTTGGTTAAATTGGGACTGTTAATTATAGCAGTTCAAATTGGGTTCTGACTCAGATTTTGAATTCATAGTGGCAAGATGACAGCCTGGAGAAGGTGTTTGCAAATGGCTGACTCAGAGGATGATGATCAGCACGACGGTGCCTTCTGCCTGTGCTAGTACTATGTGTTTATAGGAGCGATGTTATAAGGTGACAGTTGCCAGTTCAGCTCCACCCCTTGATCTGTTCACCAGAGATTATGAAGCCTGGAAAGACAAAGTGAGCAAATGGAGGAAGGAGCATATTAATTGGGTGAGTACAAAATGGCAATCCGCCACCTCTCTTAGTGCTCTGTCCTCTTCTTTCCACATGTAATGCTGGTTTTCCAGATTTTTCTGTAGGCATCCAGCTGCTTCTGACTTGAGTTGATGAAATGGCTTCTGAGTGAAGAGCGAGTATTTCCTAAATCCTCTCTGTGAGCCAGAACCGCAGAATTGCCACCCGGTTCTCCAGATTATGAGGCTGCGGACAGGGGAGGCCACAGCCCCCGGTCCCCGCTGGGGCTCCCGGGACCCCTCCAACAGCCGAGGGTGCCAGAGCCTGGGAGTCCGGCACCTCCCCGCAGGGGCTGCCAGAGGGATGGACCCTCTGGGGAAAAGCTGCCTGATAGGAGGGTTGCAAAACCTGCCTTAATTTCTGACCAAATTCTGCAAAAATTGAACATTGATCATGGAAATACCGGCTGCTGACAGATCTCCAGTGTTGTCTCTCCTCTCCCAAAAGGGCTTTTACTTTTTTCTACCAGTTGTCCTTGAAGTCCTTTCATTCATGCTTTCATGCAAAATGACTGCGTCCAAGATTTCCTTCCCTTTCTACTCACGGTAGAGATTAGCTCAAATGGTTGCTGAAATTCATTTGCAAATGTTGTAGGTGACTAAGTTTCATAACTGTAATTTGTGAGTGACGAGCAGGGGTCAAAAATCTAATACCACGTGAATAATGTAGCTAACTCTTGCTTTGATCTTAGAAATCCTTATACCTGTGCTTGGCCGAGTACACTGTCGGCCAGCCACCGACCCGCGAGTGGGGAGGATTTGTTATGAACTACTTGTGACTGAGCCAGAAGCCAAGAAGTACATACACTAACATCACTTATCAGTTGCTCGTAGAAATAATGTACAGCTCCTGAAATGATTGTTTTCAAATCTCTAACTCTGCTCTAATAATTACTAGAATTGACAGACTAATATATTCAATGAATTACTGTTTCTCATCCATTGAATAGCTGAGAACAGATTGTGATTCCCCGGTCTATTTGTTATTCAAATGAATTCAACAGATACCTTTTCTAATCTTTAACTCTGTGGATTGAAAGCAAATACCCACAGAATGTAGTTGCTGGTGCTCTGATAAATCATATGCATCGTTTCTGTTTCCTGACAGGAACACTGTGCAAATACCTAGCCTGAATCCTTGTTTATGCAAACATACAACTGGGTTTTCACAAGAACTTACATATGTGGCTTTAAAACCTCTTTCCTTGTGCTTTTTTTTTTTTTTTGTTACCGAAGGTCTATTCCCCAAACTGTCACAGAAAATGAACACAAAAGGAATTTAAGTGGGGCCAAAGCAAACCTATTTACTTTTTTTTTTCCCAAGGAATATCTATGAACAGACTGTGATTGAGGCAGAGAGGTGATTTATGATAGGCTTAGCTTTAAATGTGCTGCCCTGTTCCCGTTGAATTCAGTGCGACTGTGCAAGCAAAAAAAGAAGTATGAGCATTGTCTTGGGAAGATCTGGGCCTAAACTAAGATAATCTGAAAACTTTCTGACTTATTCAGCTCTAATAATCACTGTTTGGACACTACTCCTGAAAGAACTAAGTCTGCCATCACTGCTTCCCTGTCCTCTAGACAACCCGAACCATGGAATATTGACACTGTTCCCCTGTGCAAATAAAACAATAAAGATAACAGTGACCATCCACAAATGTATGCACTCTGTAAGGGAACGTGCCTGAGAGAGAGACAAACCCTGGACAAAGGAACGGTCATTGTGGATTTCCTGGAGGTGGCCAACAGTATTTTTCACAACATAATGTATTTCACCAACAGATTCCTTTTTTGTTTCAGAATAGATTTTATACTTTTTTGGAAGTAAGCAAGAATATTTCTCAAGGGCTCCCAGCAGGATTTCACAGAGTTTTGACTGTGTGTAGCTGAGAGGAGGAGGATGGGCAGAGGCATACCTATCCGAGATCATGTCATCCTATTTATTAATCCACAGCAGAATTCCTGCAGGTGACATCAGGGAGCCTGACCACTGGCAAAGAGAAGAAACTGATCTTTACGTGTTAACTGAACTGTAGTTATCATTTCCACAGCAACAACCCACAATTTCCTGGAAACTGTTCTTGTGCTGGGAGAACTCTTCTTGGCGGCTTTTGTGCCACTGCTTTCCAGTTTGGGAGGCCATCCTTACAACCACATAAACGATGCACTGCTTTCAGGTTTATGTGCCTGCTCTATAGAGAAGCCATATAGATCCATCACGCAAACTCAATCCGATTCTCAGTCCCTGCTGTGAAATAGATGTTCTGCAGGTGGGGAGACACCCTCTAGCAAAAGCATAAAATCAGAGTGGAGCATCTTTCCCCAGCTATAAACTTATGCTTAGCCATATGAGAAATGTTCTAACCTACATTTGTGCCTGAAACAACTCAGTCAACAGAAGGAACAAGGCATAGTTACGGAGGTTTACAGTTTCTGATGTTCTCAAGCGTAGAGACGTAGTGACAGATTTACCAGTTGGGGAGAAGGCTGGGAGAGGAGACAAGTCAAGGCAGAGTGTTAACATCTCCAGATCAGCTTGCAGTCTGGATGAGCAGCTCTGTTACTGTCTATGGCCATCTTTTTTTTTCTCCTACGCATACTATCCATCCAGCTATGATATATCCCAATGGTGTAGCATGGTATATCATCTTTGCCTTTTCCCTCGCTCCTCTAACTGTGCATTTGTGGCTACATTTGCACCACAGAAGACACTCATAGGGCACTTAAACCAGGGATAGCCAAGTCCTCCCTTGGGGAAGTTACAATGAACATCCCCAAACTCCCAACCGAAATGCTGCCACCACACCACAGTAATTTGATCGGCCCTGGGAATGGTTCCCTGAGCCTGCCGCAGGCAGGGCTGCTCCTGCCCAAACCCTTACTGCGGTGAGAGGGGCCGCATGGGGGGAGGCTCTGAGAGAAACCAGTTTCTGACCCCTCACTATGGCGAGGCGGTGCACTGGATGGAGGAGGCCAGGTGGCTCCAGGAGCTGAATGCTGCTCTGGAGAATATCAAAAAGCAGGTGGGCAGGAGGCAAATGGGGAGCGAGCGGCAAGAAGGGCTGGCAGGTGCTGGGGGTGGTGTGAGGTTGCTGGAGGGCACATGCTCAGCTCCTCGTGCTTGTTGCACCTTCTCAGGGCCGATGGCCTGCAGCAAAGCAGCCGTAAAAGCAGGCATTGTTTCAAAGCACTTACCCAGCCATGCTTAAATGGTTTGTACATGTTTGTTAGAGGTTGGAAGCAAAAATGCGAGTAAAAACATAAGGCAAGCCCTCAGGGTAGATGTACTCTGTGAGAGAGCGTAATCTGGTCCCGCTGCTTACCAGCTTTGCACCTGGTTAACTCCAGGTCAGAATGAAGCTATATAGTCAGAAATGATTATTTGTGACCCCAGACAAGAACATAACCTTTCTATCTTTAGACTCCGTTGAAATGGCAATACTCTGATTATGGAATATTTTTCCGCTAATTAGGAATGCAGGCTCTACAGGTCACTGGGAGTTCATACTATTCCCTTGGCATAAGCAGATGTCTTCAAGATAAACCTGTACTAAACACGTCAACAGCTCCACACTATCTCGTATGCCCTGGAAAAAAAAAAGAAAAGGAAAGGAGAGACAGCAGATTGCCAGAGAATGAAGAGCCAGATGACTCCAGGAGCTAGATGTTAATTTATGAACATTAAATAAATAATTGCCTTTCAGGTATTGGCTCCTGGGCTCTACAGCACGTGGCTACCAATCTGTAAGCGGGCCTTACTGGTGAGGTACAAACCTGAGGCAAGGAAGATGTGCTGCACAGCTTGTAAGTCCTGCGGGGCTGTGCTGGCTTCATGCAGGGCCGACACGGGCATCTGTACCGTGCTCCCAGCCTGGGGGAGGTGGGGAGCACAGCACATAGGCACCCGGGTAACCGTCATCACAAGAGCCTGTGCAGCAACATCTTCACTCCTGTTTCTTCCTGCCCTCTATTTTGCTCCTTTTTCTTGATTTTATATCTGCCCCCCCGCCGCAGTCTTCCTGTTTGCCTTCTAGCTGCTACCCAAATTCTCCAGCCCCCTTTATATCTCCTTCGTCTTTCCTTGCCCACCTTAAGCAAACCCTTACATCTTCTCTAAACTTTATTCCTTCCTGCTCTGCACTTTTCCTGTTCTGTTTTCCCATTTCTCATTCAGAGGTATGCCTTATTCCAGCTGCAGTTTATCCAGGATCCTCTTCTACTCATTGTTCTTGCTGTAATTTTCTCTTCTCTAGCAAAGGTCTCCCTCCCAAAGGCAACGGGTCACGTTTCCTCCCTCTGCCCTCCCATCAATCTTTTCTGTTCCAACTGCTGGGATTCAGCTGGCAAGCACCATGCACTCCTTGCAGCCCGTGACCCTCACCAAATACTTGCTTATAGGAGGAGAGAGCTGCCGGCATTGCAGTGCCAGCGGGGAAGCAGGGTGACGGGCTCTACATCTCTGAGCAGCTGCGATGCCTGTACCAGTCCAGAACTACACCCTTACTTTCCCAACAAATAGCAAGTATTTTATTTTGTTGGCCAGGTGGGAGAGCTGAATTGTTCGCATCCTCATGGCTTATAACTCTTCATGTGACAGGTCATGATGGTGAAGGCATCTGCCATGCTTTGCTCTTTGGGAAGCAACTGGCTGAGTTTCAACTGCTATAATACAGAGTGCTGTTTAACATGAAGATAGCCTATCTCAGAGCTACTCTCCTGGCCGTTTTCTGGAAGGATGATATACTGCCTACCTACATTTAGCCTGTGCAATGAACACTGTAACCGTACGCCTCATACGTTTTTATGCCGCAGGATACTGAAGCATTTGCAGTTGTTACAGATGCAGGACAGCGTCAGCTATCCTTCAAGTGCTGAGCTGGGATTTTGTCCGCACTGCCGCACAGCCATTTTCACATTAAAAGAAGTGATAAATAATAATCCTTTACCTGTCTGTGCCCAGAGATTAATGGGTGAATCCTCCCCAGACGTCTGTGGCATGTGCAAGTCTTAGATGCACAGGAGGATATATGAGAAGCCCCCAAAGGATAAGGGATCTACGCAAAGTTAGTCGTGTATGGTGGGTACTGTGCCTCTGAAGTGGGAAAGGAATTGCCAAAATGTTGGAATTAACATTCTGCTTGAGGCGTAAAGAAGCCAGGGACGTGTCCTTGTGTGCCATAACAACACTAACGCTCCTGGTGGGGCCGGGGGAGCTGGCAGCAGAGGGGAGGGGGCTGCAAGGAGCCACGCACTGCTGCCAGAGTCGAGCTCAAGCAGGTTTGTATGGGCCGGTCACCCCAGGATGGACACCCGCATTGCCTTTTCCCTTTCCCGTGCAGAAAAGCAGGCTCCTCTGTCACCGTGCCTCTTCCTCAGCCCAGCAGAAACCCCTGCACACAGCTGGTGGGGAGATAGGAGGGGCAGCCAGGGACTTGCTGGGGTACCTGTATTTTCATCTCCGTCATCTCCGGTTCCTCCTTTATCGCCTTGATTTTTTAGTACCGTTGCTTGCATGAATGATAACATTGAAATACCAGCAGAATCGAGGCATTGCTGTAAATAGGGGCATTTTTAACTCCGAGCCCCTTTTCTGTCTTCAATAGGACAGTTTATGTATTGTTCAAAACAGGAAAAGAAAAAACAAGGCAGGAAACCTGTTTCTCAGCGGCACCTGTGATGTCTGTTAAAAATGTGTGTGTTACTGAAGGGGAAACATCTTCTCATCTGCCATGTAAAAGAAATTAAGAGGTAACATCCGCTGAGAAATATGACTCAGGTCTTGTTCCATATCCTCAGGTATTTACTGAGGTGTACTGGCAGGGCTTTTTCCAGATGTTGTATCTATAAACACTATTTTTTTAAACATAAATATCTTTCCACGGAAGATGACTGTGCCTCTCCTTCTTTAATGTTAACAAAGATGGAGATATTTTGACTGGTGGAGTCATTCAGGTGGGGGGGGACCTCAGGAGGTGGGAAGGGACCGCAGGACATGTCATGATGGCCTCCTTGCAGGTAGTAGGCAGCTGTTAGGTGCCCCCGAGGGCACCTCTTCTCCAGCCTGAACAAGCTCAGCTCTCTCAGCAGCTCCTTATGGGGTGAGTGACCCCGACCATCTTGCTGACCCTCTGCTGAATTTATTCCTATTTAGTGGTGCCTTTCCTATGTATCGGGGAGCTCAAAACTGGATGCAGTATCTTACGTGGTCTAATGAGTAAAGAGGGACAATCACTTGCCTTGGCCAACTGTCTCCCCCATAGCAGGGAGTTACCCACTGCCATCACCTGCACCACATGGAAATATATTTCCACAATATATGTAAGCACCAGGCAGATAGTGATGTCCCAGTGGTTTGTTTGTTCCAGCCGTGCCCTTAATGGGTTCCCACTTCTCGAGGCCTCTACGTATTTTGGGGGAAAGCACAAATGTTTTTTTCCAGTGTCATGTCGGTCTTTTAAAGGCTGACATCACCATCTGCTCTTCTTCTGCCATAAAGGAAAACTGCGTATTAAAATTTCCCTCATTTTCTCTTTGGTACTTAAATAGCCTCTGGTATCACAGTACTAGAGTAGGTTACAATATTTAATATAATTTACCTTTCATAGTGGTCCTGTGAGACAGGAAACTATTTCATCTGGAATTTGTGAATATGTAAATGAGGTACACAGAAACTAATAGACTTGCCCACAGAAAGGTTGTCATAGAATAGGAGCCTGAACCTGTACCTGCTCAGCTACCATGCTCTATGCTGGCTCTTTGTTCTTTCCTGCTTCTATTTTGGTGTCCTGTTGCATTCGTGGATGAGCTGACCTGTATCGCCGCACTCTGTTAGATGCGCTGCAAGCTGCAATCTGATCCCACACACCTATGGAAGAGGGAAAGGGCTTGGGCTGAACCATCAGCTCATCAAAACTGAGAGCCCCAAGGGATGCTGAACTTTGGCATCTCCTTTTTTTCTTATGCTGCCTCAAAATGAGCTGATTTCTCATGCTATAACACGACAATACAAAGCATTGCAGAAAGTTAATTCTTCAAATGCTGAACAAGGAATACTGGCGGAATAAATATGACCTTCCTTACAGCTGTTGTGCTTTTCTGCCCCTCTTCGGCTTGTTTCAGTGCACGAATCATACATGGATCTCTCCAGCCTCCGCTCCCCATTTCATCCAAAAAATGGAGTATGAAAGGTCCACAGAAGCCCCGGAGGGAAGTGACACAATCCCAGATGTTGTAGGATCTATGTCCCAGCTGCAACGAACCTGCATGTGGCAGCTGCTTTTGCACAGCCATCAACAATAGCAGCTGGAGGGGCTCTGCTGTTAATGGCTCATCCCCCGGGAAGGAACTAGCGTGAGGAAAAGCAGCAGGCGTTACGTACAAGATGTCACGTTGCCACACTTTACTTTTCCTTTTGTTATAAAACAAGCAAGAAAGCAGTGAAAAGAAAGCAAAATTAGACATGTTCCCTTGCGTCCCCCCTGCCCTAGAAATACCGTGAGATATTGCCCCCCCAAATTATGCTCTTCCCTTTCCGATTGAGTCCATAGGAGATCAAGGTATTTGCTATTGTTTGACCTATTCTAAATAGCCTTTTTAAAGTGGTGAAAAATAAAGGTGGCCTATAAGCAAAATAAAAATGAAAAAAGAATCACGAGCTCTGGAGTCTGTCCAGTGAATGTGTATTCCTAGTGGGTTTTTTTCTCATCACCTGAGAAAACGACATACTTTAGGAGAAATAAAACAAAATAGAGGTTTATATCCTCACTAAAGAAAAAGCAGTTTCTATGTTCATTGTCACTGTGTTTTGATATATGTTTAGTTGTATTATGTCCTAGGATCATCTAATTTCCATATAAAGTGTAGCTACTTTCAGGTTTACTATATAGTGTTCAGGGGAGACTTTGATTTGTGTGCCCTAGGGTAGATCTGAGAAATGCATAATTTTCTTTAAGTCCCTTCTGTCATGCACCATCAGTAAATTCCTGTACAGATTACAACATGGATGTTTAGTCAGAGTTCTGCACTCCCACGGAGGAGAGTGGGAGGGAATAATAAATGTGTGGACCAAAGTGGAAAAAAAAAAAGGGTAAAAGAAAAGAGAGGAAGAGAGAGAGAAATTCCATTAAGAAAGGTTACTGAATCAAAAAGAATTTATCAAAAGTAGACTGGTGAGAGTGGCTCTTGAATTTTTATGAATTTGTGGGGCACACAAGTCAGTCTACTTTGGACTGTAATTTCAGGTAATAGCAGAATTGGGACCACCGGGGCATACTCTGTCACTGTTTCTAATCTCCACTGCTCTGGAACACCAGTTACGCATCAATTCAATTAATCACCGGCGATAACAAAAGTTGTTTTTTTTCCCACTTTAGAAATGTTGCATTTTTTTTTAGTAGAGAACTTTATCAGACACAATTTCTTTTTCCCTTGCGAAGAAAAGCTTATGAAGTTCATTTATACAGAGAGCATCAATCCTATCTCCTACTGTTTTCCCCTGTAACCTAACATGAAATATGGCTTATAGCTCTGCTAATTCTCAACATTTAGTGCGGGCTGATGAAAGTAGTTCATCACTCACAGGGATACACCATGCTCAGAGCAGCACATACGGATCAGGAGGCACGCGCGTGTCAGACCAGGGAAGGTACATGCAGCAGCGTCGTGGCATGACATATGCAGTCTCAGATATACCACGGCACCCAGGTGTCTGAATACTGCTCGTTGGGGATACATAGCATTAAAAAATGAGTACTTCCCATTGTACAGCAAAAACCTCTCTCTTTCTTGTCACTCTTCCCCCTCCACAGATTTATCTCCTCCTGTTAATGAGTCCCTTTTTTCAATTTGTGTCTCTCTCTGACAGATAATACTTTGTCTCCCTGTTCTCTTGGCTTGGTGTGCCTCTCGCCTTGTTTGCCGCTCATTATTTGTACTCCGGCAGGATGTAGATACAAGAACTTGCCCATAATCAGTTCAATAATTCCACTTCAAATCCAGCCATTCTGCTGCCACATATAATCCTGAAAACTCATTATCCACCGGCCCGTGTAGGTCTGGCTCTTGCATATTAGCTGTGCTGCGACCTCAGCCTCCTTCCCTTGCCTTCTACACTTTAATTCACTATTAAACTCCTCTTGCCGAGTTTTACCCTCAGCTGCATTGGTGCAACGGGAAGGAAAGGAGCACAGCAGTGCGGCAGAGATGCCAGACTTTTCCTAACTCCCTGAATGCCATTTTTCCTGGTGGGAACACATGGAAGTGTATTTCCAGCTTGGGACATATAAATGATTAGAGCTGACATTTACCTCATCTCCCATCTGAAACCTTGAAGATACGTTTACCAGCCCATGAGGCAGGCAGGTGTGATCATCCCTGTGTAACGAGAAGGTAAACTGAGGCACGGGGGGAGGACACGAACTTGCCAAAGTCAGCCAGCCCTGGGCATTAGACCGTTATTTGCAGCTCCGAGACCAGGCGGCATTGGGGTGAGACGCACCTTGGTTGGCACACAGGTGCACCACCACGCCGCAGTCCTGGAGCCAGATGATGGGTCTAGCGGAGCTGGCAGTGCAGTGTTTTACACTGTCCAGGGGCTGCCCTGGAGCACTGGCTAGGAGCAGAGCAGAGCAATGGCCCCAGGGACCCCCAGGCACTCCCTGGGCTGGGGAGGTTTCCTTGCTGCAGCACGCAGGAGGATCTCATCTTGATAGATGAGACCGGGGATGGTCTCCATGGCAAACGGGAGTCTCTTGCATCCCTTGGCAAGAGATGGGAAAGTCAGACATTTAATAAGCCAAGCAAGGACCTAGCCACAGGCTTCACAGTGCGGCAGGAGCATACACGTACAGTCATTGCGTCAGTGTGAAAGGAAAATGTTGAATATGAAGTTTACTAGGCAGCAAATAGGTCTGTCTTGTATCTTCTTCTCTTCTTCAGTCAGGAAAGAACAAGTCTATTTCTGATCATGGAGACCCTATATATAACTAAACACAATGTTTCTTCTTGTGCAGTAGAGGACAAGCAAAATTTCGCAGCCCGATTGCTCTCAGATGGTTTGTGTAAGACTCAAGCGTGTGCTTGAAGCTGAGCATTCACGTATAGCTCAGAAGATGAATCAGGGTTTTGGCTCTAGTTCCTCTTTAGAGACAGCAGCCCTAGTGATGACCAAAGTGGTGGCTCTTACATCAGCTCCTCGAAGTGAGAAATGTCTGACTCAGTGTTTGTGCCAGGCCATATAGCACCACCTGGCTCAGGCATTCAGGCACTCTCACGGCGCAAATAATGTAAAGAGGCGGTGCGCTCTGAAGTATCTTTGGACACTCGGTAGAGTAGTCAGGAAACTCAGCCACCACCGCCCTGAGACAGCTGTGAAGGTCACACCCAGCTGTGGCGCGCTCCAGCACCGTAAACCTTCAGCGCACAGCAAACCGCTCCCTTTTGTAGCACCGATCTACGTGTCCCCTCCACAACAGGCATTTGCTACCCTTCCCCGTGTAAAGGATGTGCTGCTTGACCAGCACCGTTCCCCTCCATCCCCAAAAGTGCAGCCCACACAAGTAGAGGCAGGACTTAGACCACCATTTCCAGTGCATCACTGGTAAGGGACCCCTGCAACACCGCCCACGACGACATGAAACCTAAACACTTCTGGACATGTCAGTTCTGTGCAATCCCAGGCAAGGTAGGGCAAGAGCCAGACGTGCTCCAGCCCGTCCTTCAGCACAGGCAGCGCCTGCTGCGCCGAGCCCCAGCCCAGGCAGGCTGCAGCTTACATCTGGAAAGGTGGGAAACAGCTACCCTGCCAGCAAAACTCTAACCTCTGGTGGGGTACAAGTCCCATCATGAACTGAACATACATAATTACCATGATCTTTTCTAAAAGGGCGCTGAAGCGGTTAGTCCATTTAAGCAGAAGCTGCGGTTATCCGACTGCAGAGCGGTCACTACATCAACATTTACCTTTCTGCATGTATCTCTTTGTGGCTCCCAGAGCTCTTGCAGCACTGACAGCCCACACCACGTAGGGCTCAGCTCGTACTCTGCAGAAACTGCAAGTGCCTGCTCCAGAGGGTGTCCCAGGCAGATGAGTCCCAGGGGAAGAAGAGAGGTGATATTTGCTCTGCAGCCCTTATTTTTAAGGGCTAGAACTGACAATCACCTTTAAAAGTAGACTAACGCACTGGTGAGTGAGTGAAGCCGTTGAGGCAGGCAAGCCAAGGCAGCAATGTCTTTTCTTGGCTTCTTCAGACTTGCCCCCTCTGCAGGGGACAGTACTGCCCGTTTGGAGATGACATTGTTCACTTTGGGAGAGAGGAGGCAGCTGGCTTTAGGAGACCTGAGGGTAGGAAGGGGCTGTTTGCACCTTTTTCATGTTGGGTGCTTTTGGCTTGATTTGGTGGGAACGCTGAGGTCAGGGAAGACCTGCTGTCATGTAGATCCATTCTTGTGCTCTCTCCTTGTATGGTGCCACCAGGTTGAAGAAACGTTCTCAGCTCTTTTGCAGTGGTTCAGTTCCCAGCTGATGCCCCTAAGATGGGAGGGTCTGAGGGCACAACAAAACTGACAGCTTGAACAATGGGGCAGGGGTGTGTGTGCACTCAAAATGCTCTCAGAGGACAGTAATGTGCCTCCATGCTTTGCTGCTTCTTTTCTGTCTTAACCTTTTTGCACCGTGGGGCTTTTATTCTTTTCTCTAACCGCCTTCCTAAGCACATGTGCCAAGCTGAGTGCAGTTTTATCCATGTCTTCCCTCAAATTCATAAGCCGTGTTTTCCTGGGTCTCTCTTGTGGTTGCTCTTGCATGACCCTTACAGAAAATTTATGTGACAAGAAAGGAAAAGGCTTTACACAGTAAAAGAGCAATAATTCAGAAGGCCTTGGGTGGCCGGCGGCCGGCTTCACACAGAAACCAAAGCGGGATGTTAAGCGAAGGCGAGAGCAGCGGCGACGGCTGCCTGCAATAACTGCAGCAAGGCTGACCGCAGAGCAGGGGCTGCGGCTGTGGCCGAGCACCAGGCAGGCTGAGAGCATCTCGCTGTGAGTGCTGCGCTGCAGTGGCCGTCACCGCTTCCTGACCCAGCCTCTCCTCTCCCATGGGAACGCTGCTTTGTCCCACCCTTCTCTTCTTCTGGGGGGTGAGCCCAGAGGGCCAGGGCTCATCACACCAGCAAGATGCACGCCAGACTCTGTGGTTAGGGACCTGCTGGCACCCTGCAACCCCAAAGCTGACCAGACCTACCTTTCACAGCCAGAAGCTCTTTCAATATTTTTTCTCTTGTCAAGCCAGGGAAGTATATTTTTATGGAAGGATCAGGATAATGCTGATGGACTCTCTTTCCCATCCCTTTCCATATGCAATCTGCTGTATCTCTTGGTAATGTGCCTCTTTGTCTCCTCTTTCCTACCTCTGTGAAAGTGGCTTTCATTGACCCATATGTCCGATTGCATTAGGTACTTTACATCTCTCACCTCTTAAAATCGCTGACCCGCCCCTGCCTTCCCCACACCCTAGCCCCGCCTGAGGGCTAGGCTCCCCAGGCATCTCTCAGAGGCCTAGTGTTTCTTAATACATTTCGGAGAAATCTGCGGGAAGGAATGGGAGAAATATTAGTATAGAGATGACCCAACGCTTGGGGACAGTAATTAATAATCTAGGAGCTACTGCAATGTCCTGGATGAATTAGAGGAGCTGTCAGGAAGGAATGAAATGTAACAAGTATAAGCACGGCACAGTTAGGAGAATTACAAATGCAAATACAAAATAGGGTATCCACAACTGGACAAGAACAGTGCAGGGAAAGAACCTGGGGTAATCACTCATGAAGAAATAAGGATGAGTAGTTAATGAAAAGCCATAATTAAGAGAAGGTAAATACAGTCTTGGGATATATGAGAAGGAAAAATCATATGAAAAATATTACCCAGAGTTTTACCACAGCAGCTACCATCAGCTAAGATGCAGCTACCACCAGTGTTGGGTTTGTACCTCTGGAAGATGAGGACGGGAATCCATGGCTGAGAAACCATACTCAAGAGCTCCCTTCCCTCCCTATGCCAGCAAAGCCTCTGTTTGTTAACTTCCACACACACTGCAAGATCAGTCGATTTTCAGGCTGTTTCAGGGGCTGAAAGAGCAGGGAGAGATTAAACCTTCTTTTCTGGATCAGATGAGAGTTTTCACATCTTTATATTTCATGTCCATTTTTTAAATCCCTTGCTAGTACACAGAGGGGTGAGTCCTAAAGCTATAGCAAACACGGGGGGACACAGAGTTTATCTCCTCCTCAGAGCATGCTCGTGTACATACTGTAGAAATTATGGATGATGGTGGGCAATGCAAAAGGAGATGTGACATTGCTGAAATGTGGGTGGGAGTCAGCTGAGCAGCATCTAATGTCTGACTAAAACCACATGGTGACTCCTCTGATTTTCATGAAGTTGCTGCATCCGAGAGCTCCCATACTGTATGACCAGCAGGATCAGGAGAGACAGGAGAGCTGGCAGCAGGTGGGTAGTCGAGCCTCTGAAGGTAGCTGATGGAAGGAGGAATTGCAAGACTCAAAGGTGGGATTTCCAAAGCCCATAGTGGGCTCTTTGCAATTGCTTGCCTGCCTCAGCTCTTTTGGAAATCCTCTCCACCCATAAGAAGAGTTACCTGCTTGGGCTACTCAGGCCACCACGCTGGGCACGGTAGGAGTCTGGCCCATAGTGTGCATAAAAAGGTGACTCAAAGAGAAGACAGCTGCTAAACAAAAAAATAGTGGTTTTTACGATGAAATAAGAATAACTTGAACTAAAGTAAAAGCAATATGTGTAATGGAGAACGGGAAGCTGGCAACAGAGGCATTGGACGTGTCCCAAACATGAATAGACAAGGTAGTCTAAGAATGCAACAGAAATGGAAATGCCAGCAAGTATAATGAACGGAGCAGGAGTCTTCTGATGTTCTTAATAATGTCAATAGAAAACTCTTGTTGCCATCAGACCCAGAGAAGAAAGTGTACATTTCCCAGACATAACCATGCGTCCCACTCTATTCCACTGTGGTGAAAAGACGAACCCTCTCAGCCCTGTTCCCTGAGGACACTACCCTGGTCTGACTGCGGCTTGACCTCCAAAGCTGGTGGTGCGCTGGGGCACGGTGAGAAAGAGGAAGGGCAAGGGTGCCTTAGGCTGTGTTGCAGGGAGGCCCGTGGGGCTGATTTTGCTTGCTCTCTTCTTTTCCCCTGTGTTGGCCGTGTCAGCGGACCATCCTCTGAGGAGGCTGATGGATGGTGTGTTGGGCTAAGAGCCGAAATGAGGAGAAAAATAGTCAGTGCTCAGGAGAAGATGAAAACGATGAGGGAGACAAAGTGACTATCTATCTGCCCAACTTCCTTAATCCTATAGAGGCAAGAAGCTACTTTAAAAGTCAATATTCCCTCTGTTTCCTCACACACCTGTCTTTGCAGTGAGCTCTTGCCTGAGTTCTTCAAAGTCCCGAAGGGAAGGGAATGGGGGTTGTCTTACCTTAGGAAAAACATCCACGCTGGTAACTGTCTGGCCTAGCCTTTGATGTAATGAAACTTGAATATCTAAGTATCACTGCAGTAAAACTGGACATGCTGGGCCCCAAGTCCATCTTAATGGCTTGGTAATTCATTTTGCCTGCGGCTGTGGAGAGGCCGCTACAACAAAATCTTGCTGCTAATAGACAGGAGGTCAGCCCTGTCCTTCCTGTCACAGCTGGGCTACAGCAGCTGACGTTGCCGTCGTAGCAGTGGCTTTTTGCCCTTCGGATGTAGTGAGTCCCTACCCGCTCTGCTACACAGGAGGGAAAACTCAAACAAGTGTTTTCCATCTGCAAAGCAAATGTGATTCATTATTAATACATTATTAATACATTATTAATACCCTGTTAAGAGTGCATTGCACTTTAGAGACATTAACCGATTGACAGGTCCCTGACCTAAGGAGGTTTCTTTCCATGTTTAAGCATCACAGGACAGGTAGGCATGGCAAACAAAGGAAGGGTTGGATGGAAGAGGTGGGAGGACTACAAAAATAATATTACGTGCTAGTGTGGTTTGTTACACACAAAACTTACACGTGCTGCAACATCGCTGACACCAAGAACTCTGTAAGGTTCAGGAAAGGATTTAGTATTTTACTGTTATGAGGAAGTTTGAGTAGTTTCTAGTGAGACTGTCTGACCCAAAAACCTTGCTGAAACCACTGGAGAGAGCAACAGCTTTCCACGAGGGCTGAAAGAGATGGTGATTAAATACCCCTTTACTCAATGGTAGCTGACCAAAGAGATGCCCCAAATTATGGGCTAATGTGGTGGTCAGGGTACATAGTGTGGGGGTCTTAATGCAAATGTTTGATGGTATACTCTGGGGCTGTGAGTCAGAGGTAAAAAGATGACAAGAAATCCTTCAAGAAGCTGGAGTCTGGAAACAGCAAGTGGAGCAAACCGCAGCATGGCCTCGGGAGAAGGCTATGAGACAGACAACCTCTCTGGGCAGCATTCAGGCTGAAAAAAAAGGTTTCAAATTTTGGGTAAGGAAAATGCTTCCTGTGTTCATGGCACCTAAATAAACAGGGTTGCTTCAGAGAAATAGCTGATCATATACCAATAAAAGGCAGGGTGAAGCAGATCATCTGCAGCAAACGCAAGTACAGAAGCTGCAGGAGTTAATCAAGGGAATATCCAACTAGCAAGGTAATAAAGTCTGGCTGAAGTTATTGCCACACTGCAGCCTAACCTAGGGCTGTTAATCATGCTTTAGCCCCAAATTGCCTATTATTCCTGTACAAAATCCTTAGAAATGTGACTTGAGCTCTTAGGTTCTTCACGACTGAGGATATTGTTTAAAGCTGTTGGGCTGCCTCAACCAACTGACTTTGAAGTGGGGAGACATCTCCTGTCCATATCGCAGACTTTGTGCAATGATCAGTGGGGAAAAGCAGGTAACATTGACTGTGATTCATTTCAGCTCTCTTAAACCTGCCTCAGGATGCATGAATCGGCCTCTGGAAGGGCTTGTTCCTTTCTCCTCTTCATATCGAGACCCTCAGGTGCTCAGCTCCAGTATACAACTAACCTTTGCTAACGTGCAGACCTCTCGGTCGAGCGAGGCAAATCCACTGGAGCTTGGCTGGCAGCGGCCATGAGGCCTTTGTGAATCTGCTGGAGAGGATGCAACGCACAGGGGTGCTCTCTCCTTCTCATGGGCAGCTTTCATCCCATCCTGTACATTTTCTGCTCTCTGACTATCTAGTCTTCTGAGACATACATGGGCATCTTTTGTTTTCATAAGCACAAAGCACTTCTATTCCAAAACCAATTTACCTTTTATTTATGGGAATCTGGATGGAATTGCACTAGATAAATGTGGTCTTAATTGCCCTCGCAGGCAGTACAAATGTTTATTCTTTGCTTGTTTTGTTTCATTTTGTTGAGGTTTTTTTCCCATACAGCTATATTAAGGAGAAACATTAAGCCTACACAATGTATGCAAACACATTTTGCTGTTTGAGCAAGAGGAATCAGAGTTGGGTGACACACTGTAATTCATCAAAAGGTCTGACACTGCATTATAAATGGATACTTCTCTGTATTTTGAAAAACCTTTTTCCCAACAAACATTCAAGTGCATTTTTTGATCAAGCAATAACAACACTTTAATCTACCTTGTGTACTTTCTTCAAAATAAGAGGTCAGAGAATAATGGTTCTCTCTGTTTTTAAAAGGAATCCTTTTAGAAATGCTTTCAGAAGCAAAGATCCGGTGCCAGGATTTTTCTTACTCCGAGAATTTAGCATTTTGCTGGAATAGAAACCATATCCTTGAAGTCCAAGATGACAGATAATGGTACTTATATTCTTTTGGTGTCACAGATACGCATCCCACACAAATGTCCTCTTCCCCTGTCCTTCAGCAGAATCAGACAATCTTGTTCTTGAATCAAGGTCTGCTGAAGTTACTCTGAACCTCTCTGCTGATATCAGTCAGCTCTGGAGTATAAAGGAGGAAGTATCTGACCCTGCCTGTTTATTTGCATCCTTATCCCCCATTGACTCAATGTGAAGCAAGGGAGATTTGGCAGACGGTGCCAGGAACTCAGCACCCTATAGTGAAACAAGCTGGGAGATGGGTAAGTAACACACAGGTGTAGAGCAGCCCAAGCAGAGTAGAGTTCAACAAATTCTCATCAGCCTCACTCACAGCTCCAGGACAACACCTGTGTGCTAGAGGAGACCTTGATCAAAGTGTTACAGGGTTCTCCTGTTCCTCACCTCAGCTCCTGAACATGATTGCCACAAAATATTACTGATGTCAAGCACTGATTTAGGAGCACCTCAAAAACATGGATGTTTCTATCAATAGCAAACAACCGTGATCCTACATTTCTTTTTAATCAAAAATTAAATTAATTCTGGGATTCATTTCTCTCAGATTTAGCCACTGAAAAGAAAAGTGCCTGTTCTAGCCTAGTTCATCAGGGCTCCTTCTGTTGCTACCAGGTAGCAATGGGTACCTCTAGAGGCCAGTCCATCCCAACCATCTTCCATACCTCCCTCCCAGGAATGTAAAGTACTGGTTAAGGCTTTTAGATAGGCAACACCAGGTAATATAAATGCCTCCTACAATGACACGGGTGTTGCGCTGTGCTTGATCAGGATTTCATTTACTGTAGGCTGTTACCCTCAAAACTGCACAGCATAATTCCTTTCTCTCTTGGCCGTTCCTTTGAAAACGATTAGGTGCCTGGCAAGTTTTCCTATTCATTTAAAAATCTAGAATGCAGCCAGGTAGCACAACAGTCAATCATGACTGTTTTTATCAGGATCTCATCCATTTCAGGATGTCAGTGGAAGTCCTGCTTAACTAAGCAGGGCAGAAGTTTCCCCCTCCCTCTGGCTATTACATTTCTTTATCAAAAGTTCCTGTATTTCATCTATGGTTTTAGGAACAACATTCACTGGAAGTTAGAAAAGTGAAAACTAAAATTGGAAAGTCAAATTCAAGAACAAGTTAATAAGGATAACTAGGCAATAGTGTAGATAGGCCACCATTGTCTGAATCAAAAGCTCTGGATATGTGTGACTATGTTGGATAAGATAATGGTGGGAATGATATAATAAGGAATTCTGTAAAGGTAGGGGGTCAAAGTGGAGAGCCGAGATGATCTTTCTCTATCTGTGATTTTTAAGTATGCCTAACGACACAGGATTTTTACAGCAGCTGAGGGGAAAAGGATCTTTCAAGTTTGCCCATTTGGCAGACATTAATTCAACTGAGCTAAGCAACCTGTAAATGGAACTGACAAATGCTATTATCCTAGGTGCTAAGTTTTTTTTTTTTATTATTTTTAATGAACACAAGAAGGAGCCAAAATTTTTCCCACAGAAGACAACATCTGGGGATTTGCCAGAAAATTCAGGGTCACCGATTTGTTTAAAACAGATCAAAATAGAGCTACCTTCATTTTTAATAAGGAGGTAAGACCTGCACAGAGCGCAGCCCCAGCATGCCATGCTGAGCTGCTGCGTGCAGCAACCACAGGCATGGCCGGCCATCTTGAGGGGCTGCAGCAATGTGTTAAACGTGTGTGAGGCTGCAGGACTCAGTGGTTCAGGCACAATGGGACCATCGCACATCGGCCTTGGCTGATCCGAAAACTATTCTCGCCTGAAAAGTTATTCTTTAAAATGAAACCTGATTCTGCAAAATTATTTTTCTCTTCGTATCTTTTAATAGAGATGAGCACCATCCTTTTTTTTTTTTGCAAACTGAAGACCATAATTCTAGATTCTATGCAGCATTTTATGTAAATTTCCATCCCTTCCTTTCTATGGAATATGTTCCCATACTTCCGGTAGGACCAAGTGGAGATAATCTAAGTAAGTACCATAAATAATTTTATGAAGCCAAAAGTTATTAAAAAGCAAGGCAAAAGCACCAATGCACTCAAATGCATTTTTGCTCCTTATTGATGCTGATGCTGCACATTGCCATTCTGAGATGGCCTCATGTGTCTCCCTGATGTTATTGATTGGAGAGGGTGCAGAGACAAGGACTGGGCTCAGCACTTTGCATTTTAAGGCCACTTTTATCAAGTGAGCTCATATCTACCATACCAAGCTATCCCACAGCATTTTGCAGTAATAAACAAGCCCTATTGAGTGACTTTCAGGCATGGGGCAGTTGGCCTTTTACTAAAGACTGGGAAGAGTTTGGTTGTGTAGGATCTCTGCGTCTCTCTGCCAGACCGTCCCTGAGGGTCTGAGAAACCTGCCTCTCCTCTGCAGCCTTGCTGCAGCCCCTTCCTGCTATCTGGGCATCCCGAGGATGTCGGGAAATGGAGAGCACCCAGCTGCCATCCGGAGCTCATCTCAGAGCTCATAAAGCTTCCCCACATGTGCAGGGTCTGGGTAATCATACATAACCCATTACGCAGATAGCACAAAGAGCAGGCAGTTGGTAGAGCTCAATAGCACCCAAGGAAAACCAATTTATTTCTATTTCAATTAGTTTATAAGAGCACTTGCATTTTTGAAACTTCATAAATGACAAAGTAATTTGCATTTAACTCAGTTATTATGTTGTGGGATTCGCCAGAGCTCTTCAATTCAGGCTACAAACTGTATTTTCCAAACCAGCCAGGACAGGCTGCACGTTAGTCACCAGTCTACCTCACAGCTGCCTGGTCCTGGCCGGAAAAGGAGGGGGCAGGCTCACAGGCTCCGACAGGCAGCTTCTTGGGACCAGCAGGGATTACAAACTCTGTCAAGTCGGTGAGGTGGATTGAAAACTGGCTGAACAACCAGGCAAGTGACTAGCAGTGGACCCCAAGGGTCGCTACTGGGGCTGGTATCAACTGTTTTACATCTTCGTTAATGACCCGAATGATGGCAAAGAGTGCACCTCAGCAAGTTCACAGACGATATGAAACTGGGAGGAGTGGCTGATACACCCCAGGGGTGTGGTGACATTCAGAGGGACCTGCAAAGCCTGGAGAAATGGGCTGACAGGAACCTCGTGAAGTTCAACAAGGGGAAAAGCAAAGTTCCACCCCTGGGGATGAACAACCCCAGGCACCAGTACATGCTGGGGGCTGACCAGCTGGAAAGAAGCCTTGCTGAGAAGGAGCTGGGGGTCCTAGTAGACACCAAGCTGAGCATAAGGCAGCAATGTGTCCTTGTGGCAAAAAACCCAACAGTATCCTGGGCTGCATTACAAAGAGCATTGCCAGCAGGTGAGGGAAATGATCCTTCCTCTCTGCTCAGCCCTGGTGAGATGTCTGGAGTGCTGGGTCCAGCTCTGAGCTCCCCAGTACACGAGAGACATGGACATACTGGTGTGAGTCAGGGAATCATCTTTGTGTCCCTTTTCTGGACTCACTCCAGTAAAGCCTGGAGAAAGAAAAACATCTCACCAGCTGGGGAATCCGGCTTGTGCTAAAGGGAGGGGACAGCCTGGCTTGAACTTCAGTGCAGTTTTCCAGACCCTTGAAAGTTGTTTGGCATAAAGAACACAATCCCCTCATCCCAGATGAATGGTAAAGAAAGAAAAATGTCTGTCACCTGAGGAACTCAGTTTTTTAGAGCTGGAGGGTTGTTTCCGTTGGGGGAAATCTACTCCTCCACACTCAGCCCCAACTGCAGCTTGCCCAGGAGAGCCTGGCTGGCAGTGAGAGCCCAGCTGCCTCTGCATCATCCTGATGATGACCTGCTTCCAATGGCAAGATATCCCCAGGTTAGCAGACATTCAGCTGGGCCTTCCCGGCAAACCAGCATCTTTAGGGCATCCCAAAGCTGCGGTGGCTATAACAAACATTCAGACAAAACTTCCTGGATGCCAGCAGAGCACAGAGGAATATCCATAAAGTGCCATGACAATTTTGCCACATCATAGTCATTCATTTCTGCTCCATAACTACAGGTATAGTGGGATGACGGGGTCACTGTCAGTTCTGGATAGTACTGTGTAATTTGAACACATGAGGAGAGAAGTGTCACCTTATTTTGTTTTTAACTAAAAACTATGATGATCTCTGTATTTGCTATATCATGATGGCCTCGTGTCCTTGTTTCCACTTCCACTTAAAAAGATGGCCAATTAGCCAACTTGTAGTTATCTACAAATTGCCAGTCAGCTTTAGCTTAAGACGAAAAGTTTCTCTGCTACAATTACTACTACCACGTCCTCTCATTAGAGGTTCTGCTATTTACTTGTATTTATTTAAGATTTCACTCTTCTTATCATGGGAATTATTCTAAAAATCTTAAGTATATTTGGTATTCTCTAGTTTGGTAATATTAGATTATAGCTGTGGAACAATATATAACCTCTTTTTTATAAACCCAGAATTGTGCATCTAGGCAATGTATCATCTGAGAATTTTTTTTTTCCAGTGATGAATCACTTCACACCATTGTACTCTAACCTCATAATGACATTCATTATCACAACATATTCAAAGCCTCTGCTTGTGAATGTAGTAAGGAGCTGTTGTTATAATAAGGATAAATGGGATGAGAAATCTGGTAGTTAGGGCTAAGCTGAGTTACAGATATTCTTTAGGATAAGACTTCTGCATTCATCTGTCCATTGGAGGGTAATACAGAGTTTGGATTAAAACCAAATTATAACATCTGGGCTTTCCCACTCTCTTCTGAAAGACTGTCATAGAATCATGGAATCACAGAATGATTTGGGTTGGAAGAGACCTTTAAAGGTCACCCAGTCCAACGCCCCTGCAATAAGCAGGGACATCTTCAACTGGATCAGGTTGCTCAGAGGTCCGTCCAACCTGACCTTGAATGTTTCCAGGGATGGGGCATCTACCACCTCTCTGGGCAACCTGTTCCAGTGTTTCACCACCCTCATCATAAAAAATTTCTTCCTTATATCTAGTCTAAATCTACCTTCTTTTAGTTTAAAACCATTATCCCTTGTCCTATCGCTACAGGCCCTATTAAAAAGTCAGTCCCCATCTTATAAGCCCCCTTTAAGTACTGAAAGGCTGCAATAAGGTCTCCCCGGAGTCTTATCTTCTCCAGCCTGAGCAACCCCAACTCTGTCAGCCTTTCCTCATAGGAGAGGCGTTCCATCCCTCTGATCATTTTTGTGGCCCTGTAGCCTGAAACTCCCAGCAAAGATTTCTTCATCCCAAACTCATATTTTGCTCTGTCCTGGGTTTTGAGATGCACCCTACCGTGCTATATTGATCTCTGTATTTGCTATATCATGATGGCCTCATTTCATAGGCTGACACGTCTTCCCCGCTGCAGATACCAACAATCTCATGATTTTTAGCAATGTAGTAATGCAAATAAAAGCGAATCAGGTTGCTGAGAGCCCCAGTTAAGTAGGAGGTTTTTTGTATTTGATGTAAGGAATTGGCTTGTGCTGAAGATGATACATGGAGTAATTTGCTCTCTACCCAGAAAGGGCCAACAGCTTTATGTCAGCAGAGATGTACAAGCCAACTTTGTTTTAGCTGGGAAACAGGTCATAAAAGATATCAATGCTTAGTAGTTTGGGATGTGTACAGAGTAGACTCTGGGATCATTTTGCTTTAGGGAATTTTGGTAAGACATCTGCAATAGTATCTTAGAGGTCTTTTCCAACCTTTATGATTCTATGATGATAAGGTAAGCATGGCAATGATGATAAGACAGAACTGATTCCAACATACACATGTAAGCCATAGAGGAGCGATCCATGAACGTATACAGTTTAAGAAAATGAGTATGTCAAGTACACATGCTCAGGTCTAAAAGCCACTTGAGCTTTCCCCATGAGAGCATCACCTACCCTCTTGTTCCTTTTTTCTTGCTAGACTAGAGAAATGATGGACCTGGAGGGGATAATAGGCTCTTAGGTGGTTTGGCTTATGAGGGTGCTGTCTTTATTTTAGCAACAGAGTGAGTTAATGCTGGGTTTGGCTTCTGGACCAGCCATACAAATATCACAGTAGTAATTCCCATGTGATTGGACAGGTGAAGCAAGCATAGGACAAAACATCCGAGCATTTCTACTTTTATCTGAGAGAAAACCTGAAGTCAGACCCAGACTTGCTTTGAAAATTAGGGACAGCGGTTTGTGTCTGGGAAGCCTGTATTATCGCTAAAAGTTGACTGTGAAGCAGCAGGTCTGGCCACGGGGCTGATGGTAGAGCCGTGTGCTGTGCTGGCCGGGCGCAGGCACTCTCACAGCCTCCTACTTGTGCAGCCACAGAAGCCCAGCCAGGCTGTGCAGCTACATTGCTGCGTCCCAGTCTCTGTCAGTCGTACACACTCTATGCCATCCTACAGCCACCACGGTCGTCTCATACAGGTAAAGAAGAGAAGCAGGTAAAGTACAGGAGCCACCAGTGAGAGTCTTTAGGGATGGAAAAAAGTAGTTCTTCAAGCACTAACCAATCCTATAAACCTAATGTAGAGAAAAATCGCACTGATTTTAGCAGGGATTTGCCTTGTTAGACTTACAATATTCAGCCCACTGCAATGCATTTCATAAGCTTTTGATTGCAAAAATGGTCCACAGGTCCAACAGGCTTGGATTAACATTGTTAAAGATATCGAAGTTTCCACTCCTCCGTGTTTCAGGCTTGCAACTTCATGGCAGTATCAACTGTTGTTGCTCTTTTCCTCTTTGAAACAGAAAGGAGAAATACAAATTTGCAACACTACAAATCTGGTTTGCATAAGTCCTTGGGCCAAAGCCATCTCCAATGTAACTCTATTGCCTTGAGTCGTATATATTTTCTTCCTGCATTTCACTCCAGAGATGTAGTCACTGCAGGCAGTAAGATGATTTGGTGAGAATGATTGCAGAGATTATCACAAACAGATCCTGATCTCTAATCTAACCAAAATCTCTGTCTAATACACTACACATTCAGTCCAAGTTCAAAGCGCTGTGCACTAAATGATGTATTTGGCATCTTTGGACCAGCAGCAGAAGCAGGAGATGAATGCATAAACCAGGAAATGGATCATGGCCAATTAGCGGCGCAGAAACCGTGGCGGGTCATTTCCAAAATAACAAATGAGCCTGGCAGGCTGGCATGTCTTTGTGCAGTGACCTGAGTCAGGCGAGTATCAAAGACCTTATTCCAGAGCTGTGGGTGGCTGCGCAGCCCAATCCGCGTGGGCTGCTTTCGGTGCTGCAAGACGGGCTTAGGAGGCCGTGCTAGTATGCAGGCACAGCGCAGCTGGCTGAGTGGAAGAACAAGAGAAACTTGAGATGTAAGTCATATTTGTCACTGCAAGACATTTACAAATCATATGAACTATGGTCCCCATTACTCAGAGCCTGCCTCTGTCCAAGAGGGATATGTATCCAGCAGGGAGGATGGGGGGGAAAGGCAAAGCTCAGATTTCAGCCAATTCCTTTCCCTGATCTTTTTCCTCAGTTATCAAGAGGAAAAAAAGAATCTGAGGAGCTGGGAACATCTAGCCAGTTAGAGGTCCATGAGCCTAGCTGAGCTCAGAGCCCACCAGGCCAGGCAAAACGCAAACAAACCGTACAAGATGCTCCCTGCCGCAACGGGGCTGCAGCATAAAGAAGCGAAAGGGCAGAAGAGGAAACAGAGGCAGAGCAAGATGATGGGGTTTGCCTTGGTTTGCCCTTGACCACAGTGGTGAGCACTGACCTCCCAGGAGTAGAATGGTGAGGCAACGTGATGCCTCCAGCTCACAGTGGAGGGCACCCACTGGTTGGTAAGGGCAGACACACCAACGTACAGAGAAGAATCTGTTCTGATGTAAAAAAGTCCTAGTAACAATAGTACTAGGGTTTTAATGTTTAAAGATATCGCTGTTAAACGAGAATGATCAGATTAGTCCATTGTAACTTTAAGTCAACGTGGAATAGACTAAAAGATGAAGGGACCAGAAGCTCTTTTTTGTGACACAAGAGGGCACAGAGGAGAGAGGCAAAAAGAGTAAAAGAGAAGAGAACAGGGAATAAAGACACTTGAAAAGCCTTTCCTCACAGCTTTTGTTTAAAAGAGAGCTATGTGTTTGTATGTACTTAATCTCTTTCTCTTGTTTTCCAGGCAAAGAACAGGTGGGAACTCAAAAGAATTGGCTACTTAAGTCCCATTATATTTTTCTTTTTTGAAACCTTCCTAGTTTTGTCATATGCCACAACAGCATTTGAAAACCCTTTCAATGACCTCTTGTATCAGTTGTGCTTTAGGTTTCTTTCCATCACCAAGGCCTTCAGGAAATAGTCTCCTCCATGGATACACTTGGGGGCTGGGAATTAAAAACTTTGCTTTCTAGAGGCTGATACATGAATTGATGAGCTATAGGTGGAAATGAGGGCAAAGGCAACCTTCTTGCAAAAAAGGGGGTTGGAATTGCAGCCTGGAGTTAGGCTGTACAACGCATATTCCTGACATAGACCAGTTTTACTCATTCTTCTTTCTGTGCTTGTTATTGAGACTATTACAGATAAACATGTTGACAGCTCATCTTAGGAAAAGAAACATCTCAGCTCTGCAGAAAACCATCCTCAGAATGGGTTGTGCGGCTGCATAATCTATACTAATCCTAGGGCAGAAAATTGCATCTGCTTAGATAGACAGGCAGAAAAATCTTCAATATTATTCTCTAGTTCTTCAAGTCTTCAGTAAGAAACCACATCAGGACTAGCTGTGGTGGGTTGTGCATAGTTGAGCATTTTTCTGTTGAGATTGAAGCTGTGCAGAGAACAGAAATTCTGTTTAATGTAAATTTTCAAGGTCTTGATGTCAATTTTCACTGTGGTTAGACATGAAACCCTTATGCTTCAAAATTCTCCAAGAAAACTTTTTGAAGATTAATTTTAGGTTGCTCAAAATACATTTCAGCAATGGTACTTCATTTTGATTTTATTTCTTAGAAATGTTGGCACAATATAAAATAGAATATGAAATTAAACAATTCAAAGGAAGACAATGCTTTCAAAACAAGAAAGCCTGGTGTTTAATTCCAAAAATGTCAAAACAGGATAGTCTGATATCAGAGCTACTTTTGCTGTTCAGACTGAAATTTGGCAAAATCGGCATGCTTGTATAATAGAAAATGGTACCACTAGTGTTTTCCTGTCCAGCCCTCAAGGGGTACAAACTATTAACTATTTATCAATATTAACATTTTCCTTGTTATATAATAAGGTTTATCAAATAAGTAATGTAACTGGCTCAATGACATACTTTTAAGGGAAAACAACACCTTTTTTAAAACAAAATTTTATAATGCTTACAAAAGAATTTTTTTTTACAGACGCACCTTTTAAAAACTGCACTAAAAGCTGCAAAAGATAGGAGAAGGACAAAAAATATCTGGTTGTATCAAATAATCAAATGATTTATTGAAAAACCACACATATTCTACAGGAGATTGTACTATTCTGTGATAGGGTCATAACGCTATTTGAGCTTATGGCACGATAGGGAAGTGACGCTGTCACATTACACTACGAGCCTCTGACGTGATAGCTGCGTAGATAGGGTGAACGGAAGGTTTAGGAGGCAAAAAAACCCCAAGAGTTCAAAAAATGTATGCACAAAACCAAAAAGTTGCCCTTTACTAAGTAGACCCAGGTACCGTTACTTATGACCCATGAACTTACAGCCACAGAGGAAGTCTGGGATCCGTAGTGAAAGAAGCTTTCTGAATTTGAGATGGTCATGAACTGGAGCGTTACAAAGGCATTGAACTCCAGAATAATACAAACCCTGGGGCAAAGAGGAAATTCAGCAAGTCAAGAGCAACGGGAGGGAATATTAGAAGTTAGGAGGCATCGCCCTAGGAACGAGGACCAGGGCAGCCTTCCAGAGGAGTGAGTTGACTGAAGGGCTAGATGAACAGAAACAGGAAGAGGTGCGATAGTGCGAAATGTGAGTTTATGCACTTAAAAAAAACAGCTGTAAGTTTAAGTTTGCTGATTGGAAATAACAGAGAAGAAGGAGCTGGGTGGACTCGTTTTAACCATAGCTATGACATTACCACAGGTAGGCCAGCTGAGCTATTTCCATTCAATACGTGAAAGCATTAATAGCACAGCACAAAATCCATTATGGAGCCTTCATTTGGACTTTTGCACACAGCTGTAATTATTCATGTTCCAGAAGGCGACTGAAAACTAGACCAGGCAAAGGAAGGGCTGTTGGGATGATCCAGGGAATGGAAACAACCATGCAAATGAAGTCTAAGAGAAGTTATGTTTATGCTGTAACGAACCATAAATTCCGGTACTTACAGTTACGAAAATATGGTGTTTTCCTGAAAAGACTATCCTGCAAGGAGGTGGCGTAAATCAGCCCATGCCAAACCCATGCCTGGGACAGCTTGCTAAAAGCTAATCCAGCCGTTTTTACACTGCCCTTTACCAGCCAGCTTATGGAAGAGTTTGGCATGTGTAACCTCAGAAAGCAAATGCTGAGACGGGATCTGATTGCCATCCATAAATACGCTGAGGGAGGAAAAGGGGAAGCAATAGAGAGGAAAAAGAGCTAACGAAGCTCAAGGACTACATTGGCACCTGGACGAGGGGTAAAAACTGGCCATGAGCAAATTCAGACTGGAAATCTGAAGAAGGATTTTAACCATCCAAGCAGGATAGCTCGAGAATGGCCTTCTTGTAGAAAAAGCAGGAGCAGAAAACTTAATTGATTTTTACAGTTTCATCAAGCTGGAACTCAATTAATATTTTAAAGGGATTTCATGACACAGCTGTTTGAAATAATAGAGATCTGGATTCAGTGATCCAGAAGATTGCTTCTAATTGTATCTTACTAAAATACAGCCTTAAATATGTCCAGAAAACATGAAAATGCACCAAAAAAATCCTCTATAAAAAACAAAATGGGTAAAATAAAAAATAGGTGCAAAGGGCAACATCATGGTCCCAGGAGAAAAGAGAATTTGAACTAGAAAGCAAGAGATGCAGAAGGAAGGGAGAAAGCATTAGGCAACACAACAGAGTCATTTAGTAAAAAAAGGCGTTATTGGTGTCAGAAACATTATGATTTAGTGTCCTTATTAATAATCTGTAGGGAATATGAGCTGCGCACAAAGGGCTCTCACCGACGACCCTGCCTTGGGAGGAACTGAAAGGTAAGTCAGGACATGGAAATAACACAAAGTGACCTACTGAGACTGGGGGCATTACTAGAGAAAATAACAAGATGAGTTCCCACTTCTAAGCATGAAAACATACCTGAGGCAAAGTCCTCCGAAACACTTGTAGTCAATGGCAAACTGCTAGCAGGAATACTGAAACACTTTGCAATGAGAGTGGGTGGCCAATTGAACATAAATGCATATTACAGTTTGGCTCCAAAAATGCTGATACAATTTTAGGGTGCAGTTCCCTTGATATTTAAATCAAAGGCAATAGAGACCTATTTTCTACATCATTTTAATGCAAATGTATCTGGAATAATACACTCAGTTGGGGGAGTAGCTGTGCGTGGACAAATTGGAACAAGGATGGTGGGAAACAATAAAAATTATCAGGAATCTAGACTGGCTGTCTTAAAAAGCAAATTTAAAAGCTCTGTGTGTATGAACAGTAAAGGTCTTTTCAGCCCTGTTTTTCTATGACTCCATGCTAAGCAGATACAGAGTCAGAAGATACGAATGCCAAAGGGGAGGAAACAATTTAGACTGCAAAGACACAGAAGCGCCAAATGGGGTGAAATTAGCAATGTGAAACCACAGGCTGACTAGCAGGGAAATCTTTCAAGATGTATCCAGCTGTAGAAAAGCTGCCGGGGGTCCTGGTGGAAGCCTGGTCACTCAGAATTTTTACAAGGCTGGACAAAACACTAGAAAATGTACCATAGGGAGCAATTCTCCACTGGCAAAGAGCGGTGGAGCAGATGATCTAATAGCCTTCTTGCATCTCTAACCTCTGCAGTTCTATGATTTCTTACTCTAAAGCACAATATTTCAAGAGGAAAAAGAAATAAATTGAAGGTAAAATATTAGATGGGTAAAAAAAAAAACACAAAAAAGCTGGAGAATGAATGGAGTTCTGTCCTCTTGCCTTTCTGTATTTAAAGGAGTTGCTTCTGGCATATTGTTTTCTTGTCAGAGGCACTTCATTTTCTCTTTCTCTCACTTACCATTTTCTCTCTTGCTACAAAAGCAGCAATAGCCACTTGGGACTGCTGATGTCTTTCTGAGGAAGGATGCTGCTCTCATGCTTTGGAACAGCATCAAGGCTTCGGTCAGTCAAAACATAAAAACCTCATTGTTTTCTTTGGGAACAGATTTCTTTTTAAAACAAGCCCCCGGCAAGTACACGCGTCATGGTATATGCACCAGCATATCAGCCCTGCTCCCTTCCCGCATTGCCTTCTCCCTCTTTCCAGTACAGACTCTCATTTTACCACTTTGTTCACCTTCTTCTTGCACAGGTACCCACGTGCTGCCTCCTGCAGTTGAAACACCTTTTCCCGAACTGGTCCACTGACCTTTGACTCTTTGGTCTGCATTCAGGCATTTCTTGAAAACTTACTTTTTTCTTGGCAAAGGACTAATTAGCTGAGTAAGGTCAGGCCATTTACAGAATCGCAGGGTGTTGTAGGTTGGAAGGGGCCTTTGAATATCCTCTGGTCCAAACCCCTGACAGGCCAACTTCAAAGTTAGAGCAGGTTGCTCAGGGCCTTGTGTAGTTGGGACAAATTTTTGACCAAAATTTTAGCTGCATCTCCGAGGATGGGGATTTGACAGCTTCTCCAGGCAGCCTGCTCCAGGGCTTTGCCATCCTCATTGAGAAAATATTTTTCCTTTAATCCAGTCATAATTTCCCTCGCAGTGGTAAGGCCTCCCCATTCTTTCTCTTTGCTGGACGAAGCAAACCTGCTCTGTCAGCCTCTCCTTGTACGTGGTGTGCTCCAGCCCCTGACCATCATCATGGCCCTCCACTGGATTCCCCCTAGCTTGTCGACACATAGAATAATAGGATGAGTTTGAATGCCTGGAAAACCGTTACCAGCTGATTTTTTTTTTCTCTTTAATGGTCTGTTTGCACATTTGTTATAAGTTCTATGAAACTTACTATAAACCCTGAAAAAAACCTCTGCCTTTTTCATGTTTGCAAGAGGCTCTTTCAGAAGCATCTAACACATTGGGAAGAAATAAACTAGTATTAATGGTGTTTTTCTTTGTGTACACAAGGCTGGTTTTTGGGGAAGCTGAGCATTCACGTCCATACTAGCTTCAGGGAGGATTGTGTGCGAACAGCATGTCCAAAAAACGGGTTCAGGTTTTTCAATGCGCATTTGGACTCACCCTATTCATCGTTAGTGGGAATTGCAAGACCTCTGGTGACTTTGAAATCTTGATCAGTATATACATCCTGATGACAGGCAAATGTGCTTTCAAAGGGAATAATATACTGATTTTCAGAAGTCATGACAGCTTTGACATACAAACATGTCAGATAGATAGATATGTAACATAAGAATATGCGCTGCTGCCTGTTACCTTGCTCTGCCCTGGGGCGCTTTTATGCAGCACGCTGTCCCCCACTAATACCGGGGCACCATCCACATAAGATCAACAGGGGCAGTGAAACCTTCAGGCAGTGTTTCAAAATGCTGTCTGAGTTGGAGCCTTCTTTGCCGAGGTGTTGGTTGTTGGGGATTTTTGGAGAGAATGAGCAGAAGGGGTGGTAAGTATAAGAGGGCAGTTTGTAATCGCGTATGGCAGAAAGGGTTTCCCAAAGTGGAAGATTTAGCAACATTTCCTGAAGACAGACTCATAACATTACCCCTCAAAAAACACTTTTAGATGGCAATAATCATCTGAGTGTGATTTTGGTCATGACAATATCTTTAAGTTGGGTGGGCCTTTTATACAGGGAAATACTTTTTCTATTTCTTGTGCAAATCGCACTTACTTTCCATATATAGACAAGAACTACTTTTTCTGTCAATAAACTGCAGCCAGCTTCATCTGAGTAGCTGTGATTTACCATAGAGCAAGGCTGCACTTGCCCAGTGAGAAGGGAGCTATTCAGCCTAGCAACGTTATCAGGATCTTAGCGCTTCTGCCTTAAATTGCCAAGCACACGCTGGGATAGTTAGCTTGTCAGGACCAACTAGTTCCTAGAAAAATGTCCTCCCGCACATGGCTAGTTTTCAGAAGATGAACAAATCTGGAAGAGGAGCTGGCGAGTAGCAGGAGGTCTGAGGCTGCTTTGGGCACCAGCCTTGTTCTTCTTCCCTTTGCCACGGGTCAGTCCTTCCCCACCCCTTCAGTCCTTTAATGGCCCAGCATCTGGAACTGGTGCCAGCCTCACTTCAGCTCAGGACATGATAAAAAAAAAGAATTAAAATCAAGCTGAACCCTGAAGTTGCCTACAGAAAACACTGAGCACGGGCTGTGGAAGAGTGGGACCTCTTTGGTGTCAAGCTTGAGGTCAAAGAGGTACCTGGAGTGTCCGAGGGTAGAGGATTTGCCTGAAATGGCTGTCTTACAAGACATGTCTTACAAACATTTCCTGTTTACCTCGGAAAACTACTGGCAGCACATACAGATTTGTCACGGTTTGTGATATTAATGATAGTAACGGGACGTGGGACTTTTAGATTTTACATCTCAGCTTCACACCAGCACCTTGCTGATAGCTCACTGCTCACAAACCAACTGGTTCAGTTCCAGTTCGGGGAATCGTCTCACCTCTTTTTAGTTACCTAAAGATCTGGTGTACAGTCTGAGCTCGTCATTTGCCTTCCCAGTGGAGAGAGACCCGACTGGTGAGTTATCCCATCTTGTCCTGGAGGACTCCAGTGTTGGGTGAGGACGTCACACTGGGGACAGCAAAGCTCACTGATCTGCAAGCAAAGGTGGCAGGTACTTGAAATAGACTGTGAAAGTGGCTTTGCTCAGGCAATTTGGGAATCTGTTTTTGTGCTCCGTAAAAGCTAAAGCACCGTATGTCAGTGAGGAAAGATGTGAACCATGTCTTCACTCTCAGGTTTGCCCACTGTCTTTAGAAATTACAACGGGGTATCTGATATTTTTTGTCTAGGCATGCCAGTGCATGAACACCGTTGTTTGCACAGAGTAATCGCAGGGATATAAAAAATCAATACAAGCCAGGAAGTTAGAAATACTTACTTGCAAACACCTCTTCAATCAAAAGGGAAAAGGAAATGTACTGAGCTCCATCTGACTTTTAAAAGCCTTGGTTCACTCAGCGGGTCACTCCTGACAGGTGTGAATAGAACACCATCCTGTTTAGTGGCCACCCTGTAAAGGAAACTATAATGCATGCAGTAAATGAACCCTGATTTTAAGTTTGAGGATTACATCCAGACCATCAGGCTTGCGATACAGCTCCAACCACCCTCTTTACAAAACTAAGGCTCAGCCTATTTGTGCTGCTCTGTGCCCTGTCCTGTGATTCTCTTCGGGGTGTGTGGCCCTTGTGTTCCTACAGCCCCTGGGAAAAAATACACATTTAAAACAAAGCAAAACAACCCAAAATTCAAATATTTCATCTGAGGGATAAAAAGGAATATGCTGGTGACTCGTTATTCCACACAGAGTGCCCATTACTTTTGTTGACTTCAAGGCCGTAGTCACTCACAGAGAAGAGGGCGATAGTATTTACATTGGGATTTCAAGGAAGACTGCTCTTATAAATTAGTAAAAGGCATGAGTCATCCCGGCGCAGTGTTTGATCCAAGAGACGCAGTTATCAGCCCAGCATAACACTCTAGCATCTGTCCCGTGCACCCTCATTAGCACGAGATTCCTGGGAGCTAAGCAGGCTGAAGGGTGCAAAGAGGTGCTATTGTTATACCAGGAGTAATTCTTATGTTTTATTGATACTCAATAAACTCTGTATTAGCCTGAAAGCAAAGAGAGACAGAGGGAGCGGGCTGGTGGAGATATCTGTTATGTAACACTCGAACACAGGGAGTGGAACTGGCCAAATCCTTTTCAATTACTTTTTTTCAATAAATGTCAGGTTTGGGGAGGAGGACCATCTGAGCAATTTAATAATTAAAAAGAATGTATTCATCCTACCGTACAGCTGGACACATCACCTATGAATAAATCCCCCAGATAATATATTTGTGAATCTTCAGAATATTTTTTTCATTCCACTTTTTTCACTGATTTTTTTTTTATTTCAGTCAAGTCCCAATTGCCCTAGGATTTGCCCAGAAATCAACCAGGTAACCACTTGGGGGAAAGGGAACGAGCGCGTGGACCTCGGACGCTTGCCCATTCAGGAGCAGAAGTGGTGTTTGCAATGATTAGGGCTTCTGGCAACACAGGGAACCTGACTGGTGAGTCACGGAGATTAGGTGATGCTGCAGGACTCCGTGAAAGACAGACAAATATGGGCACTGCACACAAGCTGGGAATTACTGTGGGTGTCAATTAACCTCACAGATCATAGGGTTTATTAGGCTGAATTATTTATCCCGAAGATAAAACACTGAAAGAAAGAAAGGCATCATTAAACAGCACAGCCTTGCACAGAGTTTAGGCAGTGAACCAAGTTTCCGAACAATTTAATTTATTAGCGACCTAAATTGTACTAGATTATCAAATCAAGTGGAATAGAGGGAGGCAATGCATTTTATGTTCAGTGCCCAGAATGTAATAAGTGTGTTATTCCATTCATGCCATGTCTCAGCCTGAGTTATGAAGAGAAAGGGATGTTTCCTCTGTAGGGTAATTTTCCATTTTTTATGGATTTTCAAAAGCTGTCAAACAGCTGTCATGAAGGAAAAACGTTGCTAGTTTATCACTGAAGCTTGAAACCTCTTAAATGTGAATGTAAAGTGGAGCACTACATATAGTCCCGATACAATGGGAAGAAGCTTAACCGTTTGAAGTCTGTCTTTGTGGAGATTATACCGCGGCAGAAAAGGACAATAGGAGAGTTTTGCCTTGGGAAAAGAGAGACTGACAGGTCTGCATGTTTTTCCGCAATCAATATTGTAGACGGAGCTCTTCTTATGCGGTGGGGTTCAATTAAAGAAAAAAAAACACAAGAATTTGGGGGAATTCCCCAAAGAGTTCAAATCCTTTCTGGGAGGAGGGAATGTTTTTTTCAAGATGAGCTTGCATGAAAAATTCATGCAGTGGATGGATACATTCATACAAAAAGAAATTTGATAAATAAATAATTGTCCTAATTCTTACTGCCTCACATAGCAATTGCACATCCATATTGACCACTTTAGTTTGCAAAACTAGTCCTTAGTGTAAACATGTGTAAAATTAAATCATCCAGAAAAACAAAATAAGGCAAAAGGTCACACATGCTAACTGAAGCAAGTAGTTCATACTAAAGTCTCTCACAACATCCAGGAAAAAAGAAACTGTCACATGCAGCCAAGAAGCTGGTACAGGGATGAACACAAAGAGACAGACAAAACACAGCATGAAAACGGGTGATAAGCAGAGATTTGCAGCCATCAGGAAGGGGAGAAGAGGAGGCAGCTGCAAAGGCAGGAGGCCGGAAAAGATAGACGAATTGGGCTGGAAATATATAGAGTTATGATAACGTCTATGAAAGAGATTACATGAAGCTGCAATTAGCTAGCTGTACTCGACTGCTATTCAGTCATACTTGCATCTCTCTCCTCCTTTTTCCCAGTATTGACTGCGTGAGGAAGACAGTTATCTTTGTTGAAGAAGAGTTATGTACACAACACTGGGGTTGGACAAATAAAGTGCCAGCCTGGTCTACAGTCTCTGCATCTCCAGGCCATGAAGAAAATGCAAGAGGACCCTCCACAGGAACTCAGGAAAGCCCATTGCCCAGCACAGCCTGCCTCTCCACACACTCCTCCCCCACTAGGAAAACAAAACCAAAGACGTTCCCTATCCTTCAGACTCAATGACATTTTTTCTAGCCATTTCTGTTTCTTTGATCCCTGTCAGTTCCTCTCACTCACCTTTTTTCCACTTCTGCATGGTTTTTTTCTGTGTTGTCTCACATCGTTTTCTCTCCTCAGCCAGTTCTTCCCTCAGATACCTGCGCTCCGCGCACGGTCCTGGGAACCTCTCTGCACCTTTCCCCACCTGCCTCCTCCCTGTCCCAGTCCCCTCCCCATGCCCCCTGCCCCTACCCCTGCTTCTGCTTCCACCAAGAGAAACTTTTCACAATCCCTCTCTTCACAGGCATCTTCTTTGGTTGTGTGATTTTGTCTGTGCTAAGGAAAGCCCTAGGATACAACGTTGAAACGGCCTTTTCTTCTTTTCCCTTACTCTGACAGGGCTCCCAGAGGCTTGCTCTGGGAGATCCTCTTGAACTTCTCCCTGGTGACAATAAGCTTGGCTTACTATGCTGACCAAATAGACAGGCAGAAAAGACACCCCTCCACGCCCCCCCTCCAGCCCAAGAACAAGAATCATCCTAGGAAAGCTTTTTTTTTGCTATGATTTTCAGAAAAAACAGAATCAACTCCCCTTCAGCCTATGGTGCTACGTGAGCCCGTGCACTGGTTTAATTCATGACTGGTTAGTCACCTTCAAGTAAGGGAATATCAATGTGTCGTAGAAAATACTAATTTTTAAAGAATGCTAAAAACTAGAGGCTGATGGTTATGTTTAGTAATAGGATACATTCAAACTGCATTGCTTTATCCCAAAACATGTCGCTCACTAGACTACAGGTTTCACCACCGAAGAGCCCCTTTGGGAAGGAGGCTGGCGCATAAGAGAGCTGCATGGTCACTGCAACAGTGAAGACAGGTTTTGGCAAGTAGTGCTTGGGCAAACAGCTAGGTGTATGTGAAATGCCCTGAGTCTCTGGTTTATAAATTTTTAAAATTCAGCCTTGCAGTAAAAGGGAGAAACTCATGTGCCTGTGTATTTTTTAAGGTCTTGTCCAAAAGACCCTACTACAGAAAACCCATTTAATCTACCTTAGAGGGATGAAGGGCTGAGTCAATCCTGCTAGGATTTGAACCTATCACTCCAGGGAGCCTAATTATTGCAAATGTGGCGCTTAGTCCACTAAACCCTTCCCTCCTGCTCTAATCACCTCTCAAAGAGTCCCTTTTGATCCTGGAAGGTTACGCAGCACCTGTGATAAAGGCAAAGTATTTAACAAAGCCTCCATAAGTGGAGTATGTCATTATTCATATTACAGAAGGTTTAAAAGAGCAGGGCAAGGATGAGAACATTGTGCTGTAACAAAGATTACAGTAGCAGCACTGTGAATTGCTTCTCAGCTCCAGTCTCTGTTTTCCTTCTGCTACACAATGGAAAAATGAAGCAAGAGGAGAGCTGAGCTAAATTGTGCTTGCTCCTGCCGTGTCGCACCCCCAACCACGTGTTTACTTGGAGGAGGTTTCATCTCACGTAGCTCGGACGCAGGCTAGCGGGCTGGAGGGTGACGGCTGAGCGAGGCTTGTCCTCCTCTGTATCCACGCCAAGCGTCTCTAGGAGCCATGCGATTGGAAATGTTCCTGCTATGGGCTTATACACGCATGTCCGTGCTGCAGGAGCGCAGGAGCTCGGTGTGCGGGCATTGGGGAGGACGACGGGGAGGGCATAGGTGCTGGCCCAGCTGTGGGGTAGCAGCTGAAAAAATATCTGTAGCAGGGACTGCTAACAACAGCTCCTTGAGTTTCTGTGCTTATCTCAGGACGTTGGTAGCATTTCTGCACAGTTTAGAAGGCATAAGTGAAAGCTGATGAGAATCTCTTGTCTTATTATAACAAGGCTCCTGGTTGGAGGTGGAAGGAAAAGCAGGTCTGGAGAGTAAAAGGAAGCCATTTTTTTCCAAACACTGAGCTTTAAAGAAAATACATCCCATGCTCCTCCTCGGAGATAACATTGCAGCTAATAATCTTGCTTTTTATTCCCTGAGAGAAAAGGGAATTTTTGTCCCTCTCTCCCTCCTTCCATTACCTGAAGGGGATGCAGGCTTTCTACTGACATGCAGATCGACTAAATCTGAAATGCTAATGGACTGGCAGTATTTGCAGTGGGGTGAACAGTTTTCTACTGGAAGGCTGGTTGGCAGGATACGGTCCTGCAGTCATTGAATCATTGCACTGAATCACAGCCATGTTGGCAGGATCCCATTCTGAGGAAGTTCACAGTACTGTCAAACACCTGCTGTTGCCATTGAATGATATTATGCAAGATCTGAAATTCTATTTATCGACATCCCTATTTGATTTCTTTTTTTTTATTTCCATCCTCTTCAGTCACCAGAGTCTCAAATGACTGCAGTAAAACCTTTTCCCAAGAGCATTATACAATACTCAGCCTGATGCCAGGATACCAGTTCTTATAGGGTGAAAATCCGCTCTTCTGACTTTGTGCTGATGTAGAGATGCCAAGATAGCACAGGATACAAAGACATACAAGCATTCCTACAGTGTGCATTCTGCAGGGTTACTCAGGTAAGGAGACCAAACAGGCTTTGACTCAGAGAAGCCCAGCGACCCTTTTTTCCCTTGAAAACCTTGGTTCTACAGCTTGGTGGAAGAGAGCACTACTATAAATAGGTTTTATCTTCTAGTCTTCTTAGATAGTGATTGTTTCAAGAAAAGAAACTTCTTGAGCCACCATGGCAAGCTTGGCTTACACACACCTAGGAAGTGAAGAATACCAGGTTATGAGAGTTAAAGAGCAAGTATATTCTTCTCTCTAATAGCTTATAAGATATAGTAATTTGAAGTGGTATTTCCCTGGCTTACTCCATACCTTCTGTCCTGCCATACAGTCCACTTCACCTTGAGTTTTTGGGGTCCTTTCTCAAAAGCAGTAGTTCACGTCTTAAGAAATCAACCTGAGCTCCAGCCTGCCTCTTTGGATTTACTGGCATCAGGCACTGCTGGCATCAGGCACTGCTGGCACATCTCTGCCCCAGGGCAGCCCTAGCCCTCCCGGCTGTCCAGCCACCTGCGTCATGACCAGATCTGCTCCTTCCGTTTACTTCCATGGATCTGCCCTCCTCTTTCCTGCAATCCTCTAATTTTGGATATTTTACTCTGCAAACACCACTCACCAGCTGGCTCTTCCCTCAACTGATGGATCTGCTCTCTGCACAGGAAAGGTCTCTTCCTGTCCAAACTAAAATATCTGTTTGGTTAGCAATTCATTAGGAGATGTCAGCGAGTTATGCCAGGCTGCAACAGAGCTCTTCTTGTCAAAGCCCAGCCTTTCCTGCTCAGTCTTTCTTGAGCAATTGGGTAACGCTGTTACCTCGCATCAAGCTCACGGTCTGGGTGTGAGCTTCTCACATCCAAACCTTAGCTTAAAGTCTCACTTTTTTGTAAATAAAAGTAAAATCCAGACTTGCTTATCCAGTTACACAAATAAAACTCTCAACCAGGAGCTCATTATCTTGGGTCTCAGTTATTGCAGCGGCCTTTTCTTTAGCACTAACGCAATCTTGCCTTGCCAGTATTCCTCTAGAGCAAAGATCATTTCCATAGCCTGTCTGTCTGCCCATGTCAGCTCTCGTGGTGAATCCCTCCACTGGCTGCCCTTTCTCTTTTGCGTAAAGACCCTGCTTGCCCTTGTGCTGTCATCTTCTTTTCAGCACTTAAAAGGTGATTTCTGTCTCCTCTTTGCCCATGATTCTAGTCTCTGCTGTCTTCTTTGAATCTCAAACAAGTCCCTTCTCTTTCATACCATGTTCTCCTCCATGGTACCCCTTGCAGTTTCAAACAGCATCTCCCCAAACAGGTTTAAGAAACACCTTATTGTTGTCCTTGAAATCTTTCCTCTACACTCACCTTGCACAGGAGTGCTACAAAAGCCTTCCGAATAGTTAAGCTGGCAGCAAGTTCTTCATGATGACCAAAAGTCCCCCTTCCCTCCTCTCACAAGAAGTTAGCATCTCTTCAGCAGATTGTGTGACACAATAGGATTTAACAACAACAAAAAATCTTTCAAAGAGATATCATTAAAAAACAAACAAACAAACAAAAACCTAACAAAAAACTACAAGCACACACACAATTTCACACGTGTTTTAGAACAGAGCCCCACAATTAGTTTGTATTTGTAGGAGGGAGAGGAGGGATGTGACTGAACTGTAACCAGGGTATCAGATATCAGTTGCTGGGATATCAGCAATGCAGAACTGTGCTCAAAACCACTTGCTCCCAGTCACGTGTGAAGCTTGTGGCAGGGCAAGGGCTTGGTCGCATCTCACAGATCCTTGGTTAGTGCCAAGCGCTCAGGCATTAATCATCTGCAAACTTGCTGTGCTGTCTTCAAGCTGATACAAGCTATTCACTTCTAAGCTAAGAGCTTGGAAACAATGGCTTTTAAAACCAGGAAGCAAGATGGTAATTAACATGACCTGTCTATCACCCAGATTATTAAACTGCATTATAAATGTTTTGTTCCTGAAGATTAATTATGTAAATCTTCACAGGAGTCTCACACAACTGAAAGAAATATTAATGTTTGTTCATCAGCTCTGATTTCTTCTCTCAGCTACTTCCTAAAGGTTGTTTGAGTTCTAGTCTGCTATCGTCACACAGTTGCCATTAACAATAGTCACAATTGTTAGTCACTTGCTCTTTGCTGCAAGTAGCTAACATCTCTGTGTGCACGTGGTTGACTAGAGCTTGTGATGGTGTTTCAGGCAAACACTGTCTGCATCTACAGACATGGCAGGTCAGGAGTTGCAGCTCTGGCAGAGGTCGCATCGAATATAACCTGCTCTTCAATTCTATGAGTTGCCAGATGATTAATGGATAATATTGCTTTGTGAAGAATAAAAGACCGTGAATTTTTAAGGCCATTGGAACATCGCAAGGTTTTTTGGACTTTTTCACTGTGTAACACAGATGTGTTTAGGAAAACAACTTTTAAGTCTAGCATGGACTTCTTAGAACTTCTTATGTGCTGCTGGCAAGCAGAATCATCTGGGAAGTATTAATTTTGCAAAACGTTTTATGAAGTTTAATGCAATTACTTTCAACATGTCCAAAGCTAGGCTCAATAGAAAAATGTTTTGGGAGAAGGTATTTTGTACGCTCTAGCCCTAAGTGAATAAGCAGAGCAAAAATGCCTCAGTTTTTAAGTTCTGTATCAATAAACTTTTAGTCTAAATATCATTCACTAGAACTCCTTGAAAATGTTAAGGCAGGATTCTGGCCTCAGGATTAGTGGGTCATGTATGTGACAAGTGGAACTGATCTCATTTAACGTTCGATGCCCACCATGCAAAATCTGTGGATAAGCAAGTCACCCGAGGAACTGCTTGTGTTCAGGAGAGATACAGGCACTTCAAGGGTCTGATTTATCTCTGAAGCCTTTAGGGTGAGATGAAAGGTCTATTCCAGACCATGAGCCCTAAAGGAAATGGAGGTGTGTAGTTCAGATGTAGATATTTACATTTGGTTAGAACAGCTGAGCTGTTCCAGTCATGGATTATCAGGAGAACACCAGTATTCCCAATGACCATAAAGCCCGTATTTATTCCTGCCTTCCAGCTGAGGCCTCTCTGTCAATAACAAGGTGCTAACATGAGCCTGTGTTTTGGGGACTTGGTGGAAATTTGCTAATGTGTTCAAGCTCCAGCTTCAGTTTTTGCCACCAGCATCTCCACTGCTCAAAGTCACAGGATTTTGCAACCCGAGAGCCCACCTGGACAGAATTGAAGCTGCAGGGAGAACACCCCATTACAAAGGTATAGTAAATGCTATAGAATGAAAACAACATTTCTGCTCAACTGGAGGGGAACTCAGCTCCTTCCTGATGTTAGGAGACCAGGAAACAAGAAGTTTAAACAGGGAGCAACTCTACATTTTAAGTTACAAGGGAAGGTGAGTATAGTTGGCCACACAGTTTCAGATTCAGGATTTCTCTTTTGTGCTCTAGACCTCACAGCCATATGACAGTCTATCTTTGCTGCAGAATTGAGATCTTTTAAAAAAACCTCACTTTTGCTAGGGCTAAAACTAGGAAACTAATGTGAGAAATCTGTGTCTTGTTGATCCCACATGTCTCAGTACATTGTTGACCCTGAAACATAAAGACAGAAATATAAGATATCATTGATTTTTAGTCCTTCCCTAATGATCATGTTAACAGAAAAACCCAGCTACCTTGTTTGTTTTATATAATCCCCAAGCGCCTCCATGGTTCCTCAGGTGCCAAACCCAGCACTTATTAACACCCAGTTCCCCTGGGGCTCCTTGTGGAACACTTTGTCGCTGCTGCTACTGGCTTTCAAGCATAACTGCACAAAATTGAAAAACAAACGCGTTAAAAAAAAAGCATGCAAAATGCAAAATTAACATGCGAACAAACAACAGGGGCCATTCTACTGATTATATTTTCACTGTCATGTTGTACTAATTAAAGCTTCCCATCCCTTAATTAAAGTGAAGCAGCCAGAGAATCTCCACCATGTTACGCAGGGTGACTGAATCAAAGGGTCTCTCTGAGGGGTTTACAACTGCACTGCCAGGTAGTACCCAGGGCTTTGAGTGAATAGATCATCCTGATCAATGACATTCAGGGCCTGGATCCAAATTTCCACAAGGTATAGGCTTGTGACCCAAGATTTTGGTCTGGCCCCATCTTTAATTAGAACCTGCTTTGGCTTTCCCTAACTCAGCTGCAATCTTGGCATGGACCTCCTGCATATTTAGATGACAACTAATGAGGATTTTTATTAAACTTGAGCCTCGGCCGACTGGGAGGAGGGAACAGCTTTTTAGCATCAGATGGAAAAGACTTTTGCCTCTGGAATATTTCTCAGCATGGAGCTAAGAGCTGGGGGAGGAGAAGGTGATGGGAACGCTGTCAGTGCTGCCACTAATGGGGCCTGCCTGGGGCACGCTGTTTGGTATCCCTTGGAAGGTGACCTTGACTGCTAACATTTACATTTTAGCAGCCATTTGACATATTTGATTGTGTCTACAGCATAAAATGCACAGTTCTGGGAGAGACATGTAGCTCAGATCAATGTCTTCAATGCCACTGTCTCCTCTTGTCCTGCCATACTCTGATGTTTGCTATTTAGTCTGAAAGTGCATACTACAAGAACACCAAGGCACTGCCCCTTCTTATAAATGCAGGTAATTGATCTCATCAGGCACCATCCATGCAGGCTAACTCAAGGTACGATATGCAAATTAAAGACCTTCTCAAAACAATTAAGTCATTCAAATTGGTAAGAATAGTGCTCATTGTCCAATGAACCAAACAGCTGGCCATTCTTATGTGCCTTTGGTGTCATTTATCAGCCTCGGACATGTGGAAGAGACTGCAGATGTCTGCCAGAGGTATCGCTGGGTTGGATCCCGGAAAGCTTTGCATCTGTAGCTCCTGTCATTTCCTTACCCCACAGGAACTGTCTTGCAGAAGGTGGAGATTTGACAATAGCTCCCAGTCCTTATTACCACATGTTTCAGAAGCTCGGCAGATGGCTGCGTGCTCCTACCACCTGGCCAAAGGGTGCTGTCACCCTTCCAAACAAATGGCATTAGCACCTCTGAGGGACAGGCCAACCCACCGATGCTGATGTGCTTTAACTCATGATATAAGGATGGCTAAGAACACACATGGGGCTAGATATGATGGCTTACCAGATGGATGATAATTTGTTAAGCTGCTATAATGCAAAAGCTTTCAATTGAGTATTCATACCCTAAGATCTTTAGCCAGCATAAGAGTCATTTGGTTTGCCTTTAATATAATTGGAAAAGATAGGAAATTAAATTTTTAGGCCCTAGTGTGTGCCAATACCTTTATTTGTTTTGAAAATAAAAGTCTCCCTCTCCCTTTCCTCTCGGCTGCTGAAAGTTCAATCACTTATCAAAATAGTGATGCCCTTTGTCCTGGCACATTACTGTAATGCTAAAACATATGTTATATTAAATATTAACCAACCACTAATTGGTGCATCATTTGGCTGAGGAAAGGGGTGGCTTCATATTGTCAGTGGCCTGTTTCACTCTTCTGATGTCTCAGTACTTTGCTCTTCAGCTAGCTTATCCTGTTACTCTGCCTCTGTCAGCCTTGAGCTAGAGGAGGATTTTAGCATCCCCTGAAATCAGTTTTGTGCTCCCTTTTGCATCCCTGTTTATGTACATCAGGACTCTCCATTGTGGGCAATATTGCCTGGGGTGTGAGCTGGTGGATTGAGCTCTGGATTTTAATTCAGTTTGGCAACTGTCCTCCCAGGTGAACATAGGAAAATCACTTAATCTACATTGTGCTTCTCTTTCCCAGGTGTAAACTACAGGAGGAGAAACATTGATATTTAAATTACTAAGGTTGTCCCCTCACTTCAGGACATAGTAAAAAACATGTGTTGTAAAATCCCATGCTGGAAAATCTTTGTCAAAATAATTGCATCCAGTTATACTGTTGGCAAATTCTTAAATAGGAGATCAGTTCATTCAACGTACCTAGAGATGAGTGGCATACAGGCTACAATTACAGTGTGAGATGAATAACTAGCTGATTAATTGAATGGTGGTGATTTTTCAGAACAAGATGTGTAACTACTTTTATTTGCATGGCAGGAACCTCAGGCCTTAAAATAGCTTCCAGGTTCCTGAGCAAAGCAGGCTTCTCACTGAGGGCTGTAGTCGGGGCAGCTGGAGGGAGGGAACAGTGGGAGGATCTGCATGGTGTCAGGGATGACAGAAGTCCAACCTCCTAGGGAAAAGGATCGTGCATGCTAGAAACTATGGCCATATTGCAGTCCAGTCACTCTTTATCCTTCCTGATGCCAGCAGAGACAAGATGTAAAAGTTTGCAGTCAGATTCATAATTAACGTTCCCCAAGCTTCTTGGCTGTGATCCTGTCCTTGCAGCTCCAGATGTACCAAACTGGGCAACCTCTAGTCTCACAGAGCAGGCCCCATGGCCCATGTTTCCCCAAAATCCTCATGGTGCTGGTAAAAACTCTGAGGCTTCAGAGCAGAAGCCAATCATTGGCAACTCAGGGTTGGAAAGAAACTCTCTTAATAAACAGTTTGTCCCCAGACTGGGATCTCTTCTTGAAGCACTAGATACCTGTCTTGCCGAGATAACTGAGTAGGGTGGGTGAGGGTTCTGTGTCCCACAGTGTCCAAAGTCCTCTACCCCTGAATTAGAAAGAACAGGAATAAGCTGAGCCTCTCTGTCTTCACTTCCCTCCTTGCTGCTCTAAAGCATGGATGAGAGAAGAGCCACCAAGGCACCTGTTTGGGGTAGGAGCCCAGGCTGGCCATCCTCACCATACAGCCAGGCTTGGTTATCAGGTTCAGAGCCAAGCTAAGGAAAAATGCTGATGGCTGTGGTCAGGAGCCAGCGAGGCAGTATGGTCTGAAGAATCATCCCAAAGTTACAGTCACTTGGGAGCAACCCACCCCACTGAGCCTGGGTGGTCAGATCTGCTACTAGCACAGCTCTGGATCTGCTTACTCAACACAAGCTCTTGTAGGAGGGAGAGCTTAAGCGTTAGCCTGGACATTTCAATGTCTAGAGGATTTGTCTTTTTTTCATTTTAAAGAACTCAAAAGTCCTGTTCTGTTTCTGGAAAGAGTTAATTCTCTGTTAAGAAAAATAATGCAGTAAAAAAATCTTTCCATTGTGCTGGCCCCAAGCTTTTGAGATGCTTCAGTGGACTACTAGGAAATCTCTTTAGGATAGAGTCTGGCTGAGCTGTCAGATTGACTGCTAGAGGCACAGCTGAGTTTCAAATGGACGAGCAGTGTGCATGCGAGACACATCCCAAAAAAGTAAGATGTTTGACAAGTGAAATGTTTTTATTTTATGATGGAGAACGAGCAGGAACATCAGACAGGTAAATCGCCCTGCCAAGCATGAGAGTTCCTGACTGACAGGCTCATCGCCTGCCCTGCCTACTCAAGAGGATCCAGCATTTATTTCTACTGAAAAGCAACTGTTTAAATTGCCACTTGCTGACTTTTCATTACTGATTATAATTGCAATGCGCAGGTTCAGAAGAGCAAAGGGAAGCCTTTGCTTTGCAGACAGAGGAAAACGGGAAATGACTCTTCTTGAACCAAATAGAAACGAAGGAAGATGGAGGGAGTAAAAGAAAGCTTGCAAATAATCAGAAATTAAACCCAAACGATCTGAGGGAGAGAGGCAGGGCCAACACTGACATTTATCAAAGTTTAGCAATTAAAATCACAGTATACCAATTAGAATATATGTCAAGGATTAACTCCAACTAACATACTCTAGCAATGCAAGTATCTTTATATCAGAAATTTTGAAAACATAGCACTGTCATTTAAGGTCATTTACTACCACGCTACAATACAAATATTTCCGATTAAGTATTTTGTCTGAATGCTATAATAAAGAGGCCCAAATAAACAAACAGACTAGAAAAAGAGCATGAGGACATTGGATAGTGTGATATGAAGTTGTTTAGCCGGCTGAATGTGAGGTGCCTTCTTTAGTCACAAGTGCCAAAGTCACCAGTGAATGTGTCCTTTCAGCCCTGAATGGGTAAAGAAAAAACCTTGTAGCACAACATTATGTATTTCGCATGGACTATATTCAGCAAAGTGTTTAAACATGTGCTTTAATGTATTACTATCCAGCAGTTAAGTACTTAACTTGTACTAAAATCCAGGATAAGATAAAGATGCGCTGAATCAGATACTATACACTGCATATTTTACAGCAAAACTATTTTGGCAATGCTTGAAAACACTTTAAAAGTCTTATTGGGACCGTTTTGAGATCTCTCTACTTCTCAAGCCCTAGTTACTGTAAGGTGAACTGTACACAGCTCAGAAAGAAAGAAAGATTAAACTGAATCAATCCAAAGTGATTCAGAAGATGTGCAGAATAACTTTACTGTACATGGGAAAAGGTCTCAGCTTTGAAGTCCGATATATGGAGAATATTCAGGGCTAAAAGCAAAAGCTAAATATCTCGGCAGAAGGCTTTGAAGCTCCCCTTTCCACCACCGATATAAAGTTCACATTTCTAGTCAGAAAAATTAAAAGGTATTTGATCCTCAAACGAGGCTTGGCACAAAACTGAGCCCTGCATGCAGTGGCAGTCAAGACAGAGTAAACCCAGGGGTGAGAGCAGGGCGGATCTTTGGAAAGAAATAAATAGGCAGGGTATCCAAAATGGCAGCAGCTGGAAGCTGCTCCGGGGTGGGATGTCAGGATGAACCCCCTGGGAGATGCGATACTGCACACAGGGCAGGGGAGGAGGTCAAATGTGCAAGGCCCCGCAATTTGTCAGACGGCTAACACCATCATTACCTGTGTGTGTGTGCATGCGGGCATGCCTGCCTATAAATTACACTCACAAATTTCTAGGCTAAATGTCCTCACACAGAGCACTGTACCCCCCCATTAGGAGATATTGTTTTATAATGAGCAATAAAAGTTAGTTCTCCCAGTATTAGGCTGCAGATGAGTCACTGCTGAAATCAGCAGTGATGTCAATAGTTTTGATTTTTCTGCATATTACACATTTTTCCTTTTTTCTGACATCACTAGAAGGAAGAGCATAGGAAGAAGTGTGGGCTTGAAAAAGGAGCTAGAAACAGAGAAGGCGTCTGAAGGTGGGACGAGGGAGACGGACAAGGGAGAAGAATGGGTCCCTCGTTACTGTTGTTATCCGATGTCAGGTTCAGGAGGGAGACATTCAGGAGCCAGATGCTTCTTGAGACTCCCCAGCAGGTGAACTTCTGTGCTGCTTGCAGTCATGCTGGACCTCTCCAGTGTTGTCATTTTTGGCAAGAACCCTGCTATTAGAGAGGAGCCAGCTCTCCATGCATCAGGGGCACAGGCACACCAGCCTCAAACAGCGGGCATCACTGGCAGAAGCATGCCTTGCAGCACCGTGCAACACTTTGCAACATCAGTGGAAGAAAAGATGTGAGAGGAGACAAAAAAGGGAAAATTAGAGTCTTCCTGTTCCCAGTGGAGACAGGATCAGGCCCAGAAGGAAGGAAAAGCCGCAGACGCTTTCGCAAAGTGGCTGCAGAGAGGAGAGCTGTCCCATTGCCTCACTGGCTCCAAGAGCAGCATGTGACTTGTCACGGCTGCAATGTCCTGGCGTTCCCACAGCCATCCTGGGCTCGGGATGAAGGCACTTCTTGGCAGCTGGCAGCTGCCACTCTCAATGCCTTAGAGAGCTTCCAGGACTGGGAACCAAGGAATTGAGAGCTTTCAGGACTGGGAACGGAGGAATTGCAGTAGGTGCCACTTGTCCAAATAAGATAAAGCCAGAAGCCTTGGCAGTGGCATTGCCACCCCTTATGCGCACTGTTGTGCCTCAGTCACAGTGAGCCTGCCAGTAGTGGGAATAGGAGAGGGTGGTGAACACAGCAAAAATGTCAACACTGTGAAATGTAAATATGTTTAAAATCTCCTACATAATCTGCCCCTAGTGCTTTCCTAAGAGTCCAATATGCCCATTTCTCTGGGCCTCTCCCTCATTACTCTCAAATTGGCCATTTCTCTATACTCTGTGGAAAAACATCAGCTGCTGCACTGGTACCTCCTCTGAAAAACAATGAGGATTGTTGGCATCGAGATGGCAAGGTAGTGCACACTGAGAGAAACTATTTGAACTACTCATATGCATTGCTGGGTTCTGAATTAACTGTAACCATTTAGAAAAGGGGCCCAGGCAGCTCACTGAAAACCTCTGCTGTTCTATGCTGGCCATTGTCTCAGACTTTATGGGGGAGATTTCTTAGGATTATTTTTGTGCCATTATATAAATTGAAGGCCTTTGTTCCATTCTGGTAATTTCAGATCCAAAAAGAGATACGGTAAAAATAGCAGGGGCCTGGGGACAGGTGACAAAGAGGATTAGAGAGATGGGAAAGCCAGTGTGTAAAAGAGATTGAGACGTAGAATTTGTCAGAGTTCCAGGGTTAGCTGCTCCTCTGACCTCTTTCTAGTATAGGGGCAGGCTCCGCTTCTTCAGGCCCCTGGTGGGAATCTGTCTATTGGTCTGTCCCTTCCCTGCAAACAGCTCCCTGACAGTTTAGAGAACCTCTCTTTCAAGGAACTCCTTTTTTAATGTCCAGCATCCTTGTGATCTTTTGACTCCTGGCCTTGGCAAAAGAAATCTGCAGCTGGACACTGGAAATAGCATCCTCCCAGCTCTGCCTGTCTTGTCATGACCCCTGCCATGCTAATTGCTAATCTGGAGACACTGTGCAGCCTTCCAGCTAGTTCCCTAATAGCTCTGCTATTATACTAAACCAACGTTTACATTCAGTAATCTCCACTGCCACCCCATCACACACCTTAGAGACTTACAAAGCAGCCCTGCATCCTCCACGAGGTGGTTCAGTGCTGGTGACCCCCACTTGAAGGCCACAGGAAGTTCCCATTTTCTGCTCCATCACCACCTATAGTCATGGGGGAGAGAGAGCTGCAATGGATGACTTATCTTAAGCCCGTATCTCAGAGTGAGACAAATTGCCCTCAGGAGGCCAGATGAGTAGCCAAGGTCAGGCACATCCTTTTTATAAAGTCGGGTTTTTGTACAGCTGAATTTGTGTTTGGGTATCTGTAGGTGACATGAGTTCACTCCCCATCTCCTACAGCCCTCAGGGGGGAGAGGGCAGAGTTTCGTACAGCTCGCAGCTGGTTAGTCACCTGCATTAGCAGGCTGTGGGGCTCACAACCAGCCACCTCCATCATCTAAGACATGAACAGTCAAGACTTGAGGGTTAGACCTGAAGGCTTAGGGAGTAGCAGACACAGCCATGAAAAGCCTGGATGGGGGAACTACATATCCTCTGCTCCTCCTGTGTAACAGGACAGGTGTTAGCAGGCAGGCAAGGGAAATTGCTTCACTCTTTCTCTCTTAAAGCTGCAGGGCTGAATGAGGATGTCCAGGAGAAGCTCGCCTGAGGCTGTACTGGTCCACAGGGAAGGTGGACTAAGTACTCCTGAGCCACCAAGAGAAAGCCACTAGGCTTGTTTCAAGCAAACCTAGAAGGCTGAATCCAAAAACCCTAGTGTCTCTTACTTATCAGGCTGTTCCAGGTTATCTTGCTGCTGTCAAAGGAAAAGTAGGCACTGATGAGTGAAGAAGTGATCAGCAACTTTAGCAAAATAGAAACCTTCTGGCTCTAAATGCCCTGATCTGGGAATGATTTTGTACCCTGACTTGATGTCATTTGGTGTCTCAACCAGTCCAAGAGAAAAAGCAAAGTGGCATAGGGATACTTTTGGCTCCCAGTTGCTTACATGTGTCAAACATCAATCTCACACCACTGAGGTCTGAGTGGCTCTCTTCCTAGGGAAGCAATCAAGAAAAAAAATCAGAAGAGAACTTCTTGTAGGGGCAACCAAATCCTTGTGAAGAGTTAATGGAGAAAGAAGTTACTGTAAAAAATACAGAATGAGTTGTGCCTTCAAGTCTCCTCAACTATGGAAATGTAAAAATCACCTCATTTTTCATTTTTCATATTAATAAGCCTGTTTTGCAAAACTGCCCTTCTTTTACACAAACATCATGGTACATACCCTCCCTTCCTTCACTGTCATAAATTATCTTGTGGATGCTCCCTGTGAAGTTGCTAGCTATTAATCTTGGCTCTACCTTTTTCTAGAGTATATCTCCTTGCTGATCCATCTTAGGCAAGCAAGACAGTGCTTTGGTCAGGGCTTTACTCCCCTCAGGGAGCATCGCTCTTGTTGGCTGTAAAGTGTCCATAACAATGCACCTTTTAATGATGTTCCCCTTTGGCTTTTACCGGGCTCATAGCAAGACTTGTACTCCATTTTCCTGTAATAACTCAACTGCCACCAGGTTGGTGTTCCTGACAGTTATATCCTTACCAAGATTTTCCTGACTTGCCCCAGCTGGAGCAGGGAGATGCAAAGTGACTGCCGTGCTCTAGGGAAGTGATAAGGGCTCACCTCTTCAGTGACCTGGAGTATTTCCACTGGGGATACGATAGGCAGCAGGCAGCAGAAGAGCACATGAATTAATGCTCCCTGCAGCTCCCTGGGGTGGTGTAATTCACTCGTTTTCCTACACATCTTTCTGCAGACCTGAGCCATACGTGGTTTGTGCTATGTTTACCACCTTAACCTCTTCCTTTAGTGGACTGTATCAAACTAAAGTCAAAGAAAATTTGTTTCCTGTACTAGATGCTCAGACAAATAGAACAACTTTTCAGCTGAGTGATTTCAGATGGTAAAATAATTGGTGAAACTATACTCGGGATAACTATATGCATGCAGAATGCAGTGAAAGCATTTATGCCCTTTACCTCCAAAGGACAGATCTCTACCCAGTAATCTACAGGAGCATTTTTGCAGGTTCAGCCAGTGGAAAGAATTCATAAACACTTGAGCGGCCCTCATGTGTATTTCATCTGGTAGGCAAGGGTGATGGGTGCGCGTGCGCACACACATGCACACATGTGCCAGCCGGTACCTAAAATTCTTTTATTGCTATATAATACCTCTGACATCTTTTTAAATATTACAGACTATACAAGCGCCTCCCTACCTTGCATATCAGAATGGGGGGGCAAGGAGGTGCAGCATGACAAGGCAAAGGCCATGTGTAAAAAGACAATATGTGGGATCCTGTTTTATTTCTACAGGTCAATACCTGATTTTGGTAAAATCTGTTAGGAGGCTAGTGTTCTTCCAAACCCAAGGCTCAGGCATGTTTGTTTCAGAGGTGAAGGTAACGCCTGCAGCAAATCAACAGCAGCCACATCAAGAACAGAAACCAGGATTTTTTTAAGAACAAAACAAAACAAAACAAAGCAAAACAAAACAAAACATCCTTTTCTGAACAGCAAGACATAGAAATGTGAGAACATCCCTTCCTGAGTTTTCGTGAGTCCAGGACTCTTGACCTCACCATGAAAATTCCTGAATCCACCAGTCTAGCAAAACTAATCTTTCTCCCCCTCTTTTCCTCTTTCTCCATCCCTCTATATAACAATTAATCATCTATAATGCAGCCCACGTTACATCTGGCATGATGATATTTTATATATTGATAAAGCAGGCTAGATCACGTAGATACTCCACACCCTCCTGTTTACTTAAATACGAGCTCTCAAAAAAATCTTGAAAATGAAAGTGGTGGGCTGAGACTGTAGGAGCACCCTGGCTGGCATAGAAGTCCTGTGGCTGACATCCAGCCTTCCACAAAAGTCATCTCACAAAGTCTTCCTTGCAAAGCCCAGCACCACCGCTCCATTGCACCCTACAAAGCAAGGAAGGTAGTCAGCCGTAAGTAAAATCTAGAGACTAAATACTGAGGAAAGGACATTGTTATATTGGGGATACTACTGTGATCTTGAGATTTTGCTGAAAGAGGAGGGTATTCCTGGACCAAGTTGAGCCCCTTCCTTTGGACATGGTCAATGGAGGAATGGCCCTGGTGGGACCACCTTCACTGGCCTATTCCCTGGTGACCATGTCAACCCATGGCACCTGGAGATGGGTAATAGTTTTTCCTGACTTGTGAATGGTTACAATTCTTCTCAAGTTTTATAAACCTTAGGGCAAAATTTTCCACTAATAACAGATAAGTGCATGCAAAGCTGTTAGCCTTCAAAACTGGGAGTGTGTATCCCTCCTATCAAGACTCAGTTGGCAGCTGCAGACACAAGGTCCAAATCTTAGGGAACTTCTCCCCAGAAAATCTAGTGCACTTTCTCATGTTTGAAGAGCTGAATCCATTGCCAACAGGGATCAAATTGCTGATAAGTAATATTCTTACTAAAGGGAGAAAAGAACCAAGGTAGAGTAGCGATACCTAATTGTTAAAATATAACTACAGCTTGAACAATTTCAGTCTTCTGGAGGAAGCTTGCTTTTCCCATCAAGCTGTATCCTTCCCTCTCAGTCTGAGATTTTTGAAAAGTTACAAGGCCTGATTTAGGCTGATCTGATCTGATCTGATGGAGTGACCTATTTCTATTACCTCTCCCTCTCTCCTCCTGCTGCTCGCCTCTCTGATGGCCACTCTGGCTAACTCCCACAGCTCTGCTAACAGCTTTTGTTATTTCAGCTCTTGGAAGAGTACCCATAATGGTGAGAACGAAACACAGTTTCTCAGCTCACAGGAATTTTTAAAGCCATTTCTCCTGTCTCACACACCTCACAGGAAGCTCTTACACAAAATCTTCTCTTTTTTCCTAGGCTCTAGACTTTGCACCCTCTATGCTGGGAAGTATTGCTGTTGATTCGATGAACCCAGGCACATTTAGGTAGAGTTAGCTGGACTAGATTTCTGTATGCTATTCCACTTGCCAGTTTTTCCCCACTTAATATTATCACTCCCATTGTAGCAGAAATGCCCCTCAAAAACATGCAAAACAATCAGACTGCAGGCTAGCCCACCGGTTCGATGTTTCTCCTCCCTTCCCTCCACCTGGCCCCAGCCAAGGGTTGCTCCTCCTGCAGGATCCCTACAGTGGGAACATGGAGGGACTGCGGGAAGCAGAGTGGGATGGGGGTTGTCCTCACTCTTGACTTGGACTACAGCAGGCTGCATACATCTGGGTAGAGCTTTTCTAGAACAAGCATGCAGCATCCTGCCAGGCTGTGAAGCTGTCAGGATCTGTCCATTCTTGGCCTTCTTTTATGACTCACTGTGAGAAACAAGCCAAAAGCTCCAGAATTTCAGGGGTTGTGCAAATCCCCCTTGTTTTTTGCCCTGGGATTAATCATCTTCTTTTATTGTTTGTTGGTGTTTTTTTTTTTCTCTTCTCTGCAAGCTATTGCCCTTTTCAAACTGCGTGACAGAACACTGCTCCATGACACAACGCCAATAAGCAAAATATTGAATGGTTAAATGCTATTTTCTAAAACAATATGGGACAGCTCACCACCAGAAAACGGACCATGGCCAGAGACACTAGGAGAAACACCATCACTATCTCAAGTCAATGCTGGCACTCGGTATAACATTGGGACTTAGGGGTCTAAGTGTCTTAAAAGAGGATTCTGAGTCCTAAGAGATATAATGAAAAAGTTTAGATTTTTTACATCTAGTGTTTATACTAGGACAAGCTGAAAGAGCTTTGAGTTTTGTTATTGATTCTGACCTAATGTGATATTGATATGAATTTTAAATGCTGCGTGTAGATAGAAAGGGTGCAATGATCAGATCAAATATAGTCTATTAATGCTAGTCCAGGCAATTTTACATTGTATAACATGATAAAAATTGGACAGGACCTTACTTGGTTCCCATGTGTGAAGCTCTAGCAGGTATGTGTTTTTTATGTTCTCATGTCTAATCAATATATCTTGTTTTTTTGTATTGGTCACAGAGTCACTGCCTAAGGACTGATGAAGCTTAAATGCTGGGGCTTTGCTTCATACTGCTGTTTTCCCTTCCATTTCTGTATAATCGCTGTCATTCTGGAGAGATTAGGTATTGTATATTGAGGAACATATTCACAGGCCTTTTGTGTTTGCTTTCATAAGAATAATAATAACAACAATAACAAAAGTACTGGTGGTAGCAATAGTACAAGCAGTAATAAAAATCTAAATACTTGTCCTGAATAGCGTCCTATTGTGTCTGCGCTTTAATCTTTGTAAATGCTGATCATCTTTTGTCTTCCTAGAGCTAGAAGATGCTTTACTCTTTCAAGTTTTTCTTCACAGAAAGTCCTTTCAAGGTTGAGGCATTGTTGGAAGCTAACAACAGTCGCTTTGAAATATATCATTTAAGCTGGAGAGTGGCAAACACCCTACCCTGTTCCTGGGAGAGTAGCTGTGCATTCACTTAATGAGGTAGCTGAAGACACCTCTGGTCCTTTTCTCACTTTGAGTCCAAATGCCAGAGGCAAAATGGTGAGCTTTCCTTGCATGTGTGCGAAGATTTCAAGCTCTGTGTCTCCATGCATTTACAGCTGTTGTCACCTTTCTGGAAGGGTCATTTTGACTTGTATAGTTATTAAATCTTGTCTCCTTTGTTCTATCCAGATCAATCCTAGGCCAATGCATTGAAGGAACGATGTCTGCTGAGAAACATTCTTTGTAAAATGGAGTACGATGATGAATACTGTTAGCAGGCAAAGGCAATATAAGCTTGACTATATTCCACTTCCTTCTGAGTGCCTGGCATCTCTTGGTGAGAGGTTAGCTGGGTCTCCATGACCATTATGCCTGTTACTATTCATGCAGAGTGGCAATAAGAGCACAACTGTACCAATTATGATAATTGCCTGGTTCAGTGGCACTGAACAGAGGCAGACAGAGAAGTATCACTTAGTGATCTTTGCATGCAAGCTACTGCAGACAAGTATATGGCAACAAGGAACTCTCCACCTACCCCAAAAGATGCCTTGACCTGAAACGCTCATTTGCTTCATATCCATGGCTGTGTCTTATGCACTACTTTCTTCACAATACACACTTCAAATATTCACTCCAAAAAGGCTCCTGGAAAAGAGGGCCTATGTAGCATCTCTGTATATTATATTTGGAGCATATGCTCAAAGAGAATTCTTATAAACTCTTCTTCATGTAGCACTTGGATAATGAGTATGCCTGAAATTCTAAATATAGGGTAAATGTCGCATGCACAGGGAAGAATTCATCCATGAGATACGTTACAGATTTATGATGCACAGCTCATTAGGTTTTGTTATCTGATTCACCAAGGTTTCAATGAAGACAGATTGCTAAACAGAAAAAGAGGCAAAGAAAATCCAGTCAATTTATTCTGAATGATCCATTCTTTCCATATGACATTGTGTTGAGGCAAGCCTACTTTAAATCAAGTCATATGCAAGTGGTTTATGCCACAGTTTGATTTGATGGTACTTAGCAGTCCTCATCAAATGGTATTTATTTCATCAAAGCAAAGGAAACAGAAACTTGTCCAGAAATTGGAAGCCCCTCTCATTAATCTAATGAGAGCTGTTCTTTCTTCCCATTTCACTTTCGTGCCTGTTGGGGACAAGAAGGGTCTTCGTTTTATCATTGTTGTCCATACAGCTATCCCACACTGCAGAATCCATGATGACTGCATTTTCGAAAGAGTATCTCCCCAGGGACTGTAATTATTCATCTTTCAGGAGACACAAGATCTATAATACACAAGTGCTGCAGACAAGAACTAGTTTACGGGTTTATCTCATGACTGAAAGTATAATCCATCTTCACTGGCATGATTTAGGAGGTGCTGCATAAGAAAAGAAAGTAAGTGGGTCAACCCCATTTCAACTTGTATTCCCTTGTTCTCATAGGTCTTATTCTTCTGATTTCTCATTGAAGAGAATTAACGCTTGAGTGAGCAGAAGAAATGGGCCCTATTTCCTGTATCCTGCAACACACCTTGTAGCCATTAAGATCGTGCCTGCAGGTTTGGACTCCCTGCGAGCTTTCCTTCCCCAGCAGTGACCCAGCCTGACATCACCTCTGCTATGAGCAAGCAGAACAAGGAAGCCCTGCTTCTGATGGAGATGGCTTGAGACTTGAAAATCTTGACATCTCCAAGACTTACGAATCAAGCTGTTAATAGAGAACTTGACTGTATTAATGGGATTTTCCTAATGATTAAATAGCAGCCTAAGCCTCTGAACAGGGATGCCCAAGATTCTCATGTTCCTCCAGTGAATAATACCTTAAGACACTTTCTGGTGTCTCATACTTACTCTTTTCACAACAAGTCAGTCATCTCTCACTATCACCACTGTAGCCCTGTAGCAATTACTGCTACTCCTTTCCCAGGAAAGTTTATTCTGAAGATGGGACTTAAGGTAGCTTAAGCTTCTTGGAATGTAATTCAGCATCTAAAGACACTTAAGACATGACGTTCCCATCTCTCCATGCATCTCAGTTTGGAAGGCCAGGCTGGGTGTTTAAAAGAAAATCTGAATGAGCATGGCTCCAAACTGAGAATTTGTCTGATAATAATATGATATGTGCGACCATATTGCCTCCTAAGCACTTACTTTTTCACCTTCATCCCCACATATTTCTGATTTCCATGTATGCTAAAGTCTCCACTGTAAACAACGCATTCCTCTGTGTTCGTTCTCCCCACACCCTACAATAACCATCTGTTTTTCCTAAAGGGTAAACATAGCTTGTCTTTTTCATTCTGAGACATAAAATGTTACTCAACAACCCCAAAAGATGTGCATTTTTTACACAAACCTTGTTCAAATCTACTTTCTGTCGTCTTACATACAGCCTTGCCTCCTTAAAGGGCACCAAGTACTACCCAAAAAAGCTAATAAAGGATTGCTAGCATAGAGAGCACAGGGTCTCTAACATCAGGTACATTAGGAAGCAGGCATCTGTCCTGGGTGCTCACATTGCAAAGTATTTCAAATAACCAGAGTCAGACAGGCAGGAACAGCTAAACTGTACTCTAGACATCTAAATTTAAGGATCTGCGTTTCTCTTGATGCAGTGGCTGACATTATTGATTCTGAAAGCCTTACTTTTGCCATTAGAGATTAAAACAGCTCTGCTGGGTCTCTGCAGGTAAAAGAGACCAAAAAGCTCTTAACATACCAGTTCGAAGGTACAAATTACAAACAGCGGATTTAAAGGACCTAAATCCAACCACTGCAACTTTAGCTATCTGAAGCTGTAGTTTGTAAATGCCCCTAAAATATAATAAGATGGATGGAAACCCTAAATCTAAGCTTCTTTGAACATGTAAATCCAAATATCAATGTTGCCCCTTGAGGCTGTCTCTGATTTGGAGCCTGTTCGCTTATTAAAGGCATTCCAGGTAGACAGTGCTGGTATATCAAGCCACCAGTCATTTGTTAGGCAGAATTACTGATTTTAGTAGGTAGTCACCCTTTGAAATAAATCTCATGATCTCACCAATATTTAGGAAAAATATCCTTATATCTAATATTTATAACTCATTCAATTTATATCATCTGAAGTGAACTTAGTTCAAAATAAACCTTATTTATTTTTCACCATTTCACATCAGTGAGTGAGCTGGCTGATTTATACGACCATTTGTATCACCATAGTGTCTAGGAGAATTTGCTCACAATAAGTACGTTCACTTTCCTGGCTCATGTGGACTATCATGCAATTGGAGCTTGCAAACACTGCAAGGAAATAATCACACGCAAAAAATAAATATAAATTAATTAGATCATTTTCATGAGTCCCACGTTTTGCCACACAAAAAAAACAACCCACAACTAAATGAAATATTGGGCCTCGCCTACTCAGACCTCGCCTACTCAGACCATACCCCTTAAATAACATAGTCCTTCCAAAAATATAGCTCATTTATTTATTCTAAAAGCCTTTCAGGTTTTCAGCTCACCTTCATTTTCATGCAATTTTAGGATGGTAAATTGTGGCAGGAGTTTATTTGTCTGGACTCATACATTGCTGGTTCCCTGTATCTGCCTCCCGTGTTACTATAGTTTCTCCCTGATACCTACCCTTCTTTGACATTTTTCTGGGAAGCTGACCACTGTGCTTCAATTTATTAAGCCCTCCCCATGAAGATATCAATTGCCTCCTGGCAACAGGAACATTATATATCTTTGGGGGACAAGCGTATTCAAGAAAATTTTCTGAGTGAGATACGCTACTTGCTGTTAGCTCTTTAGAAAGGAGGATGCTATTTACCCTTTCTTTTATCAAAATTATACAAAGGCAGAAACACTGTCTTTTCTGTCAAAATGGTAACTCACAGAGAGGTGAAGAGCCAGTTTTAGAACAGACATGTACAACAGTTGTGTCCTGGTTTTTCAGAGCAAAGAAATCTGTTGAAGGGGAAAAGCACACATGACTCTCTGCCTCTGACACTTCGCAGTTTTGGTTGTGAAATTTGCTTGAAACCCTAATGCAGCCAGGACCCCCAGACACCAGGGCCACACTCACTGGTTTTTACATACTATCCCTTGTTTACATGGAGGAAAACAGCAAACTTAGTCTTGCCAATGATTTTAAAGAACTGAACTGGGGTGTTTGGGACATTATTAAAGGACTAAACTCTAATTCATAAACAAACGTGTTCTTGATTCAAATCTGTTAGTGACAAGAGGTTGCAGTCATTGCAGTGCTGAACATGTGCATTCACATGACTCTATGAATTACAAAAATAATTTTTTTAAGAATATACATTGCAAAACTGACACTAACTGGACACCTCATTTTCTGGCACCAAGACATAGAATAAGGAATTAATGGGCAGAAAGGAAACACAGAAGATCAGTAACAAGACAAAATGATGTGACACTGCATCCAGAGAACTTGTAATCCAGTTCTGGAGTCATATAAAAGCTTAAATATAAAGAGTGAAAGCTGAAACAGAAAATGCCCTGGCAGACACTAACTTGTGAAGCCACAAGCCGGCTTGGGCCAACACCACAGGCCCCACTCCTTTAGGACTGTTTGCACAAAAAACCTACCTCACAGCTGCCTCCATTGTCCCCTTATTGCCCTGATCTCTTGTGAGGATATCCCCAGGATCTGGCAAAGAGCAGCTCCTTGTCTGTGCAAGGGTGTTGTTCAGCTGTTAGCAGCTGTGAGCAGCTGTGAGCAACTGTTCCTGTGCAGCTTGCAATCTAATTTAAAAAGAAATAGAGGTTGTTATAATGAACGATAGTAGGGAGAGAGCAAAGGTAAATTGTAATAAAACCAATGCTTTTAGTGCCAAATAAAGGTCTTCATGCCAAAAGTTGCTTCCCATTGCCTGTTTCTACAGCATTGAGCAGGATGCTGCCTGGCTTGAGGACAGGATATTCTGCTAAGGAGGCTGTCACAGTGGGCAGCAGCACACTGGCTGTCAGGTGAGGTGAAATCCCTGGAGAAGCAACGAGAGGGAGACATCGCTCCTCCCCAGCAGCAATGTGGCATGGCGGAGCCCCTGGGTACAGAGTGGGAAGCATCACAGTGCAGATGAAGAAATGATTGGGAGGATAATGAGGTCTGTCTGTAGCAGGAAGCAAAGTCTAAATCAGGGTTTTGGGATTATAGAAGAAAGGAGATTTTCCTAAGAACCTACACAGGACAGTAAGGAATTCATAGATCTTGAGAAGCAAATGAAAGTTGCTGGATAGGAGCAAAGAGTGAGCACCCTTCTAGCAACCAGCTTTGCTTTCAAGCCTTCAGTATTCTGGTTTGTTCTGCTCCAGCTCATTCTTGTTGTGGCTTAATTTGTTGCAGCTTTTTTTTTTATTTAGCTGTGCACATTTGTGTAATAAAGCACAGCTTTGGACCTCAGATACCTTTCTTGTCTTTTAACATGCTCGCTTAAAAGAAAATGAGAGGTGGATCCTTCTGAAAGTGTCAGCTAATTTGCTGGGTCAACCTAATGATACAACTAATGGAACCAAAAATGAGGCCAAATCAAACAGACTTTGCAAAGCTGTACATCAAAGAACACATAGCAACTGATGTGTAAGGCTTTCAGTAGCTTGCCACTGCGAGTTAACCAGGTAATCTACTAAATCTAGAAATACTCTCCGTTTCACAGGCTGTTGGATCTGCTTTGAATGGCAGATAACTGGAAAAAAGTAAGATGGGATGAGTTGTCCATTCATGCATTCTTGGAAGAGACAGTCCCTGGCTGTTAAGTCAAAGGCCCTATGTGCGATGGTACAGTGAAGTGATTTCACAAGACAAAAATGTGGGCTTAGATACCTTGCTGACCACCATTTGTGGTTAAGTGAAAGGACATTCATCACTGGAAAATATTAATAGCTAGTCTTGAGGGAAAAACAGTGGAATACAGTCAGCATTAATCACATCCCTGACTCTATCGCAGGAGCCAAGAAGAGGTCATTTTTGTTCCATCAGGAACATCTTGGTACTTAAGGGAAAAAATGCATTCACACTTAAAGGTTTCTGTGGTGTAACCATAGAGATGTGTTAATGTAATAATCACATACAGCCATGCAGGGGCTTGTGGTGTTTTGTGCAAAGGGAGTTAGCAAAGTCCAACCTTTCTCCACACAGACTTTATTTTTAAGTGTAAAGATAAGCAAATATGTAAGTTTTACAAAAACAGAGTTTTTATTTAAAATTTAATAAGCTTAGTTCCACTAAAAATTATTTTCTTTGTCGTCTAAATTTGTGCCAGGATCTCCACATGGTGCAAATCAGTGCACCCAGGGCAGCTCTGGGGATTTGCACCTGCTAAGAAACCAGTCCATCACTTCCTCAGAGCTCTGACATTTTGAGGACCATGCTACAACACACACAGCAATTCTGAAATGCCAGAGTGATCCCACTTTATCACTACATGATCCTGCTGAGCACACTAACAAAGCTCGGTTTCTCCATGTACATGCAGTGTACATTTCAGCATGCAAGTTTATTTTCCTGCAATGACAGTTTGCCTCCTTCTCTAATTTTGCCAGGAATTACAAAGGGCCTTGATGCATATCATCAGGTGATACTGGCTCAGCAAACTGATTTGTTACAGCTTCTGGATAGGATCAAAATTCTTTACACTAATCACGTCCTTTGATAATTCCAGAGAGTACTGCTCTCAGGCGCAGTGTGGAACCACAAATACAAATATTCTTAGTGTCCAATAGCTTTATGCTACGGTGAGATATCTTAATTGACAGTTTCTTTGCTGATGTGTACACATGTACTGTTAACATTATACTGAGCCATACTGAGCAGGCATAGTAAAACCCAGAAGAATGCGCTATTTTCCATATTTGTAAGAAGCGAGCCCACCTCTGTGGGAACCCATCCCCAGCACAGCACAGAGACATCTGGTAGTTAACAGCAAAGCCACAAATCATCTCTAACCTCACCTAAACAAAGCCCAGCTGATCTAATCTACTGCTGGTGACAGCCTGCTTTGAGTTGCTCTAGGTGGCCCCTAGCAGTCCTCCAGCAGCCAACAGGAAAAAGAAATCCTTCTGGACTTGAAATGAACAGGGGGTATTTGGGGAGGGGGTTGGGAAAGGAGTTTAAGATTTAAAAAATTACACAAACATTTCTAACTCATCCAGGAATCTGTCCCCTTTAATCTTGAAAACATATTTCATTTCCAGCTCTCTGACATGTTCAAAAGCATTATTTCTCTAAAAAGTGCGAGGATAATTACCTGTCTGGGCATGAAAAAGTATTATGCTACCTTTAGCTGGTTTCCATTCTGTATATCCACATAACTCCTGTGAGTTTGTGATTGCCGATATACACAGTGTACAGCAACAATATGTTAACTTGTTTTTCTGCTCCTAAAAGGGTTGTTAGTTGTTTCTTTCCTGAACTGTGGCACCACAAAATATATATTGTACTCACTGGCAGGCAGTTCTCTGATCTTCCACTGCTTTCAGCTTACAGTAGCACTATTGGCTTATATCTGTATTTCAGCACTGAATAAGCACGCACTGATGAGTACGGAGCCCTGTGTATACAAGACTGCACTTCTACATGGCTCCAACTTCCTTGCCCTGGCAGTTGATGCCACATGGCTCTGAAGTTTGCTTCGGCTATGCTCATCCCATCACGGCCGCAGAATGAGGAAAATGTGGACAATTTTTCAGAGACCTAGAGCATGGCCTAGATAATCCCCTCTTCCCCAGGTTGTTATGTCCCCTCCAGGAACTTCATTTACCCAAAGGAGCTGACATAAAATGTAGGGAACAGTCAGAGCTCTGACTGAGCTCCAATTCATGTACATACCACCAGTAGTTAAGAGCAATAAGGAAAATCGTATTGAGTATCCGCACTCAAGCAGGGAAGTAACTTTTTCCAAACTTTATTTTCACAAAGGTGTTTGGGCTCTTAATAGCAGCACCTGAAGGACTGGAAAGTAAAGAACTTGCTTCAAACATAGGCAGATCTGGGAACTTCGTACAGTCACATTATTTCAAGAGAACTGTGTGATAAATGAGAGTATGGTGAGTGCTAAACAAAGGTGATCTGTTCAAATAATGTCACAGCCTGAAAGAAAATACCACTATCAGGACTAGTCAAGTGTGCGTCCGTCACAACTAATAGCTCGTGTCAATCCTCCCTGAGTGACAAGCCTTGTGCTCTGGGGCAGGCAGAGCAGCACGCCAGCCCAGCAGTGGCTGTGATGCTCTGAGTGACTGCAGCGAGGCAGTGCACCAGCTGGGACCCTCCAGCTGGCCGGGGGGCTGCTGCAGCCCCAGGGGCTGTGAACAAGGAGGCACAGGAGCAGGACCGGGGGAGTCAGAGCACTGGTAAAACATCCCTAAAAATACAGGTCACAAGCAAATGCTAAACTAATATGAGGAACCAGTTCATTTATTACTTGACAGCTGTAACGGGTGGGGTTGGAGAACGACACATCTACAGGTCCCTGAAGAACTTGCACTGCTGCTGTCCACAACAGCATGGATGGTATTAGCAAATATAAAAGTATTAACAGCACTGCAACTTTGGCAATTCTCATTAAAAAACAAAAAAAAACCAAAAAAACCAAAACCAAACAAACAAAAAAACCCAACAAAAACCAAAAAACCTTAGCTGAAAAAGGTGCAGTGGGAGAACTGTGAATTTCCTTCCTTTTCTTGGTTTAAGCCATGCCCAGTTCAAGTTACATGAACACATGTATCTTGGATCTGTAAGGGCTTTGTTGTGGTTACCAGAAAAATAGAAAGGAATGACTGTGCTGGTGATTTTTTTTCAATTATGAAATAAAGGGTAAATGACTATAAAAGATGAGTGACTTGTACAGAGAATATGTAATATTTTTCCTTCTTTTCCTGACTATTGCCCCTGTATTCACATAAGTAATTGAGCAGAGACTGCACCAGCCCTTACAATCCCTCTTCAAGGCACTTTAGAATCATAGAATCATAGAATCATAGAGGTTGGAAAAGACCTCTAAGATCATCGTGTCCAACCGTCAACCCAACACACCATGTCCACTACACCATGTGCCTAAGGGCCTCATCTACACGTCTTTTAAATACTCCCAGGGATGGGGACTCCACCACTTCCCTGGGCAGCCTGTTCCAAGGCCTGATCACTCTTTCAGTAAAGAAATTTCTCCTAATATCCAATCTAAACCTCCCTTGGCGCAACTTGAGGCCATTTCCTCTCGTCCTATCGCTAGTTACTTGGCAGAAGAGACCAAAACCCACCTCGCTACAACCTCCTTTCAGGTAGTTGTAGAGCACGATGAGGTCTCCCCTCAGCCTCCTCTTCTCCAGGCTAAACAACCCCAGTTCCCTCAGCCACTCCTCATAAGGCTTGTGCTCCAGGCCCTTCACCAGCTTCGTTGCCCTCCTCTGGACACGCTCCAGCACCTCCATGTCCTTCTTGTAGTGAGGGGCCCAAAACTGAACACAGGATTCGAGGTGCGGCCTCACCAGTGCCGAGTACAGGGGCACGATCTCCTCCCTACTCCTGCTGGTCACACTATTTCTGATAAAGGCCAGGATGCTGTTGGCCTTCTTGGCCACCTGGGCACACTGCCGGCTCATGTTCAGCCGGCTGTCGACCAGCACCCCCAGGTCCTTTTCTACCAGGCAGCTTTCCAGCCACTCTTCCCCAAGCCTGTAGCGTTGCATGGGGTGGTTGTGGCCGAAGTGCAGGACCCGGCACTTGGCCTTGTTGAACCTCATACAGTTGGCCTCAGCCCATCGATCCAGCCTGTCCAGGTCCCTCTGCAGAGCCTTCCTACCCTCCAGCAGATCAACACTCCCGCCCAGCTTCGTGTCATCTGCAAACTTACTGAGGGAGCACTCGATCCCCTCATCCAGATCGTTGATAAAGATATTGAACAGGACCGGCCCCAGTACTGAGCCCTGGGGAACACCGCTCGTGACCGGCCGCCAACTGGATTTAACTCCGTTGACCACAACTGTCTGGGCTCGGCCGTCCAGCCAGTTTTTTACCCAGCGAAGAGTGCACCTGTCTAAGCTGTGAGCCGCCAGCTTCTCCAGGAGAATGCCATGGGAGACAGTGTCAAAGGCTTTACTGAAGTCCAGGTAGATCACATCCACAGCCTTTCCCTCATCTACTAGGTGGGTCACCTGGTCATAGAAGGAGATCAGGTTGGTCAAGCAGGACCTGCCTTCCATGAGCCCGTGCTGGCTGGGCCTGATCCCCTGGTTGTCCCGGACATGGCTCGTGAGCGCCCTCAAAACGAACCGCTCCATGATCTTCCCCAGCACCGAGGTCAGGCTGACCGGCCTGTAGTTCCCTGGATCCTCCTTCTGGCCCTTCTTGTAGATGGGCGTCACATTGGCAAGCCTCCAGTCGTCTGGGACTTCCCCAGTTAACCAGGACTGCTGGTAAATGATGGAGAGTGGCTTGGTAAGCTCCTCCGCCAGCTCCCTCAGTACCCTCGGGTGGATCCCATCTGGCCCCATAGACTTATGAACGTCCAGGTGGCGTAGCAGGTCATTAACTTCATCCTCTTGAATTATGGGGGGTTTATCCTGCTCGTCGTCCTTGTCTTCCAGCTCAGGGGGCTGAGTACCCTGAGGATAACCGCTCTGACTACTAAAGACTGAGGCAAAGAAGGCGTTGAGTACCTCAGCCTTTTCCTCATCCTTGGTGGCAACGCTCCCCCCCGCATCCAATAGAGGATGGAGATTCTCCTTGGCTCTCCTTTTGTCATTAATATACTTCTAAAAGCATTTTTTGTTGTCTCTCACAACAGTGGCCAGGTTGAGTTCTAGCTGGGACCTTTGAAGGAATGAGAACTCATTTTGTCTTGTTTGCAGACAAACTTTGCAGTTCTGAAGGTTCCTGTCCCAGAAAATCAGATTTATGAAATAAAACAACCACAGGGGGAATGCGAGTCTGATGGAGGAAGAAGGGAGTGAAGGCTGATTAGGTTAATGGTGTGTCCACAGTGTTAACCGTGTTTAAACTGAGGCCACGGAACAGGGCAATGTCCTTACCAGGCCTCCTTGATCAGTCCCTGTAGAAAGAAAGCGGAAGAAAGGGAAAAAGATAAATCCAAAGAAGAAACATGGTGGAAATAGTGCAGAGCATGGTAGAAAGAGAAAGAAATACAGGAACAGAATGGAGGAAGAGAAAATGCTGTACCAAAAAGCAGGCAATGAGCTGCACAATATTCCATGTAACAGGGATCGGTCAGTCCAGCTCGTGGTTTGTTCTTCTACCCTTCTTAACTGCACAGGGTGCCTATTCAATGTATTAAAAAATAGGATGTATTTCTTTATTTTAGGTGGGTTTTTTAAGTTCAGACCGCCTTTAAAGTGCATTAGGAATCCTTTAACACCTGACAAAGAGGAAAGGCCAGTTACAGTTCTTCCTCCCCAATACACCCCGTCTTCAGCACCATACTCTCTGCCCCCGAAAATACATGGTAAGAAAGAGCATTCTAATCTCTATGGACAATTGACTTCAATGGGCTTCAGATTGCTTGAGCCATTCACTTTTGTATTCTAAAGAAACCAAGAGAAAGTGTGTGAAGATCAGAGGCAGCTGAATGTCTTTATGTGTAAAATAACTTGAAAGGCAGGGCTTAACCCAGCAAAAGTAAGAGGAAATTCACAGTCCACCTACTCTATCCCGCCATAGGTTTGTAATTGTGCCACTTATGATAAAACTAAAAGAAAAAAGTTAAAATTACATGGGGAAGGGAGGAGCGTCATGAGTCTGAACTAAAAGCCTGAAAAAATAATTTCAGGACTTCAACTGTCCCTACTGATTTCCTTTTAAGACTGACAGTATGTGGCATTATCTTACTCTTTCTCCAAAGGAAAAATATGACACTGTATTAACATTAAATTAATCAGAGGAGCCAAATATATCTGTACAACTTATCTGCATCTCTCTATCTCAGAAAACTTTCTACCCCAACTGAGCACCAGCTGGAAGAGAAATTCTTGCAATGGAGCCCTTTCTGTTTAATCCCTTAATCTTCTCAACATCCTCAAACAGTAGGGTTTCTCTCCTAAACCCAACTGGAAAGCAACATCTGCACTGCTGAAGGAGAGGAAGCACCAGAAGGCAAGCCACTGAGGTCTCAGCTCCCTCTCTCCCACTCAATAGTTTTCTCTTGAAGATGCTTGTAAAGGAACAGTTTCTGTTTCATGGCAATGACACAGACCAGACAAAACCCAGGGGCTGAAATATTTTCTATTTCTGAGCAGTTATGCCTCCCCATTCTTATGCTATGGCAAAGGCAGAGGAACTTTAAATGCCAACAAGATCACAGAGATGGATTAACCCACAGAGATGGATTAATCCTTAAGTTTGTTATGCCCTGAAAGTTACTAGCTTTCCTCCCTTCAACCACCCTGAAAGTTACTAGCTTTCCTCCCTTCAACCACCCCTTAGTTGGGGGGCTGCCTCCCAAATGCTAGGCCCCAACTTCATGGGTCTCCTGGTTAACCCAGCCTTACAAAATCTTGTGAGAACTCAGGCACAGCGCTCACAGTCTGGCTATGTCTTCTTGTGGTCTAATAGAAGGAGGAAAATATCCCTCTCTAATTAGAATTAGATGTAGAACGTGTATTAATGTGTAGAATTCCTATGTATTAATGTCTTCTAAATACCAAATCATCCTCATCTCGGATGACCAGATGGGTCACAAATGTCACTCACTTCATTCTGGTCTCTCTTTGAATATCTGACTTGTTTCCTCCCTGTCTCTTTTATTTTCCCTTTTTCATTTCTCATAATGCTGCAGTACAAGTATCTGTTGCAGAAAGAAGAGGTGACTGTAGCTAGTCTTACGCTGTTAGACTGACCTGTTTCTGAAACAGCACCCACAGCCAATTAAGGCAAACTTCTTACCAATGCCCAAGAAAATTTTCACAGAAATTCTCCACACTTCCTTCTTTAATAACCCTCCAACTTTATAATAGTCATCACTTCCTCTGGAGAAGAGAGCCTGACCCATGCAATACCTTAGGGTAAAAGCTGCTTTTTGGAAGAAATACGAGATTGGGAGTCAAAATTGGGCATATGCTGAAAAAGGCAGGTGCACAGTGGTAAGAATACTTCCATTCTTCCATCTGAAGTCTGTAATTTATCATAGGATGTACTGGATATTCAGGGGACTAGGGACATACGTCTACAAGCAGCCCTGGAGCCCTGTGAGCATATGTAGGGCAGAGTGCCTGCGGGTATTCTCTTCATCCACGTGATGCTGACAATAGTAACCACCTTCTCTGGAGAACAAACCCCACTTTCCAGGTTGTGTGTGCCCAAAAGAGACCACAGCCTTGAGGCAGACCTTCTTATCCCCTCTCTCTTCCAGCTGAATCCATCACACAGAAGACACCAGAGCATCCCAGTCTCTCAAATCAGGTTAATAGAACATACAAATAATAACTCAAAGATAAGTAAATTATTTCAATGGGGAAAATTCAGGGTGAGTGGATGAAACATTAACTAGAAAGGCTGGTAAACAACCTTCCCTTTATCCACTGGGTCCTGGAAATGTAGGTCCATTAGTCCAGTCCTTGAACAAGGACTTCAGTGGCTTCCTGAGCCAGACAAATCCCATCGAGGTTTGGCATTAAGCCTGCTACCCTGTCACAGACAGGCCTCCTTCTTCTCTCAAGAGCTTCTAGTCTGCTCCCTGCTTGCTGCCACTTTTGCCCACTGCCCACCCCACCCTTCATTCAGGAAAGCTGTGCCATGCCCACCTCTTCTCAGGGAAAAAGCAATTGTCCTCCTTCATCTCTTCTCCTGAGGTTTTGGCTTGACCCAGAGGGCAGCAATGACGAACTTCTCACTGTCATAAGCTCTGTAACATAATGTACAATACACAGTAGTGGGCAACAAATAAATTAGACAAGCAATACTTGTGTTCCAAGGTTGTGGTATACTCTGCTGTTTTTACCTCTGCAGTGTTTCTAGTGGGCGTCTTCAGAAAGCCAGAGTTAATGCAACGGTTCATGAGAAATGGAGTGCAATTAATGAAGGCTCCTGGAAGCATGCAAGGCAGGAAAATTGATCTTTGCAAACCTTGGCCTTAGCCTGGAAAGAAGTGGTTTATGATCACGATGCTTTTTGACCTGTCAGCATCATGGTAGTATATAACAAAGGCGGCTGCTGTTCCTCCCTGGAGCTGCATTGGAAAGAACAGTGGGTTAAGGGGCAGAGGGCACTATATTGCCCCCTCAGCTATCCAAATACAAAACCAGATACACTGCATGGCCAAGAAGAGTTTGTAAAGTAACAGCTTAGCACTGTTGTTGACACACCAGCCCAGTAAGAGTCCCCATGCTGTTGCATTCAGAAGGTCAGATACCTTCCCTCACTGTATCTTAACCAGGAGGCTCTGTGGTGAACTCTGATTTGTGGAGACAGTTTTCATTTCTGTCCTGACCCAGATCCTGAGTCTTTTCTCCAATCTGGCATGAAATTGGAGGGCTCAGAGGCCACTTTGCTCTATTGTTGGCAGCTAGACTAGCCAGAGAGAGGTGGAGTGGAACGGTTGCAAAAAAAGCATGTCTCAGAAATTGATACCTTTACCTGGGAAATCCTAAAACGCTGCTGTATAATCTGATGGTGCCAAGGACACGCAATACACTGCCCTTGGGAGCAGACAGCTCTGCTCTGCTGAGGGCTTTAGTGGAATAGTGTCAAGTAGTGATGTAAGCACACGCATTTCTCGCTTCCAGTTCTCTTGATCCCATTGCTTTGATTTCCAGATTCAGTACTTTGAGGCTGAGAATAGAAAAGAACAAGTTATGGGAATATTTTTTTTTCTTTCTTTTTTTTTTTAAATCAAAATCTCTGCAAGTGTGCTGAGAATGGGGGGGTTCTGCTACAACATTATTACCGAGACCACTTGTGACACTTTCTCATTAGCCTGTGTAATGGGAAGCCAATCTGCTGCTCAGGAAGCAGCACTGCGAATGATTTTCAGCCACAGATGATGCAGCCTGGCTTTGAACTGCTCAGGCCTTGTTGTAACAGAAGCACCAGCAATATTCATTTAATGTGCATTGACCTTTCCGTGACCTGGGAGACAGAGAGGGCTCCTGCTCTGGCTTATTACCATGCCTTTTTCTGTAAAGGTTTCTGCTTGGCAGACTACAAAGAGGAAAATATTAAATTCTGTCTGCAAAAGGTGCAGAGTTTGTTTGGCTTCAGCACAGCTGGGGGAGAGAGCAAGCTTGTTTATTTTTCCCCTCCTGTAGCCATGCTGAGGACACATGCCAACTTTTGAACCTTAAAGGGCAGTGATATGGGGTGAGGGCAAAGGAGAAATCTGGACAATGGGTGCCCCTAGGGCATTAAAAATAACTATTTCCCTCACCTTCTGTTGCTGCGAGGCTCACACCACTTGTCACTCACCAGGAGACCTGTATCACACAGGATGGACCTGGGGATGACAGGAAGTTCCTGTTGTAGACCAATCCATTAAGTCTCATGCTTTGGACATGAAACTCTGAACCGCCTCCTGCCTCATGCTGCCTCTGCTCCTAAACTGATATCACTTGTATGTGCAGTTGCAGAGCCACAAGCTTTTCATTTCCGTGTCCCGTCATAGGAGAAGAGAGACTGGGGATGTGCCGTGATGTGAGTCCCCTGACCCCGAAGAAGCCTGACATACTACACAGTAGCAAGCCAGCACTGCCATAGCACCCAATGGACCAGAATTTGAGCACTCACAACTCAGTCATAAATGAGGAGAAGGGGAAATATAAGACAGATGTGAATGGGCATGAAGAAAACGTGTCTTCCCTGCAAACTAACCAGAACTCAAGGGAAGAGATCACAAAGAAGCAGAACACAAAATAAAAGATTACTGCTTGGCCAAAAGCTTAAGACTGCATACTTGAGTTGGATAAGCCTTTGCTGACAATACCACAAAATCATCACAGTGCCCAGCTGGGCCAACCATGCCTCAAGACCTGATGCCATAGTTTTATCTCATTTGCCATTAGAAGACCACTTTTGTTCTATTTGTTCCCATTCCATCCTGTTTTATGCCTTCTTGCTCTACAGATTACTCTGAAAATTGAGAAAAACACACTGCAGTTTCAGTTGCCACATTGTTGTCATCATACTTCCATTTCCTTGTTGGCCTTTCTTGCTTCTCCAGTTTATGGATTTCTGACCCACTCATGTGGCCTTTGTTTTGTTCTCTGCACTGTATGCAAGGGCTTAGGAGAACTCATCCAAGAAGCAAATGGGCATTTGTCAGAAATATCTATGCAAAGACAGAGCAGGATGAAGCCAGTGATGTCTCAGAGACCCTGCCCTGGATGCGAAAGGGTTGTGCCATGTTGAACTGCTCTGACATCAGATGATGCTGATCATGCAAGCAAATGTTGGACTGGTGCCCACTGCAAAGGAGCTGTGAAGAAAGGTCTCACTTTTCCAAAGTGCTGGCCGATTAGCTGCAGGGCTGTGAACTCTTCCTCTAATATACGTGCACAAACTGTGAGATTTAGCAGGAGTAAGGATTTCATTCCTGCTATTTATCCTATGTAGAATCAGAAACCCAGAAAGAAGGAGCTAAATGTGTTTCTGGTAATATATCAGTTTAAACCAATTGCAGAGTCACAGGACAAAGCCTTGCTGCACAGAAAGCCCAAGAGGGGACAACACTAGAGCCAATTGCACTTGCCTGCTAACTGTGGCACTTCTAAAGCTCACCTCTCAGTGCTACTGCCAGCTGCTTTTTTTGTCAGCAAGCTTGAATATCTACATAAAATTAATAAAAAACAAATGTTTGTTCCATTAATTTCTGGACTTGGTATTTCTGGCATTTCTGGTATTTGGCCTCCAGTGTGCAGAAAGAGCGCGCGCCCCCCCCAGTTCTGTACAGGCTCCAAGTTTGATCAGCTCAGTATAATCTCTGCCCTCTGTTCTGAGATCCTCCCATGGGTCCTTGCCCCAATTTGAGATCAATCTGAACATATCCTCTAACAAAATGACTATACCTGATCTCAGCACACTCCTGCTCCACATTCTGCTAAGTTGATTATAGAGCTAATTGGACACAGGGAACAAAGCAATTTAACTTCCCTAGAAGATGACAGCACTGAAATGCCCACAGCCATTGAGAGTAGCTCTATGTAGGAGCTAATTTTTCCACCTCACTTACCACAGGCAGCCTTCATGCACTGGAAGTTTTAGGGCAATACTTTTCATCAGAAAAGAAACAAAGTGCTCAGAAGCACACTGCACCAGCCCAGGACATTAATTTGCTCACTCTCTAATCTATGTTGAGCTGTGCCCCAAATCGCCCTTTTCACCACTGGGAAACCTAAGAGCCAGCAGCATTACAGCTCCTAAGAAAAAAGATGCAGAAGATGGAGTAAGCACACTGCTGCTCTCTAAAGATAGCCGAGGAAAACGGGATGAGAATAGAAAAAAAGGAAAGACTAAGCATTTGGAGAAAACTAAAGAGGAAGAAAGGCAGACAAGAGGAAAGGCCTCTCCTTTGCTGGTGGTGTTCATTCCTGGACATGCAGAGCAATGGCACTGAACAACTTTAGGAAGGACTTTCTCATCACCTGGCAAGAGGCTGCTGAGCAAGGGGGGAGCTGAAGGCTGCTCCTGAAGTAATCCCTATGGTTTCCGAAGCCTTTCAAAGGACTTGTTTCCTCCTGGTACTCAATGATGCTGGTCACCCTTGGGTGTGACAGGGAGGGGACCTTTTTTAAAAAAGTTTTCGTCTCTTGAAGGTCATCCCAAACACCACTCTGAAGACAATGACAGAGGTAAATGTTGTTTCAGCCTCACCCACGGGCTCCAGCAGAGAGAACAGCAAATCCTGCTGTTTTCCGTGGTACCAAGGAATTACTCCCTTGTGAAAATAGGAAAGCAGGTATACCCAAAACGTCTAAGCCCATCATGTGACTTCAGCCCCACCAGACACCTAAGCCCTGTTCATAGCCATCTTCCTGCAATGGGTGTGGGGCTCTGTGGTGGGGGCAGGGGAAAGGCCTCCTTTCTCAAGCACTGCCCTAGGAAACGCAACCTGTTGTGCATCAGCATGTCACCCCCTTTCCCAAACAAAGAGCAGCTGGGAGAAAACCTCTACCCCTAAATGTAGATTTATTAACACTCAGCACCAGGAAAGTCAAGGTCAAGGGTTAAAGCTCGCCTTTATCCATCACCTCTTGATATGACCTTGGTGGAGCTTTTTGCAAAGGGCAGGGACAGTTGACGCCGTAATGAGCTGCTCTTCCCAGGAGACTCAGCATGATGAAAAAGTACAGAACATCCACCTTCATGTACCAGTGCAAGAATACAGGTTTGATTGGTAATAAGTTTCCCATTAAAAATACATGGGAATTTACCTCAGAGAGACAAAGAGTAGACCCCACAGGATAAAGTCTGTTCAGCCAGCTTTTAATGAAGGCAATTACATCCATGTATTTGAGGCTTTCCTTCCTCATTCTTCTCCAAAGAAAACAGGCTTATTTCATGGAGGAAAACTGGAATGAAAAATAAATTCACAACTGTTGTTTCTTAACTGGGTCGATTACATTTTGGTATTTGAATGACAGTGTTTTTAATACAACTAAGGTGGTACATATTTGATATTAACTTACATGCAGGTATAATAGCTACTTTTCAGAATGAAATGTTTTTTAAATTCTGAGGAGATTAATAGTTTCTAAAGAAACTAGGAAAATACAACTTGGGTGGTCACTGAGACCATTAATTTTAATGAGTTAGCCAATTTATTGAATCATACAATAAGGATCTAATGCTGTGTTATCTTGAGGAACTACTGAGGTGTTTATTAATCTTTCAATCAAGACTCGATATCACAAGTTTTGTTGTTTGTTTGACCTTAAATTCAAAATACAGTAAACAATCTGCTCTTACTTCAGTGGTCTCCCTCTCTTTTTCCTGTCCCCTCCCTCCCCTGCAAACATATATGGAGAACCTGTAGCAGTTTGCTCAGTGGATCTATGGATTTTGCTCAGTGGATCTATATTTCTGAACTTGAACTCCAATCTCATATTCATAACTGATGCAATCTGAAGCATGGAAATTCACAGCAGACAAAACATCCTCTTCTGCTCCACTGGTCCTCTGTTACTACTGACACTGACATACTGAGCCTTTACATTTTTGCACGCAAGGACAGGGGAGAAGGCCAAGTCAGTCACCACTCCAGGCTGGAATGATGCCAAAAAATACTGACATTTCATGCAGGGTAAAGGCACAAAGACTAAACATATAAACCAGTTTATACCCCTGTTTGTTGACAGACCTAAACCAGCAGGATTAAATCGTTTTCATCTGTGAACATTGCACATTTTACCTTCTGCACAGTACAGCATCTTCTGAGGTAAAGTTAGGGACGTAGATGGAGTTCAAGCATCAGTCTTAGAAAAGAGAGGTACTTTGGAGTACTCAGCTCATGATAACTTTAAAGGTGCCCAGCAAGTTCAGAGCAGACACTGCAAAAACCAGCTCTTTTAAAATTGTCTCCAACTGGGGACCAAAAGATGAAGGAACTGTAGCCACTACCATTATTCAAAACTTTGGCCATGGTTTAAAGAGCTGAACTGAGAACATGATATCATGTGAATTATAACAGCCTCATTAACTTAAAGCAGACCTGGACCTGCAAGATGCCTAGCAAACGGCCAGAGATGCAGGGACAGTTAGTTCTCCACCCACTTCCAACAGCAGCACTGGTGAAAGCAGAGGCACAAAACACCTGCCACAACACGCACCATGCTCCCATCCCAGGAACCAGCACATCAGATGGTATAAAAAACATTAGACAACCTAGGCAAGAGCCCTGGCCCAGGAGGGACTAAAGCAGAGCTGAATCTAGGCTAACTCTAAAGCTGGGTAGATTTGGACAAATGTCTCTTAGGCTTTTTTGCATTTCACTCTGTTCTTCTGGGGGCTCCCAGAGCTGCTAGTGATGAGGCAGCCATGGCAGGCCACTGTCACGGCACTGGGCTGTGTCCCCCTCCACCCGCAGAAGCTGCAGGGAACTGCCACAGGGGAGCTCCCTCGGTAGCACTGACCAGTGCCTAGCCCTGCCAGGATGGCTTTGGGTTCAAATTGCATTAATCCGCAAAATCCTCTGATTTCTCCCTGGGCACCTTCTGTGTTGTTTAGGCAAAGTGCCTGTCTCAGAGCACTCTATTCTTTCTCAATATTGCCTTTATAAGAGGAATTTCCTTACCCAGAACCAGCAGATACTCCCCCTGGTCCACCCTTCCCTATCCTCCATCCTGCCCCCATAAAACTATTATTTAATAACAGGAAAAAATACTCTGGCAAACAATCTTCCCTCCACCCTCCCTGCTATCTGTTTAAATATCCTTGACTGCAAGACATCCAGTACAGAACAGTCATCAATTTTTAATTCATTTAATCTCTTGGTAACAGTGTTCTCGTGAACTGAAGGGCCCCTGAGGAAGCTTCAGAGAAACCTCAGGCTAGCGTCTTTCACTGGATCCAGGGATGAGATTTTGTGAATACAGTGGACTCCGTGCAAATGAATCTATGGGTTAACGCAGGAAAAAATATTTAAACCTGAGTACCTTTAACCCCCACCCAAATCAAAACACACTGTAAACCAGAGCGCTGTACCCTAACACAGCACAAAGTGAAACAAGCACCAGGGAGAGAATTCCCTGCATCACAGTTGTTCATGATTCAGCAAACTTGGGAAGGAGCCCTCTGAGTAAACATGTGGGTTGTCTGTGCTCCTGGTCCTGCTACTGCTTCGTTCTTGTTCCAAGAAGCTCAGAGTAATTAAATTCTGCCTGCTTAAATGCCCTGAAAGTCTCAAGAGGGGATAGTTTTTCTCCTCGAGCCTGTAAGCGCGGGGAAAGCCAATACTGTGTGTATCTGCGTCGTTCTCCAAAAAACTGTCTTTCAGGAAGGGGCAAAATGGTACCTGCGTACAGCGTGAACGTTAATTGGCTCTGTAGGCACTTTAGGGCAGGGAGCAAGAGGATTCTTGGTTATATTCAATCACATCATATAATGGTGGCATCCAAAGGCCCCAGTAAGAATTGGCTTTCATTGTACTGGAGCGTTGCATGAAAACAGGGAAAGAGCAAGTCCCTGTCCCCACTATCTTATCATCTAATGAAACAGGTTAAAAAATAACCTATAGCTCCAGTTCTGTGACAGCTAGAAATTATGCATTTTATCTGAACCTGAGCTCTCTCATCGTTGGATGTATAAGAACTACAGTTCTCTGGGGAAGCTTTTGGAAGGGGAAACAGGTTTGATCACACTAAGTATGACAACGAACTTAATGCATGCAGCCAGAACACCTCTATAGCATCCAAGCAACACAAAGTGTGCATGCACGCATAGCTGGATATCTGAAGTGCCCTGGGCCACTGGATATCACAGACAAATGCAACGCTAACAAGGGTGGCAGGAGAAAGAAGCCTAAAACCTTTAGCGTCTCCTCCCACATCCCCCAGCCCTCCTCCCTAGCAGATCTCCCTGTGCAGTACTTCATTACCTATAACGCCTGGCAAGCCGCTCTGTAGGGATGGGCATGGCCCAGTCCTGCTTGGCTTCCAGAGGTTGATGCTGAATAGCTAATTAAAGCAGGCTCAGTTGCAAAGAGACTATGACTTGTTCACAGTTACAGTAAACCACAAGACATAATTTCCTGTCTTTCCACATGCACCTTAACGTAACAAGCTCCTACTGTAATGACAGGCAGCAGAAGACGAGGCATTACGCTACAGAGCTACTCAGTAAATGAATCTGTTTTTCTCAAGCTCCTTGAGATTATGCAATGCATAAGACATTTGGGGGTCTATTTTTCGAAAAATGGTGACTAGGAAATCATGATGCAAAATCATGATGGCCTCAATGTTTAGTGCCAAAGCCCTTGTCACGACACCCTCCAGTAGAGCTGCAGCTCAGCCAGACACATGGATGCTGGGACAATTTGCATAGTTACAATTTCTTGCAGAGACTTCCCCTGATTTGTGATGCCTTTTTCTAACCAGATTATTTGTCATTTGCCAGCAGCAACCCCTGATTCTTTGCCTGTGAACCTCCTGCTCTGTTTCACACTATTAAGAACATTATTTTCCATTCTCCTGTCAGTGGAGAGTGCTGATGATTAGCACTGCAATATCTGGTCCCCTTTATTGAAGATGTTAATCCTTCCTTTTTGCAGGGTTTCTTTAGCCAGGGGTGTTAATACTTGGTTAATAGAATCAAGCTGCCTTTTTCTTCATCTTTTGTGTGCATGTGTGTTAGGGAGGGATTTTTTTTTTTTATCTTTTGGTCAGAATTTATTAGTCTCCCTTTTGATTCTTTTTTTCTCCAGAGGGGCTGCTTTGAGTTTCCTTGATTTTTTGCCATGATTATCTTAATGATTTCCTAAAATTTAGCACCCAGAACACTCACTGTTCTGTGTCTTTTCTGGATTCTGCAGTCTTTAAAAGGTGCTTAAGAGAATGTCCTTGAAGGAGGAGTCAACTGTATTCATCATCATCCCTCCATACCTCAGTAGGAAGAGGACTGAGAGCTGGGAGCCTTCCCTCACTAGCTGCACAGATGAGGCTTTCTTTGGCATTTCACAATCCTCCCTTCAGCCTGAAGATCCTTGCAGCATTTGTATGGCAATGGCATCAAAGATCACCACCTATCACTCATAACACATTCTTTTATGGAGAAAGCATGATGTGAAGTATGGGTCACCTGTTGTAACTTCAGGGATCACAGATTCTGTTCCAGGTGGAAAGGTGAGGCTGCCAAGGTCCAAATGCAGACCAGAGAAGGCTGCAGGATGAAGTGCAGGCCGTTTTGTGTTATGTTACAGTGGTATAGTCTTTTAATGCTAATCAGATAGTAGTTCAGTGAAAACTCCTCTTGTTTTGATGTGAAGAGCACAGATCCTATCTCCCACAAATTGCTGTTGTGATGAATTTCTTTAAGAGGAAAGTCATCACCTGGAGCAATGTAATCACCAAAGGAAGAAAAGTGCCAAGTCATCTGAAGCTTTGTATCTCCTGATTGCAATCATATTTTATTCTAAAGTAAAGAGAAGCTGCTGTGGCAATGGAGCTAGGAAGCAGTGGCTGTTCAGCATCTGTCTATTGTGGATATGGGACTCCAAGACCATTTTCAAGGTAGCCCCAGTACACAGATGTTCCCCCACTGGAGATAGTTTCAGCAGGCATATCTAGAGCTGGATGGAGCTGTGGGAACTGGTTGACTCCCTCCTTCCATCTATCCAGCCAGCCAGCTAGTCAGACAGCTGAGGAGGCCAGGAGCAATGGGAGGACACTTCCTTGCATCTTCTACAAATAAGAACATGAGATTGTCAGAGTTGTCATTTTACTCCTTCCTTCTAAATTCCCATTAATATGCCTGTGTTATAAATAAGACACCCCCGCACATGAAAACGTGGGAAGGTGTTGCTCACAAAGGTGCACAGCTCCTGGTAGCTGATCCACTTAGAAATGCAACAAACTCCTTAAGACCCCTACCATTTTGATGGCACTTCAGGCGCCTGCAGAAGATGCCATCAAGTGGCAGCAAGGTAACATTACAAGAGCAGGCAATGAAATTGGCCTTTGACACCATCCTTGAAAAAGTTGTATCTGGTCATGACTTAACTACGTAATCAAAGCATCCAGGATGTCTGTGGGCTGTGGCGAAGATTTGAGTGACATCCATGTCTATGTTAATTGGAGAGCTTTTTTTTCTCCAGAAACCCTTAGGCTTTTGTTTGCAGGCAATAAATAAAGAGGGATTAGTTATGTTTATCTGTGTTTTCCTAAGTCTTTACAGAATAACTGTTATGTGTAATTAAGTAATTTGACTGTCCTTGACCAAGCTGATAGCAAATTACCAGACATTACTTATGACGTCCCATTACATTTTAAGAACAGATTACATGGATCTGGAATTTATTGATTTTTATTTATTTTTTGACAGGCACAACTGGAAATAATGGTCTTATGAAGGTGAAAATGCAATGTGCTTTGACAAGCTGTCTTTATCTAGCAGCATTGCTTTGCTATATGTCTGTCTTCTCCACAAAGGCTCTGCATTGAGCCAGCTGCATAGCAAGTCTTTTCATTCACAGCTTTCCCTTTCCCAGTGTCAAACATGCGCTGGTGGGATATATTCAGGTAGCCTTTGCTAAGCAATATCATCCTGGATTTTCTCTCTGTGATCCAGTTAACTGATATGTAAATAATTCACACTCTTCGAGGATCCAGCTTAGCTGTTTCCCCTATGCTTTGCTGCCTCTCAAATCACTAATCCATATACCCTCTTCTTAAAATCTGCTTCCAGTGAGGTTTCCCATATAATTGTCACCACAGATTGATGAGTTTCTCTTCAGGAACCACGAAGCATCGATGTGCAGAGAGAACGTAATACCATCCTGTCTCAAAATAGAGTCTCTTGTCCAAGATACAGATACCATTTCATTTACCTATTTTGAAGGTACTTTATTGAGCATGCTACACCCTTACAGGTTCCCAGGGAATATGTTCTCCTTACAACAGAGACTGGATACTCCACCTTAAAATTTACTAATCTTATTCCACCTTTGTTTTTTAGGTATGTGTTAATTTAGTATAACCACATAAACATACTTCGTACTAAACATACGCACCCCTCAGCCAACAGAAGGTTTGGAAGCATGTCCACAGCTCCTGACAAATGTCAAAGAGAAAAAAATCTTCCAAAGAAACACTGCACTGATGTGTTTGCCAAGAGGCCTGGCCAGAATTGGTTACAGCCAGCCACTGTGCTCTAGAAAATGTGGTATCAAGGCTAGGTCGTCAAAACTGAAAGGCAGCAACTAAACGTAATTAAAGGGTGGGTTTTTTTGTCTTCCCCTGGGAATTAGCACTCAGGGTAGAAAATGAAACTCTTTCACTAAATCCCATTGTGTGGCTTTGTCTTCCAAACACACTGAGGAAAATAAAGGGAGGAGATTCAATAAGTGCATCTAGGAGAAACTTGGGATACAGTCAAGAGTCATGATCCGGACAGCGCCAAGACAACAGGCCGCACAGAGAGGAGGGGCTGCTTCCAAACGAAGTTTTGTAGAGATTTTATCCCTTTCAAACCCTCCTCCCAACCCTGTAAGTAAGCCATGATGGCTATATCTTTTTTAGTATATGCAAAACCTCTGTTCCCAGAAATGAGAATGTGGTTGTAATGTTTCTGTTCCTTGAGGAAACCTACGTGGATTTCCTCAGAGAAGTAAGCTACACTCAAGGACAGATGCCAATGCACAGACAACATTTTGGGTATTCTTGGTCGAGGTGGGCATGGGGCAGCCCGTGCCTTTAGATGGACTAAACTGGTCTAGCTTCCTGGGACGTGGAATTTCAGGGTTTGTTTCTCTGCCAACACGGCCTGGCACACAGGCAGCAGAATATGCTCCAGGGAAGGCAGCTACTTTCAAAAAGAGAAATGGGAGAAGGTGGGGGACCCCCAGTCCAGTCTGGGGCAGCCAGAGCAGCAAGCTGGGCTGAGCACTGGTTACCTACTGCTTTGGGTGAGGTTTACCAAGGTGGGATGAACTGACCCTACCTGCTTGCTGCCATGGCTAAAGGGCAGTCCTTCTCCCCAGTCCTCTCCTCCTCCCTCCTCTGCTTGCATTTGGATGTGTGTCTGGCTGCTTCCCTCAAGCCAGCTCTGACTCTCAATCTGCCCTTGGTGAACCGATTCAGCTCATTAAACTGGCTGAAAGATAAATAACCATGCCTGTGAGGGGAAAAGGGCAGAACACACTTCTCAGGCACAGGGAGAAGTGGCCCCAGAGTCATTTCTTCAGTCTGTGAGAGTGGCCAGCCTTGACCAATCCTCCCCTTCAGGTGGGCCAAGGAGGGACAAGCAATCATGATTCTTGCACGGTCTACCTTTCTTGAGGTTACATGCCCTGCCCCCCCACCTGCATGCAGGCTGGCAGCTAGAAGCCACCAGGGAACTTCACCTGCCCCTCACACTAGACAGACCACCTTTAGCAGGAAGACACCTCCTCTCCTCTCCCACTTGCAGCACCACCAGTCCTTACAGCTTGCCAAAAGTCCACCACCAGCAGCCGTAGTTGTGTCCTTAGCCTGAATATAAATGTCCAAGTTTTATTCCCACTGACACGTATGTGAGGATTTCATATGTGCCCCTGAAGGAGGATCCTAATTATTTGGCTTATTTTAGCAGTTTTTGTAATACTGACCTAGCCCTTGTCAAAACTACAAATCCCACAGATCAGAATATTAGATACATTGTCCTCTTTCATCAAAGGGAGCTCAAACTTAGTTCAGTTTCTTTTTTCTCTGCCATGGGGAGACGCAAAACTTCTTGTTTCTTCAGTAGCCCAGTCATTGGCCCTTTTTCTCTTTGTACAAAGCAAAATACAAGGAATCCTGAAGAAGCAAACAACCACATTAAACTATTTTCATATTCGTACAACAAAGAATGAGCGTGTCAGAAACCTTTTGCTTTTTTGCTTGGAACTTGCCTTTTTATGTGGGCACTTCTTAAAACAGCATAAAAAATAAAAAGCCTTCACTTCATTTCCCTTTTAAATTGGAATGGGGGGAGAATCACAAACAGAAAAGTTTATTTTCCTAAATGGTCTTTTACAACCAGCAGCATGGTAACTTAGAGTTGACACTGTCCCTTCAGGTCTTTGGCTCTTGGCCAGTTCACTGTAGAGGAAAAAAAGCTCAACATGTTTGGATTCCTTGCAACAGCTTTTCTAAGTGGTTGCTCCTGCTGTTTTGCGGCTGCTGCCCCATGCTTCACTGGAGAGCACTGATATCCCATGAGCTGCTCATCTGCTCCTCAGCCCTGCGTGCTCAGCCGGGCAGCCTGGCAGTCTTGCGTGAGCCCTGGGCAACGCTCTGGTCTGCTGTGTGCACGCTTACCCTGACATTGTACACTGACTGCCTCCCCAGCATGCGAGCTGACACGGCAACGGCTCTGTACTCAGATGTGGACCCCTGTACATTGCTCCTTTCAACTCTGAACCCAGACAGTTGTTCTCCTCAGCCAGCGGTCTCTCTTGTAGTGATACGCATGGGGTGTCACTGCTGGCTCAGGTTCTGGTCATTGCTGGGCCTGGCCATTTCTCCCCAGGCAGTATTTTGCAAGGCTGCCAACCCTTACCTGACCCCACCCTGTGGGGTTCAGCCTCTGCTCCCTCACTTGTGGAATGGATGACCATCACTGAAGCACAGCTCTGCCATGAGCTTGAGCATAAATGTAGCTTACACTGGTCAAAAACATTCAAAAGCACCTCACTGTGTTTCTCATTTTTATCACACACACTTTCTTTCCTTGACTGCCTGAGAACCTCGTGGAGCACAGCAGTTGGGCTTGAGTTAGTCCCTGTGTCTCCACACTTTCACTGAAAAGTTCCTAAGCTGGGAAGATGCTGTGGAGCAGCTCTTTCTCTCCAGACACCTAACCTGGGTCTCTTGACCTCATTAGCAGTGGAATAGAGGCCATCTATAACAGATTTTTCTTACATCTGATTGCTGACTGTGTGGAAACTCTTGCTGTAATACCTTCTCCCCATTCAATTTTTAACAGATTTGGACACAATTCCACCTAATTCAGAGATGTATCATCATTCCTTCTGAAATCCTAGAATGTTTGAGGATAGCTTTTAGTTTGGAGGACCACAGAGAGCATTGGTTCTCTCCTGGTTTTGAGCTTTCAGCTGGTGCAGGGATCAGGGACAAAAAAAATGAGTTATGTGCTTGCTGACTGAGCATCTCTCCTATTTAGAGACAGTTCCATCTTTCTAAAGGTTTTGCTCTTGACAGAGATGCTTTACTCTGATATTTTTAATGAGTATTTATTACAATAATTGCATTTGTCAGTCCCTTGTATGTACTGGGCACTGTGGAGATTTAACATAGAGAAAGGAGACAATTGACTGAATTCCTTGTGAAAGATCAAATACTTGTAGTCTCCTACAAACAGAAAACGTTCTCTGAAAGTTCTTCAGCTTTTCTTGCATGGCAGCATCCATTCTGTTTTACATGGTGGCAACAAGACACTTAAAAATTTCGTGGACATAATAACCCTCTCTACCTTGGCAGCTCAGCAAGAACGGCTTTCTCTGAAATCTCCCTAATCAATTGACTTCGCCAAGTCTTTCGCTTAACAAATCCTGCAATTGCTTCCAGCATTTTCCCACAAGTGATACCAAATTAATGGGTTTGTAGTCTCCTGGTAGGTCTCTTGGCCTTTCATCGTCTTATTAGGCACACTCTGACCTGCTGGGAGAAATGTACTGCATTGATAAAGATGCTGGATGAGGTTCATTTCATGTCCCACTTTCCTTTTGCATTCTTGGACTCCTGCATGTCAAAATGTTACAATGAACATGGATAAGATTAAAAAGCTCAAAGTCCCTCAATATGGGCACATCTCACTTCATGATTAAGCCACTCCTACATGACCTATGAAGTCAATGCATGCTATTCCAAATCTGTCTTGCATTTTAATTCCAAAGAGTGTATTCTTTAAATATATTTGGATGCTTAATTGTACATGCAAACAAAATGTTCACAAGAGTAATTTAAGGACACAGCAAATCTAACTTTATGCTTTTGTCAAATGGTCGAAAACAAAACGGTATATAAAATCATTACATTTTTAAGCAATGATATTTTGAGCACACAACTGCTTTCTGAATGCTATTTTCTCTGTCATATGTTTAGAGCCACCGTCCTTAAACAACAGACTTTTCTTAGAAAGAACAGCAACAAACAGGGTTTTGTTCTTTTTCTAAACAGTTCCAGCTCCATTGCTGCCTTGTACTAGAAATAGTTTCTTTTCCAGGTATTTCAGTAAATCCCAGAAATATCTAATGGTTGCACCCCCACTGCACATGAAAATGCTCACACTTCACTTTCCACACTCTTCTTTTGGCCACCAGTCATGCTGCACATATGACAGAGTTCATCTCTTCTTCCTTCAGAGAGATGCCTCAATGAATCAAAACACCAAGAAAACCCCCTACCCGAAGCCTCAGACAGAAGTTTCTTTCACAGAATCTGTGTTCAGACTGCTAATAATTTCCAGTTCACTTAATTTAGGTGCCCAACTTAACTGCTCCCCTAGAACTGGTAGGTACCTCTGGCCCCAGGCTTCCCAATATTGCCAGATACCGATTGTTGGGCTGGAAAGGTGCTCTAGGACTTGAGGGTTCTGAAACCACTTCTTCGGCATCCTTGGACAGGGATCCCACCACCAAGCCCTTGCACACCCTGGGCAGGAAAGCTCCCCACAGCTTCTTGTGGCACTGAGCCATTGCACAGCCAGGAATACAGCCACAACAGAGTGAGAAAGAAGGGCAGGCAGAAGATACTTTGGTCAGCCTAGTTGTTGAGATATCGAACTGGGAGGGGAGAGATACAAATGTCCTGGGTTGTTTCTTTCTGACAATAGTAACACAGCAACTAGCACTCTAGTTCTGGTCCTTGGTGTGGATGTCGCCTGTTCAAAATAGTCTTGGATAAGATGGGAGCTATAAATCATGATGTATGTTTGGCTTTGCGTGCCAATCATACATTCACAGATTATAAACTCTGATTTTAACAGTGCTGTTCTACAGTATTCTTCAGTCAGCAGTTAATTACTTCATTCTTCCTAAACCATTGGACTGGAGAAAATAGGGACTTGAAGCACTCTTAGATTACAGTTGCAGGCAGAGTATTTGGGGTAAATGTCCCTATCCAGTCAACAGCTCCTATGAACCTGATCACCCTTCTTTGTTTCTGGAGGTTGGAAACATAAGTATGTTTCTCTTGATCTTGTTATCAAAAGTTTCCTTGGTCTTTTTTTAATTCTGAAAGTCTTATTTCTCCTGTTCTTACCCCATCAGTGATTCCTAGACCAATGCACCTTTCTTCCACCTCCCTTTTTTACCTAAAGGTGAAGGTAACTTTTGCTGGAGTGGAATTCCAGGGGATTCTCACCACTCTATCTAATAGTGAGGAGTTGGATAAATGTCATTTTAAGTCCTGGAAGATATCCTCAAACTTTTCTCCAGCTACTCCAGTAACACTGTCTCTTGAAAGGGACTCAACACTTGATACATTTTACTTCCAACGACTATCATCAGTGTATCTCTCACAGTTTATAACTTACTCTTACACCCATCTCACATAAACCCTCAGTGGGGATAAAATTTATCCTCTTCCTACCAGTGCTCTTGAAAATTCCTTTCTGTGCCTGTAGTACCACCTCTGGCAGCCTGTGTTTCTGTTCCCAGCAGGCTGGCTAGGACATTCCTAGTACAGTACTTGGCTTCAAGTCAGCCCATTCAGTATCTCTTCCATCACTCTTAAGGAGAACACCTGTGAGCAAATGGACATGACGCCAGTCTTTGGTGACATCATTTACATTCACTCTTGGGCAGTGACAGTGTTAGGCAATCACTGTCACATCCAGAACAATGTCTGGCACCACTGCAGAGCAGCATCAGCTCAGGCAACACCTATGGCTGCTGGGACTTAAAAGGGGTGCAACCAGGGCAAGAAATGTCCATCAGTCCCTCCAGCAATGTATATGTCTCCATCCTGTTGCATTTCACCATGCGGGGTACTGGGTTTTGCTTCTGGCACCAGGGCAAAAGAAAACAGGTTCACCAGAAACTTCTCCTCCTTCCCCACATATGTGAAGGAGACAGGAAAGGGTGGAGCATAAAAGGACCCCACTGAAGGCATCAAAATGCTCTTTCTGTTGTCATGACTGCTGATGCCTGCGTGTTGTGGCAAGACAGGAAAATCATTGCAGCTCCTGGATATTTCTTTTCAGTCACTGGCTATTATCATACCTTGTGCTTTTTCCATATTGCAGGCAGCTCCATAATCTGTTTTTATGGTCTTTGGGTTTGTGACTTGCTTTTTTCTTTTCTGCCTCCAGACTTTCTCCTTAAGATATTTCAGATTCTCTATAAGTCGACATTATGGGAGTATTAATATTTGCCTTGAGCTTCAATATGAGCTAGGCAGCTGCCCTTTGCGCAAGAAATGTTTATTTTGTTGTCAAGGGTTAATTAGCTTTACAGTAGTCCTTCTTTGTCTCCCACTCTCACTGTCTTGGAAATTTAAGGGTTTTTTTGTTACAGATCACAGCCTGCTGTTTTACCAGCTCTGAAATTGCAAGATTGACTCAGAAACCTTAGATCAATCACAAACTATGTTAGGTCTTCATCTTCTCTTTGCACTATCAGTTTAAAAACATGCTGCTCATTTCAAGGGCAGTGCAACACTTTTCCGTAACAGTTTCACAGACAACTATCTCTGTTTGAGTGGATAGAAAATGATTAAAAACATCAAGTTCCTCAGGACCACCTATTGTCAAAAATAAAGCTGCCTACTCTCTTCTTTTTCCTTTGCAGAGATGACCTGCAGCTGTCTTTGTACTTTCCTCAGTAATCTACCGTTTTCCTGGAAAACTCAGCACTGGCAATGCTTCCCTCTGCCTTGTAATTCCAGAAGTGATGGCCTCACTCAGCTTACCCATAGTGTTGTGTGCTGCCTGGCTGGCGCTCAGAGCCACTGGGTGTCCCAGAGGAGGGCTCCCTCTGGCATCTCAAGCTCTAGCTGGTCAGCATGGGGTTAGCCTGAGCCTTTGAAACACACCACAGTTTGTTCCAGCTGGTTCTTGGCAGACTCCCTAAAAGCTATCATTTCCTCTCACCTTTTGTGATCATTTGCTGGTCAGATTGATCGTGTGCTGCCACCTCCAGACATGCTTTTCTGGTATCAGCCTCCAGACCAGCTCTCAGGTATTAGCATTCACAACTATATCAGAGTAAGGGAAGTCAGCTTTCTCTGGTGGTGCAAGTTGGCTGATCCATGCCACTGGAGGAGACGGTGATAATGGAGATCTTCCTGGAGAAGATCCTCAGTCCCTGTGTGACTGTTGTCTGTGTCATTCCAAAGCTGCTGCCTGTCTTCCTGCATCTGAGTTTTGCTGTTAAAGATTTCCTGGTATTTCTTTGCCCTGTTCATATGCTTTGATCCAAGGGATAGAATATCTGTGTGTTTGTCCATTGACCCCAGTTTCTGTCACATTTTCAGCCTGACTACCACAAGAAATGGAAAACCTGAGCAGATATCTGTGGATATACCAAATGTAAACCCGAAATGGATTTTTGCCAGCATATTTCTCTTAGTATGAAGTGACACTCTTCATTGTATTAGGGCTGAGGCACTGCTGAACCAAGTGGAGAAAGGTGTAAGTAGATGTTATTGTCAGTGGAGAAATTTGAGACCATTTAACTCATTATCAGTTAGTAGTACATACACATTTCATAGTGCTGCATACTCTGTCACCAGCAGAGACAGGAATGGGATAACATTAGTAGGGTGGGGAGAACCAGAAAAAAGACTTAGAGTAGTCTCCCTAAGTAAGAATCAGCTTTCCCCCTGCTTGAAACATCAAAATGATGGGTCTTGAAATAGGTAGCAGCTACCCTGTGTCATATGATGAAGGCTATGTCCTGGAAGTGTGCCTCTGAACAGAGTGCTCTGCTAAGTGTTAAGCTCCCCGCTAGCAAGGTCCTGCCATAGGCTCTGTCCTGTTCTGGATCCCACATGCCATCTGAGGCTGGTAAATGAATGACCAAGGAGGCTGACCTGATGCACATTGTCACAGAGCAGTGAAAAACCTCAGTCTTCAGCTGCATATAAATGAGAAGCAGGTTTGCCTACCATCCAGCACAGAGTTGAGAGCCAGCTGTGTGATGCTCATGTCCAGCTCAAGAGATTTGCTGCATTAGTGAGATAGAGAAGTCAAGGGACTTCTGAAGGAAAGAACCAAAAGCATTTTGGATTACATCAGCTCAATCAGTTGGACTTCTACAGAAAACACCCACTGGAGCATCTAGTGAGAATGGTTGTATACCTGGCTTATAACCTAAATTTCTGAATATTCACTTGCATAACTTCATTGCTGTTCCAGGGAGATGCAGCAGAAAGATCTTATACAAGTGTGTGACAGGTTTACAATTCTTCTCCAAGTCCCAGCTGTCAAAGAGGTCAGAGGACTTCCAAATGCAATTACATATCCAGTTCAGCTGGCAACTGCCAGCGAGGTAAATGAAAAAATCCCAAACCCCCACATATTCTTTACTAAGCATTGTAACATGTCACCTCCTGTAAATTTCTGGTGTTGCCAAGTCTCCTCTGTAGGAAAAGTATAGTTGGAAAAGTACCACAGCTTCTTCTAATAAGTTACTCTTGTGTTTTTAGTGAACTCCAGTATCAGGAAGCATTTTTCAAGTGTGTCATGGAAAATTAATTTCTTGCCGTATTCCTTAATTGGATTGCATTTTAATCGACCATTTAACCAATAATGCAAGGCATTTATATTTTGGGATTTTCTGTCTCAAAAACAACTCCTCCTCACAGATCCCACTTTTTCATAGCCATGAATCATGACATCACAGCCATTTCCATGGAAAGACACTTACCTCACAATCTTTGTTGCGTTATCAAACAGAAGCAGCTGGGTAATGTGGGTGAATAATCCTGTTCTGTATATTCAGCAATAGCAAAATGAATACTGAAAATTACTAGCAAACTAAATAGCTGCTTCTATAAATACTCTCTTTTCAAAAGTTCACCCTATTTTAAAAGCCATTTGTTAAACACTATTTAGTATATACATAAAGACTGATGGATGAAGACCAAAGTCCTTGAAGCAGACACAGGAAAAATACCTCATAGTTAAGAGTAAAGTAAACTTTCCTATCAGTTTGCCTTATCTGTATGATTTTTTTTCCATCAGCCACGAAAAGGCATTTTGCTTTCTATCACTACCGACCGCTTGGGCATTTTGGTTTAAAAAAAAAGTGCAAAGAAGTATTCTGTACCTCAGTTACCATAGCACTTTCCACCACTGCCTTTCATTCCTCTCAACGTTGAGAGGCGACATTAAGCCCCCATTTTCTCCACAACAAATGGAGACAAGTAGACAAGTGACAAGCAGTGAGTGATGAGCACAAAAATCTTTTCTGGAGAATCAAAGAACTCTGTTTAATCAGAATCAGTGGGAAAGGATGTGAGCTACAGTGGGAAAACACCTCAACAATTTCAAATCAACCTAATTGAGGCCAAATACAAAGCTGATACCAGTGAGCGCAACACCTTGAAAGGAAAAAAATGCCTTTCTGTACACCATGATCTGAGCTGCTTGGGTACTAAACATGATGACCCACCATGTTGTTACGACTGATGATAGCACTGTTAACAAAAGAAGAGAGCCCAAGAGCATCAGGGCACCATGATACCACTCATTCTTACAAAAGGTATCCTGCCCTACAAGTGGAAAATCTTTGTGCTACTGAGACATGTCCTGTCTTTGTGCTTAGATTATGAGGTATTTTCTTCCAGGAATTAAGGCATACCATGCATATTGGATGCAAAATCCAAGCCAATGATTTGTCACTGAAGGCAAATCTGTCTGCACGTGGAGAGAAAATGTGCACCAAGTAGCACTGAAAGCTCTGGAGGAGATTTTGCATAATAGAGCTATTCCCCTTCCTTCACACTGAAACACGTGAATGGGATCTTTTCCCCCTCTTCTCTCTTGAAAATATTAGAAATCATTACCAAAGCTTGGCTATTACATTCCCTGTGCTTAAAACCCCTGTTTTCTTCTTCATGTGAAAAGAACGTTGAATGTATCACATTTGCCGCTGAACAAATGCACTTGCCAGTTCTCTTAAATGCCAGCACAATTGCTTTAGCAGAGTTAATAAAGGGGGTGGTAATCTGAACAGCCTTATTTTTGTCCTTAACGTTCACCCCAAAAGGAAATGTGCTTCTTACTAATAATAGTGTATGTGACAGAAAATACCAAGTACATGCAACTGTTCCCATTCACTTGCCAAAATGGATAATTCACATCAGGGCTTAAAAAAGTAAAACAAAACAAACAGAAAAACACCCCAAGTAAACAAATTAACCCTTCCCCTCCTACCAGCAATTCCTCTAAACCTGAAGCTTGAATCTAAATTATTTTGCCAGTGACCAGAGGGTGAGTTAAAGGGAAAAAGAACAGAGCTCGTGTTTATATTCCCTGAGGACCACGTAAGAAACCATCCTGTCTATCACATTTTTTTCTCCAGCCAGCCGCTAAGTGCACCCTGCCAGTGTAAACCAGACCTGTGGAGGAAACAGCTTATTCACACCCAAATTTATTTCTAGCCATCCATTTTTTGTAGTGCCCAATATGATTCTGACAGGCTCAAATATTCAACAGTCATAAATCCACTTTCCTCCTGCTTCCCCCCTGAGAAATTGTGTAACTGGGCTTGAAACCAGGGAGGTTTAACTGAAATTTATTAATAAATGTTGCAGGTTTTTGTTTGGTTTGGTTCCTGATTTCTGAAGCTAGATGTACTCACAGTCACACTTCCAGGGTTTTCTGTAACCACAAGGAATGACGTTCTTTACACCCCCTTATTTCCAGTGGCTGAAGCTGTAGCGGGGGAAACAAAAGTGATTCAATATCATACAACTCCAGATGAAACGGAGATGTGGCAATGCTACTGCCCTGGTAGTTCAAGCTCAGTATGCTTAAACCACAAAACCCAGCATACAGCCTTCCAGGGTGCTGGAAGTGAATGCCACAACTAATTCAGGGAAACAAAATGGTCTGAGATAGTTGGATGACGGTATATGCCTGCATCTCATTAACAATTTGTCTCATATTAGAAACCAACCTCAGAGAAAAGTCTTCTGCTGAAGATAGCAGAAGTTTAACAGATAGCATTCCCTCTGCTATGTAACCACGTCTTTCTTCCCCTAACTGGGGAGACTTCACCCCACCAGGAGAACTGTGCCAACAGAAAGTAGCAGGGGGGCCCTGTGCCTATGCTGCCTGATACACTGCCAGTGGCAACGTGTTACCAAGAACTGGTTCTTGCAGGCCGGGACATGGGCCTGCAAGTGGGCCAAGCTCGCGGGACTCACGGTCAGGCAGGGAAGGACTGTGGGGAGCTGGAGACCAGCCCTGCTGCAGAGTTGCTGAAGCAGGGGCTGCCAGCCCTGGGGACTGACATGGGGACCTAGGCTGTGGGCGGTGGGGGGAGCCCTGGGGGTGGGTGGGCAGGGACAGGCAGGGTTGGCAGTGCCCTCGGAGCTGTGACACAGCCTGGGGCAGTCCAGCAGTGGGAATTCTCTCAAACAAAGGCTTTTTTCCCTTCAGGAACATGTATAGGCATGGTTCAGTGTTCTACCATGCGCACACAGATATCCGAAGATATATAAAGCCTTCTTCCTGAGCAACTATAGATACCCCTGTGTGAAAGATAAATTACTTTCTAAATAAACTCTGTATTTAATGGGGGACCAGGGGCTTGTAAAAAATACACCTGATCCACACTGTTTGCTACAGGGAACTCACTCAGTGTCTTTTATTCACCCTTCTGGCCACAGTGTCACAACAGGAAATTGTAGTCCCATACTGTGAGTATTTTCCTCCATAGAGCAAGGCTCTCTAAACCCTCACGAGACTCTGACTGAATCCACTTAATATCACCCAGCAGCTTAGCAGTCAAGTCCTGAAAATCCATTTTTGACAGCCCAGAACCTGAGAACAAATTCTCCCTTTCCTCCCCTCAGTATGCTCTCCAAGGTCAGGCATCCCCCGCTAACAGGAACTGATCTGCACTGAGCATCAGTGAGGTGTCTACCTACCACACGCAGGACTTTGGTATGACAGGTTCACAGCCAGGCCCCGGCTCACTTCTCAGCTCTCTGTTTGGCAGCTGGACACCGAATCCACAGCATTTCTCTCAAAGTCGCATTTTATTTGTGCAGCAGGACCCCAAAGACTGACCTCAGCACATGTCTGAAGCGTTTCTAGTCTCTGGTTCCTGTATATTTATTCCCTGTAGGAACACTGTTTTCTAGTTAAATCCTCCAGGAAGAACACACCAAAATAAAGTAAGGAGTAAAGGCTTATTAAATAAAATTCTTACCCTTGACACATTAATCTTCAATAGTAGAAAGCATTATCAACCAGTGATGGGAAAAGAGCTGATCCGAATCCTTCTTCCTCTCTCTGCTTGGACAGGCTCAGTCCAGGCAGTGCTCAAGCCTTCTCTTCTCTCCAGGCCACTTCAGAAACACTTGGCTGTGATTTACTAAGGACAGTTTCTTTTACAACTGTCCTTGTTCTACATCTGCCTTGCAAAGCAAGGATCTCCAGGCTTTCTTAGCTTGGCACACTCAGATATACTCTCCTACAAGGTTGGAAAGGCCACTAGCAAACATTAAAGGCAATGATCTGTGATGGCACACTCACTCGGAGATCTCTTTGGGGCATCCCGCACCTCAGTTTGAGTATACAATGAGCAGCATAAACTGACACCATCTAGACTGGCTTAACACCTAGACAGAGGCAGCCTTGCAAACCGAGCGTTGCTATCAAAATGGCATTCATTGTCCAGGAGAGAAGTATCTCCCATCTGTCACAAATAGACTGTTTTATTTATTCACCCTTCAGTGAGCTCCAAGCATTAGCAAAAAACAGGCTGATCTCCACAGCTGACTAGATTTGGGGGAGGTGGTGAGGATCTGGGATCTACAGAACTAGACATATGCCTATGGGCTTCTGCGCAGTGTTAACAGCCCTTCTTCCAAAAAGCATGGGGCACCAAAATCCTGCAGTGAAAAAAATGCCCTTTTCTCCTATGTGTTTGGAACGAGAAGCCAGCACAACTGACAGCTTTCTGGGTGCCTGTCTCACACCAGTCCTGGTGCATGGATGATTTCCCATGGTTGGGTAGCAATGAGTCAAGCTTATGGCCTACATAGTAGGAGAAGTGGTCCCTTTTAAAGTCCTTCCTAAAAAACCAGACACAGGTAAAATACTAGGGCCATTCCTAGCCTCGTTAGGCTTATGGTCATCCCCAGCTCATGTATAATGCTAACTAGTCTAATAATTTTCATTGTCAAGTGTAAAAATGCAGTATTCAAAGTCAGCTTCTATTTAAGACTGAGAGTTTGAAATGGGGAAAAATGCTAAGAAAAACAAAACAAAAAAAACCCACAGAGAAACAAAATTAAAGCTCTGTATGGCTTTTCTTTCTTTTTCAGTTGCTGAGGGTTTTTTAGACTCTCTTTCATCTTCTTTCCCTTTCAAAGACTAGTCTATTTTTTGCTGCATTTGAAGACATTTTTTTTATGTAAAGTAGTGGCATGGCTCCCTGCGCGGAGAACTGTCAGCAAACCCAAAGAACTGACACGCAAACTCGCCACATGAAAACTCACCCCATGTCTTGGGGAGCTGTCTCAGGAAGCAGCCATTTTCTGAGAGGAATGTTTCCTCCTTTCCCCATTTCTTTCACCGTCCATATTTTTATGGGAGCCCTTTTAGCACAGTACTTATTTCTGACTCATACAAATCAGCTCCAAAGCTTGGGTAATGCCAAAAATGGGCTATTCATATTCATTCACGCTCTTGCACGCATCTCTGCTCTCATAAAATGGAACATGTGTCTGATGAGCTTATTTACTTTCTAAATGTGTGGCTAGGAAGGATAGAGAGTTTGTGAGATATAATGGTAGTAGCACTGGAATAACATCAATAAGGCATCTGCAAATAGAAACTTCCCAGTTTGCCTGACCTCTACCAAGCTCTGTGCAGTCTGGTTATAATGGTGTGTAAGAAACTCTTTGGTGTAGATTTTATTGTTATGCCCTTTAAAATACACAGACATGTGCTCCGTTGGTTAATTCCCAAAATAACGATGCTGCTCGGTACAGAGATGACTCATTCTTAAGATGCCACTTGACTGGTTGCTGTTTACTTCCACAGGGAAGAAAACGGTTGAGGTCATCACCTGTGCTGTCAGGTAGAGCCTCGGACCCGAAGGGACTCCTTGTGTACCCCCATCTGCAGCAGGCTGAGTCTGCTGTGACTCATCCTGCGCACAAAACTCACAGTCAGCTCCCATACGACAGCCCCGCTGGCTAACGCAACACAGAAAATGCTTGGGGAGCAAATCTCTCCTACTCCCTGGTGTACATGCGACACACAACACCTCCCAGCACTGACAGGCTATCCCAGTGCAGAGGGGGAGTGCTCACCTGCTGGGCTGCAGCCAGGAGAGAGTCCCTTTAATAAGACCCCATAATCAAAGGGAAGATGCTCCCCACCTAGCCGCCATATCTCAGGACCCCACACCGCAGCAGTGGCCCTTCTCCTTTCTTCTGCCCTGCCTGCCCATGTGACAGGCTACAGTGCTTTGAACTGCTACAGATGCCCAAGAGGAAGGCACCTGGGAGGTGTGTCTAGCTACTTTGGTCTATCACTTCCTCTGCAGGGCACTGAATAGCTGCATGCATTAGATTGCACCATAAAATGGCAAACTGCCTTCCCTCCGTCCCTTTTATCTGTTCACTTTTCCCTTTTTCCACTGAAGTGACAGCATTATATAAAATTCTTGTTAGTTTCTTTTTGAAAACAAAAAAAAACCCAACAGAAAACAACCAAAGACATAAAGTTGGACAAACTTTACCTCCTCCTCCCCTCCCTTCCCCTCCAGTTTTCCCTTCCCTTCCCAGGGACAGAGAAAAAAAACAATTTTGCGCAATCCCAGCTAAAGATTAGGAGCATAGGGGAAACCTGAACAAGGAAGAGCCTGCTTCTTCTATTGCCGTGGCCTGGCAGGAGGCTGATGCCCCAGTACATCTCCCAGACAGCACAGCCTCACGTAGGAAATCCGCCATGTGGCAACCTTATCCTCATGCTTGCAGAACATGAGGGCAGCCCAGCAGGCTGGTTGTGTCACAGGTTCTGGGAAATGGCATCAGTACCTGTCACTGTCTCTACTCTGATTTCTTTCATATCCCCCCAAAAAGGTCTAAAAGTCTCCAGCATCCTGCTAACACACTGCAACATGATTGTTGAAGTCAGGCACTATAAAATATGCAGCACTTTTTGCCAGGATGTTTTATGTTGTACCTTTTGTCTCTTTTATGTCTCATAAACCTCTTGGTATTAATAACATTTTTTTAAATAGCCTTCAAGTTTATTTCTACATATGAGGAAAAACATTGGTATTTACCAAAGCTATGATTTCTGGTATTGCTTTTATATAAACCATTTTCTCCTTGCTTAAGCCAGTAAGGATTCCAGAACTAAAACCTTAGGAGACACTGCAGACCTCTCTTTGTGTGGTCTAACATCAAAATGTGCACATGAGATAGTGGTTAATTGATCAGTTCTCAGACCTTTCTCTCAGATCTCTCTTTGGCAATAAGCAAGGCATCCTAGCTAAGCCAATGTCTACCAAGATATCACAGCAGAAAATGACATCCCTCTCTTTTTCCAAAAATAAGGAACATGATTCCAGGTTTTGCAAGTGTGTGCCCTCCCCACACTCCTGACATGGTGTCCCCTGTGACACAGGGATACTTATATTTGTGCTAAAAGTATGGTGTAATTAAAGAGCAGGATTCTGGAATACCCTTAAGGAATTATTTTGTAAATACATATTCAGTGCTCTAAGTCCAGTTCAAAGGTAAAAAAGAAGAAAAGAAAGGAAAAGGGAAAAAAAAAATCAGCTTTTCAGAAGTATTTTTATGAACATCAGGGATGAGTCATCTCTGGCAGAGGAGATTTAACAGGATGCAAAGAGGGGCTGACTCCACACCAAAGCAGGGAAATCACCATTCCTTCAGTTTGATAGCTGATTTTTTTAACTAGGGCTCCCCTTACCATCACAAACACACACCCCCACCCCCCGTATGTGACTGACAGACAGTCCTCTTTGGTTCCATGTGGTGCATGGCCAGCCTTGATCATAACAAGGGCTGGGGGTGTGAAATAACAGTGACGGGAATCCTCTGCTACCTTGAGAAGGATCCAGAAAGGCTGTTTCCTTCCCCCCCCTCCCCGAAAAATGCAGCTTCTCTGATAAATGCCCTCACCTTTCTTCATCAGGCATGGGAATTCAGTATCAGACAGAGCCATCTCTAATCTCTCAAGTATCTTTCAATCTGCTTGCTACTAGGGCACTAAGATTCCCCTCTCTCTCTGTGGCAGATAAAATGAGCTCAAAGTTACGTTTGGAGGGGTTTAGGTCAGCTCCGTGATATATCTAGACAGAAGCCTGTAATCACTTGAGTTTTTGTAAAAGTGAGAGCTGCATTTCTTAAATCTGCTTATTAACACGATAACTAATCTAATGGATGCTTTCAGATGCTTGAAAGCTGAAGGCAGGAGCAAGCGTGCATGCACATCAGAACAGCTTCTACATTTTTAAGCCAATTTGCTACTTGCCTAGAATTAAAAAGAGGATGACAAGTCCAGATCTGCAAAGAGTTTAATGGGTGCTAGCAAACTCTAACTATGGCTGACAGGGCAGAGGGGGATGACGTCTTCCCTACTGCACATAGGATTTTCTGTCATGCTCTTACATCTTTTGAGCCTATATTTTAAATAATGTATTACAGTCTGCCATTTTAATGTTTGCAAGCAGATTTCTGTGACAGAGTTGCAAGAATCCATTCCAATTAATTTTTCAATCAACAGGTAAAAGGAAAGACAAAGTGTTCCCAGCTACTCTTTCAATGCATCTAGCATTTGTAACAGCAGAAAGCGTATTCTAAGAAAAGCCCTGGTTTTGATGTGGACTCAACAAAATCTTCCAACATCTCACTCAAGACAAATTAGTAAGAGGAGTTTGCTGAATGAAGAGCAGAACAGTCTCACCTTCCTTGGTGGAAGGACCCTTTCCAAGTGTGAGTCAGGAACAGCTTTTCCGTTATTCTCAGCACTGAATGGCAGTCGTCCACTTGGCTTCTCAAAAGTCCTGGCCCAGAGTCGACACTGGAGTGTTACCTGCATGACACACTCAATTCAGCAGGGAGGGAAGGGGGAAGCTCCTTCCTAACACCAATACAACACACACTTTTAGGCAAACGTGTAGGTTTAGCTGCTAACTCCACACCCAGAGTGTGAAGGAGGGTCCTCAGAGGCCCTTAAGCCTTCTCAGTTTTAGATGAAATTGCTACTTCTGGGGATAGAAGCAGTGTCTTTCCTGCCCCAGGCACAGCTATATAGTGCCATATGAATAAACAATAAAGCAAGGCAATAGATCAGAGAAATATAACAGTGTTCTGACTCCTCAAGTTTGGATTACCTACAAACTGCATCAATTCCTGGCAAGGCTGACCTAACTCATGATCCTGACAGCTCGATAAATTGAGTTCCAGAGAGTTCACCATGTATTGGTTTTCTGATGAAAACTTTAAAAATCAGGGGTCTTTTTGCTTTCCACAGCAGTATAGTTCTGAGGGTGTTGTATAAGCATCATGATTTCTCTTGCTCCTTTGAGCCGAGTTTCCTTCCATGCTCCCACCATGCTATGCACTCAGCTTTCCTTAGTTTTGCTCTCCACCCCAGAGGAAGCTGTGTTTCCATCATGTATTATTAAAGTGCGTACGTTTTTTGTGAGCTACCCTGGTACCCTTCAGTAGGGAGACACAATCTAAATGTAAAATAGCATTACTGTGATAAATAAGGAGAATTCAAAACTCTGGCATCTTTCCTGTACGTACGAAATGCGCTTCGATGATAAAAGCTATCCTCTTTTGCATGTAAAACGCTAATACCTTGTAGTTTCTTCACTGAGATCTGGAAGTACAGGAACAAAGCCTGACTTCTAAATGACTAATGCATGCGACTGTGCTGCAGGCCTGAGAACTTCAGTCTGCACCCACCTGAAAATGACTGACTGGCTCATAGTAAACAATATTTAATAACAAGAAGAAACACCTGAATTGGAAAACGATCCTACCCCATCAGTTGGTTGATTCATAGCACACGAAATGGGGGAGACAGAGGCGCAAAACTTAAAATGCTTCACTGGCATTAGCCAGGCGTCTCACGGCGCCATGGGTATAACTCCCTCCTCGGGAGAGCTCTGTGGGGACCACGTACAAGAGCCATCAAAAGTGAGGCAGCAATGACCCCGCTCTGCGGCACTCTTTCGACTTAATAGGAACAGCTGGTCAGTGAAGTGTTTGCTAGAAATTTAACAAGGCTCAAACAGTGAGAAGCATCTGCCAATAAATCAAAAGGGAGCGCCCAGCTAAATGAGGTTTAATTTAAATTCATACCTAGGGCTGACAGATGAGAGCTTCATTGCTCTTCCGTGTTGCATTAGTGCACGCAGGTCTGTGCCCACGTCAGCAGCAGCTCGGGGAAGATGTTTCTGAGTGGTAGCCTGGGGCCTCGGGTTAAGCACGCAGCGATTGTGCGAATCTGTGCATCAAATGCAAGGGGGGCTAGAGGGGAGAGGCAACAGGGAACGTTTCTCCCTAATGGCACATTTTCCAAGCCATTTGAACACGATGAAAGCCACCTTGGCCACAAATGTTTTCGGCTCCACTGTGCCCCTTTGCTGCCGCCGGGCTGGTTCCGCTGCTCCCTGGCAGAGCAAGCCGCCATGTCAGAAAAGGCCATGGCTGTAGAAGGAGTGTCCCTGCAATGGCAGCTGGGGATAGCGAGGTGAGGGAAGTCATCTAACTTTTCTGTTTCCTTGCCTGAGGAAGCCCAGACAACCTTCTGCGAAAGGCCAGCTTCCCCGGAGCCCCCAGGATATGGCGGGTGTGGGCAGAAGCCTCCGGAAGGTTACCTCACGATGGGCCAATGGTGGCACCGGGGAGGGTCCCTCCCACTTCACTGGGCAGTTTTCGGCCTGGCAGCAAGGGCTAGATTTCACCTTGAGACGCTCTCAGGGAAACCAGGTGCCTTCGATCTCCTGGCAGATCAGGAAAGTCATGCTGAGGAAAACATGGAGGTGTGCTGGTTGTGCCTGCGCGTCGTTCTGCCATGAGCAATGCTGATTTATTTTCAGGGAAATGCTCAGTTGCACCTATTTGGCTTTGGAGAAAAGCCTCATGGCTGCTCAGGGGCACCTCCAGTGTTCGCAACGGCGGCGATCTCGCCCCGGACTTCGTGCTGTAGCCGATCCCACTTTGCGCCCATGCCTGAAGGAGGCTGGCGTTCGATTACAGGCTGCGCTGCACCGGGCTTCCTCGCACCTGTGCTGGGGGGAATTGAATTTGCTGCGTACGCAAACAGCAGTAGCGTCCCCTTTGCCAGAAAGCCTCAGGGTGTGATCAATGGCAATAATCACTTTTCAGGCCCTTTGGGTAATGCAAGCAGCCAGTCAAAATTGCACGAACAAGAATAGTACGCAACATGTTGCCGCAAAAGATTAACAGCAGTGTGGGGGGTGGTGAGATACAAGGGCGACAGACCAGTGCCAAGGTGGCTGCCTGTGTGCCTCCATGATGCAGGGGCCTGGAGCCAGTGCAGGGCCACGCAGCCCCGGGGTGCCCTCCCTACCCTCCCATGCCTCTGCCCACGGCTGGAAAGCACCACAGAGGTACGTGGGCAGCCCACTGTGCCTCAAAAGACCGTTTGTGCTGCCCAATTTTGCTTGCTTTTAATCTCTGACGACACACAGAGCTGCTGGGGTGTTTGCTCACAATTCACAAACCAAGATAGAGGGCTGGTTGTTCCTTCGTCTGGGATGAGGAGTGACCGCAGAGGCAAAGGAGAGCATAAAAGCGGGGAATGGCAGCAGGATGAGCTGCAAGGTGAATTTCTTTGGGCTGGGCTGTCACTGGATTCTGCATGGCTGCTCTTTGCATGGGGTTGAGGAATCAGTTTGGCTTTCTTTTTCAAGTTAAATTAGAGATATCCAAAGCATGACACGTACTACAAAGCGTACCAAGGGGTATTTCTGGTGCATGCACAAATCCAAATAAATGCATCTGTAAGGAAAGCTGCTCTGTAAGATTTTGACCATCGCCTCAGTTTTACTCACTGACCCCCTAAATGGAAGAAACTTCAAGAAACTCCTTGTTTGTAATGCTTTCCAGAAATTTCAGATAAGAAGAGGCTGAAAATAGTGCACAAAATGCAAGTGGAAAGAGGAAATTGGGAATAACTGACATATTACAGATATACTGGTATATTGACATTTCATTTTGCTTTTTATATATGAATACACACTTGCATGCATGCACACACACATATGCACATATAGAATGAATTAGATTCGTTCGGAAGCATTTGACAACAGCAGCTACACTTTTTACAAGTCAGAGGCAGCCATATTCCCTTCAGAAATCATCTGGTAGGAAAATATCAAAAGCAGAATGTGCAGGCTTTTAAAGAAATGTGTAGGAGCAAAACAAGCTTATTTCTGTTTTAATCCAAACTGAATCATATGTCTTATGTCAAAGCTATAAAAAACAAGGAAGGTAAAAGAGGTAATTCTTGTACTCCAAACTTTTTTTTAAATCTTGTGGTAAATTATTTCCTTCTCTTTACACAAAAGAAACAAAAAAGTATCAATTCCTAGCAAGGTAATTTCACATCACCATTAAGAAGAAACTAAGGAGACACATCCTCTCCTGATGTAGTCTTGTTACAGCTCCTCAGTTTTCAAAGGAACTAGGACAGTTTCCAGCAATGGAGGACATGATCCTCAGATCTTTAGTAAGTGAAAAAGCATCCTGTCTGAAACTATTTGGGAGAGGAAGCTTCTCCGGAGACAGCTAATAAAATACTTCCAGTGCTCTGTAAAGGAGATCAGTTGATCCTGAGTGTAAGGCCGCTGCCGTTTACTGCCCGGCGGGAGAAGCGAGCGGTCCCTGGCCCTCTTCCCAAGCCCCAGCGGAGCAGGGTGCGGGTCAGATGAGTTGTTCGGCTGGCAGCAGCCGCCATCTGTCCCCTTGGCCACCTCTGCCATTACGTAATGGAACATATCTGGTCGACTGACCGGGAGGCCCTGGAGAAGGAGGGCTCCCAGATGGCAGTCTGCTGCCACCACTGATACTTATTACACTGCTCCCTCCTCAAGTCTGAGGAGCTTGGGGGAAGGACGGTGTCCAGAACTGGGCTGCATGAAGTCCTTAGGTGCCAGGAGCCTGCTTCCTCCCTCCAGTTTTCGCAGGGACCTCAGATCCTGCCAGAGCATGGGCTGTACACCAGACTTGGCTCTGCAAAAGTACAGTGAGCCAGGCGGTTCTGGGAAGTACAACACACTCTGCATCCACTTACTAACTGCATGGGCTCAACACGTATCATGCAACGGGGCAGGAGAAGCTCCCTGCTCTTCCCTGACACTGAAAAGATGTTTGGGGTCTGCCTAGTCAGGACAGTCAGACGCCATACAATTGAGAGTGAGATTGGGCTAAGACACAAGGAGGATAAAAGACCTAAAAATCTTTAAGCAAGCTGAAAAGCTTCCAGTAGCCTTGGAGCCATATTCAGATAAATAACCTTAGACACTGATGCACCAAAAGGATGATGTCTGGTCCAGAGAGGATTTATAGTGCGTAAATTAGGATCCTGTAGGACACATACCTCCCACTGATATTACAGACAGCTTCAGAGCACCCACAGGAGGCTGGAGGCTCCAGCAGGGAGCCACATCCATCCAAACAATAGTAGACTCCCGGCACTCCCTGCTGCCTCCTCAGTAGTTGCACTGATAAATGAGACAGGACCTGCAATCTCTCCCTCCGTTGCTGTAGATCAGGGTGAATCCACTCATTCCTCTTGACACATTGTGATGAAAGATGAGAACAACTGCCAAAGAGGCAGGTAATGTCGTTTCAATGGCACCAGTGGTTTTTACCTAGCCCCCTTCCCTTCTCAGAGGAGACTGAGAGCTCTTTGCAGCCTAGCTTCTGTCCACGGGTCCTGGGCCATGATGGGGGCTCCTAGATACAAGATCAGAAATTAATAAAATAATAAAAAAACAACAACAGTTCTTGCAATCTTGCAAGTAAGTTCTTGCTTTCTCATCCCCCTCACTCCTGGGCTCTGCAGCAATTACAACAGCAACAGAATTGAAGAGTGAACAGAACGATACTGCGACGTTCAGTTTATCTCTGGAAAATCTCCCCAGAACAGCCTAAAGTGGCCACATAATTTTAGAGAAAGTGGGAGGATGTCACCTTCACTCCAAGGCCAAGACTAATTGCTGGGCTGGATCCATTAACCCCATCTGAGCTGCACGGGTCTCCAAATCTCCTGCCTCTTTTGGGAACATTGAAATAATATCAAACTAATACAAAATTTATCATCACCCCAAGCTATGTTCATCCAGTGCTGGGAAACTATTCCATGCCTTTGCACTAATTATGCTGGCTTCTTACACTACCAAAATAGTCTTTATTAAAGAGATTTAACCAGGTTCAGAACAAACGAAAGATCATTTGGCAGACCAGAAAACCGTATAAAATCATTACCATAAGGAGGAAGACATTTCTGAGCTGCTGTCTATGTATTTATTTTCCGCATATGGAATCAGTCATTTTGTATGCTTGATAAAATCAAGGGCAATTAAACTAAATTGAGCTTTAATTTCAGACTGAGGCATACATCTATGGCTGAGCATTTCTTCCTGCAATGTGTGGAATTACTAACCAGCAGCACAAAACATCAGACAAGGTGGGAACAAGTTCATTGCTCATCAAAAAGCAGACAATGATAAAGGTGTTGGAATACTTTGCATTACTCTCAGAAAAGAACAGTTCAAACAAGGTCTATATTCCAGTCCGGTATATATTTAGGATGATTAAATGTTTCAGGAGTTGGGGAGGGATAGGACAATGTCAAGCAGAAATGACCCAGCTAGTGAGGAATCCCACCATTCTGTGCAAGAGGATAAATAAGCCCCATCGAAGGCTGAGTCCTCAGTATTTGCGAACAGCAGCACTAGCTGTGCTCTCAGCTTCCTGCACACTCAACATCACCTCTCTGAGCTGCGCCACTGAAGATCTGTGGAGAAATGATCCTTTATTTGTAAATGCACAACTGCAGCAATTATTTTTAGTTCCAGTCTCAAATCCAACTTTCATATCTTGAAGAACTGAAAACATTTTTCTCTGCTTCTTATAATGTCTAATGTATCTGCCTGTTGCAGGGTCTGGCTCTTCTTCGCCGAGCAGCGGGTGCTTCCCTGTGAACTGCCTGGACAATCGATCCTCTCTACAAAGTTTGCGTGTGCAGCAGACATTATTTCCATCCCACATTAGCTCTCAGTTTGACTCCAATTCTGAAAGGTCCCTCCTCCTGCATCTTTGATGGCAGGTCTGGGCTGGTTGTTAGCCTTGCACAGAGTGCTGTGCCTGGGTGATTTTGCTCTTGTTCTTTCCTCTCAAATCCTCAGATGACCTATGAGAAGAACAAAGCTTTTCCAAGCTGAGCAGATGGCTTGCAAGGGGACACTTGTTCAGGAAGGGCAGGCTGTGCTAATGACTTTTCCAAAGTCCCACTGTCCCGTTGCCAGCAATGTCATTTCCAGAAAGTGAATCCTGTGGCAAGGAAAGGTGGTTTTAACAACACAGCGCTACCCTTGGTCAATGTGAAAAAGTTGTAAAATCTTTATGGCCATACAAACACTGATCAAGCTGAGTTTTCTAGAGGTTCTAGACAGCTGAAATCCTACAGAGGGGGGCTGAAGGGAGATGATTTATATTTTCTGGAAAAGCCAAGTCAGTTGAGGCCAAAGAGTCTAAATGAATCATTTAATTAGAGACCACACAGAGTCAGAAAAGGATTTTGATTCCATCCAAACCTCCTCTTATCACAGGAAGCTACAGAGTAGGAAACTACACAGCTTAGGGCAAAAAAATTAATATATCAAACTCTTTATTAAGTCCTTCTATTCCTCATTTGTGAAAAATCCATCCGGCTCACTCTCTAAGGCACAATGGCTGGCCTTTCAGCCAGTCGCTATTCAAATCCTCCTTATCCAGTGACAGTTGTATTACAGCAGAGGAGGTGTTAGATGTCTTACTAGAGCTTTGCAGAGCAGCTTACGCAGGGAACTGTGGATCCTACCGTTTCCCCCTCATCTCTAATGAACACTCATGTCTAGAACAATAACATCTCCTCTTGTTAGTGATCACTTTGAAAGAAAAATCAGCTATTAAGATGATTAAGATACAGCTGGGGTACAGTAAAACCTTCTAATGTCTATTTCCATCTACCTTTGAAATGCAGACTGCTTCACAGAGGCAAGCGAATGTCCCAGTTTAACCTCTTACATGGTTATCAAAAGAAAAGGAAGAACAGTGAGAAATTCAGCAAATCGAAAGCTTTGCAAGAGGGTTCAGGGACTTCAAAACAGCCTCTTCTCACATGCAATACTTGTGTGGGAGAACAGGAGGGAGGAAACAGCCCGTTCAGATCTTCTGTCAGTTTAGGACTTACTCCTATCAGTTTCTGACAGCTTCTTCTGATATAACAAAATTAGATCCACTTCATAGGTGTGACTTATTACCAGTTCTGTTTACAGCACAGAGTGCCAAGCAAAAAACTTCCTTACCCAGAGACCAGCTTCCTGTCTCAATCTGCAATAACCAAAGTTACCAACTCAAACTAAATCTCTTCGCAGCAGGAATCCTTTTTTCTATTATTAATTTTTTGAAGGAGATAGGAATGCTGTTTGAATGATTAGCTGGCCAAGTACATCAGAGAACAGACATAAATAAGAATAACTTGCAAAATGAAGGTAGAACCAGACACACGGAATATGTCGAAAGGGAGTTTAATTATGCTCTGTTTTTAAAGAATGACAAAACCATGCCAGTGAAATTTATAACCCAAGTGTCACAGAAATTTGCAACTCAGCAAAGTTGTCAAAAATATTAAATTATGCAGTATGCACAGATGTGGTTGAGAAATTACCCAAAGATTTGTTTAAGAAACATCAAAGCGGTTAACTTCAATCACATTTTCTGCGGCTGATATTCTCTTTCATTTTCAGCAAGTTTAGGGAATTAACAATGGTATTGGCAAACATTTATTCAGGTAAGTTGGTCTCCAAGTTATAGCACTTATAGACTTATTCCCTGGATCTCAGTTTACACATCATTCTACCCACCAGCATTTTGGAACAAAGATCTATGTGCTGAGAAAGGTACAACAATAGGAAACACTAGTCCTCATATCCAATCACATGGATGTCATGGAGCTGAATCGCTGTTTATCCAGAGGAGTAGAGGAGGAATCAAGCAAAGCTAGACCAGCTCAACTGGATGTCCGTGAGGTCCCTCTAATCCTGTTTGGAATATATCACACCTAGAACTTAGTTGAATGATCTTACTTTCAACAGGACCCTTCACAGCCACCTTGTTTGTGACAGCCTTCCTTCCTTCAGGTCATCAAAGCCCTAGTCCAAAACATGGCAATAGAAGGTCTCGCCTTCGCTTCACTGTGTTTTGATTTTGGATAGTTTGTAACATCTGGAGCAACTGAATTTTCCTCAATACTGAGCAAAACAGAAACAGGCAATCTTTGTGAGCCACCAGCAGCTTTGAGTTCCTATTTAGGGAAAGTCGGACACGGCAATGATCTAGGCATCACAGATATGACGAATAAGGCTGGGTTCCTATTTGGGAAATAAAAGCATTTTAAATATAAGGCTGAGAATGGAGATATTTTTAGTAAAATCATCTTCTAATTATTCCAGGCTCCATGCATTTGTGTGTCCTTCAGTCCTTGTGTCCTTGGGAAAATGCAGGAGAAGATTTTGGGTTGTCATGGAGGGTAATCTTGTACTATGTCACAGGAGCATGGTTCAGCAGAGAGGAGCTATAAGTTTTGCCATGGGAATGGCATTACATATAGTAACTCCTCTGGCCTTTTATCCCCATTTGCAGAACAGGACAAGAACCATCTCGTGGGAGCATAATCCAATGCCAGTGGCTGTGAGTACTTTTGTGACCCCAGGAGGGCGGGTACTCCAGAAGCACAGAATTTTATTTTAGGTATTATTGCCAATGAATGCATTTGTGACACCAATTAAAAATCTGTAAAAGATCATCAGCTTGGAGTACTTTGAGCTGTGATGGACATTCAAAACAAGCTTATATAGACACTATCTTTCAGATTTAATCTGTATGTGCTGTATGTGCACATGGGGCATGTGCTGCTGTCCTTGACACTGCACAACAGCCGTTCACTTATGTTAGAAAGTAATTGTGGTATTCTGGATGACGATTTGTTGACTGGTTAATGGCTTTCACTGAACATACTGTATATACATCAGCTGTCCTGTTTTAATGAGGAACAGAACTCTTTAACGGTCCTCTTCTGCCATTTTTTCATTTTTAATATGCAATTAAAAATTGACAAATACAGCCCTCAAAAGGGGTTGGACTAGACAATCTCTAGAGGTCTCTTCCAACCTCAGCTATTAGGTGACTTTGTGAAAATATCCTGGAGTCTTTAAACAGCGTTAGGGGGGTTATTATCACCTGTGCATGAACAGCTAGCTGAGTCACCAACACGGCCAGTGACACAAACAAGACTGTAGTGAGTTGCTTTTATCTCACACCGCACCAGAAATGCCTTCGCTTCGTTACAAAATGTGAATGTCAGAGCTCACTGAGTGCTATTTCAGACAGATGTTTGTTCCATGTAACTTGTTAAAATTTCTCCTGAAAAGCAGGTATCAAAAGCCATTATCTGGCTACATTTTAGCTGGTCCCCGGTCTTTCTGAGCCTTACTCAACACCAGCACACTGAACATGCTTCTCTGTAAAGGACTGAAAGAAAATTCCACATTGCCATCAAAAAGTGCACAAGGCTGGGGCTGAGGTACGTGCATCTCTGCTGCCAGAACAGCACTGGGGAAGCGTAGGTACCCGCTGCTGCCTGCCTTCTTGAGCCCTTGGACTACTGTCGCTTGCCATAGCAGTGGTGGGGGTACAAGTTGTGGTCCGCATCTCTAGGTCTAGGTTTGGTGTTTCCGTTGGCATGGCTGATGCATGACATCCTGCTCAAAAAAAAAAAAAAAAGATATCCCCCTCTTCCCTGTTTCACGAGGACCACTGCTGTTAGGTAAGAGAAGACCAGTCTGTGACACGCACACTTCAGTTTATTGAAAGTTATCATCTTGGTTGTTTCTTACTAAACTGTTGCTGTGCTGTAACTTTATGTCAACATGATCATCTGGGTTTCATGGAGTTAATTTTCTTCTGAATAACAAGTCGGAACAAAACCTTCCATTATATCTGTTAAATAAAATTGCTCGTGTCTGATTCAGATTGGCTTGGCCGGCATCCCATAGCCTAATAGAATACGTGCAATCTTGTGTTGTAAGCCACCTTTAGCTGGGGTGGTAGCACTGATCGCTTGCCTGAACGTCAGAATAAATCTTTCCGCTAAACTACTTGCAGCTGGGTAGCAGGGAGATGATGTGACATGTCTGATACCATTTCTTTTAACGAACAACAGGCACTATTTGGATGTGAATTGAGTTCCATTGTCACTTAGAATCTGTCCAGGAACTTGAAAACAAGAGTCTTAACACTTCTAGTATCTGCGCTGAAGTAATTTACACAGAGTATTGCAAGCCGTTTTCAAGGCACATCTACCAAAGCTGAAAAAATAAATCTTATGAAAAGTGCAGGAAAGGTTTTTTGGATTCTACCTGCTATGAGGTAGCTGACTGTTGCCACAGAAGAGTAGATGGTGTCTGTGGATAATCTTGACATTGCATTGCCATTGCCAACCATCATTTACCCCACAGACTGCCTGGCCAGCATTTAGTTAACAAACAGTCCTCACATACTTTTTGCAGCACAAAGGACCTGGGTTTTGCAAGGAAAACTATTCCATTACCACATGTTAGGCAATTTTGAAAGTTAAGTTACTAGTTCTTTTCAAATCAGGGAAGCTGGATTGTTGTTCAGATGCATGGCTCTACCCACCCATTGCCACAGCACTCACTTCATTGTGAGCCCGTGCCATGGCGTGTCCCTCGCAGCAGGTCCGTAGGACATATCAGCCATGTTTCCCTTGCAATGTCCTCCTGCAACCAGATGGCAGGCATGACAAACATCCTGCATTTGCGCATTGACTAGTACTTTCAGATTTGATAGACTGGCCATTGCTATAAATGGGCTGAAAACATTCACCTTCTAGGGGTTACGGAATGACCTGTAACCAGTTATTTTCTGTAAAGGCAGGCAAAGCCCATGTGACTTCTAACCTCTCCAGAAAGCAGCTATGCTCAAAATGGTGGTGAGAATCTAAGCTTAGCAAAAGCAGGCAAGCCTTTCATTATGATGGTCCATTGTGCTGAATCTGCCCACTTCTACTCTGCAGAGTGGGACATGCACAACCAAGGCCTCAGAAATAGTGTGGCCAGCAGGAGCAGGGAGGTGATCGTGCCCCTGTACTCGGCACTGGTGAGGCCGCACCTCGAATACTGTGTTCGGGTTTGGGCCCCTCACTACAAGAAGGACATTGAGGTGCTGGAGCATGTCCAGAGGAGGGCAACGAAGCTGGTGAAGGGAGCACAAGTCTTATGAGGAGCGGCTGAGGGAACTGGGGTTCCTGGAGAAGAGGGGGCTGAGGGGAGACCTTATCATTCTCTGCAACTACCTGAAAGGAGGTTGTAGCGAGGTGGGTGTTGGTCTCTTCTCCCAAGTAACAAGCGATAGGACAAGAAGAAATGGCCTCAAGTTACACCAGGGGAGGTTTAGATTGGACATTAGGAAACATTTTTTCACCGAAAGGGTTATTGAGCATTGGAATAGGCTGCCCAAGGAAGTGGTGGAGTCACCATTCTTGGAGGTATTTAAAAGACATGTAGATGTGGTGCTTAGGGACATGGTTTAGTGGTGGACTTGGCAGTGTTAGGTTTATGGTTGGAGTCGATGGTCTTAAAGGTCTTTTCCAAACTAAATGATTCTATGATTCCAAGGCGCATTGCAAGAGGAGACAATCTCTTCAGCTGTCAGTCCATTGGCTTTAGCAAGAGTTAGCGCCCTGGAGAGGGGGTAAAGGACTAACACCAGCTCACTCAGGGAATGAAGTCCTGCTGCTTTCAAGGGGAGGAATCCATAGTACGAGATGACTTTTCGAGAAATGAGCATAATTGTGAGACATTTTGTAGTTGTAATGCCTCACGGATAGATTTGCATTTGCATGTCACACGCTAACCAGTCCCTTGTGCATCATTTAAACTCTCTCCACACAGGCAGTACTCTGTCAGTTTTCATAACCCAGCTGCCTGTACAGGAATTGTTCTGTTTTCTCTCCCAAAACTGTGTGTGAAAGCAGAAATGTTCTGTGCTCACAACTGGCTTTAGGGAATGGGTATTTTTGTCAAATCTCCACGAACTCAGAAAATATTTTGCCTACCAATTTAATAGGAGCTGCTACGTAACGTGGTAAAACTTGCATTTTATACTTAGCGAGAGCTGTTCGTTTCTCCTCTTTGAAGCTATCATTAGCAAATGTTCCAGGCTTTTGATGTCTGCCGCACAGTCCTCAGCAGAGACATGGGCATACAGGCTAAACTCTTTTCTCCGTTCAATACGATGAGGAGTCCCAGTGTGGCAGGCTGCTGTTCTCATTCCATTTCTGCAAGCCTCATCATCACTCCCTCTTCCTCCGCAGTTCTGGGCCAGCATGGCCAAGCCTTAATGTGTCTGTCTGTAATTTTCTGTAAAGCATCAGGAAGCCTCAGTGGCACAGCCAGACTCCAAAAGGACAACAGTTATTATACACAAATACACAAGGCTCTAGTACTTGTGCAGCTACTCTGTGTCAAGGGTTTTGTGGCTCATGCAGATTGGAGAGATACAAGAGTTACAGGAGTTAAGAACTACAAAGCTATAGCTAATAGTGACCTCCTTTCGCTTCAGACCTGTGTGCCTGCACATTTGTTACTTATGGACTATTGGCCCATTTCCACTAGCCAGGATGGCTCATCATGCACTTTGCTTCTCCCTGGAGCTAAACAGCCTCCCTTGCTGCCCTGGGATCAGCCTGCCTTCCCTGCTGATAAAGTGGTGCCCTCCGGGGAAAGAAAAAGGGTGTTTTACCACCCCCTCAGACCAAAGCATCCCCTTCAGACACCTACGTCTTTCTTCTGTAAAGCCTTGAGCCCTGGTCTGGGGGAGTGAAGAGCACGACCAAGCTGTGTGGTCAAAAGCTGAGCAGTGGGGAAACACACACGAGTCTGTCAGTATCCGAATGTCTCGGCTCACTTCCATGGGGCAACGCTCTTGTAAGGCCATGCTGGAAACTGCCAAGCTTAGGGAGGGGGCAGTGCTCAGGGGGAAGGGCCGTATCCAGGCTCTCCAGCCTTTGCACTGCCCCGAGCTCATAATCATCCCCAGCACGGTTACGTGGTTAAACTGGAAGCCTCTCGGGAAAAGGGAGGTGGTGAGCCTCCCACGTGCAGCTCTAGTGCTGCAGGAGTAGCAGTGCTCCCATCCTCCCCGCTGGGGCCGGGGATTTAGGGAACACAAAGCAAGACCTTTCCTGCAGAGCCAGCGGTACAAGACTAGCCACAGGACGGGAGGGTCGATAACAGTTTTGAGCCATTTTTTACTCTTTCTGCTACTAACGCTGGAGGGGATTGGGCTGGATAAAAATGTCAAAAGGCTCGTTTCAGATATTTGAGGAAAGGAGGGTGCAACACCAGCCTTTTCCCTAACACAGCCACACGCCTCTCGCTGTGCCCGGGAGCCTGCACCAGGCAGCTCGCCCCACGCAGAGGGAGAGTCCAGCACCACTTCTAACGGGTGCACCAGGCTCAGCAACTGGAAATCACCATCCTCATTTAACTACGTGCACTTCCGAAAAATGACTTAGCTGTGATACCAGAACCAAAGGAGGTTGTGTTTTTCTGCTGGATGTTTGTAAGAGAAAGCGAATGGCCAGCCGCTAGTCAAACTGGCTGGCACAGGCTCCTCTTAGTTTCAGAGGCAAAACACACAGCTTTGATGCAAGCAGCAAATGGTGAAAAGCGCAAAGCCGAACATGACTGCTTCAAACTTCAGCATTTGCCTGCCACAGATTATTTTTGCAGAATAGCAGCGGGTCACTCACTCACACGGGTAAGTATTACCTGGCAGCAGAATTATCATTGATTTCATACGATTGATTTCTCAGCCTGACAGTAACATACTAAATCTTTTCTTTTAAAAGAACAAACTGTCATGGCAGGAGAAAGCAAATTGTTCCAGGAGCCCACTGCTTTAAAGACCAGAAAACCTTTCAGAGATGTGAGTTTTTCACTGCCTGATGGAGAAAAGGGACCTTTTTTGCTCCTTAGTGCTTTCCGAGCAGTTATTTTCTACATCTCAAACCTCCATATTGTCAAACCAGAATTCTTCATTAAAGAGATCTTGCATAAGATTGTCTATAAACTGAACCAAAGGAGACAATTATAAGTACTAAAATACACAGTGAAATACCACTGACTGCCAAGCAAACTGACAGGGGGAATTAAAACGAAGATTGTTTTTCTATTCTTATCTTACCTCATTACAAGTCAGTTTTTGTTTACTCTGGAGAAAGATATGTTTCTGTTTTTGCACGCCTGCTGTGCCACTCCGAATCTGTCCCCTCATCCCCGTAGTGCCGGGGCTTTCAGCAGACTTGCTTTTCTCACGTTCCACTTGAATGGAAATATTGCATAGCCACAATCGTGGCCTGCTTCTGAGGCTTCTTACTCTGGAGTTCATCAGAACAGTGTTTGGCAGAGGCAGGTGCCTGGAATTTATTCTTTTACCTCTCAGTCCTGGAGTCTGCTCGGTCCTTCAGCTTAAATTAACAGGTACACTGGTAAAACGTGTGTATTTCTATCGGCAGAATATGAGGCAAGAGGAAAGCGGAGCATGTAATGCCCTGGCCCCACATGGCACCCTATTCGGACCCCGATTTGCTCTACCCATGCAGCTTGCTGACAGGGTATGTAGCAGGAAGGCCAAGGGCATACCCGGCTCCTGCAATAGTAAAATCGGTAACCGGGCGCTCTCTTGGCACTCCAGCACTGCACACAGGTTTATACAGCACTGATTTACCTAAAAGGGGCTCAAAAGAGTCCCCATGCCTGTGCTGTGATGCAGGGACGTGGCTCACATACCTGCTACTCCCTGTGATTTGGGAGCATACACATTGCTGAGTGTATAATGGTACCCCAGAGCTTTCAGAGCTCAGGAATAGCATAAAAAGAGAAACGGCTTACCTGTTACTTTGCTCTTTTAGGACCTCATCCCGTACATTTTGGCTGTCGGTCCTACCTCATTGCTACTGGCCCTCTTGAGACGCAGCCTGTCTGAGTCTTCTGGCTGAAGGGTAGGTCCTCGCCCCCCATGCCAGCCTTCACCTGTCCTGCCTCCTCCGGTCACCATCATCTCTTTCTATGTAAAAAGCCACCTCTTTTCTCGGCATCACTGATGTCTGCTCTCCTCTGATCTTGCCACTGGAGTTCCCCGTTCTCAGAGCCACCTCGCCATCATTTTACCTCTTCCCTTCCTCTGTGACACACGAGATGATACCAGTTCTGGCTGCCTTTCATGCCCTTTCTTCCACAAGACCAAACTTGTAGCATCTGGATGGCGTCCTCTGTACTCTTGCCTGGTCTCCAGTCGCTCTCGTAACACACGGCAGATTTGCAGGCCAAGGAAACACTCAGCATCCCCTCCCACACCCACGGCACAGTCTGCCCATGGAAGTCTGTACTCTTCTTCAAGTTTTTTCTGTTGAACCATCTTACCTTTTTGAATGGAATTTTTTACCCTTTGGATGAAAGCTTCCCATCCCTTGATGATCAAATTAGTTCAGAAACTCTCTGAAGTATGTTTTGATAATAACAAAATTCTGTTCCTCCAATGTTACATACTCAGTGTTTATACAGACCTATTTAATATGATAACCTTATCGCCTCCTCATATTAGAGGAAGTTCTGAGTAGAAGAGTTAATCAAAATTTAATTTTCTTAAAGTATCATAGATGAATGCTCCTGAACCCAATTTGTGTGCTTTCTGCTAGTCAAATAGACACAAAGATACTGAGGGAGGAGGAGGAGGAGGGAGAAAGGGGAAATGAACAGTATTTCTGATTAAATAAATTCCTATCCTGGGAGTCGATTTGACTATAATTTGATTTTATTAAAAATGTTTATTATTTTTACATCCAGTGTTTTCTAAGAGAAGTGGAAATGGGTTGCACTTAGATTTTATTTTGGGCTTTCTTGTGACACTGGAAAAAAGGATTATTGTTCCCTCATCAAGTTCATCGAGCGTCTTCCACATTTTCACGCTTCTGGATGCACCGACATCACTGGTGCATACTAGTGCTGGTTACAACATGCTCATGTACCCTGCTACTGCTGACTATGGATTAAAATAAATCAGATCAAAAAGAGCCCCAACTGAGGGAAAACTGTTTTGTAAACATCTCAATCAACCTCCAGCCTCAGCCCTACAAATCTCTGCACCTGAACAGAGATTTTGGCTTGTTGGGAAGCTCAGCGGTCTCTCACCAGTGAATCAGAAAGAGCACCAATCTATATTCCTACTGCTAACATTAACTAATTGATCCAAATCTCAGCGCAAGGAGTATAACTTACCTTTGTTTGCACATGAAATATGGAGATGGGGTCATGAGAGAGGGAAGAGGAAAAGGCTCCTTGCTCATATGACGAATACTGTCACAGCTGGTAGATGCTGCTTTGATTCTCTGTGCAAGCATGACTTACAGGGCCAGTACTGCCCTATCCATCAGTCATCGAGGCTGGTATCCTACGGGGATGAGCATACAGGCTTGGAGTGGAGCACTGCCCTCAAGGAACATGAGCAGAGGCTCAGCCATGGCGCACAGGTTTCTCTCAGTCTCACATCTGATGGCAGGACAACTTTAAAAGCAGGTGGGTAGGTGTAACAGAGGAATGCAAGCTTGAGGAGCTATGCTGTAAGCACAGATCGTAGAAATTCGACAGTGGAAACAAAGGAATACAGGTGAAATCTAAGCTCTGCAGGGTTTGTGAACCTTGGAACATGTAGCAGCCCCAGGCAAGGCGAGAGCAAACCTTGTGCCACTGAGTAGAAGGACAGAAGTGATCTGGCTATTTAAGGCGTTTCAGCCAAATGTCACTCTCATGCAAGTTAACAGAACTGCTTAGATTCAGGATTTGATTAGAGGTCCAACGGAAAGCAATATAATCTACGGAAAATAAACAGCTCTTGACCAACTAAGTGGATACTTTTAATGAGATTATAAATTTGCTTGACCACCGCAAGAATTTTGATGCTATGAAATTTACCGTCAATAAAAATATTTAACACCGTGCTCACAAAATGCTAATAACACAGGGGAGTAACAAAATGATACACATCATATCGACTGAAAAAGAATTGAGAGGAAACACTGAAGAGACGGACAGACATCTGCAGGAGAGATGCAGGAGGAACGAACTGGACTTCTGCTCTCATTATCTCTCTGTTGACTACAGATGAACCCTAGGAAATTAGCTTGCTGTGCCAACACCTTTGTGAATACTCTGAGGTTGTAAGATACAATTATGCATTACACATTATGCAAATATAAAGTCACACCTCTTAGGCACAAAACCAAGGAGCTGCTATGCTGAGGAGTGGGGATCCTGAAGGACTGTTCCAGCGAACAAGCAAGCCAACACAAACTAAACAGTGCGACGTGTTGGCTGAGCGCATCAACCTGCTTCCTTAATGCATACAGAGGGGAGTAGCGGGTAGGGGTTAAAGTTATCAGACCTCCCCAGGTGTGCTCAGATGCCAGATCTGGTTTGGCATTCAGACTCAAACACAATCAAATCAGAAATGGTTGAGAGAAGCACCACAAGAATTGCACACATAACAAGAATATACCGGCAGTGGAGGCAGGATCTTAATTAGAAGGAAATTTCAAAAATCAAGATGGGCTTTTTAGTTCCTGAAAGATGCACTCTAGACAGCTGCAACTTGAAAAAGGAAACTGCCCTATTACAATACAAGTCTAGGAATTGGTCCGAGTAGGCGGGCTACCAGCTTTAGGGTCATGCCGGACGATAAACTGACAGGGAAGACCCATGCAGACTTCTTGCACAACTTTTCATGCAACCACACATTTGGTTTCTTTCTAGTTCTACTCGCAGGAAGATCAAATTGTACTTAAAAATGGCATAATGGATCATGGCCACCACTGGGCTGGGGGACTCCTACCTGAGAGAAAAGCCACTGACCTCTGAAAAATGTGGATAATTTTCTTAGAGCACTGTACAGCAATAACACTACAGTATCCTCGTGCTTGCACTGGTACCCGGAAAGCATCAAAAGTAAACACATCCTTAGGAAACATATTTTAAACGATTGACTTTATTAAAATACTTAATACACAGTTTGTAGAGGAATGTACTTACATTTTCTGGAAACTCCACTGAAACCAAATTTTAATTATATATTTAACAAATGACAAAACAGTGGATGAATTCATGCTGTACACCAAAGAACAGACAAGTTAGGGTTTTTTTTGTCATCATTATTTGCCTGGCACAGACTCTTCTTTGCTTCTTAGCTTCAATCTCTTGAATATCTAGTAGCAGAGAAAGGAGGTTTGCATTTCTCACAGCATTAAACCCATCTGGTCCAAGTGAAATTCCATTTGTTTTCATCAGGTTTTTCATTCAACCCTTCCCCAGTAGCCTCCTCTTCCAGAAAAGCAAAGGCGACTGACCTCTCTAAAAAGCTACAGGTCCTAGTACAAGAAGAGTTCGACAATCAAATGTGAACGCGGAGGTCTAAACCTTCTCAGAGTCATTACTCTTTCAAAATAGCCATTTGAAGTTGAGTGTGGAAAAAAAGACACTGTCAAAATACAAGGGCCACAACACATTAAGAGACTTGGTGGAACGCATGTGGAAGACAGCCCGCGGTGCTGCAGCGCTGAAGGAAAAGGTAAACCAGAAGCTAGGTCTTGTTGAAATACAAGATGCAAGGCCTGGGAAGGGGAAAGATGGAAATAACCTGGACATATCCTTACAAGAATGAAATGTCCCAACCTCATGGAGAAGGCTGTAATCACCATACACATTGCAATTGCCATAGAACCATGAAGATCAGTGACAAAGTGTATGTTATGATGATCTCAACGACAAGTATAATCTGGGGGAAATTATTTATACTGAGTGAAGAAATAATTTACTGTGTGTTTCAATGCAAGATGCACAGAGGCTGCATAGATTTTTACATCAAATTCATAAGGCTCTTTTTAGGAGATAATTTTGCAACCTTGCATAGGTGATATTATATCCTTTCTATAGATAATATGCAGAAACTATGTACAGCTGAAAAAAAGAACTTCGATGAACGCATTTTTTTCCCCTCAAGTTTTACTGTAGTATAAAAAGTAACTTACATAACTCCTTCAGTTCTCTAAAACACATATGGAATATCCCAGAAAGAGACGCTAGGAACGCCATCTAAATGATGCCGTGTGCATTTATACAACAGGTTGAAACAATTAGAGAAGCCACCACAAAGCATAGTCATAAAGTTTCCATATAGAAAAAAAAATGCAGGACTTAATTTTGCTTACAGACATTAAAAGTCATTTAAACAGAAATGCATTTTAGTTATAACAAATTAATGAGCTTCACTAATCAGATTGCTGAATGAATGGATGACTCACACACTAAATAAACTATAGAAAGAGCCAGTTCGATCCCTGCTTGATAAATGTACAGTAAACTTTAAAATCTGCATTTGGTTTCCAATTAATCCCAGCTCAGAACAACTCCTCCATTAGACAACCAGAATGCAGCTTCTCAAAACTAATATTATGAACATCTGCCAGCGTGCTGCAACAAGAGCCATCAGGGCATTCATGCGCTTCTCCATTTGGTATGAACGAAAGTCAGCCAGAGGGTGACCACGGTGCCGCAGGACAGCTGACCCCACCTTTGAAAATGAGCGTCCTGTTCCCTGGGACACTCGTTCGCCCCCCTAAATGGTTTATCTTTGCCCTGCAATTACCTAAACCAGGAGACTTTCCTGGCTCTCTTCCACCTAAACTACCTTCTCCGTTACACCGGAGTTGTCTGGCATTTCTTTTGCCATTTTGTGCCTGGATCTAAGACATCATGATTAGTACTGCTTATTACTCTTGCATATCACAGTGATGTGTACTTTTTAGTAATATTTACAATGGTATCACTGTGGAGAACTAAGCCCTGTACTAGAAACAGTCTCTTAACAGAGACCTTAATACTAAGGATTTGGTGTATTCCTTATCTACAGATAAACTTCAAAAGGCAAAGCTAAAATCAGCCCACTATACATTTGGTACGTTAGGTTCAAACAGGGGGAAAAAACAAACACCCAGCATGTTTTCTTTCGAAGGGATGCTATTTACAAGAAGGATTCGCTTTTTTAATATTTCAACAACAAAAACCCAGCTAATTTTGAAATTAGTGAAATCTAAGGCGGCTTAGTTTTTAACCAACACAGAACACAAACAACATTGCTGTTTGCTGTTAAACACAAGTCTCAGAAATGCAGGGAAACTATGATCAATTATACTATGGGTGACAAATCGCAACCAGTTGAATAACAATAATTAAAAAAACACTTCTGCTTTTTTTAAACACAGCCTCTAAAAAGTACAGCATCCCAATGTTTTCTCAGTTCCAGATTGCTGACATTATAAATTAAAGGTGAAAAGAGATCCGTATATAAACAAGGCAGCTTTCCATTGACTTCATCATACTGTTCTTGTCTAAACCTTTGGAAATTTCATCTTCAAATACCATAAGGTAAGGTTGAATTCACCTGTTACAAAACAATGTCCATTCGTATGTGGAATTTGAATAAAAAAAGAAAAACTCAACAAAACACACCCAAGTATTTACAGCAATTCAGATTTCTTTTTTCCCCATCCTTCACACTCGCGCTTCACCTTCTGCAGAACTGTAAACACGCTATCCGCTGAGAGCAAGGCCTTATGTTATGGTACGCGGCCTTTTGGGCGGCGGGGGCGGCATGAGTTCAGTGTCAGGATCGAGGTGGTGTTTCCGCGTCTGTCCTTGAGAAGCTGCCGTACATCTATCAATGAACTCAAACAGCATCTCCTTCGTGACTGGATTCTGGATGCTGTTGCATACAGCTGGGAACAAAGAACACATTCTCAAATTACTAAACTGATTTGTTGTAGTCGGCACTTCAATAATTTCATCCCCTCTTTGCAAAATAAATAACTTAATTTGGTTCAAGTATTCAGCCTTAAACGTGGACTTTCATAAGATGATTGTGTCAGGAGTCAAGTATCTCTGCTTTGCCCCCCAGAGAGCAAAGCAATGTAGTGGGCCCCTACCTCACAGGAATCGCTCTTTTTAAAACAAACAAAAGGCATGCCTGTGTAGGCTTGATGGGGCAACGATAAAAACGCCAAGAACTGGCATCCTATTGAGGCAAGCAACAGCAACGCAGGCCTTTAAAACACTCATCAAATCCAAATAGCTAAAAACAAGACTGGCTTAATATCGAAAACCTCTGAATTAAGGTAACTTTTTTCCCCCACCATTAAGTACTATAAATACCATAAACCCACAAGGCACAGTACTTTTTTTTTTTAACCCGTATACCTTCATGCGGCTGAAAGACTTGACACCAAGCAAGCGACATGTCTAGCACACCAGACCATATGACGGAGGAAAGGCCATAGTGCTGCACGGTGGCCAAGGCAGACGTGTATAAGCACACTTGGATTACTTAACATGACTCCCCAGGTCATAGTTTGTAAGTAATGCACCACAGGATTTTATGGAACAAATAAAAAGGCTTACTTCTCTTAAAACAAATAAAATCTTTTTAATACTTTTCCTATGTAACTTTACACTCCTCTAGTTAATCCTCCCGAGAGACTTAGGGAAGGTGAAGAAAATAAAGAGCAAGAAATTAAGTAGGAATCCTACGACTATCTTGGAAGAAAGTACAAAATGATTAGAGGATAATTTATAGCATGTAAGGATTGCCCGCAGTATGGAGGCAATTTTCATGCAAAACAATCTATTGACCCCCTAGAGTACTAAACAACATTAAGACTCCTTAAAATGTACTTACAATATAGCATTGTTGCGAATAACAATCAACATATAATTTCCTGACCCTTAAAAACATTCCTCTTTCCTGCAGAATTCCAGAACCATTCAAAGCATTATTTTACAATTAATAAAACACCTTCCAAGCATTATTTTTTGATTATTTCATTTATTTTTGGTGAAAAGGTGCTTTAAAAGTTGTACGTGACTTCAGCAGTTGGAAAGCATTATGATTATCAGTAGTTTAGAAATAGAATTTGTGCCACAAGGCAGGTGGTATAGCTCTATACCAACTTTTAAGGGCTGTCCTAGCTTAATCACTCAAAAAGCCCTTCTCTTTTCAATTTGAAAGGTATCAAAGTCCAAAAGCAAGATAGAGACAGGTATTTATTTTGTTGCTGTTTCAACCATGGGGAAAAATAAATGTATTTTTCATCAAGAGAAAGCAAATAGAGGAGAAAGGATCTCCTCTCCTACAGAAGGGGACAAAGGAAGTCTCAAATAAGAAAATACAACTTTTGGAAATTTTGAAAAATGGTCAAAAGTGAAAAATTAAAGCCAAAAGAAAACTTTCTGTTCTGAAAATTCCTATGGAAAAGTTGAAATATTTCTTACAAAACAGTTCTTCTTATAGCATTTAATTTTCCTTTAATTTTTATTTTTAGGAAGTTCATTACATTTTGGTGGAAAAAAAAAGTCAAGAATAACATAACTGCTCTACAAATGGAGAAAATGAGAAGAGAAAAAGTGCAGCTGCATATGCTCTTAAGAACGAAGGGAAGAAGAATATGCTACTCCTCAAAGAAGAGAAAACTCCAAGGAAAACTAACTGTTGAAATAATAAGGTGAAACAGAGAAGAGAAATTTAGGTCATGGTGACAAAGAGATGTCCTTGTACTTGTATGACTTTTGTGGCCCATTCCTCTTTCCCGACAGGACTGTTCAGCAAGTATTTCAGCTATGTTCTGTGCTGGTTCGCTAGGGTGCGAATCTGGCAAAATGACCACATTTTGTTTATTCAAGAAAATCTACTCACTGCTCAGGCAGAAATACAAGCAGAATGGTTCAGAGAAAATTCTACATCATCTATGCATGTCCTAGTAAATAGCATGGTCTTAAATATGATGAAACTTCATTTTGGCACTTAACAAAAGTCAGTATCAACATGACTGTTGTTAGTCAGCCTTGCACACTTCTATTCAAACTCTTATACTTCACCTGAAAGTAAACAACAACATTTAATTTACAGTACTTGGCAAAATGTTTTTTGGTAGAACAACATGAAAGTCTCACAATTCTGCAGGGATATACCCCCACCTTTCATTTGTCTGCCTCTTCATTGGTTGTACAACTATTGTAGAAACTTAAGATTTCTCCTATTAATTTTCTAGCCCATCTGCCAAATAATGGTTTTGGCATTTTGAATAGAGGTGAAATTATAATGGATTTTTTGTTCAACAAATTCAACTCGTAGGGTGCCAGTTTGCGTTACACCCCGACAAACCAACACAATGCTAGGAACTGATGTTTGTTAGTTAACTGCTGTTGCAATGCTATCGTAAATAAAAACTTTCTTGGGTCTCACTTAAAAGGCATGCCCTGCCATTTAAAGTCTCTTTGAGCAAGTGTTTGCAGTTCTACAAAGACAGAGGCACTTGCTTTTGCATTATCTGTTAAATACTGCACCAGAGTATTTGTTTAACTGACTTCATCAAATAACCCTGAAGCCAAAGGATTCATGCTATATAAAAGCTAAACATGACACAAGCGTTTGCAAGATGAGGTATTACTACAAGAAGTTAGAGAAGCCAGGACTCAAAGTAGAAATGAGAACACAGAGTGCCTTTCCTCCTTAAACTAGAACAGAGTTAAAAAATTAAAACTTTGAGCCTGAAAAACTTTTAAAGCAAATTATTCTACTCACCCATGGCAGTGCTGTAGGCATTTGGAAAGCTTTTGTCTATTCTCTGTCTCATGAAGACCCAGCTATTGTTTTCAAACTTGCACTCTATGATTTTATTGTCGTACTGTTTCAGTTCTTTTGTCACCTGTTTAAAAAAAATTGTTTGGGATAAACTTATTTTAATTTACATTTTTTTCTTTCTTTTAGGGATAAATAGTATAAGATCAAAAGCTGCCCTGCATTTTTCAGCAACACGCCTCCATCGTACACAGAAAAACTGCACAGGCTACATCTCCATTATACATATGCTCAGCTACTCAACATTTAAAAATACTTTTCAAATCTGCTGTCAATATACAGCAATTACATTATGCTAAAACATCAGCAGCTCTAACGGGGGGGGGGGGGAAGTCACTTCTGGCCCAAATGCAAATAGGTTTCCATGGGAATAAACTGCTTTCAGTGTAAGTGCTACTGCCAGCCTAAGTGCACGAAATGTATTATCCATGTTTCATCAACCTTCTTTGTTGAAGGTCTCAAAGCCAAATGTCAGATTTCTATACCAGAAAGAGTGTATGGAAAAATCATTCCACTCTTTACATTACTGAGGATTTTTCTTTTCTTTTTTTTTTTTTTTTATTTTATTTTATTTGTCTTTAAAAATTAAGATCGTAACTCCAAAATAATGCAGGATTTCAAATCACATATGTTCTAAATCTCCTTCAGGCCGCTCTTTATTGATTCATAGATTTGTCAGCAGCCAATATCCTGAGCTATTTGTCTTTCTATTTGGCAACGCTGTGTGGTTTGAAAATGTAGTTTATATGCATTGGACTTCCTAGTTGTTTTGGCTACTTCATCCTATGCATCCTAATCTATGATACAATGCAAAATTTTCAAGTAACCATGGTAACCTGAGAACCTTATCTAACGCTTTAACAATTTTTCCCATATACTTCACTTTGTTCCAAAGGGCCTCTTCAGAAGTATAAAGCTGTATTTAACTGCTAGCTGCGTTTAGTTTGCTGCAGTTTACCAACGAAAAGCTGTACAAGGTAATATAACACTTTGGATTCAGGATCTTGCACGTAAGCGCTCTCATAAAAAGGAACTGGTTATTGTAATTCATTAGCATAATTTTTCACCTCTGTTGTCTACTTGCTCCTGAGCGGTGACACGGGAATTTACTACTGTCAGAGGGATGCAGATCTGAAAAAGGCCATAACTGTCTCCAGACAGCTTAATAGCACATACAGTGGAACCTCTTTTCCATTAATTCCCAGATAAAGGCAATTAATTCATGAAAAGGTCCTGAGCATGGACTGAGTCCTCCTATACTGCATGGTACAGGTTTTATCCTTAATTTGATAAGCAGAATCCTAACATTTTTCTTGGTATTTACCCTGAATACTTGTGTTCATTCCCAGATAGGGAGCCCTGGGATTTTACTTGTCAAGTGAACATGGCACTATAAGACAATTTTGTTAAACCCGCTTACAACTGAGGTCTGTCCTGCACGACTGACAGAGTCAGAGTCAGGTTTCCGTCTCACACAGTATTCCTTCATCCATTCCATCACCTGCAAAGAGCTTTTTTCCTAAAATCATTTAATCCTTAAGTGAAGTTTGTGTCTGCTGACGATCACTTGGATGAAATCAACTGATTGCCCCAGATCAGCAATCTTTTCCTTTGCAGCATGCTCTGCGCAGCACATCGCTTCTTTCCATACGCGTTGAAAAGCTATACACAGTCCAGATGTTTGACTGACACACATTTGTGGATGTATTTATGCTCCATTAGGTGTATGCAGGAAAACACAACATCCTTTTCCAGCGCACTATGGATACATAATCCCAGGAAGAAACTCCTGGCTGCGCGGTGCCTTGGGAAGGTATATTACTTTGAAAACAGCTGCCTAGTGGAAGCGGGGGCAGCAGGGGGTATGACTGTGTGTCTGATTTTCTGCCAAAGCAGGGAAATGTTAGAAGGATCACCTGCTAGAGAGAGAAATGTATAAAACTGCAGGCAATGACTTCAACTAACAAACCATCTCATAAGGCCTTCTCATGGTTTATCACTCTCCTAGTCTTCAGATGCTCAGAATAGCAATAAATTAGATGGCAGCTTTATCTGACTATGGCAGTTAAGCAATATTATTAACTATCTAGATACTTGCTTGGCCATTCATTAGCAATCTGGAAGATAGATCTTTCCACAAAATATGAACACCTGCCAAAGCACTGACTTAAATGAATTTTCCCATTAGAAAACTGGTGATCACAGTCTCTAACAATTGCAAGTTGTAGTAATTATTTTACAAAGGAAGAAATACAGCCCCTACTCTGCCCTATACTTTGTTAAGTGACCTCAGTCTTGTAAATGTACTTATTGTAATATTAATGAACATTTTAGGAACTGCTGGGCATTTGATCAAGACTGCAAGCACTCTCAGCAAAACACACTTTTCAGCATTAAAAATACTCTTCTATTATTGCATCTTAGTAGAATTCTAAATGAGTATTGTTTATGCACAGGACTGAACAAGGCCTTGTATCATTGATTCCATAATTCACACCTTACATCTACCTATCACTTGCATGCTACTTTCTGGTATTTCAGCTTCAAAGCAGGAAACTCAAATTTAACTGTCTTGAATTTCCTTCCCTTTGGGAATTCATTCTGAGCTGCTCAGAGCAGTGTCTTCTTGATTCTCCCTTTGCAGTATGGGGTTCATCCCTCCTTCTCCCCCTTAAGTATTACAATCCGTAAGAGTATCTGAATAATGCAGAATCATTTCTTTTCCTGAGAGGTACTTCTTCTAGCTAGTGCTTCACAGAAACCGGCGAAGTGTCTTAGGAATGATGGCAGTTCTCAGCCAAAATGCTTATCCTCAGCAGCAGCAATGCTTTTGGTACAGTGCCAATGCTTCTGCCATACTGTTGATAAAACTCCTTGAACCAGCATTCAGCAATTTCAAGACAGAAACTCCCACCACACTAAGGACTCCATGGAGCCTCCCTTAATTAAATGTTTATTCCCTAGCCTATTTTCGGACAGCCAGTCAGAATTAGAAGCCCAGAGGATCACGTCTCGGACACAGGGCTGTCAGAGGTGGTGTGCATCAGAACAGTATCTCTGGTCTGGGCCACAACTGCGTCCTGGGCAAGGACGAACACCAACCTGTACACTACTTTCATTTCAAGAGGAAGGAAATTGTTCCTCAGCAGGACCACTCGCTGTTCCTGACTGCATTCGATCTAGTTATCAGGAACCAGCCTGCCTGCCCAACAGAAATCACTTCCCAAAATATAGATGAGCTTCCTCTTGGAAGCTGACTCACTACATTACTGCTAGATTGCAAGATGTGATCAGAAAAAAGTGGGCAAGAGCTGCATCCCTGTTTCAGCAATAGCTCATTATCAAATCAGACTGGATGTAATACAAGACCATTGCCTAAGAATGTCAGATTACATGAAGGTGACAGCGATCTTCCTCTCCCTGCTGAGAAAGGCTTCCCACTGCCATCATCATCTAGGCTATTCACTAGGAAAAACTTTGTTGAGGTAAGCTTATTCCTTTTTCTAAGAAAGATGTCAGTTAAGGTTTAGGAAATCTCCCGTTTTCCAGTCTCCTTCCATCCCCTAAGTTCTGAAAGAAATTAAAAATTTATTAAAAAAAGTGAAATATCTAACCCATCTCAAATTATCTCGCCTGGCAGAATAATGGACCATTTTGAGATTAATCACAATGGTGTGTTTATATGCAGCCACATTTTACATTTTATGTTAATTTAGAGCAAAATGTGAAAAAAAAATTATACTAGTCCCGTGAACATGCCTGCATTATCTCTGCTGACTACCAGTGGCCAAGGCTTTCTGTGTATCTCCACAGTGCACCTGATCATCAGACTGGTCCATCATTCCACCTAGTGAGCCATTCTTTCATCTACTCGAAGCACACATATTTTCTGTGAAGACTTCACTCAAACATTAGTCTCATCATCCTTAATCCCGAAGGAGAATGGAATTCCTGGGCAAGACACTACTTTACATAAGAGGTATTAACAATGAGAATTTAGATTTTAAGGTAATTAAGTTAATACTTCAGAAAGCATGTCTACAATGGACAAGCTTAAACTTTACAAATGCATCTATCTTCCCCATATTCAAGTTCTTTAGAAAGAAAAGAGGAGGTAAGCTTTTAGATAAATGGAGTCTTGACTGAAAGAAGCCCTATGTTTCCATATGCATTTTTTTTTCAAAGCAATTGAAATTATTTTAGCTTAGTAAATAATCCCCTTTAAAGAAAGTGATGTTTGTAAGCAAAATCTTAACACATTCTATTTCAAATCCTTTCTCTCTTTAAACCCCTTTTTGTTGCACTTTCCCCTCTATTACCAAACATTTATAGAAGGAAAATCATTCTTCAATTCACTATTTCTATTGCTTATTCCACTTCCCTAGTCATCAGCCTATTTCTAAGATCCCAGAAGACAGGATCGTAATAGTAGATGCAGAAAATGTGAACTTCCATGAGAGAACAAATGAGCAAAAGCAGCAGTTGAAATCTTATGAAATTAAAAAGATCTTTATTTCTAAATACAGAATTAAAAAAAGGAACCATAACACACAGGCAAGATAGATTCTAAATGTAATGGCTTTCTATTTTCTAAGAAGAATCTGCCTTTTCTTTTTATAGCTGGCATGTGCAATGAAGGCATTCCTTTTTGATATGCTCAAGTACACAAACTGTTTGTATTCTTTTTTTAAACACAAGTTCCAATGCCTGGAGGGGAAAAACGTTTAGAGCTGCCACATAAGGCCTGGAAAGTAATTCTTCCTCTCTCTGATATCATAACTAACTTTTCTCCGTTAGGATCCATTCTCACCGCCAAAGCAAACAAACAAGTGAAAGCAGCACATCCCAAAATAAATGATCAGCTGTGTGTTCATGATGGAGAAACCTTTTGGTTGCTTCCCAGTCTCCTACTGCAGGAGAACTGGAGCCCACACCTTCTCTAGTCAGCCATCCTGCAAAAATCACACCACGTTTTTCTAAAAACTGTCCAAAAAATATGACATTTGTAAGCTCCTTGTCCTGAGGGTATTGGGATACATTCAGCCACAAATGACAGTTTAGGAAATAAAACCTCTCTAGCAAAATAGCACATCTCAAATCCTGATTTCTGCATTACTCTCAAATGCTGCGACTGCCCACGACTGCGAAGTACTACAGACTTTATTTCTAAACATCGCATGCTATGTGGGATGTCCTAGACAACAGAGAGAATTAATGTGCCCACTGGTACTATGACTCCACAGTAGTAAGGGCATCATCTGAAGACCAGTGAGAAGCAATGACAACAGTCAGGGAAGAAAAAGAACAATTACATGGGAATTTGAGGAAACAAAGAGGGGACAAGACTTCCTGAAAGAATAGGATGGAGACAGAAAAAATAAAGAAGGAGCAGTAAAAAAATAAACAGCTTCTGAAGATATAAAGGTAAGCCAAACTCAAAATGACATCTTTTTGAAGACTGAAGACTCAAAGCAAACTCCAAGGACCTTCATGTCAAACCAAGGCAATTGAGAGGAAATGAGGTGTGAGAAACAGGGCTCCCATTTATTTTGAGAATACGCCTAAAGCAAAGCTTCGAAGTGCATGATTTTAGTGCACGCCCAGCTTTCCAGAGGAACGTGCGTATGGGCAAGGACTATCCTGCGAAAGCACTCTTACATGTGATTACAGATGAGGACATGAATATAAGAAATTCTAATGATTTGAGAACATCCTAGAGAGTCCCCAACACTTACAGGGCACAACATAGCACCTAATACAGATCCCAAGTTGTTCCTTCAGTGCTTCTTCCTAATTCTCGTACAGCTTGTTCAGATGCTTTTAAAGAACTTTTTTCCCCATTCACATAAAGCATCTCAAGTGTTCCACAGTAAAACTTCTCAAAGAACTGTAAGAATTTAAGAGATGGTTATTAAATGCCTGTTCATACCATTAGCGTTTACAGGACCACAAATATTAATGCTGTCAATGGGCAGATGTTACATAGTTAAGTAAACTGCTTCACCTTTTTGTTCAAGCCAAAACAGATTTTGTAATGCAGCTTAATATCCATTTCTTAATATGATTCAAGAGATTATTTTATCGAAAACATAGATTTGTTGAAAGTAAAATAAGAGCACTGGTAACCAATTCTGCTGCTAAATTAAACATACTGATTGTGTTTCCTTTTAAGTAATACATTACCCAACAAATGGTTATCAGTTTGGGTAAACACAATGCAGTTGATATGTCTATTTAACATTAAAGAAGCCTTCTAAATGTAACTACGCTGCTTCTTGTGTACATAGGAAATGGAACTGCTCCAATTTTGAGATTTCATTCCTGGAAAGGAATGTTTAGAAATATAAAAATTCTAACATTTTTGTTCACACCAAATAAAACCACAATGCTAACACCAAGCGCTGGAAAATCATGGAAAAAGTCAAAAAGAAAAATCATGTTTCAAAATCACAAGAGCAAGGCTTTTTTAAATTGTGGATTTTTGGGGTTTTTGACTTGCAGTGTCTCACACTCATAGTTCATGATTTATTCTTTCTTGTTAACACACAGCATTTTCTCAAAGACTCTCATTCTTCCATGTAGTAATTTCGAATACGGATACCATTTTCTGATATATAGAATGGGTTGGAGTCCTGGGGTTTTCCGGACAACTGACTGATGGAAACATCAGAAATAAAAAGCCTTCCTCTTATCAGTGATATTACAAGTTTAATGACTTTGTAATGTATCCTGGAAGGTCTCCTGTACACCTGACCTTGCAACGCCATCTGAACTCTCTGTAAGAAACCAATTTTTCGGTTTTCCTGAGCTTTGTTTGGGACTCTCAGAGGAACACTGGTATCTACAACAAAGCAGATAACTGCTAACTGCTAAGACCATGACGTCGAAATATATCTGTGTTTGCACAAATGCTTTGCTCGATGATGCACACTCTTCAAGATACTCTTTTTTCTATACTTTCCGTTTAACTCAATGGGAAAACCTGGTCAGCCGCAGCAAACCAACAAACTCTTTGAACACTTCTGGGCATTGTAACTCAGGCATCTACAGTACTCAAAGAGCAGTTGACCTTCTTGCTAGACTTTGCCATCTCCACCTAACTCCTGAGGGAACTTTAAAGCTTTTCAAAAACCTATTTTCTTTTAATCATCATCAAGAATGGGAAGCAGAGATCCAAGGGTCCATATACATCTTGAACATTTAAATGAAACAAAGTAATAAATGGTTGTCCTCCTAGATCGATATCCCTTGCCCAGGCGCTCTAATCATCACAGGTCTATGGATTAAAGAAAAAAGCTCTCTCTGTACACCTTCTGTAAAAAATGAGAAATGGAAGAATTCTGTGCAGAGGACTCATGAACCTGGCATACCTCCACTGCGATGAGTTCTTAAATAAAGCTGTATTAAAAAAGCAGCTCATATAATTCTGACCCTCAGCACGTGCTGATGAAAGAGGAAGAAACTCTAGGGGATGGGGGAACTGCACTAAACACCCAGGCAGTAAGACAGCAGTAACACAGCTCTCAAAGCAAGCGTCAGTGTGAACTTACTGTAGAGAGGATGTGTATTTGGTGCAAACAGAGCTTCACTGGCTCTACAGCTCATGAATTTGTAGGAGGAGGTAACAGCAACGCTTCACCGCAAGCACCTGGGGTAACTTTGCAGAGGCCAGAGACAGCCAGCTTGGATCTGGCACACCAAGAATAATTGTGCCACTAATAATCCCTGGGATCAGCACTGAAACTTGAGGGTGTTTGTCAAAGTGCCAAAGAAAAATGGGTAGATGCATGAAAAGTAGTAAAATGCCACAGCAGACTGCATAACTGTTCAGCAGCTTATGCAAAAACGAATAAGCAAAAAAATCCTTTCGGTGAAGGACAAGCAATCCTCTGGGGGTTTTTCAAAAAAGCCACCCCCCACCAGGAAGGTAAGCAACTGCACAGGAGGTGAAGATAGAGCAAGGATATACAGTGCAAATTGATAGACAAAGCTGTAATCATAATGTAGCAATGATTCCAGGAAGAAACATTTCACCCACAGCCTGATATGCTTTGAGGACTGTATTTCTACTTAACATAAGCTAGCTCGTGAAAGCCAGTCTTTACCCTGATTTGTGTTTTATTCACTCGGACTGCTTTTGCAAAAGGGAGCCAGCCCCAAACTGAGCGCACTGCATGCTAGGAAACAAGGATCCAGAGACAAGAGTTATGCACCAATAGCAAAGAATATACTTTGAAAACACCACTTAGCTCATTCATAAATTATGAATTTCATAAGGCTTATTATTCTCAGTTTGCAAATGGGGAAACGGAGAGAGATGGTTTGCGGTCACACAACAGGGAAAGCATTTACCCCCCATTAGGTTCTCTAAACCCAATCTTAATTACCCCTCAGGTACTTACATTCACGCTACCAAGAAATTCTGTGACACAGGGCAGCTGAGATCTCTTTAATAATTTATCAGCAGAAACCCAAACAAATCTTCTGGAGACAAAGCAGTGCCATCACTTTTTTATAACCTTTGGCAATGCTATTTCTATACCTCAAAATAAACAAAAGAGAACCTAGATGACTGTGTCAGAATGGGATGAAGAGTTTTTCTGACATTTTCTGCCTTTCACATGTTGGACTTCACCTCTATAATGATGGCCATCTTGACAAATGTTTGTGTTTATCACGCATACATTTTACAGTGTAGTTTCTCATATGACTGTTTTTCATCTTTTCTTTGTACGCAAGATATTACTACTGTAGAGTCTAAATTCATCTTGTTTTATCTGTACTTCTCACACCCTACAAGGGTTCCTGTCGCTTGCTGTCACACTGCCAGGGATGGGTTACAGGGAGGCTCCCTGGGGCTGGGCTATCAGGAGCTTCGCAGCCTTTCTGTGCCGTCTGAGGAAAAACTACTTTTACGAGTCAGATAGTATCTGTCTCTATTCATATGGGCCCCAGCTCTACAAACTCTTATTCTTGTAAGTTATATACCTCGGAGCAGTTTCACAAGATCAATTAGCCCACACTAGCGTTATCAGGATTGGGCTCTAAACCTAATTCTCGTCATTGCTTATCTGGCTTTTGAAATGTTCTTAGAAACCATGGTTCTTTACTCTTTCGGAAAAATGCCAAATGATACCAGAATAAATCAAAAGACATTTAAACTAGAATCCAAAGTAGCAAGTAATTGCAAGTGAGTCTTTTAAACGCACTTTTACTTGTAACAACATGCAGCTTTCAAATTACAGCCATTATGAATCATATTCTTTTCTTCCATTTAGATCCCAAACAGTCAGCTTTATACACTTAAAGTTTTTTTTCCCCATAAATCAAAATTCACCACTGAGAACAATTGTGTTAACACTACAAGGAAATTTGTTTGCTTTGTTAAATTGAGCTTCAAAAGCGTGAATTGAACATACATTTGTGATCACAAGTAATGCCTCTTCTTATACCCATTCAAAATGTTTACTTTATTACAGCTTATTATAAATGTACTGTCTAAAATGCAGCAGCATGACTGTTCAGTTTCCAGGCCATAATTTTATGATAATCATATGTTATATATTCATATGTCTACTCCACTGCCTAACAAAGCCCAAACTGGTTTGTTAGCAGCTCTGCTTTCCCCATGGTTCAAATTTCTTTGCCTCAGAACACTACTGCATAACAACAATAAGAAAGATATAATCAAAATTTTACTTCATATTCTTCACTACTATAGTAGGCAAACAAAGAAACATGTAACACTGGAAGCTGAATTTGGCATACTGACTTTATCGAATACTGGTATCTAAGTGATATGTAAATTATTAAACATGCTATGCAAGCATTATTAGAAAGGTAAGGGTAGGGAGCAAGATTATAAATTTATAAATGTTTTCAACATCTAGAAATCCTATTAATACTTGAAAATGTTGAGATGGTATAGAGAGAATGTGTGCATGAACCAGACCAGAACTAAGCAAACTTGCTTTTAATCTCCTATATTTAACGTGTGTTTCAGTTTTTGCCTAGGACATCTTTACAAAAAGTAGTAAATTTTTTTTTTTCTTCATACATTTCAGAGACAACTCCTAGTTACTCATAAATCTGACACTAAAACATGCAGAGGCTTTCGGGACTTGTACGAAATAAAAATTCAGACAATTCCCATCCACTTCACTAGACTGAATGGTTTGTCATCAGTCACGACTCCTACGAACCAAAGGATCAAGCAAGAGAGGAGAGCTCAGTCTCGCTCATTGTAGCTTTTATATGGTCTGTATAATACTTAGTATTTTTAAAAGAGTGCCAGATCTTGAAATCACACAAGTCTTACAGCAGAATAGTATCTTATTTTTTAAAGAAAGTTCTCAGGTTTTGTATTTGTATTATATAAGAAAGCAAGAACTTCAAATTTTCAAATACAAGATGATGAAAAAGTCAAACTTCAATGAGTTTTAGAACCTCGCCACTTTCAGGGGGCACGCTTACACCTGATTGCTAAGATTGGAGTTCACAACCCTGCTGCCTCAACCTTCCATTCTTGCAGCTACTGACACAGGATGAGTTTCAGGTGACTGCCAGAACCACCAAGATTAATGGCTGCTGACTTAACGCAGACTTTCAAAAATTAGCTTTGAACAAAGCAACTGCTGTAGTGAAAGTCAACGGCCCTAACTCACTTCTCAACTGCCTTTATAGCATTAAGCTGGCTTGAACTCCCTCCCTTTCTGGAATAGTTTGCCTTAAACTTCAAAGCCTAACTGGCTTTGAGGCTTAAATCACAGAAAGCTTTTTTCGTCCTTCTTCAAAAGCAATTTAAAGACTTTCAGTATAATCTGACCTATAATCTAAAATCTAAGCATGCAGGTCGTCTTGATCATTGTGGGGCTACAGAACGGAAGGGGCTAGATAGGGAAGTTAATTGTGGCTCAGACACTGCAAATGGTTTTATGGTGCCTGCCAGCTGATGAGGTCAGCCCTCTAAAAGAAAGGTAAGCAAGGGCTAATCTATCAATGGCACAAATTTGTCAGTAAATGAGGCTATAGAAGAGCTCTTACTTCTTTACCTTTCATTGCAAGCCCCTACTTCCTTTCCATTCCTTGTTATTAATGAATCTGCAGAGTTAGGAAGCCAGATTTCCCAGGACACCACGGTAATGGACGTGGGGTGGGGTGATAGACTGCAGTAATCACGAGGCAGAGGAATGGAAATATTCATGGACTTGGAAAAGTCACAACTGGCTTCAGAGGATTTTATGGATTTTTCCAGATGTGGTCTGAGAAACCTATGAACTCCTTGGTCTGTTTGGGCAGCAGTGTTTCTAGACAAATCAACAAGGATTTTATCAGAGTTTCTAGTTTACTACCAACTAAACAGGATTACAACTTTGAACGGTGAGTGCTGACAACAGGAGATAATTAATGGTTTGATAGTTGGTCCTGCCAAAGCCCTGACAGACAGGAAATCTTGGAATGCCCACTGTACGTGGGCACAATTTTCATGGCTTTGCTCGTACACTTTGTTACTGTATGGTGGATCAATAACAAAATAAGCGAGCGACAATATTTAGCCTTCATTCTTATTTCACAAAATGACTTCACCCAGTTAGCCTGCAAAAGCTAAGGCAAGCAAAGCCAAGAAAAGTCTCTTCAGTTTTCTAACAAGATGACCTCTCAAAAAAACCCCTCATCTTAAAGCTGTAGCCTGCAAAGACCTCTGCATGGGCCAATTCTTAAGTTCTCCAGAATTCAGAGCCTAATTTGAGCGCTCTGCTCAAGTGCTACAGCTCTGTTTGAGCAGCCGTCCTCCACCACCTGAGGCCCAGGATCGAAACAGCATTAGTTCTCTAACAAATACTGCTGAAAACATTTTTTTTGCTTTTCACATGATGTAACGGCATTACAAGTAACATCATAAACCCATTCTAGAGCCAGCCAATGTCACTAACAATTCCAGGCAGGAAGAAATAACTTCTTAAAGGCTCTTCTCTACAAGAATAGGCAGCGCTGGAAAGAGATAAGAAAAGAGAAAGAAAAACCAGGTAACAGCATGGCAACTCTGTAACGTCTTGCCTGATAATCTCAAAGCATATTTTTATACGTTACACCACTTCATTAGCTTGCTTTAGATAAAAGAGTTTTACATACACAATTCTACAGTTTAAAAGCCCAAGGTAAAAGGGAGCTGATTTGTCAGGCAAGAGTGCACACAGTGGGGAAATCCATGAACTGAAACGGAAAACCTTGGTTTGTAGTTTCCTGCTATAACTACTAGCACTAATTACTAATTACAGATTTTTTTTCCTTAAAGTTCTGAATGAAATATTAACAAGCTAGTAATTAAGTAATTCAGGGTCTGTTTGTTTTAGTGTTACCTTCAGTATTGTAAGTCCAAAACCTCTGACTCACTGATCTATAAATGTCCTTCTAAATTATTCAGAGATGTCCTTTGTTTTCCTTCTATTGAAGCTATGTTACTCTGAAACCTCTTTCTATGCATTAATGGCATCCAAAGTGTAACCAGTGGAAAGAGAATGTAATTATGTAGGGAAACACAGTAACTGTATCTTGCATTATTGTGTAAAAGAACAAAAACATTCTTGTCACTAATTCTGCTTTTGCATAGTCCTTTATATTGCTTCTACTATAGACCAGTCTCTTCCCTACATCCCACACAGGTTTCTTCAGAGGTTGTGTTTCCAGAAAAGAAATCTACAACACTTAGTTAATCTGCTCTTGCAATGGTTAGCAATCAAGAGTGGCTAACCATGACCCACTAATGAAATGAAGCAGAAGCTGCGTTGCACTTGTCTGTATTACTATTAAATTACGACTCAGTAGGTTAACATATGACACTAATCGGGCATTTTATTTCTTGTGTGGCGCAGCATTAATATGTAGGCAATGAGCAGCTCCCCAAGGCAGTGGAGGACCATGGTCGACGTTACCCACCTCTGGAAGACTGCCTGAGTCCTAGCAGACTGAACAGCCGGACCAAGAGACCAAGAGGCTTTACAGCAGTATTGTGCTATAGCCTCATTCCCTCCCACCTTAGGGCACTGTCAGGGTCTTGGCTGACCCAGTGAAAGAAAGCCTGTGGATGACTTCTGCAGAGCTTAAGTGAGAGAATTGTCCTCCAGCAGAACTCAGGACTTTACTTGCCTTCTGGACCAACGCTGACTTCTTTGCTTCACGCGTGAAAAATAGATAAAAATCTCACATCAATGCCTGTACAGAATCCAGCACAGCATCTCATGAATCTACCAACTAAGAACATACTCAAATATTTTTTATTACAACACATTAAGCTAAAATCAATAGATTCATTTACCAAAACAGATTTAATACTTCAGCTAATCAAGGGAAAGTGACATTTTTCTGAAAAGAAGTGACATTTCATTATAGCACTTGATTGTAAAGTCACTGGCAGAAATTTTTCTGTATACCAATTGAACAGTAACTCAATGAAGTTAGTAACATAAAAAGCAATATTGCATATTTACAGTTTCCTCCCCAGTAAATAAAAACTTCTAGAGTTCTTAGTAATACAAATAAAATGTCTGCACAATGGTTCTAAACAATGCTGCCACATCTCTGATCTTTCCTTTTCAAATCTTTCTACACTATTTTTCCCAAAGATATAACATGCTATTTTCTCTACAATCGACCTTTTTTTTCTTTGGAGAGAAGCAGAAGTGGCATTTTGAAAACTTCAATTTGCTGAAATGTAATAGCACCACTGAGCTCTGTTGTTCTTCACTTTTATTCTCACTTTATGCTAGAGAGATAAAACTGCAGTGGTTTTACTATTGTCAAACAAAAAGTAAATAATGGTTTTGTTGACTATTACATAACAAGATACTGCATCGCTATTATTCAACTGAGTTTTAGTATATATTTCTCTTTCTCAGATGTGAAATTTTACAAATACTATAATAATTCTGGAATACTGCAAAGCAGAGGTATCCGTGACCCTTGCAATGAAAATTGTGAAAGCCAATTTGACGAAAAAAATCATTTAATTATTTCACTGTAAGTCATACAAATAGAGGAATGAATTAAGAATGCAAAAAGAAATAATCTTACCTGATTTACTGTCTATGTACAGCTTTATTTCCCCCTAGCATTACTGCTTTCTAGGTATCAAAGGCATTCTTCGAATTGTACAGGTGCTATTTATCATTTCCTTGTGTAGGAGATAAGCATCCTTCTACTTTTACGAGTATGAAACCTCATCTTTTTGCCTACAGGCCAGCCTTTTCATGGGCACAATCTATTTAATTCCACCTTCCTCCTTATTTGCTAACCTTCTGTAAGAGCCACCAACTTTCTCATCAGAGGTCTAACAGAGCCTAAGCTTGCAGAATTTATCTGGTTTTACAGATTATATTTGAGGATAGAAATGGTGGAAAAAATGATCTCTGGAAATCTATTAGCAGCAGCTGAAGTGACATTTAAACCACAATGCTTGTCTGTGGGGAATACTGTACTGGAAATGCTCACTTGCAGTTAAAACAGCTGTACAATAAGAATTTGGTTTTACTCCAGCCTTTAATCTCATAATTGGAAAAGTCCAGAGAGATAGGCAAGATGAGTATTTGCACCGTTACTTTAGGTACTTAAAATTTAGGAGCTAGTTTCGGTATCTAATCCACTGAGAGAGACTGGCACCTCTAGAAAGCAATTTAAAAGACCCAGCAAGGCAACTGTCAGGCGCTTTTCTTAGAGGTTCCCAGATTCACCCTTGGATTCAACTGTTTTCCATTGTCTATACAGGGAGCCTGTGGGGTATACGGTGGCTGAAATTAGTTCGTGTGACTATCCTCTTTTATAGGTATTATAATTAGACAGGATATTATCCACAACCCCTTTTCCTTTGTAAGCTGATATCCTGCATAATTATCTTGTTTGATATTTCTTCTACCTTCTGTGTTATTGTTTGCAGGCCTATTCTTTTTCATGTATCTAAATTTAATCTGCATTTGCCTTTTACTAGCCCTAAACCAGCACAGTACCTCTCAATACGATCATTTTTGCCGTCAACTGTTTTTCTCCAATCTTATCAGTATCTGACATTTAAAATATTTCTCATTCATGATGTTCACTACACATTTTATATATACTATAAAGAAAGGTCTCAGAAACAATTTCCTAGTCAAAGAATTTCCCTGTTATACCATCTCTCACCCTTTGCAACTTCAACATCTTGATTTATTCATGAGTAATTTATTTTAAAGACATTATCATCTGCATTTCGCAAAGGTATTGCAAGTTCAACCTCATTTATCAAGTTCAACCTCATTTGTTGAGTTTAGACTCAAAATAACTCACCTCTAAAAAGCTTAGCAAATTTAGAAATACTCTGCCTATTAACTGTTTACAACAACAATTTGCTTTCTCTTCCCCCCCCTCAAGTCTGATCTTGACTGATGTTCTCATGATACTTTAGAACCATAAACAATTAAGAAATGGTTAAAAAAAGACCTAAAAGACTTTGCCCAAATACTTTTCTATTGTCTCATTCGATTAGAATAAACTTCTAATAGAGTCCGATTTTTATAATTTTATTTAGAAACTTTTTTTTGTATCTACCCTTTCTCTTTGACTATCATCCATTCTACTGCCTTTATTTTGCTTGCCTATAGTAGCAACAAAAGCCTCTATTGCAGAAAGGTCTAATGCAGAAAGAAAAGTCAAAGAACTGATTTCAAAAATCAGAAGAGATTAAAAAATAACAATTACAACAACAAATATGACATGAAAAGAATAACTTTTGAAGAAAACAATAAAGACACACTAATTTAGGACACTACTTTCTCTGAGAAGACAATTACCTACAACAAGTTTCCTAAATTGCCTAAAACTCTGAGAAGCTTGAGCACATTGCTATACTGTATTCTAGTCAAAAGAAAATGCAAATGCAATTGCATTTATGGAAACTAAGCATGGGGATGTCTACATCAAAGGAAAAACGGTCCCTGTTGCAACTCAGCCAAGGACAGGAGCTGGCCCCATGAACAGCTGTTGTCATCAAGATCTCCTCAATTACTCAAAACAAATTATGCTCTCTATGTGCAGAGGCACACCCAAACCAGGTTTGACAATGCAGTTATAACACGGGAACAGCTGCAGCAACAAATTACCATGTTCAAGAGCTTAAAATCATCATGGACAAATATCCTCTTCTCTAAGATGATTTTTGTAAAACATAAGAAAGCAAAACCAAAGACGGTGCCAGCCCCAAATCACCCACGTACGGGAGCCAGAACACTCTCAAACACTGAAGCCTGGGAAAGAACAATCTGACAAAGAGGATGAGGACAATGCAAAACACAACTTGCACTACAGCACAAGAAATCTGGCAGTTTTGCAATGACCTGATCAGTTATTCCACAGTGACAAGTATGAGGGCTCAATGCAATGCAGATGAGAAGTATCTGCATTATCTATGCTCATTTGTTGCTAAAACAAACCTCTCATTCCCAGGATCTTTCTCAGCAGTTTTTAGTTGGTAGTCAGCAATAACTTTATGGTTCAGAGACCCAGCTTAACTCTTTTGTTTTGCCGTTTCTTCAATACAGAAAATAAATTATTTGTCTATTAATGTGTTATTTTAATGACACATAATCTGCATGTCCTAATGCTCACATGTATCATAGTATGTTTTCATACCGTTGGGCATAGGAAAGCTACTGTAAGCACAATCTGCTTATCACTTTGAAAATCCAGTTTTCTGTATGACTATACTTCTCAGAATAGTATCCAGTACGGGTTCAACAGTAAAATATTTGGAAAATTACCAGGAAGGTAAGAAAGCAAATGAATTGAAGAAGAAGGAATGCTGAGACAAAAAAAGAAAATAATGAAAACTGAAGTCTGATGTCACATATATTAGCTACTGCTGGTTTCAAATCTCATTATTTATCAAATGAAACAAAACAGGCAACTCCAAATCAACCATCCCTAATGCGGTAAAAAATTGCTGGTTGGCTTAGTCTCATAGGTATTATGACAAAAGTACTCCAACCAAAAGAACTGAAGAGGAAAATATGAATGGTCTTAGGGATTAATTTTGGAGGCTTTTCCTAAAAGTCACTGTAGGTCAGTGTTGCTGCTGGAACAGGGGCCGCAGAGAAGACTGGAAGAGAAGGGAACGTATGAATGTTAGATAGCATGACCACATCTTCCCAGCATATATGCAAGTTTTGTTCCTGCAGTACTCGGGTGTCCTGTATTGTACACCCTTACGCATTTGTCTTCCCTTACTAATATCCATTATGCACAACAGTTACACCCCATTTCATGCATTTACAAATTCTCCTTGGCGTGTTTACATCCAACAGCTACCCACTGGCTGCTCTCCTGCCAGCCTCTTACTCTTGAGTTTTGCTACTAATCTAGCCAGTGCTGCCACTTCCAATTTCTTTTCTTCTTTGCTATCATTCTTTTAAAATTAGTTATATGGCTCTGAATAATCTACAAACCTCTTAAGTTTTAGAGCCATTCCTGAGAACACCAGCTTCTTTCAGTTCCAGTTATACTCACAGATTTTTAGTTTAAGTCAAAGACGCTTTATTCTAAACATATACCACACACTCCATTAAAAAAATCCATACTGTCTCATTATGTGAAAATAGCTGCAGAATGACTTCAAAGGAAAAAAAAACCCTTTCTTCTTCTAAATAAACATTTTAGTGAAGAAAACACAGAATGTTCTTTGAAAGAGGACCATAGGATCTCTGGAAGGTAATGCAATTCTGCCTCTTAATGGAAAAAAAGATGGATCTTTTCATATTTTTGCTATTATGAAAAAAACAGCCACTTACAAAAGTAAACATTTAACAAGAAAAAAAGAGATCCTAAGAATGGAAGTATTTAAAGCCTTGCATAATGCATGTTATGGTTGCAGTCATAGGAAAAGATAAGGAGGAAGAACTGACTGGTATACTGTATGTTAATATTATGGACTGAAATTAAGTTCTATTCAATCAGTAAAGCAGAGGCTCAGAAACATCCAACTGTACAATTACCCAATAAACACAATAAATGATGCAGTTTTATATATCCTTAAGAACTAGTTCTATTTCACAGTGGTGACTGCTTATACTCTAGAATGTCACAGAACCAGAAAAATTCAGGTCAGAAGGGGCTTCCAGCCGTCACCCAATCCAACCTTCTGTTCTAGGCTGGGTTAACTTCACGGACAAGTCAAGTTGCTCAGGGACTTTTCCAGTTAAACTCTGAAAATCCCCACAGACAGAAATTTTACAGCCTCTCCAGGCAACCTGCTGCTGTGCCCAACCAACCTCACTGTGAAAATTTTTTACTTATATCCAGCCGGAATTTTCCCTCTTCTTCTTCCCTGAGCATCTCTGAGAAGTGTCTGGCGCCTTCTTTTCTGCAGTCTCATTTTAGGTAATGGAAGATTGCAATTAGTCCCCCCCTTGCCTTCTCTTCTTCAGACCAAAGAAACTCAATTTCTTTAACCTCTCCTCATAGGCCACATACTCTACCCTTCGTCACGACCCCCGCAGGAACCGCTCCAGCGGGGAGACTTTCCTTGCACCAGGGAGTCCCGAGCAGCTCGCGGTTACTCCAGATGTGTCTCACAAATGCTCGAGCAGAGAACCGTGATTTTCCTTGACCTGCTGGCTATGCTCTAGCTAACACAACCCAGGGTATGGTCGGCCTTTACCAGCGCAAGGGCACGTGGCTGGCTTGCGTTCAACTTGTTGCCACTGGGACCCTCGGGCGCTTTTCTGCAGAGCTGCTGTGCAGCCCCGTGAGGCTCCAGCCTGAGCTGCTGCAGGGGCTTGTTCTGTCCCTGATGCAAACCCTGCATTTGCTTCTCTTAAACTTCACGAGGTTCCTTTGTCAGCACTTGTTTTTCTAAGCTTTTTGAGAAATGAGGTATTATCATACTGCTTTTCTATTGCTACGATGTATTTGTATTCCAAAGCCCAGTAAATGGAAGGCTTAAAAACCTGCAATCTGTTCATTTTTACAATACTCATTAAAAGCATTTGAAGATTTTTTTTCTTAAAGTTAATACAGAAGTAAATAGAAAACTAAAAAAAAACCCCAATAAATTAAGATCTACAATCAATTAGCTATTATTTTAACGTTTCCAGAAGGCTTAATTTACCCTATGCTTAGGAAGAACAAACTTGGATTGATTTTCAAAAAAAACTACTAGGAGCTAAAATAACAAAAGCTGCCCAATTAAAAAAAAAAAAAAAAGAAAAAAAGAAAAAAATCATAGTCCAAAACCAAGCACCAATTATTCTATCTTATTGGCAGCAACAACAGAAAACTGCAGAGGTAATCTTCTTAATTCTGTGGACTTCTATGGAACACCACATGCTTTACAAAGAACAAATTTTTAAACTGAATTCATAGGCATAATCATGACAAAAAACAAAATGGGGACTATCTGATCCATCAGAACAGAGCGAATTTATAAATTATAGCTCATTAACACTTTGTTCTTAGGGGCAGCAATTGTGACAGCATACAAAATCACTGCTTCAGTTTTTGCAGTGCTCATGCAGATTTTCTAGTTGGTTTTTTTTTTTTCTGTTTACATCACCAGTTCCAAGGCTAGATATTTTTTTTTTTTTAGTATTTTTTTCCCCTCTATGTGTCTATAGAGAGTAAATATGCCCACTGTATGCTGGCATTTACCATAATATAAATGCATACATAAAATATATTACTATTCATTTATACAATTGGTGTCTAACACTCCCAGGCAGGACTGAGGGCTCTAATATTCCAGGGACTATACAAATACACAGGCAGTCAGGACCCCTTGCCCTTAAGAATTAGCAATTGCTTATGAGAAAAGGTGCAACAAAGAATGTCAAGATGTAGAAAAATGAAAGGAAGTCAAGGGATAAAGAATTAAGCCATATGCTTTTTTTCTTTCCTAATTAATTCTCAAAGTAATAGTTCAAAAGTATCCTATTTTCAAAATGAGCTAAATTTGCTACCTTTAACAAACATGTAACTTAGGAATGAGCAGTGGGTGATTTCTTGCTAGCACCTTACAACATTTTCTAAGTTGCAGTTTGTTCAGTAAATTCTCTCTAGCACCTCCCTCATCTTCTTTACAAGATATAAACTGTGTGGGTAGGGCAGTTTTTTACATCTCAGAGTTTCTGTTACTGCTGTCACAAATTCAGAATTTTGTTTTTGAATATGTTCAGATTATTGTTTAAGACACAAGGTCAAAGAAAGGCACCTTGAACTTGGACAGAAGATTGCGAGATGTGTAACCACTCCAGGTTCCGTCAGGTTCACTTCAAGTCCTAGGCTGCCCTCCTGAAAACCCTCTCGCTGCTGAGAATTAACTTTATTTTTAACGTAAAACCTTCCCACATTCCTGAGGAAGGCAAACACAGCCCCTAACCCTATGCCAGGTAACTTTTCATATAACCCAGAGCACACGAGCACCCTGAAGATAAAAACTAAGACATCAAATTTGACTCAGTCCTTTACGTGAAATCAGCGCAGAAGAAGGAAAGAGTGGAAAAGGAGGACAGGTTCAGGCACCAGGAGGCATTATCTCAGCATTGTACGACTTCCCATGAGAAGACCGTACATCGTTATCTCGTAACAATAAACATCAGGAACAAAGCTTAAATTCCGACTCCATTGAGAAATTTGTTTTGAAAGACTACCTGGCAATCAGCGCCACTTTTTAAGTGTTGGTGCTAAAACTGTTTCCATGTGTTGACTTCTGCATGACACACAAATATAGGTGGTTTCCACAAAACACAAACAGAACAAGAAAAAGGAAGAGAAGGATTTCCTTATGCAGCTTCTCAGCAGCCCAATACTAGCAATTCCAACAATGCTCAGTGCAGCTTCCATGTCTAGTAATAGGATGTGAAAATCCTATAGAAAAAACTCTATAAAACATTAGAGCCACCCACCAGTTCTGTTTGGAGACTGTTAACAATAATAAATATATATTATTAATGTTGATGACTTTATCCTAAAGGTACAGTTTGAACTTCAGAAGAGACAGAATATTATACAGCTTTATCCTCAGTTTGTGTGTTTTAATTCAGAGCGATTGTGTTTAATGAAACGTAAGCACTCGGATTATCTGAGTTTATCTTCTTCTTTCACAGTCATCAAATCACATAATTATCACATTTCTTCTCAACACTGTAAAGGTGTTTGTTCCTAGTGGAAGTTGGATCCAGATCTGTAGCTCTCAAAAGTATTCTTCAGCTTTCAGAATAAAATGATTTCTGTCCAGCATAATCCATTTGCTCTCCTATCATCACTTTCATAGTTTAAAATAATCTTCTCCCCTTCTTCTTCCCCTCACTGCCTGTGTTAACTCTGCTAATATGAAGATGAAATAATCCTTCTCTGACACTATCTTGCTAAGCTAACCAAGCAAGTTACCAGTATTTTTCTTTAATTTCATAGGCCTCTGTTCAACCCAGTGGTGTCTCTTTCAGTTTGAAATCATTTGTCTTCGACATGAACAACCAGAGTCAAACACCTACAGATAAATCTGTATTTCCTTTTTCTCAGGAACGTCTCACTCCAGAGATTCTAGGGCTGTATTTGTCGTCGTCTTCAAGCTAAAAGCATGATATCCTTATGTTTTATTCTATGGCATTTCGCATCACATAAAATACACTAACAGCACAAAATAATAAGAAGGGGGGATAGGCAACAGAAACAAAACTCAGATTATGACTTTGCCATAATAAATGAGAAATCCTTTCCTTCTGTGGTAGTGAACGCAAAAACCTCTGTCAATTGTATGAAAGTCCAGTAAGCAAAGCATCAAACAATCAGGGCACCAACCTACTCTTACTGGCTGTCATCAGGCACGGAGAGAAAACTTTTACATCTACTTTGCTAAAAGACTGCACAGACCAAGTTGTTGCTGTGGAGCTCTGTCAGGACAGCAACTGAGTGTATGGGGAAAGTTGGACCAATTCTCCTCCTAAACATGGAGTAGTCTGAAGAGGTGGTACCCTAACAAGGTGCTCCATATCTGTCCTCTGTGATTAGACAGTGGCAGTCCACCCGGCTTTGGGACCACTAATTGGGAGTAGAAGTCACTGTCACTCAGGGAAGAGCGACACTCATGCCAGCTTCAGTCAAGAAATCAGCAGCCTAAGCTTAAGAAACAGCTCTTGCAAGCAGCAAGTTCACCTATTTTGCCCTCTTCTTTCAGGAAAAGATTGTTTTGTAAATTGTGGCCAATCACTTCAGTAATCATCTACAGATGTTCGATAATGCTGAAGGAGTCACGAATGAGGCTAGACTTCAGAGCCTGGTTCTCAGACACCAGTTCAGCCCCTGCGTCTGGACAAAGGTAAAGCAGCTGCATTGAAGATGTTTCAGCTCTTGGTAACATTACAGTAAATTCTCTGAGGCGCTGGTTAAGTTGCCTGCGGATCTTAAAGCACAGGTGGGTGGATTTGTACCTGGAGGGTCTACTGGTTTTGATGCGATATGATCAGAGAAATTATTCTGGGGCAATTACCCGTTGCAAGGCCTCTCTGGCAGAGCTCCACTATGCTTCATCATGTTTTAAGCTAAAAGTGCATTTGCCGAGGAAAAATGACGCAGTTGGGCAAATAATAGCTTAGAACCAAAATGCAGTCCTGGAGTGTAGGTGGTAGGTTTAGCTGTCTCAGCAATCAGCAATACTGTTCTCAAGTTTAATAAAATCACAGATAATGGCTACTGAGCTGCAGGTCAGAGCAGCGAGCTTGATTCCTTGCTAGTCCTTGACAGCAAGACTGCTCTAACTACAGCAGCAAATTCCCCAGAAGCGAACTTAAAACTTTCAGGATCTTTCCACTGGGCTCCTACCATAGAAACAAAATATTAAGAACACTTCACTATTTCCAAAATACTCTTTTCACCATAACTGTCCTCATATTCTATTAAATCGAACAATTCTATTTTGAACAAAGTAGTATTTATTATGAAACTTTTTAATAACTACTCTTAAAATACTAAAAATAAAATAGCAGTAATTAATCTTTATTTAAATGGTAATTTAATGTGTGAAGAGCCCAAAATGAAACTAGTCATTAGCTCAATAGTAAAGACTGCCAGAAGCTTCATTACTGATTAATAATGGAGAACACAGTGTACTGAACAGTTTCCCCTAATCCCAGAAGCCACTAGGAACTGAACTGCAAAAACTTTCAATCCTAATAAACTGATTAAGCAATATCATCTTCTTTATAGTTATAATTATTGGATATAGCGTAGCTAAGTTTTCATTGCAATCTGCATTGACCAAATCTCTATTGTAAAACAACGTGTCATATATGTTATGAAGACTTCTTGTTCTGTAAACAGGTTAAAAACCCCGTAACATACCCTTCCATCAGGTGACTATTATGTATGCTGGGACAATGGCTTTAGTTATTTCTAATAAACACAAAATTTCTATGATAAAATTTTTGCTTTAAAAGCTTCATTGTTAGTAAAAGAACACTAACAATATTTAATGTAAATAGATTTAAGAAAGTTTGCCAGTTAATTCCAGCTGATGTCAATACTTTATCTTGCTGAAGATTGTCACTTACAGAAATCTTTTTCATTTCATCCAGTTTCCAAGAGATATTTAATAAATATTTAATAAATACAACCACTTAAGATCCAAAGAAAGCTGAAGTTATTTGAATGAATGCAGAAGTATATGACAGTAACTACTACTATTAACATAGCTACTTAAATGGGAAAAGATACCAAAAGTAAACATTTATGGTGAAACACCTTCGAACAGACACTAGAATGAAACAATAATTTAGAATAATTTCATTTAGAAACAAAATAAAATTATTAAGAGGAACTACCCTCTATGAAATCGATTCATTCAATATAATCTTAAAGAACAGTCTCCCCTGGAAATAAAATGAGAATTCATTGCCACAGCGAATTTGACTTTCAAATCATTAATTAATTTAGTACTCTCAGCAGCTAACTGAAATAGCCGTCATTTTTATAAGCCACTGAATTTACAGAAACTCACTGAATATTACCCTAGAACAAGAGCAATCACAAACACTATGCAATAACTTAAAAGTTCTGTATCATGAACTCTGTCCAAAGTAGTAACATTCAAAATCTTGCGATATCTATGAACTGGTACATTATTGGAAAGAGAAAAGTTCCAGGCAGATCCCTCTAGCCAGGAAAACACTCTATTCCATTTCTTCTAATCTATCTGCTACCAGATACAGGATTCAAAAGCTTGAGGAGTGAATGCTTCACTTTTCTTTCGTATAATGAAGTACAGAGATCAAATATCTCTCAAGCACTATCACTGATACCACTGAAAGCCCGTCAGGAGGAAGAAGATCACATAATTTTGGTTAATCTTACCAGTTCATTTATGTCTCAGAAACATCATAAATATTAATATATATAAATATTAATGAATTATTAATATGAGAAAGAAAGACATAGAAGAATCATCCTAGAAGAGATGTTTGTATTTCAAACTTTTTTCCCCAGACTTGCCATCTACAGTCTTCATCATCAAAGACACTGATGCAATTATCTCCTGCACAGTTCTGGAAAATCAAACTTGTTTGCTTTTGGGAAGGGATACTTTGATAAGAAGTTTCTCTCTTTGCAGTTTTGTAAATGCACGTAAATTGAAACATGGATTTATGAGTACTAGTGTGGCAGTTTATATGTTTACTATGAATATTTCAAAGGCCTAGTAACATTCCTATTTATCCAACTGAAAGTGCACTAAAATGCATTGGAAGTACTGCTGTATAATAATGGCTCACTTTGAGTAATAAATCTACACCAACAGTGTAGTGGTTTGGGGCATTCCTTAATGCACACATTTGGCAAGAAATGCCATACCTTAATAGAATACCTAATACTTGGGATGTTTGCAAATGAACATGAGTGGGTAATTTATATAACGAGAGAGACCAATCCATCACACAGCGAGCAGAAGCTCACAAAATCTGAACTAAAAGGTTACAAAGACTCTGCCTTATATATATTCCAGGACCAAGCGTGGTTCACAGATCATTAGCAACCATGATGAAAGACCTAAAGAACTGCTGGGGGAAGAATAAAAGAAACTTGTGGCAACAGTTACAAAAGACCACTGTATACCTCCAGAGTACACAAATTTCTTTTCACAGCACCAACTCTCAATGTGAATTATTACGCCCCATTTTTGGTGCTGAAGATCTCTATGAAGTTGCGACCCCATCACTTCACACCAGTTTTTCCTGCTGTCATGCAGCCAACATCCTTCTAGAATCTCCAGGCAATCAGATAGGAGCCTCAATTAAAAAAGCTTATTGTTTTTGTTAACTGTAAGCCATTTCCCCATTGCAACTAATAATACAAGCCACAGAAGAGATGACCCTGAGACAAATTAGCTTACCACTTCAGGATTACCTTTAGCATCAGAAACAAAGCAAAGCAACGGTGTGCAAATATATGCCCATATATATGCCTGTAGCTCTAAAAATAAAAGTTACATTTTACAGAGTACAGCTTGTGGAATTAGCTTATTCAAACATGTCCATGCAATCTACAGTAACTTGGTGGATAATAAGCTTTGTTTTTCCTAGGTAGTAACTGACAGTTATTTTGAATACCCACTTACCTATTCTGTGGCAAACACAACATTTAGGATGAGACTATACCAGCAATGTATTACCAGAAAGTCTAATATTAACCTACTCAAATTAAATATATGTCAGATATTTATCAAGCATTGTACCATATAGAAGGCAAGAACAGCAAACAGAACAGAAAACGTTATTGTGCCCATATCTTGAATATTGTGCCATTCCCTACCTTAAAAAAGGCAACAGTAGAAATACAGAAGGGTTCGAAGAACAAAAATGGTGTTGTATGGAGATACTGAATGGTTGGATACAGGGAGGCATTAAATAGATTAAGTCTTTGTAGCTGGGAAGATGCAAGATTGGGCTAACGTTGAAGAGAAGGTAAAGTCAGGAATAGAGAATGACTGCTCACCATTTCTGCTGACATAGGGCCTATGTTGAACCAAAATGAATTATTAGGCAACAGGTTTACAAGAAACAAAATAATACCTTAACTCATAGTGATAGTATGGCTTTGTATGTTGAAAACTTAGGAGAAAACCCCTTAGGCACATTCAGGGAGAAGGTCCAACTGAGTCTATTAAGCACCAGGATGCACATAAAACTTCCAGCAGAGAAGGCCCTGCATGCAAATCGCAGGAACCTGGCAGTGTACTTTGTATTGATCCTGTTTTTGCACTCTTTCCCTAAGCATTTGCTAGTGATACGATACCCTGCAGGTTGATCCCGCACAGCATCTGCTTTGCAGCTGTCCTGTCAGCAGAAGGGCCTCTCCCCTGCTGCAAGTGATGGGAGGAGTACCACTGCTGACTGCAAACAGCTGAAAACGAGTGCAGTAGATGCTGCTTCTCCCTCAAATCCACCCAGTGAACTTACAAACTCTTCCCAGCCATGGGGAAAATCTCCCCATTTTGCTGCCTGTTATTAGAAATGGATAGGGCAGGCGAGGGTGGGAATGGGGCCTCGTTTGGAAGGGGAGAACAGTGAGAGGGAACTTTTACAAAGCATTTAAACAAGCACTATTCTGAAGGGTTAGCACCAAAAATACACAAGATTGTTTGTGATGAAACTTCTTGCAACACAAGGTTTCATGCAAGAAACCTCTAAATTGTTTGATTTTGAGCCAAACTGAATAATATACATGTAGGAACTGGGGAGATGGAAGAAAAGGAACAGGGAAGATGAAAAGCATGCATCTGTTCTTTTAAAGTAATTTAAAAACAGTATTAAGGTTTAAGTTAGAAAAAGGAAGTATTAGCTACATATGGTTAGGAATACCGTTCTTTAGTAATATAATTAGGGATGGCAAAGGAACACATCTGATTTTTAGAAATTAAGTTTCATTTTGACGTAAAACAAAACCAAGGCTTTTAAAATTCTGAGAGGCACAAGCGTGTGCTCACGATGGAGGGAATAACGCTGCCGAGAGTGCAGAATATATAGTAATTACAGGTATCATCTGGGATATGGGAACATTTCAGCATTCTAAAACAGATACCACGTTTCCACATGCCAGTGTATTGACTGACATGCTAATGCTTCCCTCTCTTTGTCCTACGAAAAATCCCAACGAAACTCATCAAAATCAGTCCACATATTCTTGTAAAACATTTTTGTTTGCAAGTGACATGACAATAACTAATTAGCAACTGGCAATTAGAAATGTGAAACTATTATAGTTCAACTGAAAGAAAAGAAACAGTAAGTCATAAAAGACAAATGATTTTCCAGCAATTGTATGAGTCTTTCATAAATAAATCTAATAATACTGGGAAAACAATCTGTACTTTTTACTGCAGTGTCTTCCCTGTCATGGATCACTTAAAGAATTACAGAGTTCCAAAAGTGGCTTTGTTATAAAATGGTACTGACAAGGTAACCTAAAAAAAAAAAAAAAAAAAGAAAAAAAGAAAAAAAGAGAGAGAGAACATTTTCCTTCTGGTAATTAAACCAAAGTCAGAATTAATCAAAAGATGATAGGAAAAACTAAACTTCTTTGACAAGTTAAGTACACAGATGTAACTAGAAGCAAACCCAGAATATAGTAAACATCACCAAAGTAGCACTATTTCCCATTATTTTTCCTGAATCTGTATTGATAACTTGAAATTCTCTAAATCAAGACTTAAATCATATAGAAGTTAAATAATTTAAATAGCCACCTCCCCCCCCCAGCTTATTAATCGTACCTTAATTTGTGCAAAAGGTCTGTCAAAGTTTCCAACATAAAGAAGACCAACATTCTGGGTGAGTAGCCTAAAAAAATGAAAAAAATCTTTTAAGATATCACTTTACATCCGTAAGTTTTTTTGCATCTCCGATAGTTCTTAGTGAACCCTAGCAGGGTAAGAAGCTTCATTATGATAGCAAAAGCTACCTTTGCAAAGCTGATTACACAATTCTATTTGAACTATCACAAAAAAGGAAAGACACGCATTAAAGATGGATGCACACCAGTAATTTGTGTTTATGGTGCAAGCAGCCATTCAACAAAATAATTTCACAGGCTTCTTTGTGATGGATGTCACTCAGTAACATGGAAGAACGGCCGGTATGTGCCTATTTATTAGAAACCATTAGAGACAAAGGGATAGCAAGAGAAAAGACTAGTAAACACACATTCAGAGCAGTAAGCCTGAGTTAAAACAGATTAGGACAAATAAAAGTATGCACAGTAATACAAAAACGACATCACTACAAGTAGAGAAATAATAGAGAATCTCTGCAATATTGTCTAATGGCTTCCTAAATAAAAAGAGCCCCAGATGTAGTTTGTGCCTGCTGTTCTCTTCAACTCTTTATAAAGTCGTCATGTATACCACCAAGATCCAGAGGGACAGTGGGATAAGTTGACTCAAACGGCTGTTGGTACTTCCGGAAAAGAGTTAGTTTGATTTCTGCAGATACCAGGCAAGTCAGTGTTATTACTACATAAACTCCAAATCCCGGAGGAGCATCAGGGTGCCACTGCTATCCACAAGCAGACAAGACCATCACTGGCCAGTGAAAAGGTCAGGAGAGCACTGTGCTATTCAAACCGGACAACCACGATGTTCCTCTTTGCTAAGCACAGTGGTCATGCCCTCCACTTCAGAGGCTCCAAAAGCGTTGCACTAAAGTACAGACATCCCATAAGGAGAACTCTTCGATGACAGACCATTGAAAGAGTTTCTGTTTTGACTAAAAGGGACATTCAAAACCCATCATACTCTTCAGCAGCCCCAAGTTTTCAAAAAGTGTTTGCTATTTTGTATTCTCCTTCAATTTTATATCCCATTCCCATTAGCAATGAAGTCTGCTCCGACTATCAAACACGGTCCTGTAAACTGCGGAGCTGAAAACATAACTTCTGACCTGTCACACACAAACCAACTGGAAGTTTCCCTCTGGGCTATCTGGATCCTAGTGCTGCCGTGCAGACTATGGAAGGAGGTTTCCAGAAAGGAGCATGCAGAGAAATAAAGGAGCAGGGTGGAGCCAGGAGCCGCTACCTCTCACAGGAGCAAGTTACTGCAGATTAGCTGAACGCAGTAACTTGCTCCTGTGCGAGGCAGCAGCTCCTGCGCTTGCTCTGTTGCAAGACCGGTGGCATATCGTGCAGGAACACAGACTGACACTTGCAGCTCTAGCCAACAGCACAGAGGTCAGACGGGCTTAGAAAGCAGGGAGTATGGAGTGAAAAATGCAATGTGTGCAGTAGAAGGGCTGAAAAGAGGTAAGGTAATTGGCATTGGAAAGGTGGAATGTGCAGAAGGAAAATGATGGCCAATGAACAGGCATATGGGCTTAACTTGTCTGGTTTTTCAGGATGAAAGCTGCCATGAAACAGGCAGCGGTAGGCATGCAGAGCTGCCTACAGCAATGCTTCAGTTATTCACTATCCCTATGAAACAGAACATGGAACTTCTTCCTTAAATTCCCACAAGAACGCTCACCAAAATCCCAGAACTGATGACAATTTACCAAATAGTATCTTGCAGTATTTGTATTAGGCAATCCTAAAATTTAACTTGACATACATCATGGTTGAAGAATAGTTCATTACTCCACATAAATCAAATCACTAGATTCTGTATTTCTGGTTTTATTCTTGACTGTTGCCTATTTCTTGCAACCACCAAAAAGCCTGATTCTAGATGAGTTTGTGTTTGTTTTTAAGAGCTCGAGAAGTGCTACAGCCTGCCACCAAAGCTTTGCTAGGTGTAATAAAACTTGTTATATTGCATAACCAGAAAAGTATTTGAGTGCATGCAAGACTGCAGAAACTTCCAAAACTCAGCTTGATTTGGCTGTGTGTGTCTGTCTGTACTTCTAATGACGGTGTAGATCGAATGACTGCTTTCAGCAAAGGACGAGGGGCAGCTCCTGCTGTGGTCTGTTCTCCTACCTGAAAGAACTCTTTCCAGATCAGACAGGGGTTTTTCTGGTTGATCTGAACGGTGGACTGATACCTGAAACACCCTTGGTGTCTGCCTGGAAGAGATTTCGCCCTAGCAGATACGATTAAACAGGAATACCAATTCCACTGATGAGACAATGGATTAAGATGCATGGACTTCTTCCACTTCACAGTCAGAAGCAGCAACAAGTAGCTACAATGGGGCTGGGATCTCATCTAACAACTTCATCCTTCATATGCTGCGGAAAGACATTTGCAGTCTTCACAAACATTGCTGGTGAAAAGATTTAAATGCTGAGAAGACGTCTCTCAAGAGTGGAATAGACGTGAAGTGAAATGGAAAGAAAAAACAATCCTGATACTCAGTGACGCTACTGATCCTTGTGCACATCCCTATCTTTATTGCTAAGAACACCTCAGCATACGCATTCAGTGGCTGATTAATCCTAAAAATGGAATACAACCTGTGTAAACTATAAATTGGACAGTCAGATAAAATTTCAGGAAAATCTCTGTGACCACACTTACATTCTAAACACCCATATTTAAAATAACAATATAATAGGGATTAATATTATGGTTATAGTCTGAATGTTTTTACATTTCATTTTAAATTATACCTTTTGTGTGATAAGCATATAGAAAGAATTCCACTGTTACGCTCTATATGTGCTTTTAACTGTCTCTAAAAATCGCTCTGGATGCATTCGCACATTTTAGGCAGAAATTACTGTTATAAGTTACAAATACAGATGAACAGCAGCCCTGAGAACATACCTTTATAAGTTCAACAACTGTATTTTCAAACACTATTTGAATGTTTTTCACATATAGCTTTGAAGATAAACGTAACTTCTATACATAATCTTATAAATTTTGTATCCATTATGCAAAGAAATTATCCCAGTATGTCATCATTGCACATGATGACATGGGCACAAATAAAGCATCATGACACAGCAGAAAGGACACCACATTCACACAATGCCGCTGATGTCCTCTTAAGAATATAATAAATATTCCGTATTTATCCTGTGTTCCCTTAAACTGTGAGGGAAAACTGCGCACTGTGCTGCAATATCCTAACATGGAAGCAGTTTCTCAAGTAGTGTTTTCAACCATAACTTGGAATCTATTACAGTGACATTACAATTATATTTTGCTACTTGCTTATGATAATCGTTCCCCGTTGCTTTTCAACTCTAATTATGTATTTTCTAGGAATATGATATTGAAAGAAAAAGCAAGAAGAAAATCAGAAAAGCATAAATAGAAAATTATAAAAATTGATGTTAGGGTCAAAAGAATTAACTTCCTACATTCAGGTTTTTTTAAGATCATTAATTATTTCATTAACTTATTTCGCAGACTAATGTAAGAGTAACATAGTGAAAATATTATGCTAAGTATTATGAAATATAAAAGTATATAAAAGGATCCAATACAAATTCTGGAAAAGGCTAACACCAGTGCACAGATAATCTTGCGAATTTAAACTGACATGCATATATGGTCTGCAAACAACATCCATTTCATTTTGTTCTAAAGGTATAAAGAGCCAAAGAACTTGACAGTTCACAGAAGCAATAGTGAACCTTGCATGAAGAATACTGACAATGGCAAAGCAGGGACTTCACAGGCAAGACAGAAGAGCTCTCTCCTGCTTTCTACAGTGCATTTATCAAACCACTTTTTCAGGCTATGAAAATATTCTAACAAAATTTTTTACTCATCAGTCATGCAAGAAAACTTTTTTCATGGACAAATATGAGCTGTTCTAGTATAATCACCATGGTAAAGAATAGGCAAACAGACTGTATATCTGATTTAGGACATTCTTCCTCAGGGCACAAATTGAAAAGCGCTATGAGGGAACTGGAAGAGATACTATGCATAGCTGGTAACATAGTAAAGATGCAAAAAAACCTGGGTTTGATCTCAAGAGAGGAAAAAGGTTGGGAAGGGATACAATCAAGTGTTAGAAAAAGAGACTGTAAACAATTTTACAATGCTAAATTCATCTCTGCAATAAAAAACCTACAGAAATGTAAGCAAAACCTTTTCATTCAGTGAATTCTGAATTTGCAGAATATCCCAAGCCAAGTTAATGGTGATGGCAATTAACATAAAACTGTATTCTAAGTAATATTCACGGGGAAAAATGCAGTGGATAGCACAAACTACAGACTTGAATTTAATACCCTCAGCCTTCCCGCCATAGTACTCCAACAGTGTGTGTTATTAGTCGTATTAATAAGCATGCTGCTTTCTGAAACACATGCAACTCAGGCAAAATTATCAATGTTATATGCTAATTGCCCTTCTTAGAAAAGCTCCTATCCATAATACTTGAAAGGCTTCACTGAACTACCTCACTCCCTACAGTAAATCACTGTCTGTCATTGCCTATTGATAATAGGAATCTAGGAAGTAACTGATCCCTGAAAGACATACTTCCACTGAATAACGTCACCACTGTTATATACCAAACCCAATAAAAATTACATTTAGAGAGCTCGAAACTGCAAAACAAAGTGACCTCATATTTGAGGTAATAGTCTGCAAGTGATTCTAGATCACAGTCAAAAAGAATAAATTGACCAATATCAAGCTTTACTTTGAGTTAGAAGGGTTTAATTTGCATTATTTTTGAACAAGTGTTTGGCTGTTGGTTTTCTTTGGAGGGGTGTTTGTACACGAATGCTTTCCTAGAGACAGGGAGATTTTTCAAGAAACATTCTTGCACTTTATACATAAAACCGCAACATCAGGTGTTTCCAAAAGCACTTCCTTTTGTTTGCTGCATTTATGTCTAGTGCTGATAATATTTTAATGTTTGTCCAGGCTTTGCCTTACAGGCAAATCACATAAAGAAGCATTTTGACTACATTTACATATAACTTATCCATAAAAAGTAGAAAGGAAAAGTAAGTAGAAACAAAAAATACCCATTAAATAATCATACCCATTCCTCCACCAATAGAAGATTACTCCCTGTAGTATAATGAGCAATTTGGCCAGGCTGGCCATAAATTATCTGAAAAATGAGGCTGCTTGCCTTTTCCTTTGGGAGATTATTACGTAGTCTGAGAGATTTCACTATTAGAATCTATTTCTGATAGTAAACGTCAATTTTTCTTTCTGAATATCACCCCTTTCATCTCACTGAAATATAGGACAGGAGTTCAGAACTATTCCCAATTTGCTGAAAGACTTGCCTGACACAGGCTGTGCTGCAACTCTGCCCAGATTTAGCCACATATCACAAAGCAAGTGCACTCACGCAGCCCTGCAGCGGACTCACTGGAACACTGTAAATCCATGTTCTAGTCTAGAACCCCATAGGGTCCTTTCACCTTGGCCATCTTTTAAAATATAACAGAGGCCACAATACTAGCAAATTCAACACCCAGAATTAAGTGAAGAATTGACACCACAACGCGAAGCTTTATATCAGGAGACTTCAATAAAATAAGTAGTATAATTACAAATATTTTAAAGTCAAAACAAAGACATTTTAAGTGTCTCAGAAGCTGCTGAAGAAAAACAGATTTCTAACAGCAAATAAGATATAGAGGAAATAAATGAGATAATGGCAAAAAAATCTCAAGTATATCCAAGTACAAAACTGGTAAAAAAAATTCAATAGATTCACTTGATCATGTGGAAATACAAGGAGCAACTAAAGAAGACAGGGAGACTGCTGCAAAGCTAGTGGATTTGTTTGTATCCACTGAAAAAATAAAGGCACCTAGTCAGGAACACTTTTTTTTGCAGTTACCAAAATGAAATGCCTGCAGAAATAGAGGTACTAAAAGAAAAGCTCTGGGGATATATTGATAATTAAGGTGAAATAAATCATCATACCCTGATGCAACATACCCAAGATTTCTGACGTTTCTTAATATGGAGGGTCTGAATTGCTATTTTAAAAAAAACATGTCAGTCTTTTAACACCCAAATAGGGTTAATTTCTGCAAGCTTCTCAGAGTCCTACCCTTTAGCACAGCATTGTTCAGCATGCCTAACCTTGGCCATGCATGGCAGTGCCACTTAGGAGGTTGCACATCCCCTGCATTCACACTGTGGCTGCATCTGCCTCTCTTTTGATCATTTTAATGAGACAGTGCTTAAAAAGTAGTGGGGGACAGGAGAGGCACCACACTGACATAATCGATTCAGACTGCCAACAGGCTTCTGTTACAGTCTTCCACAGTAATTTATTTTAAAAAAAATAAAACTAGGCAGTAAGTACTTCATATGGAAGAGGCTACTTATTGTTGTGGATCAAACCCTGATTAAGAGACTGGACAGGTAGAATAAATGGTCAGTTTTCATCTTGGCAAAGGTCAAGTGACTATTCAATTTATGTAACAGACTTTATTTATTAGTAATCTGAAAAAGTCATGAACAGAGGAAGTCTGCTGATGAAGCAAGTTATGAAGCAAAGGCTAGCAACTTTAGCTAGATTACAAAGTTCATCACTTTGAAAGGAAGCTGATGCCATACTTACAATCACCCTTACAACTTTAGTATTACTCTCCTCTGCGGTGAAAGATATGTGCTCCTCTGTGTATGAATTTCCTAACATTCAAAGGCTTGACTTTGAAGCTCATTGAACTTCTTTTCCACATGCAGTTTTGCCACTCCTTTGTCCTTGGTCTTTCTATTTTTTAAATAAAAAAATAAAAACAAACTTCTGTCCCGCACAACTGTTCTAAATCATCAGAGCAGAGTTGGAAATTGAAATATTCAGCAATTTTAACCCAGGTTGTTACTGCTGAAAAACCATGACAAAGAATTGGCAGGAAAGCTGGGATGGGGTGGTCTCATCTGGCTATAATCTCCCCCATTCTGCCCTTCATTTGTCAGCACAGCTGCTCCAACAGTTTTCTGGTTTTCCCAGTGCCCTGCATGGTGCACCAGTGGTGGCAGGACCTCATGGCAGTCCCAGACTTTGGCAGCTAACACTTCCAAGTAAAAGAAAACAGGCCACTCTGCAGGTTGGCCAAATTTAGAGAGAATTCCTCTGCAATACAGAAAAGGTACTTCTGTATCCCATAGAGGTGACTCTACCGTATATCAAAAATATGATGAATTATGGATGCAAAAGCTTTTCAGAGAAAATACTGTAAACCACTCTGAAGCACAGCATAAGGTATCCTGAGTAAATCAGTTGATACCAGTATCCTTTTGACAATGCAGGTTAAACCACAGATTGATCAAGTGATCCATATTTCATTTCTCATAACAAAAGAACAAGGGGTGATTGAATTATGCTGATCGAGGGAGAATTCAAATACTGATAAATACTTCATCACAAAACACATAATTAAACTGGAGCTCATTAATGCTGCCTTGGTGTGCGAAAGAAACAGGGATTGAACATGCAGGTGCATAATAAAAATATCTAGAAGACTAACAATTTATCTTTAAAATAAAACAGTAAAGAATATAAAATTCACTTGTCTACATGGATCAGAGATGAAAATTCCCACTTTCTTATTAAAGATCCTCCATGGAAAGGCATAATGAAAAAGCACTCTTAACCATATGCATGGCAGACCACTCCAGCTGATTTCTTTTTCTTCCTGTTTTCCCACGCCACTTTAATGATTTATTAAAAATAAATATTTTATTAATTAATCATGTACAACCACAGAATTATTGAATTACAATCTACAAACCATTTAGGTATGGGTTCCTGGGGAACTATGCAGATCGCAATCCCGAAGTGAAGCCCGTAACGAACAACAAATTGTTTGTCTGGAATTGGGAGTGATACGCACCCAGCTGCCATCTACCCAGACACAAGTGCCACCAGCAGAACACATGAACACTCATCTGCTACGAACAAACCTACCACCCAAAATAAGGCAGGAACACTGTCAGGGACTTCATGAACTCTACTGAATGCTTCACTCTTCTTTCTGAAACCTGCACAGATGGTGCAAGATTTAGCTCCTCTGGTCATTACAAAATTAAGTCCCTCAGCGTATTCATTATATGAACTTTTAAATGAAATTTCTTTTACAGAAATTCTTTAGGGAGTACTAAACACAGAATGAAGTATTCTGCATTCTGAAGTATTAAGAAATGCAGCTGAAGTACTTCCCTGGGTGTGACAAAAGAAAGGACTATTACCTTTTAATACCAACTACCAATACTGTAATACCGGTTATTGCACCTGTAATCTAGAAGGAATTTGCAGTAAAGCTGCCCTGTCTTTCTGGTGTATTACTCTGCTCAAAAAAAATTAGTATCCTTACCCATAAAGCTCCTTTCTCTATAAGGGAAATCACTGCCCTGCTATCAGGGTGCCCTGCCTCACTTCAGAAGTGCCACATCTCCTCCAGTAACCCCTTTCCCCACTCCTCTTTCTTTCCTTTACTTCTGACTTTAACACTCAGCTGCCCCTTGGTTTTATTTTGTACAGGCTTTTTAAGATGACCATCTCCCTCCGATACATTGCCCCTCTTTCCCCTTCTTCTTTCTCCAAACTTTAGCACAATTTATCCTGATTCCCAAATTTAGAGAGGGGAAGCACACATGTCTTGGAGCTGCCAGGAGGGGAGTGGGAATGCACTGGGATGATGGCAGCTTAGACAATGCTAAGAAACAGAGGGCAGCCAGCAAACAGATGAGGAACAAAAAAACCTTCTGAGATGCCTCTGCTCCACACACGGCATTTGCTTCACACAACAGCTCCCAGGTTGAGAACTACTGTTCCAGTTTCTCCTGAGCTGCCATGATCTCTACGGCACTATAAACCTGCTGAAGCTACTAAAAACACACGGGGCAGTAGCCAGGCTCCCTTCTTCCCAGGCACTTGGGGTACGGTCACATTCGAGTTCACAAACACCCCAAGAAGTCCCATGCAGCCAGACCCACTTGCTTGCCTGCCCAAGGGCTGAGGAAGAGAACCAGGAAGCATCATCATCTTACGGAGCTGCTTCTACAAAATTTTTGGTCCAATATAACCATTTTGCAAGCTCTTCATATGCTATTGGTATTCCTACTCTCTTCTTTTCCAGTGCCAGCTTTTTAGACTTTACTTGAAATTATTAACGTATTTTGTGACATACTCTCTAAAAAGTCAAAGAGAATCATAGAATCATAGAATCATTAAGGTTGGAAAAGACCTCTAAGATCATCTAAGAGGCTGAGGCCTGGGTGATGAGCAACTTCCAAAAATGTATCTTCCCTATAAACTGTGGGAAAAAATAATTGAATTCTTCACAAAAATTGCTGTATTATTATTACAGAAAGAGAGCATCTTTTCTTTTCATTTACTGTCCTGAATGATGAATTTTTATTATGTAGGGCACAAGTGAAAGAGCAATTATGATCAATTTGTCCTAACTGCATAGGACAAAAAATTAGTTACTTCCAGTCCCTGGCTGATAACTACTGATTTAACCGGTATCAGGATGACCTGCTCTGTCTCTTCTTTCATCTATTTCTGAGAAGATTTATGTAACGTAAATTATTAAGTTATTAATTAACAAATGTACAGTAAAGCAGGGTTTTTTTTTTTTCCTTTTTGCAATATGCCTCCAAGACATCATTTTTTACTGCAAGCAATTTTGCATGTCCTTTTGGACTATAATTTACCCTTGCCAAAAAAAAGCCTGCTAAAAAAATTAATGCAACATGGTTCAGTATATTTTGATTTTCCAATTAGAAGATGCCTTTTTACGTAATATAGTTAACTGCAATTAATTACAGGTATTACAGAAAAAAAGTAATTCACATTGTTCACTATAAACACTGTGAACTTAATTCAGATCTGATTTAAGGTCTCTAGGAAAAAGTAGTATGTTTTATTAGACTAAGTGTAAAGTAAATATATATAAGCATAACAAAATAACATAAGCTATTGCCTTTTCCTATATACCCAGTCTTACCTACATCTTCAGACCATCAGAGAAAGAAACTTGTCAACGGGCATACAGAAATGCAATTTCAGCTATTTCATGGAAATCCTATGCATTTTAACCAGGACTTTAATCACTTTGGAGTAGCAACTGACAGCAAATAAAAAATCATCACCTTTACTGGGAAACCAACCCTGAAGACTCACATGCAAATACAGGCGAGAGAAGGAAAGGAGAACGAATCAAACTTTAGCAGGAACACAAAACTGAATCTATCTGGGAACAGTACCACGGAAGATGAGAAGACACAGAAGAGAGAAAAGGGCAAACTGGTAGAGCACATATTCCCATAACAGATGATGGGAAACCTACATTTTAACACATCCCTGCTGTCAAGTTTTACACCAGCTAGGAAACCCAACAACAGTGTCTCGTATCTTCTTTTACAACCTGGTTTCTTAAGAGAAGAGCAATTTAGGAGTGGTCAGAGTTATTCCATTTACTCAGCTACTACAGATCTGTGCCCTGGATCTTACCTGTCTCAGCGCAAGTAATGCACAGCCCCTGGGGTCAACTCTTTTTGGAGGAATTCAATTTCTTTTGGATGCTAGGCTGTGACCTTAACATTCCTCTGCTACATTTTGCATGCACAGACTAGTGACAGTGGGATTACTTTGACAGTTCCTGCAATTCTACATTTTTTGTCTAATACATTTAATTTCAAATTCAGAATATTGCTTTAATTTTTCACATCTGGCACTTACACCGGAAGAAGACTTATCCATGATTGATTTAAAATGCACAGAAAAAGAATTAACTCTAGGTTTACTTTATATGCACACGCTTTCCTGAACCAGTAAAAGAACATCTATCAGACAATAATTAATACAAATGCTGCAAAATCAAGTTTTAATTGTTCCTTCAGAGAAATCCTTTAACTATTTAAAACTTAAATAAGCCACTCCCTTCTTTGAAGCTATTTTCAACACCACCTTGTTATTATGGCAGAGAAAATTTATTACCAGACAGCAAACAGGCACTTCATTCAGGTATAAATCACTCAAAGCCAAGATAGAATGTAATTATTGTCTTCGACATTTGAAAACTAAAAGAAAGGAAAAGAGAATTGTTTTCCTTAGTACCAGAATGCAGGAAGAAGGGTTTTTAGACAAGCTAGAGAATTCTTGTTCATTAAGTTGTTATGAAGACACTCAGGCTAAAGAAGTCTGAGTGAGGAAAGAGGGTGCAACCTCATACTTGAGAGCTTGCGAGAGTTGCAAAATTATTTCTTACCCAATTTTCTTAAGCTTGCACACATGGCATAAACAGATTTTCTGCAATTGTCCCAATATCCCAGCCAGTTCTGTAGATCCAAGCTAGTCTGTTTTCACTGCAGCTGAAACAATGGTTATTCTCCTCACTATACATTATCCTTTCTCCATTCATCAGTTTTTAATAAAATCCACCTGCATCTAAGCCTATCAGTGGTCTTTCCTTATATAGAAGACTGGTTGGTATCTACAGAACCTCAGAATTTGGTGGGGGGTGTGTGGTTTTGTTGGTGGTTTTGTTTAAGTACAGCAAACTTGAGTAGAAAGCTGCCATAGCTACCAGTAAATAAATAACAGCTTATCTAAAACGAGAGTAGAGAAAGAAGCTCTCTAGAATTAAGGTTTCCTCCACCCCACTTCTTCCCCCAACTCATCCTTTATCACTACTAATATCATTCCATAACATGTATTTCTGTCTTCGCAGGTCCCCTTGGTAATTAAACTTCAGGATGAGGCTTTGTCAAAACAAACAAATCTGCCAACTTCCCTGTTGACAGAGTTGCTGTTTTAGAGCTTTAGAAACCCATTCAATTTTTTTTTCTAAAGTTAATTTTAAGTAAAAAAAAAAAAAAACAACTATCTGTGATCCTGGAGCTATTACATCAGAAGAACTAACTTTAAATTATCACCACATTCTTGCCCTTTTGTCATATCCATCTCTGTTTTTCTGTCAGAAAAATTTTCTATGCACTTTATGTCTTACAAGAAATTCATACGAATTCAAATTTAGTGAATCAAAGGAATAATTTAGGTTGAGCAATAATAGAAATCTATCTTCTACATTAAACAAGAGTACATAATTAGATTGCACTGTTTAAATATTCACTTGGTAAAAAACTGCAGCAGAGAAGCGACTCTGCGAAGTCTACATCTATAGTATTTTTATGTTCTGGATTTCTGGATTGTTTAAAAATCTTTCTGTATGCAACTTTCATTTAAAAAGAATCATCAGTTTCATAACACAGCTTTCAGCAACAACCTCAAACATTTGGACCAAATGCTATAAAAAATCCTTTGGGAAATGAATGATCCTCAGTCTATACAATGGAATGCAACAGAACAGACAACGCTGTATAATTTCAGTATTAGTTCTTTTCTGCACTAGTTAGGGTCCATTCCTCTTCCTTAGGCTTGTCTAGTAAATTTGTCAATGATGTAAGTTTTTAAGTAATTGGTAGAGGCTATGCCATGTTTTAAATGCATGGGACCAATTTATTTTCACTCAAATCAAAGTGTTTTACAACTCCTCTTGCCACAGATTGGATATAGGTGTGCCTTTTGCCGACACACGCTCTATCAAACCACAAAAAATTTGCCAGCCAAATAACATCAAAGAATCTTAATTTTATCTCCGAAAAAGGCAGGATATCATCTTCAGAAGACACTTGGAAAATTCCTCCATAGCGCATGTCTCTAAATATTACAAAGAAACAATTGGCATACAATACATGTAAAAAATTTAAGGTGTGTAATAGCTTCCTCTTATTTTTAATGTAAAAGAGAAACTAAACAACAGAGAAATTATCACTGTCTGTGCAGAAACCATTCATCATATTCTATTATAAGCCTGAGTAAAAGAGGAAGATGACCAGTTTTGATCATCTAGTTTTAATGACATAATGCAAATAACTGAAGCTTAATACTTCTGCTGTTAAAACAAGCTATATTTATGACCTATCTCAGCTGGAAGAAAGCATTTGCATGCCACACCATTGTCTCTTCTAAAACCAAAACATTATTCTAGTTTATCATGATACGCAATTCATCTTTCGAAACCCAATTTTCTTAACACATAACTAACGTGTGAAAATTTTTATCTAAGTGAGTATTGTGCAGAAACTAAGCATAAACACCTTGCTCAGTGAGGCTTGAGAGTAATTTCTGCTTCTCTTCTTGCATGGGAGCAGAACAAACGACACCGAGTCCTAAATCAGAACTGTATACAGATCATTATCATCACAAATTAAGAAGTCAGAAATGTTATTAATACATCAGTTGAGAAGGGTTATCAGTGCCAATAGCGAATTTTCCCGTCTGGAGGGGAGTCAATAGTTCAGAACCTTCTTTAGGAGATACCGATTCACTTCCAAGTCCATCTATGCTACTCTACTCTCCAAATCCAGTGATCACCTACAGAATATCCACTTTCAAGCGGAATTTTGTACTCCTGAGTAAAAAGCTTAAAAACTTGAGCATTTGAGATTTGATGCTTTAACATTCACCAAAAGAGTGAAGTGCTTTTATAAACATCTGTGAGAGATGATGGCTTCAATACACAGACTTGAAAGCGAGAAAAAAAAAATAATCAAGTTCACTATCCTGTTTCACTCTCCTCATTCTAATCTTCTCTATCCTGTAATTAGAGTAACACACATTATATTTCATTTATAAGCCACTGATAAATATTTGCTCACAGGGCAATCTTTAATACTTTGTGAAAAAAGGCTTTATTTTTAAGTATGAAAATAGGAAAAGATTATAGCTTTGAAAATATTTAGTTGTTTTAAGGGGGAAAAATGCCATCTGCTGGGTACAGCTGAGGACTGTCCTTTTCTTACTAAAACACCATGCTGCCCTGAGTGAGTTTTCTCTTCACTTCAGACTTCATTTTTCACATCTTGAAAACTGATACAGATATATGCAACGCTTTTGGGGAATATGTAATAGCAGCCTTATTAAAGCTGTGTAACATAAAACTTCCTACTGTCGTATCTCTCAGGAGATCAGGAGGTCTGACAATAGATAGGATAACTAGTATTTGAATAAGGATGCTTTTAATCTTTCAAGAACTTTAGAATTGTCTCTAAACTCCCCAATATTTCACATGCTTTTGTATTTCCAGATATATAAATTTTGCAGTTAGGTAATTAAAAAATTATTCAGCTTATACATATGAAGCAGAGCAACAAGCTGGCGTTTGTTTCTCTATTAGTCATATACAACTTTTCTACCATTCATAAGGTGCGATGGAACATTGGTTGGTAAAGTACAGATGCAGAACCAGTTAGTTATCTAGCTTGAAACCAAGGCATTGAAAATCATATTGCTTAAGCAGGAAAAATAACAAAAAAGGAATCATAGAATCATTTAGGTTAGAAAAGACCTTTAAGACCATCAAGTCCAACCGTAAACCTAACACTGCCAAGTCCACCACTAAACCATGTCCCTAAGCACCACACCTACAGGTCTTTTAAATACCTCCAGAGATGGTGACTCAACCACTTCCCTGGGCAGCCTGTTCCAATGCTTGATAACCCTTTCGGTGACGAAACTTTTCCTAATGTCCAATCTAAACCTCCCTTGGCGCAACATGAGGCCGTTTCCTCTTGTCCTATCGCTAGTTACTTGGCAGAAGAGACCAACACCCACCTCGCTACAACCTCCTTCCAGGTAGTTGCAGAGAACGATAAGGTCTCCCCTCAGCCTCCTCTTCTCCAGGCTAAACAGTCCCAGTTCCCTCAGCCGCTCCTCATAAGACTTGTGCTCCAGGCCCTTCACCAGCTTTGTTGCCCTTTTCTGGACACGCTCCAGCACCTCCATGTCCTTCTTGTAGTGAGGGGCCCAAAACTGAACACAATATTCGAGGTGCGGCCTCACCAGTGCCGAGTAGAGGGGCACGATCACCTCCCTGCTCCTGCTGGCCACACTATTCCTAATACAGGCCAGGATGCCGTTGGCCTTCTTGGCCACCTGGGCACACTGCCAGCTCATGTTCAGCCGGCTGTCGACCAGCACCCCCAGGTCCTTTTCTACCAGGCAGCTTTCCAGCCACTCTTCCCCAAGCCTGTAGCGTTGCCTGGGGTTGTGGTGGTCGAAGTGCAGGACCCGGCACTTGGCCTTGTTGAATCTCAGAAGTTGAGAATGTCCAGTTAAGAAATATACTTATATGAAAAGAGCTGAGAATTGGAAATAGCAAAGTCAGATTTAATAAAACCAATCATTTTTAAAATTAAGAAGTATGACAAAAGGAGGATAGGGTTCCCACATGTAAACATGAGGAGGAAAAGAGCAGAGTTTTGTTTTGATTCATAACAGCCAAGGGAATTCTTTTATATTTTTGTTTGTGTTTTTAATTTTACAACATAAAGCAGCAGCTGTCACCTGTGCGTGTATACACACACACAAATGCATATATATTTATAAATAAAGAAATCTGATTCATTTCATATGAGGCTGAAGCAGCTTACAACCTTGGAAAACTGGGTTTCAAAGTTAAAATAAAGGCTTATTTCTCACATATACAATGATGCTAAAAATGAAGTAGGTCCTGTGAATGAACATATCTTCCATGTGTTTAAGATAAAAGCCTTGACGCTGATTTCAGAATAGAATTCCGTACAAAACCATGTTTGTACTTCACACTCACCGTCATAAGACTGCTTTGTAAAAAGCAAGCAAGCATAAAAAGTGTATGAAAATAAGGAATTTTGGCATTTTTAAGATCCTCTAGTAGGATGACATGCTTACATCTGTTGTCAGATGGAACCAAATCTCTACTGAAAACTATTAAAGGCTTTTTACAAAACCTAGATATTCCCTGTCAAAGTGCAGTATGCACACAAGCTCCATACCCAGTAGTTACTGTTTTTTTCCCTATCGCTTAGGTAAGTAACAACATGGATTCTTCATCACCATTGACTCATCAGGCCTTGATTATGCAAACTGGTCTCCCACAGACAGATACATGCACCTATTGCCTCATTGATTTTAATGTGTTTCTACAATAGAATAAGCATCTTTTCCCAGGAAAAAAAAAAAACAACAAGCTGGGTGTTAGCCAAAAAGATGGCAAGTGTGAATTACCAAGCCCATGGCAGATCCTAAGCCATTAAAGTAACAGACATTAAAAATCCAATTTATTTCCTCAGAGTGCAAATGTCCCTTAAAATGCTAGTTTTAAAAAACTCATAATATTTTTTTTTTAAAATCAATCATCACAACTTGAATCCCTACAAAACCAGAGACACTGGATAATTATTCTAAAAAATAATTATGTAGTTTTCTTTTCTGATGTCTCTGAAGTTGTAAGATAAGCACATGTACCAAACATGTAGCTAAGTTTCTGTTAGCTATCAAATAGGGAAGGTGAAACTGCTGATAATCTCCCAGTGTTTTAGAAGCCCACAGTTGCATGCGTACCATATTGATAACACTGTCATGGCAGAAATGCAAACAACCTGCATCAGGGTCATTTATTTTGTTGACATGTTTTGCTGATTCCAAAGTACTTGTGAATTCAGGAAGACACAAAAAGGCTAGGCTTCTAATTCCTAAACCAATTTCAAAACATTCTGATGATATCAAAGCAAACTGAATGGTACTTTTGGAGTTATGACTGTCATGAATTATTTTTATCTTTAATAAAGTCATTATTTAGTACTTATATCTGTTCTTTTATGATTTGTGAGTTTGGTATTATCAGAAAATTAAATAATAAAATGTTCAGAGTAAGACCGATGAAGAGTACAAAACACATACAGTATCTTTGGCTGTCCAGTGTGTTCTACTCTACCATGGTGATAATTTTTTTCCCCTCTTAGTTTGCTTTATTCTTCTTTGAAATACACCACACTATGCAAGGAAGCCATCTGAGCTGAGTTTTTTTTCCTTAAATACATGGGTTTTTAATTCCAAACACCATGGAAAAAATACTTAGCATTCAGATCTCTAATAATTGTATACTAATGCTCTTTTCCAAACACGGTTTTAAATGTACCAATCCGTAAACTCAAGAAAACAGACAATAAAAATCTCATTAAGCAACAAACTAAAAAAGACCTCAAACAACAGAATATTAATTCATACTGTAGGCAATTAATGCAGGAAAAAATATTCTGAATTCAGGTATCATTTATGGCATACTCACAAAATCTAGCAAATACTCCTTGTCTGAAGGAAACCAAATAGTTACTACATGCAAAAATGCATTTTAAAGAAGCTCATATCAATTTACAAAATCCATTAAAAACACTTTGAACAGGATGTTCAAGAATACTCTCTAATAACTCCTATAATTTAAAAAGTTAATTTATATTGGTGCAAAAGAAAAATACATTCACAACTGTATTTCAGTAAGTCTGAGAGCAGCATATCTACTGTTCAAGCTATAACAAAAGGAAGATGAACGTCTCCTCTATTTAAATTAGACAGTTTTTAAATTACGCATCTGGCAAACCTTTACAGCGTATAACAAAGAACAATGTCAAATTCCTCTTTATTGTTACTTTGTCTCTAAAAGGACAATCCCACAATTTGTAAATTAAATGTAGGTACAGTAAGTATTCTGAAAAATCTCTATATACAGTAAAGAAAGCATGAAGAAAGAAAACCAAAAATATTTTAAAATATTTAGTAATTGAATGTCTACCAGTTCCATATTATTTGCAACATATTTAACATCTGATCTGCAGGTAATCATAGAATAACTCTGATTGGAAAGCACTTTTACATGTCATCTGCCTCATGCTCAAGACAGGGTCAGCTTCCAAGTTATATTGGGTTGCTCTCAGCCATATCCAGTCAACTTCTGAATATCTACACAGATGGAGACTCTACAACTTGCCAGCCTACTACAGTGTTTGACCTTTTTCTGACACACTTTCTCCTCCTGTCCTTCTACAGTTTGTGTCCTTTGCTTTTCATTCTTTAAACACGCATCTCTGAGCGGCCTGGCTCCATCTTCTCTATAACCTGCCATTAGGGAGCAGTAAAGAGCAATAAAGCATTACGTAGCCTTTTCTTCCTCGGCCTGAACAAACCCAGTTCTCTCAGCCTCTCTTTGTATATCATGTTCTCCAATCCCTCACTGTCCTGGTGGCCCTCCACCGGGCTTGCTCAAGTGCATCAATGTCTTTCTCATATCGGGGAGCCCAAAACTAGACACAGCACTTCAGATGCAGTCTCACAAATGCTGAATAGAGGTGAAGAATCATCCCCTCCATCTGCAGCCCAGCTATCAGCTGGCCGTATTTGCCACAAGGGCTAACCTCTGCCCCAGTTTCAAAGCTTTGCCCTCCAGTACCCTGAGGTCCAGCTTGCTTAAATAGTCCCTAACTTGAACTTCCTCACCTGTTGGTAGTAATTCATTTCCCTCTGCTCTGCCATGAGGTTCAGGGACCTCAGAGACCTGAGAGTAGACCTTGCCAGTCAAGACCAAAGCAAAGGCAGCACTGTGTACCTCAGCCCTCCTTGTATCTTTTCTCACTCTGTCTCCTGCTGCATCAGCAGTATGCCATTTTCTTTAGTCTTCCTTTCGTTACCAAGGCACCTATAGACGTCCTTCACTTACTTTCAACTCCAGCTGAGTTTTAGCTTTCCTAATTCCTTCCCTCTACACCCAAACACTGTTTTTATGTTCTCCACAGAGGCCTGTCCCTGTTTACATCTTCCATACACTTCATTGTTTGGGTGAGTTGACTCAGGAATTCCCCATTCAAGCAAGCCAGCTGTCTGCCGTACCTGTTTGTCTACCTGCACACTGGAAAAGCATGTCCATGTGCATTTTGAGGAGGCTGTCCTTGGCCTCTCTGCACGTTAGGGGACCTGCCATGGGATACTACCTACCTGTTCCTTGAAAAAGCCAAAGCCAGCTTTCCTGAAGCCCAAGATCATTTCTCCACTGCCTGTTTCTCTCAATCCTCTCTCAGATTCTACCACCTTACAGTTGTTTAGCTGGGGATGGCATCAGCCCTCAATTTCCATATTCACAAGCAGCAAGAAATCTAAGCTACATGGCCAAATAGGAATAAAATATCTATCCAAATGTAAAATAGGACAGGGGAAGTGTATGGGAGATAAGAAAATTTTAGAGGCATATAGTATTTGAGAGCTTTTCTTGATCTTGCATACTGATAGAAATGGATCTTTAACAGAGTGGATAATCGTTATGATAGCTGACATGAGCAATTGGAAAGACTGCTTTAAGGCGGCAGCTAGTTCAAGAAAAAGGAACAGGGTCTATAAAACATACAAGGCTGCGTTTGCATTCCATTTTGCAAGCATATAGATAATTTTAGGATGATATGAGGCAAAGCTTTTAAAAATGTAGAGAAATGAGTAGCTAAAGTAGAATAATTATCTGGAGATTGCCCAAGGCTGCCACTTGAACATATAAAAAGATGAGGCTGAGTTCATTTTTGAAATCCAACATTAGAAATTCCAAGAGCATCCTGACTATTAGTTGTGGAAGGTACAACATTATGTTCAGTGTACCACAGCAGAAATAGAGGTTAGATTCAAAACCTTTCTTTGAAAATAGTTTTTAAAAACTGAAGTGTTATGAAAAGATTTTAAATATCCTCACATAAGCAATATCGCATAAATACTTACAGCATAGTACCCAGGTAAAATGTGTATCTACTGGTTTCCATTGGAATGCCAATGGTGGCAGTAGTCCACGCACATTTCTACCATGGTAGTATTTGTGCTTCCCCTTCCCATGCCACCACACTGTTCCTTCTACACATAACATCTTCTCTCAATCTGTTTGCACAACCCTGCCCCTACATTTCTTCAGAACTAGTAAGACCTACTGTGGTAAGAATCGAATGCCTGAAGATAATAGCTAAACAAATTATTCTTTTACTTTCATTTGCAATTCTTACATTCCATAAAAAGTAAGCCACTTCGAAGCACACACTTCCTTTAACAAGAGTACAGCCATAAATGCAGTTAATATATTCAAACCTGCACTCCTCTGCTGTCATCCCAACACTGTGCATCTTTGCATATATTTGCAACAACTTGCCCTTGTTTGTTCCATAATTGCTGTGTGACATCATCTGCATTCTGCCTCATAACTCCACTGTACTCAACAGCAACGCAGCCCCAATCTTGACTGTCATCTTTGGAGGCTAGAGGAATATGGATTATTGTTTTTATCGCCAAGGCGCTATTTGTAAAGCTCCCTTTCTGTGATGGATGGCACGTGTAAGAACAAGTTTGTGCTCTTTGATAAGGGGCATTCTGCAAACAGGTGAGAAGGCAAAGAGCCCAAACCGACAATTTATGAATCACATAAAATGGGGAATGGAAAGAGAGAAGGGCAGAACAAAACATGGGCCAAAGAAATTATCATGTCAGTTCTGCAGATCTTAGCTAATTCAATTAACTTTCATGATTTTTCAACCAGTTACCAATTTTTTTTCAAAGCAGAAGAATGAGGAAGACTAGCTTATAAAACAGATAAGCCACCCTGTGACAGACAACATAGCTATGTGAGAGCAAATCAAGACATCAGGGTTATTTCAAACCAGTTGCAGCTTCTTCCCCCCCTCCTGCTTCAGAAGCTCTTTCTAATTTACAGAAGAAGGAGGACAACATCACATCTAACAAAGGGAAAACACTCACTTGCCTGTATTCATATCTATATCTGGTTGCTGATTTGTAATTACCAATGTATCCAAGACTTTAAGCCCCTGCTGTCAAGATTTGAAGCCCCCGCTGTCCTTGAATGTATTGTACTTTATCTCCCATTTTTTATTACTTGACAACGTCCAAGCTAAATAGAACTTCGCCTAAGCGCTGTTTGTTTGTTTTTTTCCCCATGTGGTCTACTTAATCATAGATATAATAAAAAAACAATATAAACTTGCTACTAACAAAGAGTTCATGTCTATTTTAGATTACTTACTCTTTTTTAAAGAAACAAGCCTTTACTACTATTTGTCTCTTAGAAGATGAGTAAGATTCTTGATTCTTTCCAATACCTCAAGGTTCTATATAAAATTTTTATTATTCTGTGATTTGAAATGGTATCAAATTGACCCAGTAAGATATTCACTCAAAGCCAATAAAACCAAAGCCTTGCTTGTAATTTGATTTTAGCATGTCTGATTCAGATAGAATTAAGGGACTTGCACAGGCTAATTAAAAATCTGTAAAAGGAAGCATGGACATTTAAGAAATTCTGATTTTGGAAGCTACCACAAATCTGGCTCTTTCACATTTTCAGTTGATATTTGTGACATTTAAATAAGGCTCAGAGTTGGTCTGGGGTTTTTACTTTTTTAAGAAATATTTTTAGAGTGAGACATTTTGGGAAAAAGCATCTCTACTGTTTTAAAACAGTCTTCTCTGTAATATAACTGAGATATTGCACACAGCAATTAAATATCCTCCATATTCTCTTCTGATAAGGTCGTTTAACTTGTAGGTCTTTTGGAAATGCAGTTGATGTGCTTAAGACTCTGTTATTTTTTATGAGTATCATCATAATTTAGGAAAAATACAAGCTTCTGTTATATGATCAAAGGGGTCCACTTCACATTGCTGATGTGAGACCATTATCTTAGTAAACCTGAAATGATAGAGAAGTGCTGGGAAATGGGTCTACCTTTTTAAAGCACGCGTAATGTGAGGGCTTTTCAATTCAACTTCTGTGTTTCACCAGAGATAAACAACAAAGTACTCTCTCATTTAGCTGATTTAATAAGTTGTTCATTGTTGTTTTGGTTTTTTTGTTTGTTTGGTTTTATTTTTTAAAATAAAAGTGACTATATTGATGTTAGGAGAAGAGATTGAGAGAGAGCATAAGCTGGAATTCTTGCAAACACAACATAAAAAGAGTTAATCTGACCATTATCCTGGTGCTTGGACATGCTGGACTATGACAATACACAGGGGACAATTACCATGGCTCAGCTGATAAGCTGGAACTCACTAAGGTGCAATAATGCAATTCCTTTCAAATATGTACACTGAACAGGAGTGTCAGGATTAGGTCACTGAGGTTACAGAAACCCTGCCTTTCTTTGAGATGCAATAGTGTCTATTTTCTTTATGTTTATCCTTTGTTATGCAGTCTTCATCTCTATAGGGAAAGCTTATTCTAAAAGTACTTCATAGATCATAAGCCAAATCCTTCTTTTTAATTCAATGGCAAAACTCCCTCCGATATCAATAGTGAAATAACTGAACCTTAGATAAAAACAATTGGTCATTCATCCATAACTCAACTACACCTGGGGTGAAACACAGCAGCGATTTTGCAGTTAACATTACGATTGCAGACTGATCTATGGATGGAAATGCACAACTGAAAACACAGGGGAATTTGGGTAGATGGAAAATAATCATACTGACTAAAATCTGGCAAACTCCCTAGAGGTAACTCCTTTATTCATACGAAAAATGCACAAGATTGTTTACAACTGTTCAGGATCTCAATTACATATGCTATCCAAAAGACATGTCCAACAGCTGGCAGTGCTCTGATCTCATGCTACTGAATAAATAATACTCTTATATGCTTTTTTCACTATTTGAGTGAACAGGGAACTATAAATACAAGGGCTGCATGGTTGGAGTTTTGCAATACAGGTTCAGCCTGTATCACTACTGGCTAGGCTGTAAACTGTGATAAGATCACATACACTTGTAGCACAGGTTTAGATATGTCTGCATTTCAAGATTTAAAGATCAGAACAGAAGGCTTGGAAATTACAGACAATCCCCGTTCTCATTGTTTCAAGCTGTCAAGTATTTGAGATCAATACTTTGACTTTGGCTCCTCACTTGCCAGTAAGAGATTAATACAAAGGCATACCTTCTATTTCCATACATATTATTGCTTAACTGTACCAAAACAACACACAAATTCTATAACAGTACTTTAACCACATCTGTATTACTCCGCTGTCAAATGCATGCCAGATTTGCTTTTGGATTACTGAAGAAGAAGAAAATTTTTTTACCTAAAAGGTTGAAACCAATATCAATGCTTGCTTTTAATCTCGGTGGGGTGGGGGGAGGCAGGAAGCCTAACATCGTCATGTTAGAATTGCCAGAAGCAAGACATTCAGTTCATCAAAACAGAATTTTTAGTTATATCACAAATCAACCATTTTATTATGGTAGTGCTCAGAACTCAGAAACTGCCTTTTTACAGTCTAAAATTAAAGATGCTTCTTTTAAAACTCTAGTCAACACTTCAAAATCAGTATAATTCTGATGTTTCTTCAAATGAGTTCAGATTTTACCAAGCGATAAATTGGATACTCAAATTAACAACTGAAGCAGTTAAACCTGGGGTATTTCATTCATTGTTTGTGTTTAACTGGGCAGAAGCTACTGTTTCATAGGTCATTACTTAAGATAAATACCTCTCTCCCAACAATGGCAAATTATTATTTTCCACCCAGTACTTCATTAACTTTTCTTTTTGTTGGATGAATGCACTTATGTTACTAATAGCAGTCAAGTGTCATGCGAGATGAAGTAAAACATATCTGGAAGAATTATACTTTATTTATCAAATGTCAGATTTCTAGGATTATTTTTTTCTTATGCATATAAGAGGAACATAAACACTAACATATTTAAGTATTATAGTATTTACAGACTAATTCAGATAATTTTTACCACAATATGAGCAATGCACTTATTTTCACGTAGCTAGAATACAGTAGAACTTTTCCAAATGTTAGAAAGTGTTTCCAATTCCACAATGATCAGCCATTCTTTAATAACTTGCTACTAACTGCCCAACTTTTTAGAAATAGTTTTTTGCTGGCTCATATTTTATAACCTTTTCATGTTCCAATCAAATAATCTATGATGTAATATATTAAACGTAACACAACAGCACTGACAGTTTTATATTTTAAATCAGTGATAACTAATCAAGCAAATACTCCTTTTTTGATGAGAAATGAAAAATCTCTTGTGTTTTGCTTCTGAATCACAGGCTACTACTGTATATTTATAAACTCCAGCAGAAGTCATAAGAATACCGTAATAAAAATAACCTTCCTATCAAATAATGGATAATTTTTTTTTTATTTACAGAAATCTTTCATATTACACTGTTCTGTGACTTAAATAAAAGCCAGACAAACATGAAATGTTTGTAATGAGCTGATTCTCTGAAGTCGAACTTAAAATATTGCTGTATATTCTCTGAAATAGCTATGTTGTTACTGAGGACTTAAAATTGCATTTTCAAACACAAAAATCTGAATAGATAATTCTGACCTCATAAAATGCTCAGAAGTTAGCACTTGAGTACATTTTGCAGAATAAACCCTATATCCTTAAGATACTCCTATTCACCAAATATATTCATTAACATGACACGCAAATGTCAAAAAGTTAGATGGGCCATTATTAGCACTCTGGAATACGTAAGCAATATATGAATTAATTGTTTAATCATATCGAGTTGCCTGTGGCACCAAAAAAAAGAAAAGCTAAATGTCAGTATTTCAAACTGTCAATTGAAATGAGTCCCAGATGTTAAAACATTAAGCAACCTAAAAATCAATTAACTTCGTTTTAAGCAAAATCTTTTCCAAGGCAAGCTTTAATCTAGTGACTCAATCTTCCCCTTCCCCTCCCTGGCACAACTGAACATGGAAATTGCCCCTATTTAGTATGCGCAGTGACTGAACTAGGCAAATAGTATATAGAACTGATTTAATGTAAAGACTTACATGTCTTCTGCCATTAGAACTCATTGGTTTTGATGAAGATTTTAATGGTTTTAAAGACAATACTGAAGAATACCTATCGAGTAAAAATGTCAAGTTTTGTTTTTCTCTAAGAAGCGAAGCACTGTTTGTCATTATGCAGAACTCTAAAATGGAGGAAAGCTTAGGTTGTTATTAATTTGCATAAAACCAATGGAAAATAGTTATTTTATATAAGAACTTAAGCTAATACAGCCTGCCTATTTTCTAAAAATGTAAATGGCAGAGATTTGCCAAATCCAAACAGGACTTTTTTCAGAAATTTTATGAAACTTAATTTAAGAATGAGCAAATTTACTTTATAAACATCTGCCATTGTTTTCAGTACAACACTGATTACAACAGTTGCATATACTTTCAATGAACAAAGTCTACAGAATATAGAAAGGCTTAGCCCCAGGAAGTGTCAAGAAATATCAGAGGAGAGATTAACTGCTAAGGGACATTCACATGAGCGTTACACATTTAAAAAGGGAAGAGATTACATACCCCTCTCCACCAATTCTTGTTATCTTTAGACGAAAATCAACAGAGTTCAGGCTGGGTGGCTTCCATTTCAAAATATCATCACATCGACCGGGCTTGTATTTCTGAAGCAAATTAAAAAGCAGTGTAATTATGCTTATTGGTTTTCACTGGTTTTAAAAGTAACGATTCAGCATTTCAGACTATATTAGCTGTCTCTAATGAATTACAATACTTAGTGACTGAAACAATGAATTCCATTACCACAGAGGTAGTTGTGCTTCACTACTTTATTTGCTGCTCCCTTTTAAAACTGCTTAGCACTGTAGCCAAACCATTGCATACAATAAAAAGCTGAGAATGGAAATAAAAATTAGCATACATCATTATCTCTCTCTGGCTAATGGAAAATTTCAAGAAAGAAAGTAAGACAGCACAGAAACAAATGAAAACACTGATAGGACATACATAAAAGATACATTTAAAATAATCTTAACATTTTGGAACAATTTTATGAATGGTATTTTTGTTACCCATGCTGTTGGCTGACACAACTGAAAAAGCCAGCAGTCACCATACTGCCAACTATCAGAAAGGCCCATCAGAAACATGTTCTTTCATACCAAAGGAATTTAAGTTATATAAAGATTAAAGAACATCATGACACACAGGAAAATAAATAAGGGAACATCTGTTGCTTAAGAGAAATGGTACACACTTGAACCAAAAGTTGCAAGGAGCAATCTTCTCTTAAATTAGAGCTGTGGTTTCTCACGGTCTCTTCTATCATTGGCTTCAGTTTACTAAGCTGCCACTTTGTTCATCCTGAACTAACAGTGAAAGCCAACCTCCTAATCCTTTCCTTACTAGAGTATCTTTCATGGCAATGGAGAAAATCAAAATTAACATGAATAGGGCAAAAGTAAAAGAATAATTTGGAGATGCACAGAATGAGAATTTTTAGTTCTTAGGTACTTATTAATCCGCAATGAGAAAATTTATGCAATTTTACCTAAAAAGAACCCAAGAATGTCCAGTGTCTTTTGGTAACACAGCAATCACTAGCATTCCATTGCACCCATGCTGTGTTAAATATTTGCAAAATGCAAAATTTACTGATGATAAACCTAACAGTTCTAGATCTAAAGTGACAAAAGCAGATGAAGAACTTTGTTTTCTGATGTAAGAATAGAAAGTTATTCTTTCCAAAATAAATGCAGCATATCTTGCTTATCATTTCTTGATGAAAAGATGGTGCACGACTTTTGCTAGACGGTAAGTAAAGGCAAGCTTCACATAATTAAAACCCAAACCAGCTCCAAACATTTTTAGCCATAATTCTGCTACACATGACAAAAATAACCTACTAAAAGCTGCTTCTGGAATTTCAATGTGGCTGGCTAGAGTGCCTTACCTCTTATTTTTTTTATCATGGCCCTTAGATTGTTTGAAAGCAACAGCTTCAGGCGTTCTGTTCTGGTTCCCATTCAGGGCATTATAAACCCGTTCCAAACATCAGTATTAGAGTCACCTGCCCAACTTGCTATTCTAATCATGCACAGTTCTGCACTGAATTTCTCCATGATCTTCTCCTCAACATCTGAATAAAATTTAAATGATTTATCCTTGTCCTTAGGACAACATACAGGAGCTGCTTCTGACACCTCTTATCTATGCCTGCTCCCCTTCCACATCTTTTATTTTATTCCTTCCCAGCTATCTTCTAGTTGAAAATTGTCCCTTGGAAAGCAACTTTCTCCAGTGGTCCTTCACATCTGGAACTCTTGCCAAATCAAATCAAACATCCTCATTTCACTCGAATCAGAAAACTAGTAAAATACAGTGTGATAGCAAAATTATGGAAGTATGTTTCTTTCTTCTCTTCCCACCCTATTTCCCCTTCATATGAGTTCTGTGCTGTAACATCAGCAGATATTTGAAGAAAGTTGGTTGCTTGTACACTTTTCCAAAATGGGATTTAGAAAGGTATTGTTTAAGCAATTTACAAAACCCAGAAAATCTTTCAGCAGTAAAGAAATACTTCTTTAGTTGCCACCATCCTGCTATTCCCTCCCTCATTTCTCTGGCTCTTTTCCATTCACCAGAAAGATCTTAACATTCCAATGATCTCATATTTAAATTCTTATAGTAATTAAATTTGTCTTGCTCCTTAGTTCTTTCTTCTACTTTCCCAAACTAAAAATTTGCTATAATGTAGTATGGTGTTAAAAACATTTAAGAACTCATGCCATACATACTAACTGATATGAAATAGATAAAACAGAATATACAAAATATGATGCTCAGTTTAAAGCATTTAAGCTTTTCAGATCATCATTTTTATATATTTTTTATATACAGATTATGTATTTAAATATAGTTTGAAGTATTTACATTCGATTTTACAGAAAGTATTATTTTATTATCTATTCAATTAGTTGAATTGAACGTGAGAATTACAGAGATAAAGGTAGATGGCACTGAAATGTCTTTTTCAGTTAACTTTTCCCGCCATTGTCTTGTACTTACACCTGATATAGAGAGAATTTGGAATTAAATTCTATATAACCTTTATTAACAAAATATGCCCCAGGAATAATAGGACAAAATACAGTGTTCGCAAAGCCATTATTTGTTGCTCTCTCTCATCTGCAGTTTGTAATTTGGCCCGAAGACAATTACTACTACTAGGTATTTACTAATTAGTTCAAAGAAAAACTATAGAGAACACTTCTGATTGTGACAAATTTCTCTACAGACAATGAAAATTTAATTTATGAAACAACTGGTACAGCATGTATGAAGGAACACAGGGTAGAGCTGAGTGGCTGAAGTTGTTGGAACAGGTGTGGATTTTGCTATATGGAACAGAAGATTCACCTTAATGGTTGCTCTTCTGTCTTTTAGCATGACTGAGGTCTTCAACATTCCATAAAAGTGACATTTGTCAATCTCTCATAAACCCTAAAATCTTGTATTAAGCCTCTGTGTAGCTTTATTGACTTGCAATAATCTTCCAAGCAAGATTACTAGAGTGTTTACAATGATGGATTTATTAGTATATACTCAAGTAATCAATTTCTTTTTAAGCAGTAGGTCATATTTTTGAGACCTTATGAGCCATTAAGACTAGACTCAGTCTAAGTGACTTTAGAAAACAATCTCAGCCAGTTTAATATATGGCTTCAAACCACACTTTTACATATCATTCCTTTAAAGAAAAGATAAAGAGAGGCTAATAGTCTTCAAGACAGAGGAAATTTTCTCTTTTGTACAGAAATACCAGTCTCAATCAAAAACTACCCCATATTTTGTATCCAAAAGGTAAATTTGGACTGCTGCTGCATTCACAAATACTAAATATTTCCTCCCGACCATAAACAGGAGCCTTACTTTCTGGCGGAACAGGTAACAGGATTGAAACATACCCCATCTTGAAAACTAAAGACTAAGATTTCTTCTGAGCAATGTGAGAAACTTCGAAGGGTCCTTTAATGGAGGACCAAAGGCTTCTTTCAGGACTCTGTCCTATTTCTGTTTACTTCCGCCTGGAACATAAGGCCTGAAAATGGTAGACGCTCCTTTAGGAAATGAATTCTTATTGACACTAAAAGAATGAACCAATCTCTCTGAGTCACGGCACTGAAATCCTGAGGAAGAGCTGCATCGGATCTGTGTAACAACCTAAGAATGGCCTCACTAGAGCTCTAGTGTCCTGACTCTGACAACAGGCAACAACATGTGCTCAGGGAAGGTGAAAAACAGGGCAATCATATATGATATTTTCTACTACTACTCTCTGAGAGACTATCCATTTTCAAGCTCAGAGAATTCCTGATGTGGATGCAATTCAAATGTGATTCCTATGTATTTGGTGATTTTCAGTTTCCCCTGTACGAGCTCGTCTAGCTCCCCAGTAAGACCATGTAAACCTCTATGAGCTGTAAAAGCCTGCAGCACAATGTTTCACGCACAGCCCCACTACACTGCAAGAAAAAACACCACCTTTTGTTTATTTTGAGCCAGTTTTTGTTGTTTTCAAAGACTTGCACTCCCTAGGGCTCATATTAAGAAAGATGCTGAACAATCAAACCCCATTGCTTCTATGCTACTCATAGTTTCATATGCTTCAATATGCATGGAAATACCCTAAATTCAGAGGCCATAATTTTACATGTGCAGTTACAAATTTTTTCTCCATATACATTACTCTATTATGTGCTGTTTTATCACTCAGCCACCCAATCTTGTAAGGGCTTACTGTAATTCTCCACACTTAGCACCAGCCCTTGCTGATCCACCAAGAAAACATTACTTTACGGTTCATCCCGTTTTCCAACTTGCTTATGCGCAGTACAAGTGACTCCCCTCCCTGGTGAGGATTGTTAACAGTACCCCATCCCTTGACTCCTATTTTTTAATCAATTACTTATCTTTGCAAGAACCTTTTCTTTTAAGTCTCACATCTGCTTTAGTTTCTTCAAGAGTTTTTTGTTAGAAACTTTGACAGAGGCTTTCTGGAAGTCTTAGCGGGGAATACCATACGATCCTACTCAAATGATTTTTGATCTCTTGGTTGGAGAAGCATCACCTTCCTTTCAAAAAGGCATGTAATTTTCCCCAACTGTATCATGTTTACCCAGGTATGAACTACTGTATTCCTTATTATAGTTTCTACTCCTCTGCCCAGTACAGACACCAAGCTTACAGGTCTTATTTCTTCCCCAATCTTCCATGACACCTGCCCCCACCCTTGCTTTTTTAATTGGCATTGTATTTTCTACCCTCACATGCTTAGGCACCTATGTATATATTCCACATAGGATCTACTGTAGGATTTTTTCAAATTCTTTTTCCAAGACTGACAAGTTACACCCTCCTAAAAGTCAGTAAGAACCCAACTTCACAACAGACAGGAACAACTACTCCAAGATCAGTAATGAAAAGCAATGTTTTGACAGGATATATCTGCATATCTGTAATTGCACTGCTGGATCCACAATTCTGACTCAAGTGTAATTATAAAATTAACTGGCTGGCTTCCTTGAAGGGGAATGGGGGAGGATTTGTTCTTTAAGATGGAGTTTGCCTTTACCTCTAGAACCAGCACAGTGTAAAACAAGCCTCAGCTATACTTTTTGTCCTATTAATAAAAAAATTGAGGAAGAATTATCTCTACCACACTTCAAGTTAGCCAAAGAGATCTTGCCTGGAAAGCAACAGCAATAAAAATACACTTTTGACTATTACACTTAGTTTTGACCATAACACTTAGTTATGACCATTGTCAAATAACACCGTTCTCACTTCACAGTGGATTTGTTAACACTGAGCACCTGGTAAAGGTAACAGGTAATTTACCCGTATCTTTCCGAAACAGTTACAAAGGCTTAGATAAGCAATCAGACTTCAAAGCTCATATCACGAACAAGTTATATAGCCCCCAGACTACTTCTGTTACCACAAAAAGCAGAAATTCACAGAAATTTAGCTTAAAATGAGAATTCAACCAAAGGCCAGATTAACAATCCCTGAGAAGGAGATTCATTTTTGTAATGGGTGAGTCCATACGCACGACAGAGCAGTATCGTGAGTTCTTGAGTTTGAATGCTAAGTGCTAAATCAATTTATTTAAAAACGAGCTGGAGCCAAACAAGAATTGTTAAGTATGTGAAAACTTCACCTTAGATGAATCATTGCATACTGCAGACCTGTTCTGCCTGAAGTTATTCTATATTCTAATTCCAAAACAAAATGTGAAGCAATCTGTCTGAGATCAAACTACTCCCTAGCATTTTAAATATAGCATTCATAGCAATGATATCCTCACCACCACCCCCCGACAAATATGCATGTACACGACTACCTCTAAAACATATCAGGTCCCATATCATCTCAAATACAAAGTTCATGCTTCAGTCTGAAACCTTTCAACCTAATCTAACCACAGAAATTAGAACTCCACACCAAAAACGTACATTGACAAATCAGAAACTATCTCAGATAGCTTTAAAGGATTGGACTAGATGACCTCCTGATGGACTAGATTACCTTCTGATGTCCCTTCCAACTTGAATTATTCTACAAAGCTGTAATCTCTCTTTGGATGCGTGTTCTTTTAGCAGCTATATTGGGTGCTCTTACACTAGCATTTTAGTTTACAAAAGTAATGTACTTTCAAAGCAAATCCCCCAGTTGCTCCTACTTAGTACACGTTAATTGAGGTAGCTGGGCAGCTCTGGTGCACGCAAACTGGATTCCATTTACATAAAACCAATCCTGAAGTTTCACTTCAGGGACTCACCTAATGCACTTCACCCCACAGTACAGACACCAGAGTCCAAGGCAAAGGCCGTACCATTGCAATGCTACCTAGCACCTACCTAGCACAGTTGAACCTGAACTGTGAAGATATCCTGCAACATCCTGAAATGCTACTTTAAAGAAGTAATGTCACTGTCTTCAGGTTGGCTATGAACCCGAGCCCTCAAATTTTTACAACTCTGCTACTTACTCAGCATCTACCCAACTTTTCTTCTATCTTTTTATTTATTATTATTATTATTATTATTATTATTATTATTATTATTATTATAATAAATGCCCTACCTTCTGCGGCTATTCTCTCCTGGCAGAACCCCAGCCCCTTTCTTTTCATCATTCCTTTCTTTTTCACAACCTTCCATTCCAGTCAGGGCTTCTCCAAATAGCAGTGTCAACCACCTCAATCTCCTAGAAGATTGAGCTTGGCCAGTTAGTACTTGTCAGCCTGTGCTAGTGGACCAAGATCTTCCCCAGCAGCAGAAAAACTGGCAGAATCAAGAGGTTACTAACCTCAGGAGCGCTGCAGTATAGAAGAGCACTACCAATCAGTACCACCTTAGCTCAAGAGGATGAAAGCCAGGGACAACAGATGTGTCAGAAGTAGCATGGCAAATGTACCCCTATTATGGAGATCTTGAACTTCAGGCAAGACCACAATAATGAACCTAAAACTCAAGTGCACATCCAACACCCTGGGATGCAGAATCATCATTGAAGGCAGCCCAACAGAAAGCACGTGCTCTGACATCCTCCTTAGGCTGCTGCATCTCATCAATTCCTAACCTCATACTCAAGTCCATAGGCTTAAGTGGGTCCGCTCAAGCCACAGGTAGGGTTTTTTTGTTAGACCCTGATGGGCCATTTTAGCACTGCAGGGCAAACTGATGGGTTGCTGGTCATGTTCAACTCCAACCCCCTGCCCTGTCCCAAAAGTACTAAGTCTAGTTGCCCCCTCCCTCTATAGTTGCCCATAGAGAGGGCAACTCTTTTTTCCTCTCCCTACAGGTCAAGAGAAAGGCGGGCCCTCAGAGAACAAAGTTCTGTTATCTGAACTTTTGCTGACACATTTCTTGTTAGTTGCAGATATTCCTCTCACATAGGTTTTGGTTTTGCCTAAAGTCATGTGTCTTCTCAGCATTTGCATTCACTGAGTGGTTCAGCAGAAAGCTGAAAGCCTGGGCAATGGGGATGTTATTGGCCCGCAAGGAGGATGAAGTTTCACTCCAACCAGCTGCTTTCATATGGCATGGACTTTGCTGCTTAGTATTTTGTAGGAGGAAGAGTGGGGTTAGTTTCTGGGACTGCATTCTGGGCAGGCAGTCTGGGCTGTGGGGTATCGTTGACTCACCATGAAGACATCCACCTGGAAGACTGAGCAACTTCAGCTGAAAGTCTAAACAAAACAAATGTTTCGTTTCTTCTAGTGACTGAAAAGGAAGAGGTGGTGGGATGACCAAGAGAGAAGTTTGTGCCTCATCAAGAGAAGGAAGAGGAAGGTTCCTTGACAAGGGTTCCTTGACAAAGCCTAATCAGCCAGCTCAACCTCCCTAACCCTTATTAAATACCATCCTCCTGAAGTGCAGCAGCAGCTAACACAGGCCACCTTGCATTTCCCTTCCTCCACATCTTCCCTCACTCATTCCAACTCCAAATGACAGGAAGCCAGCAAATAACCCAGCTCTTTCTTTTCTCCTAAACAGCACAGTGCTGCTACTTATCAGCTATAATTTCCCCTCAGTAAACTGGTCAGACCCAGCCCTGCAAGGTATACAGAGGGCTGCTAAGCTGGCAGCCGCAGGAAGACACCAATTCAGAAAGAAGGTTGAAAAAAGGGCGCAGAAGGCTCAGGGAAGATTTGTTGGAATAACCATGCTTGCCCAAGAAGTATGGCAGGTTGAGTACCATTGGGGAGTGAGGGCAGATGGGGTAGGAGGGGATGGCGTTAACCAAGACAGCTACTGGGAATATACTGGAGTTCTTTAAAATCAACAAATGTAATCTGCCACACTACAGATGACATTAGCTTTTAACCACTCTGAATATGCAATAAATTGCAATTAAGTATCCTTGAACATGAAATATAAATATTAAATACAAATCTTTACCTCTCTAATAATTTTAAAATTCAAATAAGTTACTTTGCTATTTCATATTTTAACACCAAAAAGGAACTTCTGTCATTACATAAATGATATTCTGATTTTTAGTTAGGCTTACTTACCAGAATGAAGACACTAAAAGCGTTTTAAAAACATTCTAGAATGCTTCAGGTTCACAAACAGTAAGAAATATTTGTTCTGTTGTAAAATCCACCCATCTCCATTACCAATATTCTTCTGTGTTTTAATTAAATTGTTTGCAAGCAACTTTGTATTCAACATGATGCTAAAGCTTTCACTTGAAAGGAAAAAGTTAACTACTGCAAACCTATAATAACAACAAATCTGCTCCTCTTTCCCACTCAAAACAATGGTTAAATGTTTTCGCTGAAGAGCTCTACTTAATTCTGAGGCCTCTTAATATCCATAGGGCAGCTGCTGCCCTACCCAATCTAATAGCTTGCATTCAGCTGTGTAAACATAAAGATGGAATGATTACCCAAAATGTGTTTTTATTTTCTTGCACTACAGACCCTGGATCATTTTAAGGAACCAAAAGGATAGATTATAATCAATCATTTCAGGCTAGACCTTAGAGAGAGATGAGCGGAAGGAACAGAAGTTGCTAACATTGTTGACAGATTATGTGAATAAGCTAGATCAATGGATCAAGATAACACAAGATGAAAGGCAACCATTGACTCAATTGTATATTCATAGATATTTAAGACTGGAAACCATTACTGGGCTCATTGAGTCAGCTCTGCTGCATATAGGATAGAGAAACGTGAACAATAATGTTTATATCAAGCTTATAATTACTATCCAAACTACAATAATGTTTATATCAAGCTTATAATTCCTATTCAAATTACAGCACACCTTTATGAAAGATACCAAGCGATGAAGAAATCACAACATATATCTAGGGAAGTTACCATGGCCATTTATTACACTTGTACTTAAAAACGCATGCTTATTTCTACACTGAATCTTGTTAATGTCTTAGTTTAGACTGAAGCCTAGCTCTCCATGTAATTACTTCCCTTTTTTAAGAGAAAATGACTAAGTCTGAGTCTCACTACATGGGTAATTTTCCAGTTGGCTAATGTACACATCTTCATAGCGTAATTTCACAAAAGCCTTTAGAAGAGTAGGCAACAGAACTGAACCTACCATTTCAATATTCTTTTCGCTGGTTATGCATACAGCGGTATACAAAAGGAAGTGTGTATGTACTTTGTATTCTTCTGCACTGCATTGAAACGTGTTGATAACTAGCTGAAATAATTCTTTTGAGATTCACGCCTTTAGCTGGGACTTAATACACTTGCTCCTAGATATACAGCCTACATTTGGCTGTATTCAAGCACCATCGTAAGACCAAATGATCCAGGTTAGCCTACATGACTGATCTTTTGGGAAAATAGGTAAGTTTGCTGAAAAAGTTAGAAATAGTAACAACATGACGATAAACACACACACATACAAAAAATCCAAACCTTATCATTAAAACCCTTCATTGTAACATACTTCTTTATCTGTCACAAAAAAAAGAAGAAAAACAATCCAAATACAAGACACTAAAATCTACTTGAGGAAGTAAGTTATCCCACCAGCAGTTAATCTGTGACTCAGCTTCTTACAGTACTCTGCCTTCTATCCCTTCTAGCTTCCCTTCTCAGTTCCAATTCCTTCTGTTCCACAAAGCGCTCATACAAACAACTCACATCCTCGCCATAACCCCCATAGACCATCACTGCAATACCCCCTGCTCTTCCCCATGTATTCTGTTTTCTTTGCCTGGTAAAAAGCTAAGCAAAAGGGAATGTGGCACCTGAATTGTCCTGGTCATTGATGGGTGAATGTGATTAATACTAGTTCTCGCTGTATATTGAGCAGGACACTGAGAACTGGAAGAAAGAGATATACTAGCCTGATCATAGGCCCACAACACTCCCTAGTTGAGGAGCAGAAAGTCCAGCTTTTCTTACTGAAGTCTGAGGCAAACAGGTTATTTGAGAAGTATTTTGAGAGTAGCAGACTCATCCCTAACTCACACCCTTGGAGGTGAAGGCAAACTATGTTGTACACTACAGCATTTATGGTATTTAGTGGTGGTGACTGGCCGTCAGTGAATCAGCTTCAGAGATTATCAATCATGCATACGGGGAAAGCTACTTTGCATGTTGATGATCTAGAAGACAAAGGAGAATAAGGTCCAAGAGTAAAAGCCTCCAGGTTCAAATGACAGGGTGCATGATTACAATGACTGACGCACAGAAAAAGTGACTAAATTAATCCATTGATTTGGAGTGGACAATGGAAAAACACCAGGACAATGCTATCTACTAAGACCAACTATTATCAGACAGTAAGAGGAAAATACTATTGTTTACTGTTGTATTAAGCCATCATATTTGGTTATTTAAAATATGTCAGAGCTGGCCAAACTGATTATCTATCGTGCACCAAAATCTTTATAGAGGTCAAGATCTGCCAAATACATTCCACATACCTCAGAGTCAGAAAGTGAACTCTAAGAAACTCTCTCATTGGGGTCTGAGCATGTGAAGGGTCCCTGGGCATCCCACAGACACTGGCCACGCTAGTTTTCACCTGGCTCCATTCTTTACATAGCTAGAAATAACCATCAGTGTCCCTATTGTCATTGTCCTATCCCACCCCTGCCCAGCATCCCCTTCCCAGGACAACAATTGTACTGCTCAAAAGTACACTTGGCCACATCTGAAGACTGTGTACATCTGAAGACTGTGAATCAGGTTCATAAAGAAACAGCTGAATCACAGAGAAAAAACCAGCCTCATTAAAATCAAGTTCTACACTGTAATTCTGCAGCTTAGAAAATTTTATTTAGCCTTTTAAGAGCTAATGGAACATGATTGTTAAGGATCACAATTTTTCAGATCAATTCCAATGAGGAATTTAATTGTGACTGCTCCCAACAGAAAGCATTTTTCCCAATAGTTTGGAGAAATTCAGTCATATTAACAAAATCTTTGATACCTGTGAACCCAGTTGAGACAACTTATTTAGATTTCTAGAATGCCTTTTATAAAAGAAACAACTCATGTTTTTGACTGCATAGGAAAAATTATTTATATGCAGGGCTTTCAAGCCTACGAAACTGTATTAAGCAGTTGCCATTGAACGGAATGTTTAAGTGTTCATTATTTCTGAAGGTTGAGAAACATACTTGGGTGCTTAACATATGCATTTAGGAGGAGCACAAAATTATTATAAGGCAGCAGTAAAACAATGAGATGCTAAAGCTGAGGTATAAACAATATTGGTTGATGAAGTTTGGAGAGTCTGAAGAATTCAGAGGCATCTAAGAAATTTCTATCAATGAATGCAATAAATGAAACTTTGACAAATGCAGGTCAACAAGGGAAAGATGTGTTGCATTTAACTTGACTATATAGATTCCACTAAGAAAAGGTGCTTTAATGAAATCTCTTCAATGGCACTCAGTGTCTCAAAGATGACTAGGATTCCTTTATTCTTTAGAAAAACAAATCAAATATACCCAGTACTGTTTTCTTTCCTGTAGATGTTTGACATAATTTCTGTATAAGCTCTTGAAATTTTAAAGCAAGCAGTTTTTTATAAATATGAATAAATTCCCCCTACATTTATAAAGGAAAGGCAGGAGGATGTGATTAGTAAGTATTCGTAAGAGTGATCAGGCTAGAAGAAACTCTGGATAAACACCAGTATTTTCCAAACACCTGTCATTTGTGAAAGGCATTTTCATAGTTGAGTGAAAACAAAAGAATCTAAACACTGAATGGAAAATACATAAGAACACAAAATGGCTGCAAAGTTTGTACCACTCCAAAACATGATCCAAATGCTTTCCAACTTCACCCAGCACAACCCGTGTCTAACCATGGACAGATGGCCATGATGCCCTATCTAAAAGATAACGACAAAAAAAAGCAAACTCCTCCCTTTCAAAAAAACTCTTTTAACTAAAAATAAAAGAAAATAATAAATGCTGCTTTTAATGCTTAGTGTTCTAAATTACTGATTCAAACCACCTGAACAATAAAAGAGCTGCAGTCCTCTCTAAACAGCTTTTTGCCTGATTCAGTAATACAGAGACATACTGATGTTCAATAAATATTTGATCAGCTTGAAAATAAGGTTGTTAATGAATTCCAAACATTATGCAATGTACTGGTGTCACATCATAGAAAGCAAATCTGTAGCCAATAACTTTTTAAAGCTCATAAAAGATGAGGAAAAGACAGTTTCCTTAGCTAAGCTAAAATCATTCAGTGTCCACAAGTAAGCCAAAAGGATGATAGAGTCAACTCCTGATAACAAAGTTTTAAATAACTCATTACTTGACGGTGAAGTCACCATGCTGCTTTAATTCCATGTAGTCAAGCAGATTTGTGTAAATTCTTCAATTCCTCAACTTTACAAAGCAAAATAAAGAAAAATTAAAACTAACTTGTGTTCTAAGACATGATAACTTTGGTGTATTCTGGAAATTTTTTTGTTTAGAGAGTTAAAAAACTAAGTAGTAATGATACGTTTTAATACGTTAGTACTGGTTTTTCAGAAGTAGCAGTTTTTATTGTGAAATGTTATTGTACCACAATTTGTTTCTTATGAAAACGTGACTTGAAGCTATATGAAGTAGAAAGAAAATGGTTATAATCAAAATTACTTCTGAAATATTAAGCTTAACTGCCATAGCAGACTGAAAAGCAAAACGTGCTAGTAATACGCACTCATTTAGTGTTAGGTTATGTTTCATACTAAGGATTTTAAGATTTGAATGCAAATCAGGTTTAGAAGGTTAACCTGTATGCAGAAATTAATCTGTTAATATTTTAATAGATATTTTTCAATTGCTTTTTCCAAAAGTGTCTCTGAACTTCAAGTTAATGCAATATTTATATTGAACTTCTTTGGTAATTATTGGGCTAAATGTCTTCTACGCTTGCACTTTAATTTAGGTTTATACCTCTGGCTTCATTAAACATCTTGTTTCACAGCTATACTAATAGCTTTTCTCAATATTCCATTAAGCAAGGAGAAAAATATGAGGAAATTTTCTTCATAACAAATGTCATTTACATATTAATCCATATCAAATTAATATTTGATAAATGAAGTTCAGTTCACAGCCAAAAATCCATGTTTATAGCAATCAGAATGTAGCAACCACAAAATTACTCATTGCTCTTTTCCCGCCCCCCTTCCCTCCCCCCCCCCAGCACATTACTGTAAGCAGCAGAAACCTGTTCTCAGTCACTTCTGTTTGTATTCATCCTTTCACTTAATATTATGATCTGGAACTAGAAACTCCAACACTTGGTCTGAAGCAAGAAGGAAAAAGTAAATGCCTTCAAATTGTTGGCTAATATATACATGATCCACAATGGACTAACTTGTGTCTGCCTTTGGTTCTAAATTCTACTTTTGGCAAATTAACTGTTGAAAAGCTATATACTCCTACCTTTGTGACAAAAGAAATGTCCTGACAACAGAGCTATGGTCCCCACGGTCAAAGGAACTGGTGATGGTCCATGGCTGCTACTTAAGATATTAGACTTATATTGCTATTGATCATTTTGTTTCTTTTTTTTTTTTAATTTATTATTTACTTATTTTTCACCATCTAGTATTTATAACCTCATTAAATATGTGCTGTGTAAGTCTTCAGGAAAAATTAACACAATAATAAAAACAATCAAGATACTTCAATTTGCCTTCTGATGCTTTATTTCATTCTTTTTATTTCATTTTGTATCACTAACTTGAACTGAGATGGCCTCAGTGTGTAACCACAGCGTAATCTTTCACCAGGATGCCAAAGTGACTACAGAATACTATTGTATTTACTTCTCCAGATGAAATTTTCTTTCAAACTAAGTTTCACAACTCACTAACACTAGAAATTAATAGAAACAATAGAAATTAAGTAGAAATTAATATAATGGAAAAGATCAAGTCTGCATAATTTTTCCTCAGCCATACGTTGTTAATTCTGCCCTCCCCCTAGAAACACAGATAAACAAACCCAGAGGCAAGAAGCTAAATAGTTTAAAACAACTGTCCAGACAGACTGATGAGAGTTAGGCTAAATTAGAGTTTCACCCTGATCTCCTATGAAATATGGACTGATCTCCCTGATCACCCTGATCTCCTATGAAATATGGACTGAAATCAATCTTCCTTCATTTCCATCCACCTTTTCTCCCAAAACAATCAGCCGCTTCTTCTCGTGTGATCAGGAAACCCTTTTCTTCATGAAGATTTCAACACAGTCATTGCTAAAAACTACAGGAGTTAGCTTGGCACTAAGCCCAAAGGTTATGTTTACCTTTAATTGTTTTTAAGAAGGCCACAATCATTGAACACTGTGGGCGAAATCCAGTCTAACTTAGGCACAACAGAGACATGGGAGTTCTAGGTACTTAATAAAGCAGCTCTCCAATAAGCACCTGCTTCCCATGTGGCAAATGGAGAAAGATGAATATCTGAAGCTTTACACATGTTTACATACTTAATTTAGGAGGAGAGGACTCCCTGTCACTTGGCCCTCCTCACTGAATATATATAGTACTTAGGCATGTCCTTTACAAGTACTAGCTAGATCATACCCTGCTCTCTATATTTTCAGATTCAGATACTCTTCTTCAAGTCATTATATTGCTACACATCTGAAAGATTCAAACATTCCTTAAATAAGAACCTTTGAGACCACTAATGCTGCTTTTTTCTGCTATTCTTTCAGACCTAATTAGGTATTAATATACCTAACAGAAATGCAATGTTTGCAATGACAAGCCACAGTGTGGACTATGAAAGGTAGGAGCAATTTTAACTCAGTTTTATTTATTAGCTGATTTGTGTTATTTGCAGTCGGCACTACTTGAAATTTAGAAAACAAAATAGAAAAACCTTTGGACAACTGTATTGCTAGATACCATGACAATGCTCAGCTGATGCTTTCTGTGTGTACAAACAATAACCTTTTAAAAACTATTCTACAGTTGAGAACACTTCAAATTTTAAATGTTAATATTCTCTTTCCATTATATGTTTAACATGACTCTATCCAAATTCATCTCCAGAGGGCTGTTTAAGACATTACCTCTTAATTCACAGCTACAGAAGTTGCTGACAAAGGATGAAGGGATGAGTCTGCGGTAAACTGTTGGGACGACCAAGATAATACAGAAGCACTCCTGGCCCCGCTCCTTTACTTTTTTTTTTCTTTTAGTCTTCTGAAGCAATGCTTATTATTCTTCTCCTCTCCCCCAGTGACACAGCAAATCTTTGAAAGAGTCTTAGGGAGATCACCTTCCTTCTTAATCTTCCTTTCACACTTTTACCGCGAAAAAAAACCTTAGTTGCATGAAGCCAGTGATGTTGGAGAAAACATTAATTTTAATTGCATAAAGTGCTAAGTGCAGTTGCTTCATCACATCACTTGTTTTATGAGCCTTACTGTTTACAGCTCTTTACATGTTTAAAGCTTTGTATGTATCAGCCTAAATCTTCTCTCATTTCTCAAAGCCTGATGGCCCCAACCTTTCTTCACCTTCTGTCCTTTCATTTTTACTACCTCAGTCCCAACTCAAGCTTAAGTGTAGTCACTTGAATTTACACCACAGAGAGGGAAGTCAGTCTCTCAGAGAACTTATTTCTCTGTGGATGGTTAGTTTGTGATCAAAGGCTCCCAGAAATCTCACAAAAGTTGGGTTGGATCAGCAGGAAGTATTCAGTGCTTGAAGTCTGACAGCAGAAGCATCCCCAGTGTAGCAAAAGAATCTCCATGAACTGAGCAGCAGTGCTCTTGGCTGACTCACTACGATAACCTGATTTGGAAGTTGAGTAATTTATCAGTATTAAAGACCACATTTGCAGGGGCTACAACCTGTAAATTTAAGGCTTCATCATAACATTGGCTTTATTGACATTCTTCTTAAGCTACAATGATAATCAGTATACCAGGAATAATATTTCATCAAATCACCTTAGAGCTCATGAAGATTAATGAAAACTACCAACCCTAAACAGAAGGATGCAAAAATACATTCCAAAATACTTCTTGAGGAATGCCAATCTTGAAAAAAACAAAGCAGCCTTACATCAAGAGGCAAACAGTGGGCTATAGCTTTAAGCTAATCTGAACATAAGGAGAAACATACAAGTATAAACTCAGAAATTGCAGCATGCTGGTCTCAGACATAGTCTAATTTCTCATTTTAATTCCAGAGCTAAAAAGCCCCTAGAGCTGAACAGATATGCATCAAAGATGATGCACAGAATCGCCAGCAGGATTTTCTTCTATATGTTGCCAAACGTGTGTTACACAAAACTGTCATTAAGGGCTAGCTTAGTACATTTTACAGGGCTACAAATCTTCTTGAATTAAATATTTATGAGTCTTGCTTGCAATACTGAATCCTGCGGTATTTTATAAGAAACAACAGAAACTAGCCTCTTCAACTACATATTCTAATATATTATATATTAGTCTAATATATTATATTCTATATTATAAAATGATGAGTTTTAATCATATTAAATTCATCATTATCTATGTAGATTAAAATAGCAAACCCCATATTTTACATACTTAGTTTCACAAGAAAACATTCACACAACATGAGAGTAAATCCAACCAGTAGAATTCAGCATGTGCTTCGCAGTGCTTTTGCTTTGCAAGTAGCAAGCTGATGTGCTTGGAGATGAAAAGCAAAGTGGGAAAAAAAAAATGTACATTGAAAAAAATCAGTATGTATTTTCTCTTTCAAGTCTGCTACAAGACTAATACAATTTAAAACTGCATTTTCAGGAGAGTAATTTGGATAATGAGAAGGGAAAACTCCTCCTCTATGGAGAAAAAACATAGCATGCTGAAGGAGAAAATGAAAGGGTTCTGCCCACTCTGTGAGAAATTAATCCTTGTAGTTCTGACTTGGGAACAAGCGAGTCAGTGGCTCTGGGTAAGAATAGGTTAAGTTGAATAGGGTAGCTATTTCCTGAGCACTGCAAGTAAAGGGAAAAGAAGTGTAGGTTGTATTTAAAAAAACTCACTCAAAGAAAAAAACTCCAGTTACTGTAAAGATTAGTTGCTGTCCTTCTCATGGAGCAACATTCTCCAATCAAAAGCAGTGGTTCTGATATTGGTTGTTAATTTTGCCTTGTAAACAATTTGAAAATACAACAAAACAATAGTTTTGGCGACATCAGATTTTTTTACCCCTTCTACAGAGCATGACCATACAAATGTTCATCGGACATGCAACACAAGATCTCTGGTTTGAATACTGGGATTGAGCAACTCCTCAAGAGTTGAAGAACCTCTTCCAACTCCTCTGCTGCTCGCAGGGAACTTTCATTCTGTCACTGGCAGAAGGGTTTCAGACAGTTCCCAACCTCTGTCACTTTTTCTCCTTTCCCTTCTCTTAAATGTTTCCTCTCCTTTAATAATACCAAATGTTAAACTAACTGTTTACGTAGCTATGTTCTGAGCAGGCATGCAGCTGAAGATGCAGAGAATTAGGGGAGGGGGTAAGTGACAATTACCATTTGCAAAAACAAATGTCAACAGGTTTAGCAGCTTTTAACATTGCCACAAACAATGATGGGGGAACAGAAAGAGCTTTTCCACAAACAAAAGTAGAAATGTATTTAAAAGACAGAATTGTGTTTCTTAAGAAAGAGAACTGCTTCTCATGGGGCCAATTCACTGGCATTTATCAAGTGAACATTAAAATGTTTGATGAGCAGTCACTGGACAATTCTGGGAGAAAAAAAGCAGACAAACCTGAGCCACTTCACAAGAAGCCTTTTTCATATCTTATATCCCTCTAAAAGGTTTTTCAACTTATTCAGTTTCCCATGCATCCTTTTTGCTAATGTCAGGAAAAGACAACAGTCCTTTCTTTATCCTCTAGAACATAAAGCTTAACATCTCGGTCACAACTGAGAATGACATAGGGAAAAAAATATCATCACTGGTTCAAGCAAGAATATGTGACAACGTTCAGAAGTTATTTTACAAATCTCCCACCTCCAAGACAAAGTGAGTTTATCATTCCAACGTAAATGTTAGTAAAATGCAAAGAGATAGTAATGAGCATGCTAGTATGAACTCTGAGCCAATAAACTAGATTTCTGTGAAGCACCATCCTATTTGCAAAACAACTTTACTAGAATCCTTCAAAAATTTTCTTATAGCAGAGTGAGAGAGAGAAGAGGTACAGAGATGGCAGCAAAGCAAACAAGTCCACCTGTCAATGATCCAGCAGGTACTCCAGAAAGGATGAGAGTCTCACATTGAGCTACACCTCTCTTGACATCAAGAACAGTAAGTACCATGCTCATTTTATGAGCTGTCTTGTAAAAACCTTTTCTGCTGTATACTACGTTCTCAACAGAAGGAGAACATGACTTTTATAAACCAAAAGCATTTAATAAGCTATTTGTTGAAATTAAATTATTCTAAAGCCTGGACAAAGAACATGAACCTTATAGTTAGCAGATGGGGAGGCAGTGGTACTGGTTTTGGCAGAAAGATCTAAAAATTCAGTTCAAGTGGAAACCAAAGACATCTTAGCTAAAATAAAGCTATAACAATGATTGTAATGGAAGTTGAGGGAGGATACTAGGTGAAGTACCATTCCGCATTTACCAAAATAGGTGGACCAAAATTTTAGTTGCATTAAATAGACAATTCTTAGGTTTTTAGGCTTCCAGGAATATTTCTCCTTCAGTTGCATACGTGTATGTGTGCTTTCAAAATGTGAAATTGGGAAAACCTCTGAAAAAAACAGGTTTCAAAAGGGGTATAAGCTCAAGTCCTGACAATTGTTTATAACTGTTGCAAACAGACATATTACAGAATAATCTGCTCCAAGAAGGTGAGACACTGCAGAGTTTCAGAAGTAATGGAATAACACCCACCAATTTTGATAGGGGACAAAACCCTACTTCTTTTGAAGGCCTAGCAAAATATGCAAGCAAATGTCATGGAAACAGAAGGTCTCTCCATGGTAACATCATCCCTGGTACGGTAGCTAACCACTCTAATTTCTAACATGCTCCAAGACATGGTATTAGCTTAATTCCACTTTTCATTTGGTATTTGTTCCATAACATTCCATATATCTAGCAGCTGTAAAGATTTATTAAAAACATTAATAGTTCACAAGCATGCAGTACCAAAGCCAAAGCTGAACATAAGTATAAGGGCAAACTTATTAACTGTGATAAAGCAAGTCTGAGTAACAGTGTCTTTTAGGGAAAAGAAACCAAGAGACTGATGGCACCATAAAGAATAATTATATTACAGCTGGTTCCCATTACACTATCTGACTCAGTGCAACAACTGTCAGATGTGCGACAGTGTCTCGCACAAAACACACAGAAGGAACTATAGAATAAAAAGGCACAATTCATAATTGCAGCTAAGCAATCCTTGTTACCTGTCTTTATACAGAATTTTAAATTTTTTAATCAACTAACCCAGGAACCAAAATCCTCAAAACCAGCTGAAAACTCTTACTAGCATTGTAGCTGCTTTCCACAGAGACGGACCAGCTTAGCGCGTAGCAATCAGAGCCATGGGAATGATTTTCAGTGAACAATTTATTTGACAAATTAGGTCCTGTTTGTGAACTATCTGTCAGCTCATGACTCTGACAAAAACTACTATCCAAATTTATTCTGCGATGATGCTTGAGAGTCTATTTTCTGATCTGATCATCAATGCTAATTTTCACTTATTTGACTGGATACAAGGCACGTGGTGCTATGTGCCCATTCAATCCGGAAACTGAAAAGGGTCAGCAGTGCAAAAGTGTGAAAAAATACATTTCCCATAATATTTTTGCAAGTAGAATACCAGGTCTTGCATAAACATGTACAGCAAGGATAGAAAATGGAGCTTATCCTGCAGAGGACTTTTAAAATGTGAACAAATATTCACAAAAATAGTCTACCTGGTTGTTTTGGTTCTTATGCAAATTATGAAAAGTACACTCATGTTCTTTTCTGGCTCAAATATTTTAATGAAATGTAAAGTTTAAAGCAAATCCTCTAATAATGATGAAAACGTTATGACTGTATTACTTAAGCTCCCTGAAAATGCAAAAAAATCTATACCGATATCCCTCATCTGAAAAATTACATATAAAGCCTTCAGTTTTCTTCGTATACCTAATCAATAGATGGAAAATGTATATTTTCTACAATCTTAGTACGTGGAAATAGTACTGTACTCTGTATTTTAGAGAGTATTGTTGATTCTCCTCTCAAAAAATCTAACACATTCTCCCAAAACCATGTTAGTGTGCTGGAAAAAGGTCTTGAAGGTTTCAGAAATACAGTATATCTGATATGGTCCACTACGTACATGTTTATTTGTCTAACAGAAAAATCTGTATTACCTAAAACTAATACTTTTTTTTTTTTTTTAATATTCTGTAAATAACACAGAAAACAGTAACACTTGTGTCTACTGTTCTTCCGTATTTGGCTTTGAAGCCAGATGTGTTAGTCAAAAAAAACCAACCCCAAAAAGCCAAACAAATCTGAATTTGCTTTGCTTGACTTGGGCTGATGCTAAGACTGTTGCAAAGCAATACGCTGCCTAAAAAGCAGCAAAAACTGACCTCTGCCATTCTTTTCTCCAAACTAAACTTTCATTTTTTCCTCACCTTTGCTCACCACAGTATGCACACCTTGTAGAACAGATTTAGATAGAAAATTGGAACTTTACATTTTACACATCATGAGAAAAAGAACAAATCTTGAAACTCTTGTTTTGTTAACCACATAGCGAACTTTTCTTCACCTGCTCTGAGCTCATCCTATGAGCACTGGATCCTGGGATCAACTTATATTTGCTAAACAGTGGAGTGTTTCCAGAACTACTTAGAATTATCTTTTATTCTTCTGTTGTTTGTTTTCCTCATTACCAGCAGAACAAGCCATATTGTCCCTTAACAATGGCAACATCAATTTACAATCTGACAAGTCCCTAAGACACACATTTTAATTGCTCTCATAAGTTAAAAGTTCTCTCTAGAGAATCCTGTGTTGCATAAAACACGTTTTGTTTCAGTGGTTGGATGAATATACAGATACAAGATCTTCCTGGGATTTCCAGTGATCACTGTTTGGAAACAAGCAACCTACTGTTTGTCAGTTCAAACTTGTCAAAACTTTCAGATAGCATTTAACAAGTGTACTAATTGTTTCTTTAATGAACAATTCAAAGTGCACAGAACATCTGCATTTTGGAAATCTGGGATATTTTCCACTTTCAGAACGAACCAGGAGGTATGTTGCAGTTGTACATTTCTCTATCTCAGTGGAAAGCTTCTAGAGTAACATGGAGAAGAAGAGAATTTCATTTCAGAAACACAACTAGCAGAATTAAGAGGGAATAAGCTTTTGCTTTAAGAATATCCGCAGTAATTATCTAAGTAGTTTTCATTGGTTTCTTATCTCTGACTTGTACAGTTATGGCATGAAGTCCGGCACTGCTCTTCTAACTCCGTACTTAAAAGACTATAACCTGTATGATACAATCACATCTGAATTATTCAGCATGCATGTCAGTGGAAGACAATGGAATTTTCTTAAAAGCAATTTATAGCTTTCATATCAAGCTCAAGACTTCCATTTTTAATCATATGTTAATTATTCACCATTTTGGGAATGTCAAAGACTAGGAGAGCTGATGAATGGAACAGGGAGTACAATTACAACTGAAACTAAAGTTACTGGCAGCCGAAATGAGATCGAATTATCACAACTGTGTTCTGTTGTATGTCCTCAATACAGAATACTATTCCGCAGGCACCTCTGAGCCTTGCAGAGCATACTGTGTTCTGCATATGATTACTTTAAATGTGTTGTCACCAAATATACAGAGTTACCTTCAAGGATTTATCTGATAATACCTGCTAGAAACTAAAAGAGATATTTTGATAATTACAAAAATTCAGTTACCCAATTGTGATATTGATCCTCCATTTTCAAATTTACTACTTGTAAGAACAGTGACCCAGTAAACATTTCAAACTATGAATAACAGAGTAATGTAAAATAAACCACACTGCTTTTTAAAGAAACTAAGTGTTTTTACATTAACTGTTTCAGCCATCCAAATACCACAATGCAAGTGTTCATACTCCTCTGAAAGCAACCCTGTTTTCACAAATCTTAGGTATATATGTCATCTTCCTGAAATGCTGGGTTACTGCTTACACTAAAACAGCAGGATGAATATCTAGCTAAATATTCTGCCTTATCCTGATATAAACCACTATTTTTGCTTTACTGCTGTGGCTAAGACGAAATAAGAACATTCCATGAAGGATCTGTTCGCTGTCTTGTTCTGGCCTGCACAGGAGAAAGTACTGAGAGAAAACATTTGCAACAAGGTAGTTCTTCCAGATATTTTCCTAAATCTTTTCAGTTTGATAGAAAGAGTATAGATGAGTCATACATGAGGCATTCTGTTGATAACTATTCTGGGAGCTGAAGAAAAGAGTGTTAATAAAATACTTTCCACTATATCTTCAAGTTTCCAAGTCATTCCTGATCTACGAACTTCTCAGTCCTGGAAAGAAACTGTTGTAAAAATCAGGCTGAGTAGGAACACTGCCATGGAGACAACTGACCACTTCATTAACAACAGCCTATGTTAAAGATCAAGAGCTTAATTAACTACTTGGATGATTCAGTAAAGAGATCTCACTGATTCAAAGTAGAACCTCTCCTAGACTTCGCTATCCAGCCATAAAGACATTTGTTTTTCAAAGCTGATCCACCACACATATAAATTAACCTAATTTGTGGAATACAGACTTACTCTCTTAAAAGCAGGTATGTTTTGCAGAAGCTGAACAATTGCTTTGGTATTCTCACCCGAATATCACATTTACAGTATATATTCCTAACATTTATTTATTTCTTTTAGCTAGAAAGTACTTGCAATCTGACATAGCTGGAAGCACAATAGCAAGCGCGCTCAAGCTCCTTGGCATCTAGCTTTGACACAAAGAAGCTATGCAAAAATCGTATTTAAAAGCCTTTATGAATGATGATTCTGCCTATCCTAGTACAAAATAAATCTTTCTTTTCCCAACATTTAAACAGTAGCATCCAGAAAAAGCATTTTTTTCTTCTCCTAAACAACACATACACAGACACCACTCTATTAATGTCAACTGACAATCCTGAGGATGACTAGTACACGTAATGTAAAATGTAAGAAAGGTCTTTCCTGCCTAATGCCATTGGCAGGCAGGATGATTAAATTGTACAACAGAAGTTCAAGAACCTATTTAGATAGCTCCCATAAATGCAATTCATTGCCTGAGAAATCAGAGAACGTCAGATGGTATAGGTCATAAGCAAACAAATGGGATAACATACCAATTAGAACTAACACTTTCCTTAGGTAACCAGACTCAAGGCACTGACATCTATTCAGGCAAACATAAAAAGGAAGTCAGGTTGAACAATTTTGGCAAATAGTATATACATTTGCATCTCTAAATGTACTAGAGGACCAGCAGCAGAAAGTTAAACAAGGAAAACTTTTGCTACACCACTACCTGCCTATATTCAGAGCTAAAAATGACTCATAACTTCCACTCCCTTTTTGGCCATTTTTTGTCAAGTGTGGACGCTAGGAGTTAGTACCTGTAAGAAATGTTCAAATTTCCCGAGGTGTGAATTATCTCAGATTCTTGGAAAGTAGGTGGAAATCATAAAAATCTACTATGTTCAAAAATCATGGCACTTTTATGTAGGAGTCTAACAATTTAATTAAATGAGCTCTAATTAATTTAATTAGACCTTACTTATTGGTGTTTAAGTTAGCATTTCTGTTGGTTTTTTTTCTTAATTTTCTAGTTTTCTGATTTTCCAAAAAAGGAAAGACAGCAAAGACAAACTTGAATTGGTATGAAAATTTTACTTGTATTGTCACGGAAAAACTCTCAAAGAAATACTGTACATTGCTAATAAATTTGAGTATGTTCATAAAGCATATGATAGAATGGTATATTTGAGATATGACTAGCTATTTAAGAGATGAACTGCGAGGAACATTGCCATGGAAATTGAATATAACAACTATTCATAGGCAAAAAAGAGTTGTAAAGCTCCGTGGCATTTCAGGAGATTGACAGCAAGTTCTCTGTTAAAGGAAAACCTACAACAGCACCAAAAGTGCATGCTGACATGACAACAGCATCCCCTGACTAGTAACAGATTCAGTCATGAAGATTCCTCTTGCAGAGGAAATCACATTTAGCAATGAGATATTCTAAAGATACATGAAAGGATTTAGTAGTGTGGGTCAACACAAAGACTCATGAAAATTATTCTCTCCAGATTCTCCTCCCTTCTGCTGCAAACTCTAGAGAAAAAAAAACAGGCAATCTTAGCGTCTATGTTAAGGAATCAAGGTGCTGAGCTCTTCTCCCTGGCATCCAGTGATAGGATGCATGGGAATGGTTCAAAGCTGCACCAGGGGAGGTTTAGACTTGACATGAGGAAGCGTTTCTTTATCGAGAGGGTGGTCAGACACTGGAACAGGCTTCCTAAAGAGGTGGTCGATGCCCCACACCTGTCAGTTTAAGAGGCATTTGGACAATGCCCTTAACAACATGCTTTAACTTTTGATCAGCCCTGAAGCGGTTAGGCAGTTGGACTAGATGATTGTTTTAGGTCTCTTCCAACTGAAATATTCTATTCTATTCCATTGCCTCCAAATCTTATATGAATCACTACAACATTAGAAAGCTAAATCCAGAAACTTCTACATTTGTTACAAGCAAAAATTTATGTTATCATATGATTCTTCCCAAGCCTTTATATATCAGCTTTGGTATTGAGACTATCTGAGCCTATCTGAAGCTATTTCTTGCTATTGCAATAGAAATATTTAACAGTAATCGATGCCCCATCACTGGTAAACATGATGCCTGAGTTTCAGCAATATGCCAGCAACTGACTTGGCCTATGTTTAAAAATTCACAGAGGATTCAATAAAACATATACTGTGGAAGAAAAGGCTTACCAATTATATAGGATTATTAAGGAGAAACTGGCGCTGCTTAATGAAACAAAACCTGGCCTTTTGGAGATATTTTATTCGGTGGTATTTTTTGGAGAGATTTCATTCAGTGTTAACTTCAGTGATTTTGGATGAACTTTTAAAATGACAGAAAATAACACAGCCTATTATACAATGGGAATAGCACAAATAATTAACAGGCAACCAAGCATTTCAGATCACCACTAAGTCTGCCAAGGGAGCGAAAGGAAGATATATTAAAAACTCATGCAAGGTTAGTCAGTAATAAAAACCTGTTCATTATTCTCCTTTCATTTTAAAGGCTAAGCTTTTTGTTAGAACTCAGTGTGGAGAGTTATGTGTCAAATAATTCGGCCATTCTTTAAAATAACATTTATCTTAGAAGAACAGAGCTCAGCAGCTGCCCTTCTTCCTTCCCCAGAAAAATCCCAAACCCACACAACTGGACTTTATTCCTCATCCAAAATAAGAGCACGGAGAAGTACCAAACAGAAATCAGCCAACGCAAAAACATCGCAGAGCTCAGGAGCCAAAAAAATGGAACAGAAGAGAATAAATTGTGATACAAGCTTTCCACAGATGCTCAAAAACTGTCCTTAGGCCTTCCTAACTGATGGCCAGCGAGCCTTCTTTTAGGTGGCTAAAATAAGAAAATAATTCCTACATCCTTTTCCCAAGTAAGGGAAAATAATAGTTCTAGCCAGCAAGAAAGTCTGTTATTAAAAGAGATTGCTAGCATAAAAATTAGACAGTCTGAGATATCTAGCAAAGGTATGATTTACAAGGCAGATAACAAAAGTAATTTCACTGATGAGTGGGCATAGGTCAGAGAGCTGATTCTGCCATCAGAAGATAAGAGGCCATTTTTGAGATTTCCATTAAAAACACACAGGTTGGCAAACTACAAGCGTTCTAACACAAATGTTAGAAGTTGTTCGCTGTTTTGAAGCAAAAAGTCCTTTAGAAAAAAGGACTGAAAGCTTCCAATCTTTACACAAGCATTCAGAATCTGTGAATAAGGTGTTTGGCTTTTACCTGCAAACTAATTCACTCATTGTCTGGGGCATGATCACAGGGCGACATACCTGTCCATGAAGTTTCCTGCTGGCCTGTTTCACTCCTCCTAATTAGCACTTAGCTTCGGTCCCTGCTCTGCCAACCTGTTACATGTAGAGGGATCAGAAAGCTGATCAGATGGAATGGAGCTGACTCAGCCATATGGGAGTTATATCGGTAGCATCTTAAATGGATAGAAAATGATGTGGGGAAAAGAAGCGTTAGGGAGAAGCGACATAAAAGGGAAATCAAAAGGAACGTGGGAAACGGGCTATTGGATAGAGACGATGCATGAAAAGGAAAAGAGGAAAGGAAAAGAGTACAAAGGGAAGAAGAGAAACAATAGTAAGAAAACATTGTCTTATATTTGTCTCTCACCATGGAGTTGTTAGAGAATGGTAGGTTAACGTAGGGGATGCGCAGGGAGGCACTATGAAGTACACATCACATCAAATCACCTACAAAGCATTCTTAAATTATAAACGAGGCAAAAACCTCCATCACTTCCACTAAACATGCTCTTCTCATGATCTGTGAAAGCTTTCACTCTCTGGAAAGGGAGGGAGGAGGAAGAAGGGAGGCCTCAGTCATTGCCTTTCAATTGTCATTGTGAAATTAAAGCACTTGTATACCCTGGGCCATAACCAATATAAATAACTCAAGTAACTGGTGAATTAGTTAGGAATAATAATGCTCAGTTAGCATGACCTTGCAAAATAAACTAACCTGCACAGGCAGAAAACAATCTCCTTACTCCTTAACGTTGTTTCTACTATCACCAGTCACAGTGCAAAACTATTTCTGCTTCAGTACAAGAACCTTGCTATTCATAATATGAGTTTAGATAGGAAGACTAACAGAAGAAAATAAACCCTATTCTATCTAACTGAAACCCTAGATTTGGTAGTAAAACTTTTTCACTAATCCTTTTTCATTAAAGCATGCTGATTTCTCAAAACTGAACTAATTCACAGGCACTTGATGCCAAATCTCTTCAAACCCAAGACAAAAGTGAGAAAACCCAGAGCTCTTAGAGGCTAAAAGCATAATCCCTATGCACATATCATTTTGGGTATTTTGATTTTTATTGTAAGTCAGAATTAACCAAACTTCAAAACAACAAAATATTCTTTCTCCATCCGTGTCGATTCCCAGTACCAGTGTTGCCTATAGCTAGTGGGGAATATATCCATGTAGTCAGGTCTAGATGCCTGTGTCTAAGACCAGAGATCAAGAGGAACATCTCTGAATAAATGGAAGAAACAAAAACCACAGAAAAGACTTTCAAACAGACTGAACTAATAAGGTCAACATTCTTTATATTAAATAATTAGTTAACTTCTGCATTCTGCTTTAACTATTAAAAGTATGGGAAGTGTGGGTATTTCTCCCCAAAAATTTTCCTGTCTGTAAATGGTCACGTTCCATTCATCCTCCTCTGCTGCCACTTTATCCTTCCTTGTGATTTTGCTCCAATTCCTGTCTACTTTTGTTTTCTTCTCCTCAAAACACACATGAGACTTCAGGAGCTCCCAAAAGATGTTCTTAAATTTCCCTGATCTTATAAAACTCAGCATCATTTCTGTCTGTCTCTTTTTCTGCAAGATCAAATGTGTCAATAAAAATGGTTGTTAAGAATTGTTTTCTTCTGGATATGCCATGGTCTCTTCACTTGAGACAAACTGGTTTTATAAAGGTCTTTAAGTCTCATGATGACCAAAATTCAGGCCTCTACCCCGATCAACAATAGGTATCTTTCTCTGTGAAAAGATGTTATACATTACACCTATAACTGCAACTGTAATACAAAAAGAAAAATTATTTCAGTTAGTATTCTCAAGGGATCATTTATGCATTGTTATACTCTGTTGCCCTTGTGTTGTTGCCTATTAATTTATGCCCTCTGTACCACATAAAATAAAAAAGCAGTATCAGCTATCTATATCAGCTTCATCCTTTTCCATTAATCAGCTTTAATACTTGTTTCCCAATTAATAGCTCTATAATAATTTCTTTTGCTCTAAATAGATGATTTATATTTTCTCAACTACAAAAGCCATTGAGAAAACTGCATATTGCTTAATATAGGAAAATCAGTTTAATAACAGATGCAACAGACTTACATTCCATAAATCCTGAAATAACACTGAAATTTGAACATTAAATTAGACTAAACAAATATATCCCATATTTTAAAGATGAAAAAACTTTATAAGCATTTATGCAAGAAAATGAGTTTTTTGTTGGGTTATAAATTTCTCAATATGCTAAATCAGAAAACACAAGTTCTAGAAACACAAAACATATCAGATATTAATTTCCTGTAATGACAGCAAAGAGACACATTTTTCAGTAATTTCATTTCAAGTAAAAAAGGTAATTTCAAATTTAGCTGTAATAACTCTGCGTAGCTTAACCTCTAATATTCAGAAAAGTAGTTCTGAGAAGCCTTTACAATTGCTTTAGATTTTAACAATATTCTAAGACATCATCAGGACTTCTTATGAAAGCATGAATTTTCTTTACTCTAGTAGTTTTGCTTTGAATTTGAAATAGCTATATATTAAACAAAAAAAAAAACAAACCAAACAAACAAACAAAAGGTATGTGGTCTAATTGCTCAGTTATTTTGTGGTTAGCTGGCGTAGAACTTGCAATAGGGAACAGAGGTTAATCTTATTGCTAGATGAGAGTCTCATCACCCCTGCTAAGATCTACAATATAGGAAGCAGACCAGAAAAAACTGTTTTATCTGGAAAACTAAATACCAATGTTTTCTGTGAGTAACTGTAAGGGTAGAAATATCTGTCAAATTTGAAATAATCGAAAACAATTCCTTGTTTTACAAGCTAAGAAAAAAGTCGACATGGATGATGTTACAGTCACTATCTATGTCAATATACCACTGTATCATACATATGCAGTGTATCCATTGTATCAGGGCCAACAGAAGCAGCAGTAGGATGGATGAGGCCATGTTACTGACTTCCTTTAAAGCCACCCTTCCTGCTTGAGAACCATTTATGTTAATTTTTCTGGTTGTATGCAGTTCTTCTGGTGACTTCTCCCACCCCAGTCATATACCTTTATATTGGCGGACATGGCTTGAAAGTACATCATGCTTTAATTGCACTAAAACAACACAAGTCACAAATTTTACTAAAATTTTAATGTGTGAAGATCCTTGAGAAAGAAAAATAATCCCAAAGCTCAAATCAATGGCTGAAACATTTGCAGAACTCATGCAGAAAAAAACCTTCTTTATTTAGCAGCACATCATAGTACACACGCAAAAAACCCATGAGCTGATTCCTGAAAACTACCACCATGGATTAATCTGAAGTCACACATACTACAAATTAGATTGCAACTAGTTGAATTTAAGTAGTCTGAGGACCTGGAAAAATCAGAACCTACACTGCAAAGTAATCCTGGCAGAAACAAAGATTAGGTGGTAGATGGGAGAATGAATGGGGAGGGAGGGTGAGAATTTCATTTGAGAGTGAAGGCAGAAAAATCCAGTTTTACGCTACTTACTCCTGTAGGCTGAAATATCAGTCCATCCACTTCGTGGCTAACTTCTCTAGCAAAGCTTCCTTCCAGGAGCTGTAGAACAAAAAGAAAATAAATCTTTTTTCCATAGAGAAATATTTCACTTAGAAGTCTGCACATCAAAGCAGATTATATGCTACCACTGCAATCATTTGCTAGTGAACTGCTTATTCATGGTTTAACGTTAGAGCTTGGGAAATGTCAACATAGAAAGCTTCAACAAATTAGCAGTTTTTACAAAGAACACTCAAGGCTCAAACAAGTTTCAGGGAGGTGAACCCTTACAGTAATATTCAAGGAAAAAGCCTTTATCCAAAAAGAAATATTGAGAAACCAAGATAATTTTATACACTAAGAGATGGAGAAAAATCAGTTCTGATACAGGACACAGCAGTCATTTGTGGACAAATTAAAAAAACTCATTTGCCACTTCAACACGCAAGTAGCACTTACTTTAGATTGAAAATATGTACTTAAAAATATTGCAGGGCATCATTCAAAATTCATGTTTGGCAGACTCCCTAACTAGGGCATAACCCAGTAACACAGCTACACTACTGTAAAACAACTGTCCGAATTAATTTGGATCTTGAATATTCTGTTTTACATTTTCAAAGATTATGAATTCCATATGGAGGTGAATACATCCATCAGGATGGTATTTACCAGAGCAAAAACATCTAACTAAACAAACTAATGAAACCAGTTAGTTGACAGTTATGAGAATTGATGATACACTTCCACGTTAAATTATGACTTGCCTAAGGAAAAGCAAATAACCAGCGAGAACTACAATTGTCAAGTAATAGCAAAAATTAGGAGAATTACCAAAATGCCTCCTTATTAATTTCAATTTATATTTAACTGTAGAGATGAAGAATCTACCCTGAAGTTGTAGGTGCTTTCAGTAACATTTGAAAAATTTTGATATATAAGTAACCACATGGTCATAAAACATAGCAAATACAGAACGCAGTAAATCACAGTCAGTTTTAAAAACAACATTTTGGCCTAGACTGTTAATTTTGTATCATTTCCTTTGTATAGTCCAACTTAACTCAATGACCCACTGACTAAACTATTCAAATGAAGTATCAAACTCTGCCCTCAGTAAATGGCAAAGGTATGAAAGGACTTGAGAATTAACATTTTTGTCTTCCTATGGGCCGTACAACTCAAAGCAATGCACTTAAAATGGATCAAAAGCCTGACGGCCAAATATTTTAAACAATAATAATATAACATGGTATTTCATTTAAACCTGTAGCTCTTTGCACAGAATAATTGATCATTTTGCTATAAAAAACCCTAGCTTTTTTCCTTGTCCACATAGTCATTAGTGTATTTGTGCTTATAACTGCATCTACAAATACAGCTTTTGCTATTCAACTTTTAGATACAATTTAATTGAAAAACACACTCTACGATAGAGTACTCTCAAGTGGTAAAATACGTTAAGAATATTTGATTCTGAGTAAGAAATCATTCAGTGAAACACTATTTTTCAGAAAGCCCATACTTGGAATGTAAAGTCGTAGCTTGCATGTACCTATTACGATTTTGAAATTTACAACCGAGGCTCACAATCCTTTACCAGATGTCTATACAAAATAAGAAAAAAAAAATTCCGCAATTCTTTCAAAAATGCTTTGTTAATCTTTGCTTCAGCAGAGAAATGAGTACATTGGAAAATATTTAAACAAATGTTAAAAAGTTAAAAAAAAAAAAATTTTAAAATTTCTACACAACCTAAGCCTTCTACACAAGCTAATCCCTTGCAAGGTTACTGCCCAGCTCCCAAACTGACAGGCCAGTGAGAAATCCGTAATAAGAATACACTTAATATTTACAAAAATACATAGAAAAGATTTCATTAAATTCAAGTACCAAAAAAACCTTCTCCGAATACAAAAACCTACACCTTTAAAAATAAAAGACAAACTTCAAATTAGCTGAGACTATACTTTTTATACATTTCTAGCTATCTTATTAAAAGGCACTAACCAGACTGGCAAACAGAAACCAATCATCTCTGTTTCTGCTTATCTGAAGTTCTTAAAGGAATTTGAGGACATGACTACTTTGGTGTTGGAGCTTACATAAACTGCATTATTTACTCTTTCCCGGAATAAAATTTAGGAATATAGAAACAATCTCTTAATTTGGAGTGTATGACTCATCCAGGTAAAGCATAAAATTATTATTATGCACTGTTTTACCTGTAGCTCTCTCCACTCTGGTCTACGTGTAGCTAAACCACATTAAAGCACTATTGCAACTTCATAAATGGGGGGAAAATGTAAATTCAAAATTTACCATTTAAAAAAATATATATTCTGGTGTTCCTTTTTATTTTAAAACCAGAACAAGACTCAACAGATAACTAAACCTCTTTGTGCTCCCAATTATTCTGCTTTCATTCTCAGTTATTCTGCTTTCGTTCTCATTAGGTTCATTACAAGTATTTCAATGATAACATTTCAGAAAATAATTTTTACTAGAAAGGATTAGCAATTTGGGGGAGGGGGAATGAAGTGGGAAGGAGGGAGTGGAAATTTTCTCTGAGCTTCTTCCCATACACACTTTCTTGAGAATTAAACTATTTAGAAGTTGTCTGTGAATAGCAGAATATTGCATATTGAATATTGCAGAAAGTTTGGAATGACAGGAGAATGAGCAGAAAAGGAATGTTTGACATATAAGCTAATATTTTTGACACTAAAGATATAGTTGATACAAGGTTTTTAGGTTTATGAACTTAAAATCCAGGTATCATGGTTCATCTTTTTAAAAAAATTCTGTTCAATTTTCCACACATATTAAAATGTCTAATTAACTTGAACAGTATGGTCTTTTTTTTAATCGGCACCATGATAAATGGCACACCTGCTTGACTGGGATGACTGCCAGGGATCAGATAAAATGCAATGCATCTCAATGACATTTTATAAAAGATGGGTGAATGATGCATGCGAGCCAGTTCCTCTAGCATGCTATTCCTTGTAGCCTCGTGGCCTCTATTTCCACCTGTGAACCCCTTTGTTCACTTCCTGCAGCTTCCTGCTTCCCTGTGAACATTACAGTAAACTATATACTCATACTACAGTTTATTATTTAAAACTTCTCCTTTCTTACTTTATAACTAAATCAAATTAAAAATTATTGCTACGTCTAATAATATTCCTTTAACGAAAAGAATGGTATAATCACATGGAATGAGTGGAGCTGTACGACGACGAAAAGGATTTCTCCTTGCTCTTTGACCACTGAGCTGAGGAGCAGCAGTATGTCACCAAAAGCAGCACAAATAACCTGCTGAAGCTGATTTTGCCAAAACTCTGAACCAGTCAGGAGAATTTCTTGAGTGGATAATTGAAAAATCATGCTTTGGAGATCTCTCTATATTATCAATAAAGAAATCACTTGGCTCCTCCAGCAGGAAAAGGAGAAAATTTCGGTGCATACAGATTCCACATAACGCTAGTAGGTTTTTATTAATGTTTCTGTAATTCTGAGGCAAGCCACATGATTCTGACGAGTTTTCAGATGACACTTTATTCTTAAAATAAATAAGTCCAGTAGGAACTACTGTGCCTTTTCCTTCCCCTTACAAAAAAAGTCTCATGGAAACACAACATGCCGGTGAGAGTTATGCAGATTCCAAAACATAATAATGTCTCTGCCAAGTCATATTGACTTTCTACAAAATAATTTGGTCTTTGCACACAACTACTATTAAGACAAATAGAGCCCAAAATAAAGCATTAAGAGAAGTTTTGCTTTTGGTTCGTTGACTGAAATTATTACAAATATATGATAAAACTTTCAAAACAGTCTTTCATGACGCTGGGGAATACACGGCTTTGGGAATTAAAGGGAGCACATACCTTCTGAAAAATGGAAAGAAAAGGGGAAAAAAAAAAAAACACCTCAAACTGAAGCCACTCAGACTTTTATCTTTTTCATACTCAGGATACTGTTCACCTCTCCCAGCATTAGCATTTGAAGTAAAACGGCTGACCTAAACAAATCTAGTGTAAATTAACGGTTTGGGGGGAGATGGGAGAGTATCAAAGACATACCTCTGGCAGTTCCACTGCTTCCTTCCCTCCCTGCCCAAAACCAGACATAGCCTGGATCACCGGTTCAGACTAACTTTCAGACAGCTATGACAATGAGATGAAACCCTCTCCTCTCATGCATATTTAAGTTTCTCTTCAAGTGATACGCTCAAGTGCCAAGTAATTTTTTGGAAAATTGTGCAGTCTCAAGTTACAGCATGCTGTGATAGAGAACCACAATCTTCGTTAAGTTGCTCCAATGAACTATTGCAGGCGCAATTAAAAAATTAAAGCCTATTTCTTAGCAATTTTTTTTTCTTCTTTCAACTTTTCTTCCTTGATCCTCTATTTAATAGACACTGATCAAGTTCACCTCTCAGAGGTTTTTTGGGCAAATAAACTAGCTTCACATTTCAAACATTTCCCAAGGAAGCAGATATAACTTTCTAATATTTCAATAATGTCTCTTCTGAACTCAGTTATCATTTTTTTCATCAGTTGAAACCATCCCAGCTAGACTAGACCGAATATTCCAGGACAGCCATAGCAGCAAGAAAAAAAGCACTCCCTGTTCTCCTCCGCGAGAGTCTCCTTTCAAGGAGATCTCTGGATACATGAGCACTTGCCAAAGAAGAATTTCACCATCCGATGGCTCATTACAACTGGCTGCTCGACTCAGAGTGGCTCCTTCCAAGCAACCATGAAGGTCCTGAAAGCACAGCCCATGATCTCATGAACGTGACTTAGCACATGGCCATACAAGTAAATGTTTCTGCTTGCACCCTGTGATTCCATAAAGCCGTAAGTAGCATTTCAACATCAACATTTACTTCCCTCATGCAAACATCAGTAATCCCTCTCTCATTTATAACTTTTCATGTTTTCCTCCAAATCACCTATAAAAATGTTGATGAGCAGATTTTTAATCAATTTAACATGACCCAGTTTCTTTTGCATTGTTCTCATTTCCTAATAAAAATACGATATGCTACCTAATGTCAAATAAATGAGGTAAAAACCAGTATTTAACATATTAATTAAAGTGTATCTTTACAGCAGGGTAAAGTCCAATTCTATAATGCATCCTCAATTATTCATTGTATTTGGCTATATTTATCTTAAAGATTTTCAATTTTTCCTTGCTGGGAAACCGGCAACAAAGACGCAAGAAGGAAAATGCAGCATGGTAACTTAGAGTACAGTCAGAAAACCACAGCTGATACTAAATATTTTTAAGCTAGTATACTAAAAAAATCATGAAGTTACAAAATATTTCCTGGCCCATGCTAATGGTCTTAAATATGCATAAAGGAAGAGTAGGATCAGAAAATAAATTAAAAACTTAACTCCTTACGAAGTAATTATTTAAAGAGGTTTTATATGCTCATTAAGAACCAACACGTATTGAAGAATAACCGCCACATTTTCAGTAAACCAGTGAAATGATCTACTTTGCCCTAACTGCATAAGGAACACAAAACGTAAGTTTCTCACTTGCTCACTACTTAAAAAGAAATTTCATGCTCTGGGGATGTAAAATCAGTGTATAATTCAAACTGCATGAAAAGCCTTTAAAAAAATTTATGCTTAAAGCTCAAAATCCTAGCTTTCATGCAGCCATCCACTCAAGATTCTAATTTAAGATATAAACAGAGAAAAGCTGTAAATGTAATTTTGTCTGTATGAATACGTATGTGTTGAAAGCACTTGATGCTAACCAGTAACTCGGTACTAAACAAGAAGAGTAAAAGTAAACTCCAAAGGTTCATCTGTTTAACAAAATCACCACTATTTTGAACTGTATAATTTGTGGCAACAGCTGAACCATATTGTGATGAAAATGATACCAAATGACTGCATAAAGACACATGGGAATTTTCTCAGTTGATAAAATTAAAAAATACATTCTTTTTATAAAATACTATTTTATGGAAAACCTTTTAGTCTGTTAATTTACTAGAAGCTTTGAAACCAATCACACTGAAAGACTAAAAATAACCTCTTTGCCAAGTTAATCATACAGAACATTTTGGCTCAAAAGACATTAAAAACACCTAATTACTGCAATGGATTTGTTCCCTATAAGAATGAAAGCAGATAATGGCAGCAATGCGAGACTGATGTTCGCTAATATGATCAAGAGACTAATTATTATCCATGAATCATTTGTAGCATTCAAAACTTGATTAATGTCAGGTCAAGTTTAACATGTGATAGGTTTTATTAGTAATGCTCGGCTATCCCACAGCTTGTCAGTTTAAGCGAGTGCCATCTGTTAGGTGTAGGAATAGCCAACAGTCACAACAAAAGCACAGTGGGTACAACTGGTCACTGAAGTACATTTTCAGAATTCCATAAGGGAGCTACCCTAATAATTTCAAACACACTAGACCACAGTCCAGCACAAAATAACCTGCTAAAGCTAGGAAACTTGTAGCCCAAAAAGCGGGCATGCAAGGCAGGCTTTTCTCATTTTAAAGCTTGACCAAAGGAGTGTTCAGTACAACTGGATTCAGCTTCGCAGATTGACCAGTCTCTAGTAACAAAAATTTTCTTGCATAGGAATATGCATAGCTTTTTCTCTACACTCCATCATCTTTAGCAAGCATTCCTGTACAGAATACACTGATTCACCCTTTAAAGCATCACTCACGGTATTCAAGTACATATGGCCGTAACGAACGGCTCAAGTAGCAACACACTGTTAGAAGACAATGAACCTGAAATTCATATTCCACAAGAAAATGTTTACTGACAGTCTCTCATTTGTTCCAATTACAGATAATGACAAGAAGAAATGGTTTCGCAGTAGGCTCACTTTCTAGTATTTAACAGCAGTTTGCGGGTAGCCAGCTTTACCAGGGGTCACTTCTCCCACGTGCAGCCCATTCGCAGCTGTTGCAGCAGGATGGGAACTCACCTGCTATCCTAAGAGCTTAGCTGGGCACCTCCGCTGAACATCCACGAGCTCCGCACTAATAACAGCGGGTGCAGCAAGGCTGAAATAACATGAAGAGGCAACAGACAGGTGCGTGCACAGAGAGGAAGGAAGGTGACCTAATTCTACCTGGGTTTGCTCCGGCACCTACGTACTTCTCCTCTGATCTAAAACTAGTTAGAAACTCAGCAGGAGAATGGAAAGAAACATTTATTTACCTCACAGCTACCACAGCTACAACAGCCCTTTCAGATGTATTATAAATATGTTCTCATTTGATGGCTGTCTTACATTCTAAGTGGATGAAGCTGAAAGGCTGCAGATTCAGGCTGCCACTAGCATAACTTGCCGTCTGTACTTTAGCTCCAAGTGTTCTGTTTTCTGGCTAAGAGCATGATGTGCAGGGCTCCCAGGCTCCTTGATGTCTTGATGTAAAAGCCAAGTATTCTGAAGACTTGATGCCAGTAGGCCACAGACCATAAATAACATCATAATTTAAAGAACCATAACTATTGTACAGTTTCTTCCTCAACCATTTGCCCACATAATTTCATAGCCGATGACTGACAAGGACCCAAACTACTAGTGCCTGGGCATTAGCATTCTAACTAACACCCCCCTTCATTGATTGTCTTTTAGAAGAGCAATTCTGTAAACTGTATTCTTTCCAGAACAGGAAGGCAATAGAAATTCCTGTTTATACTCATGTGATGGGGAACGAGCAACACCTCTAAGCAAGAAAGCCAAAGAGACTCATCCCTTCTATCTGCAACCTGCTTCATGTCATGATTGAGGCATCTCTGAAAAAACCAAGTTATTCCACAGACCAGACTCTCAGAACTTTCCCAGCTCCTACTACAACTGCTGCCAGTTTCACAAGGGAGTGTTACAGTCTGCTTTTTTATAGAGAACTTAAAGCAAGAGAAATCATATATATCATCTTCTGAAACCCGCTTCTTAAATCTTTTCTACTACCTCTCTAAAAGATTTAAAGAAAAGTCATTTCTAGATATATGATTAGCTGGAAGTTACTGCAGTCTGTGATGGGATGCAACCTCTGATATTGAGAAGGTGGAAGAACTGCACTAGCTTGATTTCATTACCCAGCCACAAGGGAAAAAATGCTATACTGAACAACAATAAAATAGATTGTGGAGGTGGCGGGGAATAAAGTTTGATGGTTCTATTTTTTTTTTTAATCTTTTTTTGGTTTTGCAGCTAAGTCATTAACTGCACTCTTTAAAGATGCTACTAACACTAGCTATCTGCCTTGTTCCTTAATTATTTGGATAGAGACATTTTAGAAAAATGTAGAGCACGCTGCAGTAAGAGTCCCACTGAGCTATCACCAGTTTGCTGGTTCTGAGCGAAAAACTCCAAAGGTCATGTACCTAATATATTCAAAACAATACCCAAGAATAACACGAGCGCTATGTGTGTTAATGCTTAATTTGACAGCACATCTGCATTCCTGAATTCAAAATAAGCATTAGGCATTTCTCACTGTCAATCTCTTCTCAAAAACACAATTGAGAAATTGACACCAATTAACTACGATGTTTTCAAATGCTTCTTTCAAATAAGAGAAATAGGCTGCTTCAAGAAACTTTAATTGACTTTTGTGATAGCTTCAAAATGGGAGAAGCATGGAGTCCTCGAGGCTGTGAGGGAATGCCACTGCCAAACAGCAATAATATTTCATATTTATTTTACCTGATGAAGAAACAGAGCAACATATTTCATAGCATAGCCATTTAATTTACTGTGCTCTTGCCAGTTCTCTATTTCAACCTGCAAGGTACCTGCAGTTTTTTCTTTTAGGGATTGGGATTTTGTCCACACCACTTTCTCCATGCTCTCCTACCTGGCAGAGTACACCTGCCTGAGACTAGAGTCCTGCTGGAGCTCGAGGAGGTTTAATAGGTGCCACTAGCAAATTCTTTGTCCTATTTACAAATGATCTACAATCTGTGACATTCCTGAATGGATGGCAGATACTCAGTAAAGTCTGTTACCTGATGTCCTCAACTGAGCAAGGTTCTCCCACTAATGTGGGAGCTCCCTAATACTCTGGGTTTGATCAAATATAACATCCAAAAGTTCTTCTGATGTCAAAGGAAAAAATGACATTGAGTTGAGTGCAACAGGGCCAAGTACATTTTAATTTGTTTTCTAAATGATGTTCCAACGTTACAAACTTGATAGGGTTTATCTGTTATCCAGTCCCTGTGTAAACTGCTACAACATAATCCGGTCTCTTGGTTGTCAAGAACGTGGACAGGCCTGTTTTAATTAAATCAGATAATTAAGGATCACGTTTTATTAAGCATTTCCACTAAGACTCATCAACAAAGCCAAATTTGTATATACAATAATTCAATTAGACATAAAATGGATATTCAAGAATATAAAGTCTTCATACTTTTACTGTTACAATGCCTGATTCAAACTGGGCTAATGTATTCCACCGGGCACCGATGCAGTGATTTTAACACAAAAATTGAGATTTCACATTATATTCTGGATGCTTAAAAACATCTGATTCCTCTGCTATGCAATGGCACTTGTGGGCTTTATTGGCTACAAAGTTGAAATTAAAACTTGCCACTGTAAGGCCATAACAGTAAAATGCTAAGATTTTATTATTTCTTGATTTTAAAGAAAAAGATTAATTTTGTACAGTATTTTTTTGCAAAACTGGGCATATCATGAGAAAAGAAAGAGCTAGCAGAGATATCCTATAATCTTGTATTATAATAAATTGCTTTAAGCTTCACCCCCATCTTTACAATTTTCTTTGTGCTTTTATTCATTTTACCCAAATTAAGCGCATGTCTCTTAAACATCATTCCAATAGGAAAAGGCTGATGGCTTCCCTGCGGAGCTGTATTGCCAGGAGGCAGTTTGGAAAGTGACAGGCTGTGAAGTGGCACAACGGACAATATTAAACAGTTGCCCCTCAATTAATGAGTGGAGTGACCCACTTAGTCACCACAGCTGAGTCCTCTAACTAATTCAGACGATATCAAACATACCAATTCAATTGCCCATACTGGGATACCAACTGGTAATTAGGTCCGAACAGATTTGCATCTTCTCAGTTTTGGTAATACACCACAAAACCGAAAGTAGAAAACACTGTTAAAGACATTTTTCCTACTTAGAAAGGTATATTATTTCCATTGCACAAAATACAGAAGAAATAATTTACAAAAATGTTAGAATGTTCAAAGCTAATGTTAAATGTTAAGAGCTAAACTGAATATGTACTGTTCTGACGTTTAAACTTACAACATGCACCAAGTATAATGCTTCATCCATATGCCTTTATTTTTGCACTACTTTAATTGTTTTCTTTCCCACACTATAGTTTAGCAAGTCAGAATTTAATTATATATTCCACATCTGAATTATTCTACATTAATTTAATTTATACCACTAGCAATATCTAACATGGGCCACTAGTTATGAAAATAATCCTTCACGGAAATATTTGAGACTATTTGTTTTAACTTCAGCAGATCATTTTCCAAAAAAATGTGAAATGTAACTAATGTGTGAATAATTTCTTAAACCAATTCCCTAAGCAAAATTATACTGTGCTGAAATATTATACTTGACCTTCAACATCACAAATAATAATAATCAAAAGCAAGTAGCCTAATCCTCTTTTGTTAACTCTAGGAAATGAACACAGATTCTTGCTCGTGAACGGGTCTCCTCAAAGTGACTCCACCAGAGCAAGGAGGCTGAACAGTTAGCCATAGCTGAGTCATTTTTTTCCCCAGCACCAGGGAAAACCTTTTGGTGTAAACCAAATATAACCAAATAACTACAGCCTCCCTGCCCCACAGAAAGCAAAGGAACACCCAGAGGCAGCTGGATACCCCATCAGCCCTAGCCTACAAAGTCCCTGCTACCCTCATCCTCCCACTGCCAGAAGTTATGTTTACCAAACAGTATGCACTTCATTCCAGTGCTGCAGCTGGTTGCTTGAAATAGCTCCAGTTCAAGCACTGAATTTTAAGTGGTAGTAACCTACATTCAGCTCAAGAGCCACAGTTTGGTCATCTATTTCATAGTACAATTTACAAAGCTTCCACTTGGTCTCGTTGGCTGTCCTTACCTTTAAAATTCACATAGTAAAATCATTTTGAAAAATCAGATTGAAGTACTACATGCTGGGATACAGGACAGCTGCCAAGTGAAGATTTAGAACTCTAATATAAGCATAAGGTAATATGTTTCCAGCTCCTTTTTCACTACTTGTGTACTAGGTTCCTCAGGTCAACCATTATTTGCACTTACAGGAAGAAAAGCACTCCAAAAAGAAAATCTGAGTGTGGATAACCACCAGCACAAAAGCATCTAAGGGTGGAATAAGGCAGTACTGCTTTTACAACATTTGACTTTCCATTTTTGGGGAGGTGGAATAGGACAAAGTGAGGAAGAAATACACAAAGTAAAGAAATAAAAGCAAACAGAAACAAAATGGTAGAACGGAGATGTGTTAGAAGATAATTAAAAGGAGATGAGATGATAAACAGGCCAAAAACCTGGAACAGAACAGATGGAGTGAGGACTACGGTGTAGGCCAGACACCGAACAGTGACTGCCAACTCTGGGTCAGGAAATGCAGGATTGAGAGGTGAGCCAATTAAGCTACTCCTTAAGGCATAGAAAATAAAAACAAAAATAAAAACAAAAATAAAAACAGAGGAAACAAGTCTTTTTGGCATTAAAAACCCTCCAGATGGTAACATTCCCCCTCCATCGAGATGCGAAATTCAAAATCTCCAATAAACAGACAGAGATTATTTGACACTTCTGCTGCTGCCATTGTTGCCATTGAATTATTTTGTCTTCTGTCCCATGACTGCAAACCTTCTCCACATTTTTGTCTGTAGGCTACTTGGCAACATAAGACAGGGCTTTGTGGTCATTTACAGTCAGTTTTGGGTTAAGACCTCTGTTGGCAGACATGGATGAGCTATGTCCACATATTCTGCCTTTTATCAGGGTTCATTTTTTCAGGCCATGCAAATACTAGCTTACAGCTGCCTCAGCTGCCTGCAAAATACTTCACACCAACATCAGCAAGTCATGTACTTACACAATCTCCTTCATCATCAGAGGTCCACAGCCACTTAATTTTCCAAAGCAAACCACCTCAACAGTAGCTATACATGTATTGGTACCAACTTGTGACATTCCACCTTTCCTAACTATAACAAAAGCAGTTTCAAAAAATAAAAATAAAAATCCAAATGTCAAATAAACCAGGCGAACAAAATAAGTTATCTGTCAGTTCACAGATTTGACTGAAAACTTTCAAGAAGATCCTAGATCATTTAATCTTCTAGCAGAGATTACTCACCTTCATTCTAATCCCTCTAGGACAAGCTGTCATTTTAAAACCAGATAATAGTCTAAGAACTGACAAGTCACTGATATACAGCGTGCTAACATTTGAAAAAGGTTGTTCATTTGACCTGTATCGTTGTTTAACCTTTAGCCCTATTGTTCCATTGAGAGTGATGGGCACAATTCTCCACAGGACCACGGACTGCACAGAAAGGAACTTTCTTCCCTACTCCTGCTAGACAGCATTTTCACTAGACAATAGGCTTTAGTGATGACATCCAGGCTGGGACTGTTCACACAAAAAAACCTTGCAAAAGAACTGTGGGTTGGTTTAGGCAATGAAAGTCAAGACTTGCTTCATTTCCAAGAGCTTAATTATTTCTATGTACCTGTTCTTCTTGCTTAACATAATGAAGATATGTCCTTGCTGAAAGTCCTAAAATATTTGTGTAAATAAAAGGCTAAGGCGCCAAGGCTAAGAATATGCAGCATATAAAGCATTAACCGCACTGGTCTTTAATACTTTAGCATCAAGGAAGCCTAAAACTCAGCTTCTTCCACAGACTGCTGCTGTCCTTACATGATGGGTGGGAGAGCTGGCAGATTTGACCATGTCATCTCCTTGAATTCTGATGCACACTAATAAATGAAAAGAAAGCAAGCTAGGCAACAAAAGTGACCAATCATGCAAGTGTAATGACAAACAGCAAAGATTCAACGTTGCTCAAAAATATCTTTCTAAAAGAATTTGGAAGTTACATGAAAAGGCAAAATCGCTCACAGAGTACATGTGTTCCCAGCTAACACTAGAAGAATAATCTGTGTTTAATAATTCTTTGATTATAGAAGCAGGCAAATTTAGTGATACTGCTTTCTCCATCAATATCAAAGTTCAACAAGGTAACATTTTTTGAGATTCCAGGAATATACAACCTGCCCCAGGTGACTGTCCCTTTCTTTTCTTCCTCTAACCACCAAAACTCAGTCTTACAAAAACAAGCAAAAGTCCATCAAAACATCTTAAAATAACGTTCAAGACAATACTATAAAGATATAACATTATAAACATATAGCCCTTATTTCCAAAATCTAGTACCAACAACAAATGTCAAGGCACAACTATAAATGCTGCCATACTTTATAATTGCACTTTAAAAGTGCATTTCATTTCACAATAAATTGATTTTCAGATTAGAAAATAAACACCCAGTACTCTAACTCTGGTATTAAAGTCCCAAATCCATAACTCTAAGAACAATTTCATTATTGGACATATTATATAACACACAACAAAGTTTACTGCTGTTTCAAGTAATTACTTCCACATTTTCACTGAAAATAACTAAACTTATGTGGACAACACTCGTTTTTCCTTGTATAATTAAAAGTTTTAGCCACTTATTCTGCTATTAAATATAGCACTGAGACTTCTGGCCTTTTTGAGTAATCTTCCTACAGTCCACCCAAGCTAATACACATTTACTGATACATGCTATTGTTAATATGAAAAATGGCCAACGATGGCTTTCAGTTTGGAACACTGTGTGTCAACTCAGGTCACAGAAAGGAATGATGGAGGGAGGCTGTGAAGGCAGAAGTCTACAATATTTACTTTTGTGAGGTTCAAACTGTGTCCTGGGAACATACTTCAAAAATTGAAGTTTCTCAAAACAAAAATAAGATGTGATGTATGGCTCCAGCTGTGGTAATTCAGACGTACACTTGATTCTTTTCTTGACCCTAAGCAAAACCCAGCTATGCTTCAAAAAAACCTCCAAGGCATGCTCCAAGAATTTTGATAAAACACGTTCTGACCAGTGGTAGGGATTTTCCACTTTTTCAGTCTTGAATATTCTGGTGCAATCAAGAGTGTGGCCAAAGACTGCTTATCTTGGCCACAAGATAAGACTTGTGGCCAAGACTGCTATGTCCATTGATCTTTCTTTGAAAATAACAAGCCTTGGGGGCGACCCGAAAAGCTACATCTTCTGTCAGTGAAATACAAGAGCTGGAGGTAGAGAAGAAACCCACGCTTAAGAAAAGGCACAGCTTTTCTGAGACCACTCAAGGGTGTAAATCTTGAAGGACCTCTAGTCAAGAAAGGAAGAATCCTGTTTGATCCTTTCTAAAGATGAAAGGATCCCGCTGTTCTTGGAAAAGAACAAGAAAAACGACTAATTAAACATAAGGAAGAGATCTATCTAAGCAGGTCCCATTTGTCAGTCCCTTAGCATCCATTCAGCTGCCACCATCTCTGGAGATGGACTGATCGATATGCTGAGTCAATCTGAATATGAGCAGACTTAGAAGCTAGAAGGAGTTCCTTGTCTCCCTGCAGACCTTGCTGTGCTGGACACAGAGTTGGTGAACGTTTACTAATATTGCCTTAGATAAAACTCCACATCAATACTGGTAATACTACCTAAAACTCCTTACAGTTATCATAGGTCATACAAACAATTCTTAAATATTTACATAAAACTTCTTACTTATTGAAAACAATGATCAGATTTAAAGCCTCATTAGAAGTTTTCTGTTACAACAGTAGTATAATGAACATGTTTCACTAGATCACAGTGACTTTAAATGAGGACAAGGATTGTTTAAAACCTATAATGTACATTGTACAAAAGGAAAATTTTAAAAACCTATGGTTATTTCAAACCCAAAATGTAGAAAGCTTTAGAGTCTGCACTCACTGCCACTTAAAAAAACCACCCCAAAACCAACAACAACAAAAAAAAAAACCCCAACAAAAAACACCAAAAAACCCACCTCAAACCCAAATACCCCACATCAAACTCAAATACCCCAATAAATTAAAAGCATATAGATACTCTTATCTCAAAGATGTTTTTAAGGTGGTGATAACACATTAGGGTGAGAATTTGTTGACTGAACTACATTTGCAACATAATAACCTCAAATGCAGGTTGCAACATCCTTAAAGTTTTACCTGGTACCGCAGACTTACTGATATCTTCAAATACTGTTTTTTTTAAAAGCTTGAGATAAGTAACAAAAACGAGAGAGAGAGTCATGCTTCACACTTTCAGATGCCCTGCTCTCTCAAACTGCATAATTCGCCACTGTATCTGTTCCAAGGGTATATTCATTGCTCATAAAAAAGCAGCAAAACTCTCAGAGGAAAAGGAACCCCCAGAGGAAGAACACATGCTTATATAACGGTAGTGCAAACCAGCCATTGGCTTTTACTCGCTCCAACGGGGGGAAAGTGAACTGACAAAAAGAGGCCTAGTTAAAAAAGAAAAAAATGTTTCAAAACATATAGTTTGATAAAACCCAGGATATTAGTCTTACTTGCTTTATTTTCTTACCAATTTGGTCTAATACATGCACAGAGTAGATAAATCATAAATGTTTGAAATGATTAAAACAAGAGAAGAATAACACTGGCTATCGGCTCTGCACTGCCAGTAACTCTACCCCTCCTGCTCTCTGTGTGTATCTCCAACTGCCGCATACAGGAATCTTCTTCACAAAAATGAAGAAAATTGGCCAGATAACTGCTTCATTCCATAATTCACAAGTTAATCAAACCTTGTGGCAAAGACAAGGACAAAATGAAGAAATATTGTCCAAGCATTAGTGTCAAAAGCAATTATAAGTCTATTATGAAACAAATTCTAGCCATGTATGATTTTTTTTCCCTCACCAACATATTTGATGCTTTACTGCTGGGTAATAAGGCAGTCAGTGTCTTAAAGAGTCTTGAGAAAGGCAGGGAAAGAGCAGTAAACAGCATCATTTCATTGCTGACTGTAAAAATCGCCGCAGTCAGAACTGTTAAAATCCAATACATTGGAACGCACATGGACAATTCAGAAATCTCCTTTAGACAGGAAAAAGAAAGGCGCTGAGCATAATTTTAATGTCCTACGTTTTGGGAAGCAGAGGATCATTTCAATAATCATGTGCTGGCAATTAGATTTAACTAGCATGAGATTTGTTTACAGATGTGTTTTACCTAAAAATTTTTCCAGGAATGGTTCCAATGATGTTCTTCCCATGATTTTTAAATTAGGTTAAATAACCTGGAACTTTAGAACACTTCAAGAAACTATAAATTTATGTAAGAAACCATTTTTAAGACATGTTCCTTTTCTTCTAGTTTCTTTTAATTTCAAGCTCAAAACTATGTGTCCTAGACAAACAGCCTTTTTCCACCCATGCAATATTTACTTCAAATTTACAATGTTGATCTTATATAGACAACCCAAAAATGCAACAACACAAATACAGAGGAGTGATCAAAACATTTATAGTGCTTTATCCACACAAACTTCTCATAAAATTGTTTGTGACTTAAACTTTCCAAAGACTGCTACTCTCTGCCAGGTTTTTTTGAAAGTCCAGCTTGTGCCTTATCTCTTTATTTACTTTTCAGCCACTTTTGGTTAGCCAAAATACCATTACTGCTCCTCCTGGGGCGAGATTCATTACCTGCTACAGGATCAAGGAAATGACAAAAGCAAATGGAAGCCGACAATTTGATGTTCATTGTTCTGTGTTGATGAGACACGGGACTGCTTCTAACAGCAGTGCTGAGAAAAATGGGTTCCTCTAGAAGAAAGTATTATCCAGGAGCCATTTAATTCACAGAAGAGAATAAAAGTATTTTACAAAATGTTACGATATGTCTATACTGAAGAAAAGAATGCACGATGAAAGACAGGAACTCATATACATATTTGCAAGTCATATGCATTACTTCAGAAGACCTAGGGCAGTATTTTAATAAGTAAAATGTGGAGACGATAACTAGAATGGGCTCTTAGTAATCACTGATGAACATGAAGTGGGAGTTCAAGCACAACTCATGATTCTTATACTATGGCCAAATGGGGACTGGAAGTAAAAAGAACATTATATTCTTACCTATGAAGGAGGACAGTGTAAACAACATAGCTCTCAGACATTCCCTTGCGCTCAGAGACATTTCAGACCTAAAGCTATTAACTTCTATATCATCATTCAACATTACGAAACTAAAGAGCTAGGTTTTGCCAAAGCACAGGTTTTAAATATGGGAAAATAGTAATTCAGAAGGAAAAGGTAGCCTAAAACCACTTTAGTACCCGAAACTGCCAATCTCCCCCCAAGTATTGCTGAACACTCAGTCAGCAGAGGAACTCGCTGGAAGCTAAAAAAGCTGAGGGAAAACCTATATGCAACACTGCTTTCTTGCCTTCAGCGCCACAACATAAACAACTGAAATCAAGTTTACCTTTCTTGAAGTGTAGATGTCAAAAAATGGTTTATTTCGAACACTGAATGGTTCCTGTGCTTTGTCGATAAGACCATTCTTCATCTTTTCATGTCGTGGAAATATAATCTCTTTCTCTATACATGCAAGTCGAACATTAAAATCACAGTCTCCAACAGGCTGTCCCTGCCAAGTTACAAAAATCAGTATTAAAACCAAACACTTACCAAATTATTTGAACAGTCTAAGTTGTCCTTACACAATATTTAGAATCACACAAATACATAAAAATATTATCAAATCACTACACGTTTTTGCCAAATACTTGGTTTTCAAACATTTTTCTCAGGCTGTAAGAGGTTTAATCAAATCAAAGTTCACAGAAAGATAAAAATTGGATTCAAGCATGTAGATTTAAGCATATATGAGTCAAATACCTAAATACCTTTAAAGTTAAGTAAAATAATTTAAATATTCCCTAATTATAGCTTTGGATACAGCAGCTACATACTTTTCCACATAGTTTTCCTCTGAAGTCATTTAGTTCATTTTGTTCATAATACTTTTAATGATAACACAAAAATGTGATTTACATAGTTAAGCAAACTCATTGCTTTAAATGTACTATATTGATGCCTTGAAAGAAGCATTAATTATGTAAATATTCGCTTTTCTTCATAGAAAAGAGAAAAATATAGCTGCAGTTGGAAAATGTGCCAATAAACAGCGGCTGCAAAAAACTGCAAGATATGTGATGGCTTGGTCACAAAAAGGTAGTAAAAGCCCTTCCCTAAGTCTCAGTAGCGCATTCTGACCTTTCAAAATCTGAAATAAAACAGCAGCTTTGCATTGCTCTTTATACATTTGGTGCATTGCGCCACATCAGTATGAGCGTTCAAAATGCGCATTTGTCAGATTAATAATTGTTCGCAATGGAGTTTATTATATTTTGAGCATTAGATAGTGAGGAGAACACACTGTGGATATCACTAAGAGAAAATAAGCAACTGGCAACTTAAAAATTCTAAGGTTAGTTTCAGTCAGATGTGCCACTTTCAGGGCAATAAGGCACAAAACTCATAGATTTGCATTGTTACAAGCACGATACAGCACTGGAAGTCATTTACATGAGATCATCCCTCATTTTGCCCCATTCACACAAAAAAAAATTTTTAAAAACTGTCCGTTTCACAGTCCACAGAGAATAACCTCATAGAGCTTTGGCTTCAAAACCAGGATTTTTCAAAAGTTGAAAGCAACGAGCACAGGGGAAGACATGGGACTCTAATCGTCAGTGGCAGCAGTACAGATGAGCAGAGAACCAGCAACCAGATATTTCCTGTACTGAGCACAGCTAGAAGAGAAATGGAAAGAAAATCTAAAAGGAAAAAAGCCCCGCTCTAATGTGCATCAGAAAGAATCAGAACCGGTCAATCTGAAAGAATGCAAAGGAAATGGCAAAATGACATCCTGATGAGGCATACAAAGGTAAGAGATAAAATGAGTAGTATCCGAACAGATATCTTAATTAGGAGAAAAACAGAATGCCAATTTTAGACCAACTTGTTTCCAAACTCATCCTGGATTTCACCAGAATCTTCTGCTCCCAAAGGAGCATTAAGTTTCTCTTACATTTCTTTCCTAGCATTAGATCCTTACTAGACCTCTATCAAAAGTCCTCAACCGTTCATCACAGCTTTAAGAACTATGCATTGCTCCCATACCACATGCAATTCACAACCACTTTCTTACAGGACTCGTCTTCAATTTATATGAGGAGAGGCAGCACAGCCACCATCACTTGGGGAGGGAAGCACATTCTGCACAAAGCCAGTGACAACGTGGGTGAAACGTCTCCTCATCTCTGGTCATTGATCCCTGCTTGTGAAGAAGAAAGCCTACTTGGCTGTTAACTTTGCCTTCACTGTTGCTTTCCTTTCATATATGGAGGTGTTATTAGTAAAGACCCATTCAAAGGAATGGAAAATTAGAGTACAGGAAAATCCGAGAGCCAGGATTGTGGCTCAGTCTTTATTCATTCATTGCAGAACACGGCTGCGTGATTTACAGATTTTTAAGGGCCCTACACAAAATTCTGGAGAATTGTTCTTTCCTTCTTTCTTCCCCCATATACAGCATACTTGAGAACTCATCTATACAGTGATTGAGCTTGTCCTGGTTTGTATACCTAATCAAAACATAGAAAACATATCGTGACCTCTGTAACAACTGACTGAAGAATTCTTTCCTGGGAAATGCGTATACACGTTTTTTCATTATTTCAAAGAACACCATAAACCGTTCTCTAGGTAAGTTTCAGCAAGATCTAGTGCACATGCTCTCTTCCCTACAGTAGCCTTCCCATTCAGCCACATTTTATGAGTAGCTCTTAAAGAGCAAATGAACTAATTTCAAATACTGGAGCTTCCAATAAGCAGTAAAGTTATTTAGAGAGCTTCTTTACAATGATTCATTCAAAAAATGCTTTCGCATAGTGACTTAAATTTATTTCAACCCCTTAATAGTTAAATTAAAAGCTGAGACGACTTCATATGCACCATAAAGCAGCTGAATCACTTTATTTTCCTTTAAATAATCCTTTCACTTCTTACATCTACTTGGAACTAATTATCTCCTGCAGCTCTGCCAATCATATATTTTTATTTCAAAGCCTGTTAAGCAGAAGGATATATTACCACTAGGTTCCATCATATAAAGGTCAGAGCTAGGCTGACATAAGATTATATGGGATGGGAAAACACAGATAATGCTGCCGAGCAACTTCTTCATCAGCCAAGTAAACTAAGAACTTAAGGAATATTTTGTTCTCCCAAAAGCACAGGACATTACAACAAGAAAATTAACATAACATTGAATTTAAATCAAAGACATACTGAATAAAAGCAACATTGGAGGAGGAGGGCATTTTCTTTGTTACTAGACACTTGCCATAATTACAAAAAATGTTGCTAATATACAATGTATTTATCCCAGACAGATCCAAAACCTTCAAGTGGTAAAATCCTAGTTTTTAGCAAATAAGTAGGAGGGTAACGTAGGCTGCAATAAATAATTCGCAGACCTTGACAAAAACAGGAAAAGATTATTTAGTATATAAAGCACACAATTAAAAACTTGCCCAAAACCAAGACATTGATGCATGTATAATCTAAACCCAGGCAACAAATACTAGTATGTTTTTAGGCAATATAGATGTTTTATTAATTTAAGCATTCAGATGCTTGAGATTTTATTTCAATATGTAAGTTTTTACTTCTCTGAGAAGGATGAGGGTCACCATTGCCTAACAGTGTAGTTACTGGAGTGCATTAGATGATAATTCCTGTTCTAGACATTTTTAACCTAAAATAAGTTGGTTAGCAAAGGGTAAAACAAAATTAACAAGTAGCATGTGTTTCCTATCTATGCTAGAAAGTTACACTTCCCCCTCATAGTAATTAAAATGTATCCTGAAGCAAAATATCATTTAGACAAGCCTCAAGAGAGGAGTCATCTGTTGAATCAACACCTCTTCCTCAAGCAGCTGAATTCCCTTCACCTGTTGAAACTTTGGGCGTTGTACTAAGAGGTCACAGCATGAAGTGGGCTTGCAATAGATGTGACACTTTAAAATATTATTTTGATTTTAAACTCAATCCTCCACACATCCTCAAAACATAAAGTGAGATTTCTACAGAGCTTTTAAATTCACCCAGGACTGAACATTTCTAAATTTAAACTTACAATATTTCAAATTAACTTCCCAACAGAGCCCATACACAATAAGTCACATAAGAACCACAAAAGAAATACATGTTTAAAAATACTAAAAAAACAGGGTCTGCAGCTCATTTAATATCCATTGCCTTGAGGGAGTGGGGGAAGGCAATTTATTTGCTGAAAGGAGCTAAAAAAAAAAAAAAGAGAAAAAAAAAAGATCACCGTGCCAATAACATTCCTCCAGATGGGTGCTGAGAGACTGAATTTGGTCAACCATCAGGCTATTCCTCTGCTGTAGCACCTGCCCTCCACCTGGTTCACAGAGACCTCCGTGTTAAAGTCATGCAACCTCATGCCGATACAGCTACAAGAGCTGGTAACTCAAATCCCAGGTCACAGTTAAATACAGAAAGACGGCAGGAATGCCCGAGATGGGTGTAAGAGGATAATGGGATTTCTGCTGCACACCCTGCCTCAGTCCCCTCTCTCTCTGCAAGGAGAAAGGTACCCCTGAGGAGGTACCACCACCCTCCAGGTTTAAGTCTCCCTTCCCCTGCCTCTAAGGTTGACCTTGTGACTTCAGCTCCGTAAATTTGATGAGCCTTACAATGGAAAGTCCTTTACTTAGATGGATGCAGCACAGATAACAAAATGGAGTACATAGGTGCTAAATCCCATTAAAGTACTTTCTCTTAGAATTTGATATTTATCCGACTTCTTCCCAATGCAGCTATAGTAAAAAGAAAAATAACGCCTGGGCCTGTGTACACAGCTGATAACTAGCTGGGGCCAGGATAAACTGAGAATATTTATTCTTCTCCTCCATGAGATATGGTTCGAAGCCTACCTGCCAGCAAAGCGCGCTCCATTTGCTTCCCTGAAGCGGCAACTAAGACATGAATAATTCAGCACATACAGGCATATTGTTCCACGCATGTCTTCACTTATTGAGCCATAGCAGAACATACGTCACCACTCTTAGTTTTAATGATTTTGAGAGAAGAATAAAGAATAAGCTCAGGTTGATATTCTACCCTGTGTTTAACGTTATTATTGACAATTCAAGACACCCACAGCTGACATCTGCATTTCCAATGAAAGCCCATTATTAGTTCTCCCATCTTCTGAAGACCATGCAGTCTAATATTTTGCATTTTATATTAACAGTCTGGCACGTATTTCTGCTGACTGTGGTTTTATAGATGCTGCTATTTTTTTGATACACATAGCTTTTATATAAAAACAATCTGAAGGTGCTGTTTCATTCTCCAAATAAGATTATTACTATATTCAGTCACCTAGAAGTCTTTTTCATTTCCAATGAAGTTTTCTTTTTAAAACAGGATTAAAAGTAAAGTATTAGAGAAATGAAAAAGTTTGTAGAATTATGACTCTTAAGTTTTTCATTTCTAAAAGGCAAAAGGCAAGACAACCATTATAACCTGAAAATACATTTTAAAATTTGTTTTTTCTAACTTTTATCACGCAAATATTTGAAACAGATATAACAATGGCAAGGAATTTAGCAGTTTCAAAATGGTTTCTAAAATGTATCTTGGCATCAATGAGTGTGAAATATTGTTTCAATTGTAAAAATTGAATTTTTCAATTGTAAAAATTCAACCAATGTGCTGCAGGAACATAATTACTATTTATATGTTGTCAGCTTATACAATGGAATATCGCTTTGATTTACCACAGAACAAAAATGGTATGGGGAATCAGAGTTATTAAAAAGATTGCTTAAAATGTATTAAATTATTATTAAATGTATTAAATTATTTGTATTTCCTTTAAAAAAAAATCACTGAAAATAAATTCAAATATGTACGAATCAAAAAAGAAAAGAAGTTTGTAGCCTATGCATAAACATCAAGGCCTAACAGAACATACAAATATAGCTCCACACTTTTTTTTTATTAGCAAACAAGTTGAACAGAACAGCAGGACTGTCAAAACTGTGACTAAACAGATAAGATCAAAACAGCAAAAAGTAGATTGTACTACAAATATTGCTCCCTTCCGCACTCTCCTCCTCCTTGGATTGCTCAAAACAGAATACAAACTCAAGAAAAAAACCATAAAACCTTATAACTACAAGCAGATGAGAAGTATGCTTCACCAGTGTAAAGGTAACGCACACAAAGCAGAATATTTATGATCAGCTAAAGTGACTGAATTATGATTCTCACCATTGACGTTGTGCAATAAAGAGGCAGACTTATGGAAACGAGCATCTACCATGGATGAACACCCAAGCCCTCTCTTTTGAAAACAAAGCCCCAGTTAGGTGCCGAAAGCTTAGTAGCTGCTACTTTGGGAGCACAGACAACTCAGTACAATTCATTGTTTGACTGCATGTACAGTGGCTTCATTTAGGATCTTTATAATCCTTGTAAATCCTTCTCAGCCTTCAAAAACAGAACTCAATAAGGGGATTTTACTGGGATGTAAATGATTAAAACCAAAAGGAATTATATTCTGTCTAGACTGGCTGCCTCCCCTCAAGTAATCTGGGGAGTAGATGAACTTCCCATTTGTAATTACAGAAGTAAAAGTCGTAATTCTAATAACCCGTAACTATAAAACAAATTTGCCATCTTCATCATCGGATATTTACACACAAAAAGATTGCACATGGTTCTCCCAGGGGAATATAAATTTAAATAATATAAATTTAAATAATAAATAAATAATAAATTTAAATAATAAATAAATAAATTTAAATAATTTAATTAAATTTAAATAATATAAATTTAAATAATATATCCCGCCCAACCAAGTTGGGCGGGAGTGTTGATCTGCTCGAGGGTAGGAAGGCTCTGCAGAGGGACCTGGACAGGCTGGATCGATGGGCCGAGGCCAACTGTATGAGATTCAACAAGGCCAAGTGCCGGGTCCTGCACTTCGGCCACAACAACCCCAGGCAACGCTACAGGCTTGGGGAAGAGTGGCTGGAAAGCTGCCCGGAGGAAAAGGACCTGGGGGTGCTGGTTGACAGCCAACTGAACATGAGCCGGCAGTGTGCCCAGGTGGCCAAGAAGGCCAACGGCATCCTGGCCTGTATCAGAAATAGTGTGGCCAGCAGGAGCAGGGGGGGTGATCGTGCCCCTGTACTCGGCACTGGTGAGGCCGCACCTCGAATACTGTGTTCAGTTTTGGGCCCCTCACTACAAGAAGGACATGGAGGTGCTGGAGCGTGTCCAGAGGAGGGCAACGAAGCTGGTGAAGGGCCTGGAGCACAAGTCTTATGAGGAGCGGCTGAGGGAATTGGGACTGTTTAGCCTGGAGAAGAGGAGGCTGAGGGGAGACCTCATCGCTCTCTACAACTACCTGAAAGGAGGTTGTAGTGAGGTGGGGGTCAGTCTCTTCTGCCAAGTAACTAGCGATAGGACAAGAGGAAATGGCCTCAAGTTGCGCCAAGGGAGGTTTAGATTGAACATTAGGAAAAATTTCTTTACTGAAAGAGTGGTCAGGCCTTGGAACAGGCTGCCCAGCGAAGTGGTGGAGTCACCATCCCTGGAGGTATTTAAAAGACGTGTAGATGAGGCCCTTAGGGACATGGTGTAGTGGGCATGGTGTGTTGGGTTGACGGTTGGACACGATGATCTTAGAGGTCTTTTCCAACCTGTATGATTCTATGATTCTATGATTCTATGATTCTAATATATTTTGCATTGAATTTAGGCTATCTGCAAAGTCAAATATTGAACACAGGGCTTTACTGCTTCTGTTTTTTCCAAATATTTTTCCTAGTGCTGTTGTCGCACGTAGTATGGAGGCACCCTTACCTTAATTGCAACAGATACTAGATGGTCCAGTCAATATTTTCTCTTTCTGCTTCTACGCTCCTCATACTCTCTTCCTTTCAACTAGCCATTCACAGTGACTCTTCATAAGAATAGCTATTGCTGGGTTTTTACAAGGCTGTCTTTCTGACAAAGAGTTATCACTCCAGTGAATTAAAGAACCGTAAGAAAATTCCTACATCTTAAAGACATTATTCACGGCATTTCATAGTTGAAAAGATTGTGCCACTGGTTTTTTTAGAATATAAATCACTTCATAGTATTTAAAATAAGACTGCCTAGTACAGTAAGCATAGAGTATCCTAAAAACTAGAAAAGAGAAAAAAAAAAGAAGTAGTAACAATCAGCACTGACTCACAAATACTATCTTAGAAAAGGAACCACCTACCTTTCCTAAACCATGATAGAACTAAAAATTAAGTATCGGCTTGTAAGAGATGTTATACTCCTGAAGACTTGTAAAAGATCTGTAACTTCAGTACACAATCTGTTCATTGTGTGCATGGTTAGCTTATGAGTAAGAAATACTGATTAATTACTACTATACTCATTTCAAAAGAAAAGTGGTATTTTTCTTCAGATTTCTTTTAAATAAGAGAAATATTCTAAAGAGGATGAAAATATGGCCTTCACATTCTCTCCTAGACCATACAGTCACTCAGGTTATTCAAACATATTAGCCATGGAAAAGAAAATATTAGAGAGGTCCTGCTTTCACCTTCATAAAACCTATCCTGAATTACATAGTTATTCTAGATTTGGTACATCCTTCTAATTAACTTTCATTATTTTTTTCTTTAGTTCTTTTCCCCTAGAAACAGGAAAAAGATGGAAAGGCAAGAGACAGGGAGAAAGCTGAAATTATGAAATATTACAGCTAGACTAATTGTAGAAAAGAAGTAATTAAAACTAAGTTAGGGAAATAAGACATGACAACATTTGAACACACTCCCTCTTCCATATGATATCCCCCCAACCATCCTCTATTTTGCCTACAGTTTTTCCTGTTTTGAAATATACTGGACAAAAAAAGCCCTGGGTTAAGAATTCATTCCCAGTACTTGGGAAATTGGACATGATAATGATCAGTTGTGATCACTGCCAGATTCTTGAGAGATCTGAATATTTGCCTGAGACAGAAATTGCTTTTAAGTCCACTTGGCAGTTCCTATGGGAATGACTGTTAGAAACTGCAAGCTGAGGGAGGCAGTTTTTCTATTTAATCGTATGTTACAGTTCCTAGCACAAGAAGATGATTAAAAAATATTGCCAATAAAAAGTGATGGTTTTTAAGGCTAAAAATGTGAGAGGCAGAAAACTGTTTAGTAAAAATACAGAGAAAAGCTCTTTAAAGAGACTTTCTAAGAACAAAAAATTGTTTGTAGACTTCATTCTCTAAATTGTATAAGGTTTGAAATATTTCACAGTTATTTTCATTTACATTGCAACTTAAACTTTCAGGTCTCGCTTTGTATTTTTTGTAGCAAGTTTCATGGTTTGCTGAAAAAGTGTCACAGCAGAGTAATCAAGTAAGAGTAAAATCTACAGAACCTGAACACCTGAAAAATATAAAGGATTTAATATCATGGCAACTTCTAAAGCTGCTCTTGGAGAACTACTTGTCCCCATATCTCTCTCCCAGGAGCAACGCTTTGTGCCTCTTCCCCTGACATTACTAGCGATAATCTGCCATTTAAAAAGGTTCTCATGAGACATGCTTCATGTTAAGGTATGGAAACACTTACCTTTGGGGAATAGAACAAGTCATGACAAAATTTAATACACTCCCTTTGCTTTTATATAATACTCCATTAAGCATTCTTTATTTTGGCAAATGTGGAAAACAAGCCACCTTCACTGCGATGCATAGTGCCCCCTGGGTTGGGAAAAGGAGGATCTAACTCAAGAGATGCAAGGGAAAGGAAGAAATCGGATGTATTTTTCACACAATCTAAGCAGCAAGTAAAAAGTCAACCTTCAAACTAATTGCAACACTAAAGAATGCTCCCCAAAACCAAGCAGCTTATTAGATCAAAAAAATAAAATGAAGAACTCAAAAACACCAAGGATATCCTGGTTAGCATGTACTAGTTATCACTCTTCAGCAATAATTTTCCTTCTGTAGGCATCATAGCAAAAGAGAGTTTTAAAAAGATAGATGCCAAAATGCATAAAAATGCTACTTTTCAGTTGCATATGCACTTTACTCAAGCACAAGGAGCAACAGGGAAGAAAACACAAATTATCCGTTTGGAAGTGTACAGAATAGGTAAGGAGATTTGCAAATTTTGCTGCTCAGACATCCAAGTCAGGTTTTCAATGATGAATAAAAGATGATCAACAGAGAAGGGAATAAGGCAGGGAAGACTTTGAAAAAGAAAACTAGCTAAGATGCATTTCTGTCGATCCATCTCCACAGACCCAAAACTTCTGCCATATCACTCCCTTACTGTGTTGATTCTCCATTTTATAAGCTCTCCTCGCCCACTGTTTGTTGCCCTCCCTATTCTGTAATGCTACTCTATTCATATAGCCTAAAGAACACCAAAACGTATTACCTGGCCAAGTTGTCCCTGCTCTCAGTAAACTGCATTATGAAAATGGGAGGAGGAAAAGCAAGCAGTGGAACTAGCAGCTGTGTAGCCTCACAAATTCAAGCAAGGGATTTAGAAATAGCAGAGAGGCTCTGGAATTAAGGTGTCAGAACAGCACAGCTACAAGCAATCTTAATGATTCTCTTCCAGTGTGACACCAGAAAGCAAAGCAAGACACAATTGAGTAGATGCTCTGTATTTCATTTACCTGACACTTCTGAGCCATGATAGAATGAAGTGATATATACAGATTTTGAGAACATAACACACAGTAAGAGCACTGTTACAAACATTTGGACGCTTGTTAGGTATGTCTCTGCAAGAAATAATAGAAAGGGTGCAAGAGTAAACACATTGTCGTGGTTTAACCCAGCAGGCAGCCAAACACCACACAGCCGCCCACTCACTCCCCCCCTTGCCCCCCCCCCAGTGGGACGGGGAGAGAATCAGAAGGGTAAGAGTGAGAAAACTCGTGGGTTGAGATAAAGACAGTTTAATAGAACAGAAAAGGAAGATAAAATAATAATAATAATAATAATAATAATAATAATAATAATAATAATAATAATAGAATATACAAAATGAGTGATGCACAATGCAATTGCTCACCACCCAAATGCCCAAAAAACAGCAATCGCTACTTCCTGGATCACGCCTCCCATTCATATACTGAGCATGACATCACATGGTATGGAATACCCCATGGGCCAGCTGGGCCAGCTGTCCTGGCTATGCTCCCTCCCAACCTCTTGTGCACTTGGCAGAGCGTGGGAAGCTGAAAAGTCCTTGACTAACAGGGCACTTAGCAACAACTGAAAACATCAGTGTTTTATCAACATTCTTCTCATACTAAATCCAAAACACAGCACTAGGAAGAAATTTAGCTCTATCCCAGCCGAAACCAGGAGACATGCACGGCATCCTCATTTTCCAGGGTACTATTAGTAACAAAAGCATTTTAAATCTGTATTTTGAGGTGGTACCATTTGAGAAATAACCTCAGAATTAAAAGTAAGAGTGGGAGGGTCACCGGCAGCCAGGTGCCTGTAAACAGAAAAGACGCAATTAAACGCTTGCATGTCTGAATTGTGCCCTCAAAATTTTCACAGAACATTTTTAAGATAAGGTTAATAGGCTAATAAATGAGAGACAGCATGTCCTGTGAGCTTTATATCACTTTAAAATGAAGTTTGTAATGGAAAAGTCAGACATTGTAATATTTTACAGGGATTTAAAACAAAAATTTTTCATGCATGAATTCAATGAGCACATTGGCTGTGGGCAGGATTTATGACCAGCATATCTGTTTACCATGACAAATTTTATCTAATAGCTACAGCATTGTTATGCATAATGACAACCAAAGAAATCTTGATCTTGAGTTAATTTAATGCACAGAGCATTAGGAAATTTAATCAAAATTCTATCTCCTTTCTAAACATTAAAATAATTATTCTTTTTCAAGCATTCAGTCTATTCTTACCATTGCAATCTGGTCTCATGAAAACTTGGCTAGAGTTTAAAAATTTAAAGGCTAGGGTTAGAAAGGAAAAAGAAAGTACTATTTATTTTCAGCATCTTTGCTAAGAATGCATTAATCAGATCCTACATTATGCCAGTATTAGCTTTTATTACTTAACTGAAGAAGAAAATAGTTGCTTAAGTTTAGTGTCTATACATCTATATGGAGCTACTGAATATGATATATATCAATATACATATCATGAGCTATATGAATATAATGAGAAAAAGCCTTTCAAAACAAGGCTTCTCAGGAACAGCTGTCTCAAAGATGACTGGAGAATAAAGATGTTCTTTTGTGGATTTTTTCTGATGAATAGGGATTTGGATTTACTTGTATTTACTTCTGGGGCTGTTAATGATTCTATTGTCAGCTTCCTCTGTTACACTAGAATTACTCACCAAATTTGAACTTTTTATTCACTATCTAGGTGAAAGAGGTAATGCCATACAGTTACAGTTATTATAATAATGAACTCAGCTACATGCAGACACAAATCAGGAAGCTGAAAAGTAACAGGCATTGCAGGGATTTAGCTCTGTACTCATTAAGACTAAAAACCATAAGGAATTAGCCTTTTATGTTCAGAGGAATATGAAAAATCCAAATTTCATGTGTGCAGAGCACATACACAACCAGTGACATAAATGTGGACAAAAAAAACCCTCAATTAAAATTTTAAAAGCCAAATAAATACATGCATTTTTAAGAAATAATTTGTGATTTTTCAATGAGAAAAATTTTCTTTGCAAAAATTTTCTTAGAAAAAGATTTCCATTTAGGTTGTAAGACAAGATAAACTGTGTAACAACTGATTTCTACTTCTAGAAACATTTCACATGCCAAACACCACTTGACAGGATAATGACATCTTTTCCATATTGGTACTATCTTCTCCATAGACAAGCAGAAGTGGCATACTAGTTTTGATGCTTCTTGGATATTCCTTTACTCTCCATAACAGAATTCTTCCGTATGTCATGATATACTGTTATTTTTTATTCCACCTTATTTCCTCTCTTCTTTTCAATGGAAGGAGCGGCCTTGTCCTCTGCCCTACGTCCCTCAAGGCATATTAACAACAGAACACCTGACATTTCTCAAAACAGCACTTTCTGAACTTCAGAGAGGTGAGCCCCAAGTCTGTGAACTAGAAGACGCTCTGGGTACAACTACACTGGTGAACCAACACAGCAAAGGCCTCGTCTCTGGCCCTGAAGCCACCAGCTGTCTGACCACGTTCATGCTCTCACTCTGCAAAAGAGGATGACGGCATCTCAGAACACCTGCTAATAATGGTCCCTGAGCAATGTGAAACTTTAAACTATTCCTGAGAATTGCTCAAGAGCACTGTAGCCAGCCAGGGCCAAAACTGTGCCAGGGACCATTTTAACTACTTAAAAAGCAGATAAAGTTTCAGTAGCTGGACCCCGCCCCTTGCACAGTTTTATTCCTTAGAATAGGTGTATGCAGCCTCTCAGGGTGGGCTTTGAGAGATGATTTTATGTACTCTGAGTTGCTCTTTATAGAAAGAACCAAGCGAAGCAGGAAAGAAAAAGCAGGGATTGCTCTGGGTTTCATCAAAGAGTTGAGGTCAAAAGGTGGGCTTATTTCACTAGCATACAGCTTCCTTTCTATGAATTTGATTTTAGCATGTGAGATGAAAGGAGTGACAGAGCAATGTCATATTTTGAGTTGCTATTAATAACTACCAACATCATGATTCAGACTAAAAAGGATGACAAGAAAAAAATCTTTTTTAATCTCCTGAAGAATCTTTTGGTTTTCCTGACATAGGCATCTCTTATAACACAATGGGATGCGCTACCACAAGCTTCGAGAAACTAGCTGTCACAGGAACAGTTATTAAAAAGAAATGAAGTCAAAGGGTTCCAAAGGGTCTCCATCCCTGAAGACTGACTTCTGCAGCAGCTATAGGTGATAAGCGTCAAATTTATCATGGAAAGAGACAGCCAAGATAGATTATATCCATGTTTCCCCTAAGAATTCCAGTATAGGTCTCTCCCAATCACTGAAACCCAATTTTTATTTTTTCCTTCTTCCTAAGACTTTTTCTGTGTAAACATCTAGAGCCAAATACACAGTACATATTTCAAGCAGTCTATTTTCTTGTTTTCCTTCAGTTACTTCTAGAAGGCTGCTGTAGTTTATTCCTGATACACCACAGCAAAATTGAAAAGCGAAGTAACAATAAGCCTCACCGATAACCATGTGATTAAAATTTATAAAAGGTAGGTCCATCACTTTCTCTCATTTTTCTCCCTTATTATTCTCCTTCATTTGTTTCCATAGCCTCTACTCACTGTTACGTTTCTGTTACCACTCTCTCCTGACGATCACATCATCCTTGTTTAAGGTGACTTCCTTTCCTCCTCTAGGTCATACTCAGATGAAATCCTGACTAAGTCTGAAGAAAGATCCTGTGATGTACTGAGACTGAGCTCCATGATTCCATGATGTTCTCCCAAAATCATAGTATCGTACATAAAATGAAAACCCTTACTTTTACTCACAGCTGATCCATTACTAGCAGACCGCTGCTTCTCTTAAATCTCAAATGGACATTTGTCTCTTAAACACTTAACTTTTCAAATGCGAGCTGCAAGGGGCAAATTGAACACGACTATTTATAGTTTGGGATCTTTGTTTTTTAGGCTGAAATTTTAAACATACAGCTTTAAGAATAAACGTACCCTCTCACCATTTCTGCTCATAAAAAGCAACACTGCTCATGGTATTTAGTTAACTTGGACACAGAAAAGCCAGGCTAAGCTTTTTGCGCTTCATTTCAGTATCAGTCTTCAGTCCTACATGTCCCCTTATTAAAAGCCAGAGAAATGTGGCATAGAACAGAGATAAGGTTGCCCTGTCTCAACTGCTACACTTCCAAACATTAATTTTAACACTATTTAGCCCCCTACAACCAAGACAATGAAAAACTAAAATAAATACAAGAATGGAGTACACTGCAATTTTGAAGCATGACAATAATGCTGGCCAAATATACTGAGAATAGTTCAAAGTGATATTAAAGTAATTGACATTTGGAAATTTTAAATTATATTATATTATTTTACTGTGATCTAAAATTTAATTCCATGATTTTTCTGTATACATGTTAACAGCTTTCACTGTACTATTTACAGTCATCCTGAGGGGCAGAAGTTGACATAAATCTTACTATAAATACATGGTGCATTCTGAAAAACTATATATTACCTTATTTTGGCACTAACTTTTGTACTTTTGTGTTAGTGCTGGTCATCCTAACACACAAATTCTCAGCAGTATTAATAGTGCACGTTAGTCTTTGGGACTTAATGTGGAATTTGTGAATGCAGTATTTCAGGAGGAATCTTCTGACAAAGCCAGAATCCCCATAGGTAGTATGGGATGGTGTGCAAGCAAAATAGGTTGAGCATTTGAGAATAAGGTCAGCTGAAAATATCTCTAGTTCACTACGCCTGACTTAAACATGAGGTTTGCCTGAGCAAAGGTGTGAATACAAACCCTGTTGATGAACATTTCCCTGGCTGCAATGTCACATCTCTAACAGCAGAGTATGCCGAGTCACTGTGGAGGATGAGATGGGGGACATGCTGGAAATCCTGTAACTCACATGACGAGTGAGTACAGTAACTTCACCATTCACCTTCAGAAGACACAACCATTTTCAAGATCAAAAGGAGCAATGTTGAATTCCAGAGCACCTCCTATAGCTGTCTGTCAGGCTGGTTTGGGTTTTGGTTTTTTTTTTGGGCCGGGGGATGTTTAAGGGGGGAGAGTGTTTTGGTTCAGAACCGATGCTTTGTGTAATTATTTGATTTGAAGCTCTGCTAAGAAAATTTACGCAAATCTAACTTACACAACTTAAAAGGAACTTATTCTTTCTTGCCAATTACAAGTTTTCAATACATTTACCTCTCTCGGTGATAAAATTCTGTTGATCATTTCTTGCCAAGCCAAACATCCTCAGGTGCCCAGTTTTGTAATTAAGCTTCTAAAATTAACCTAAAAACTACTGTGCTTTTTAATTTTTGTAGTAGGACCATTGCTAATGACTTCTTGCAGCTGAAGGCCTGCTTGTACTTATACTGATAACATTATTTTAATTTGTCCTTGACATTAAAATAGTAGTATGTAGTAAACTAACTCCTCTCTCTCATTCCCAGTGCATTTAAAAAACAAACAAACAAACAAAACCAAACAAGCTTTAAAGCATTTACAGCCCTGCTCAAAAGCAGACTTTTCCCAAACCTTAACAATCCTCTGGAAACCCTCTGATTATTTTTCCTGTTTGCCAAGTGGGATTCTTCATGTTAAGTCTGGACGTTTCGCTACAAATGAGGGTTTCCTCCCCTTCCACCCCAAAAAATGTTTCACTAAAATAATTATGACTTTTGAAAAGTGTTATTTTGCTAGGACAGTATATGCATATCCCAAACTGAGGGAAGAAGGAGACTGTACACTTCTTACCTTACATTTATTTTTCAAAGGGGGAGCAACAGCAGTGAATGGCAGATTAGACACAAAGTGAGAGTAGAGACAAGGAAAGACATGAAGGTAAATAAACATGGAAGCACAGGCAGAAGAACAAGTAAGAAAACGTAAAGGAAAATGAGAACCCAGGAGGGATTTTAGAAGACCATATTTTTCAGAAGTCTACAAGGAATTTCTGCTTACTGAAAAGTCCTAATCATAGGAGGGATCCAGGAAACTAACACTTACTTTTCAGAAAAGGTTAAAGAAAGATCATCAAGATGCAGAATTAAAATGAGTTAATAAAAAACTTCCATTTGTAATCTAACATGTATTCCCCACAAACTATTACTTTTAAAAGCAGCTGCCCTAAGTCACTGTATGAGTATACTTCCAAGAATACCAAAGTCATATTTGGTGACTAGTACCATGCCTACTCGAACTGAGTCGTATCTTACTCAGGTCTGGAAAAGTCAATGGTAGTTTAGGAAGTCTGAAATGCACTATGGCTTAGTAATACTGTTTGTCCTGTTAGGAGCACTGAAACAATAATTTTGTTTTTCCAGAAGCATTAACAAATACTAGAGTGTTTTTCCATGGGCTATTTAGTCACAGATCTAGTGACTAAATTTAACATATTGTTGTGGTTTAAGTACAGTAGGCAGCTAAGCCCCACACAGCTGCTCACTCACTCCCCCCACAATGGGATGGGGGAGAGAATCGAAAGGGTAAAAGTGTGAAAACTCATGGGTTGAGATAAAGACAGTTTCATATGTAAAGCAAAAGCTGCGCACGCAAGCAAAGCAAAACAAGGAGTTCACTCACTACTTCCCATCGGCAGGCGGGTGTTCAGCCATTTCCAGGAAAGCAGGGCTCCATCACGCGTAATGGTGACTTGGGACGACAAACACCTAACTCTGAATGTCCCCCTTTCCTCCCTCTTACGCCAGCTTTTATTGCCGAGCACGACGTCATATGGTATGCAATATCCCTTTGGTCAGCTGGGGTCAGCTGTCCCAGCCGTGTTCCCTCCCAGCTTCTTGTGCACCCCCAGCCCACTCGCTGGTGGGGCGGTGTGAGGAGCAGAAAAGGGCTAGAGGCTGTACAAACACTACTCTGCAATAGCTAAAACATCCCTGTGTTCTCAGCACTGTTCTGGTCACAAATCCAAAACACAGTACCATATGAGCTACTATGAAGAAAATTAACTCTATCCCAAGCAAAACCAGTACACACTTTCTGTTTTCACAAAATTATTTTAAATATTGTTTTAAAAAGGTATATATGGTTAAATTGATCCTTCCTGAAGGATATTTTCTCTTCCTTAGACATTACAGAGAAAATTTATTTCATAATAAGGGCTGACAAGTTGAACACGTTGTCAAGGTTAGTTCTTCAAATAAGCTTCAGTAGGAGACCCTGCCATAAGACCCCCTAACTTCAAATTCCACACATATCATGACTTTTTGGGGAAAAATACAAGAAATAATAGTAATTAAAAAAAAAAAATCTATAAAAGATAACATACAGGGGCCCTTTGGTGACATACAAACCTTTACAATATTTGAAAGCTGCTTTAAAGAAAAAAAGTTTCTCATTTTCTGTACTGTTTAACAGCTATTTCTTGTCACCACAGAGACTTTATTCCTAGCGGTCAACAAAGGCTTCTTCTCTTCCACAACTTTCACGATATACTTCTTTATTACATATTTGCCCTATAGCCAGTGTAAACAGGAAAGCCTGCTGTTGAGGACTTAACAGAGGACCGGTTGGCTGGTTTCAAAGAGAAATTTGAGAAAAAGGTGATGCAGCATCCTAACAAGGACCACCGTGATGCTTTGGTAACAAATACACCACTTACAGGCTAACTTCTCCATTCCCTCTCAATTTCACTGCCTAAATAGTTCAAACAAGCTCTAGAAATGGGATATTTTCCAACAGTGTTTAGCGGACTGTTTCAAACCACCATGTTTTCTTGAGCAGGTGGAAACAAATCAGTATCTATTGTAAGGCTGCTTTCAATCTTAATTCTGATGCATTGCTTGTAATCAAGTTACAAAATACCCGAACACTTTTGGTGTTTAAATTTTCTTTGAAGCTCTTACTTATACAAATAAGATTAAAATAGAAATGAGAATCAATAACTAATGATAAAAGCAATAACTGAAAGTACTTACATTAAACTTAATAATGTCATATATCAAGTACCGAGGGACAACCTGTCCATTAACTTTGTCGATGATCATTTCCTTAAAAGAAAAGAGATGACATTTACATTTATTTCATGAATATAGAATAACATCAACACATTTATACTTAGTGCACGTACCTGTAAGCATCATGCAATCAAACACTGGCCACATCTTTAGTATCAGAAAGATTTTACAATAGGTCAAGATTATAAAAATGTTATTATGGTCCTAAATGTTTCTCGTGAAGCATTCAGTAATAAGCCGGGAAGCTGTACTAAGGCTCCACATCCTGATCTGCAATATTTATACATCAGTTTCCCCACAGCTTTCAAAATCACTACCTTTCTTGAGTGAATAATGAGTTTTTAGAAACCTCAGTAAGAACTGCGATCCTAAGTCAACCATGCACTTTTGGAAATCTCACCTACGATAAGAAGTACAACAGCAAGGAAGTAAAGAACAAGCATTAACATCCATTTTCTATGCTCAGGTTGGATCTTTTCACATTAACAGTGTTCTAGGCAGCAGTGACAACTGCAATTTGCTTGAAAGTTGCACTGTGATTAAAAAGTAGGGTTCCTTCAAATGGAAATATCACAGATACTATCTGTGGCACATGAAATTAGTTAACATTCAATATATATTGGTAAACCATCTTCAAGATGTCAGCTAGAAGAAAGACTATTAACAATCAACATCCAAACACAAAAATATTTCCTGAACTTAATGGTACATACAAAAATACATAGTTGTATCAGCTAAGGATTTTTTGCTGCCATTATCAAGTTTAAATTCCAAATTCACACATACAAGATAAAACAATTGGAAGAGGCGAAAATATTTCACTATAACATGATGAAAACAAAATTGTAAGCTCAAGAATTATTCCAAAAGAGAACCTTACATCAACTTTAGTTTAGTTTGTTTCTTGCTAGATCAGTAGCATTTTTATGTTTTACAACCTTTTAACTTCTTTTAGAATCCTTCTACAAAGCAAACCCAAACAAGAGTCTCAACGTAAGATTGATTTTCAGTCTGTAAACAATTCAAGCTTCTTTAATTGTACCTAGTATTTAATCACTTTTGGCTTTGAAAAATAAGCAAGCAGTTGTAAAAACATGGATTTGTTTTAAAGGAAACACAAAATCTGAAGCATTTAAAACTAAACCATTGGGAACTATAAGTTGCCTACTTAATATTTTGGAATCTCATCTTCTGTGAACACAATACTGAGATGGAGATCGGACTTTCACAGCCAAATGCAGCACTCACAGGTGTTTTGAATGACCACCTGAAGTGACCTTACACATCTTTCCATGTTATTAAAAAAAAAAGCACAAACAAAACAATAAAAATAATTAATTCGATAAGTGAAAAATATTCCTTTGTAACATTACAATACCTTATTCTTAATTCCAAAAATCATTTAGTCACAGGTACTGTCAAATAACATTTGAAAAAGTCTACATAGAAGTGATGTAACAAAATGCCATTCTGTTACTTTCCAGTATTTAGGTAAGACACTGGTGAGCTATCAAAGGAACAGCAGATGCAACACTGCAATGCCTTCTTTGACAATACATTTTATAACTAACTGCAAGAACAGATGGCGTAGGTACACCCTAAGAGAGAAAGAAGGCATGATGTTCAAACTTGGAAGAGTGTGTAAAGATATAATGCAGAAAAAAGAAAGAAAAAAAAAAGGGAAAAAAAATCCCACCAGGAATTCCTGATAGTAATTAGGTGAAATGAATAACAAAGTAAAACTGAAACCAAGGAATGCTACCCTATTTCTTTAAAGTTTCAGTCGCATTAGCAGATGAAACAATTTTTTAAAATACATTTAATTGAACATATATTTAAGGTTTAAGGACTCATTTCCTCAGCATGCATATTCAGAGCCTCAGCTTTGATGCAAAGCTAGCACTTGTATGCAAAACCCTGAAAACATTTCAATGCCTGGTATTACAAGACTTTATGCCTAATTTTCAAAATCTGAATCTCTGGATATTCAGTTTAAGAAGAATTATAAAATACAGCCAAGAGGACCAAGAATTATTTTTAAACCTTCTCTGGAATGTTCAGTTTTAACACAGAATTAATTTTATAAAGAAACTTTTTCTCTTCTTCAGACATGTATAAACCTTTTTGACTCTATTACTGGTCAAACTAGCCTCTTTCCTCACATCCTCACTTCTTTTCTTCCTCCCCTGCCTCTTGTTCTCTTTTTACATCCTGACTGAAATCCCAGCTACCAGAGCAAATAAAGAATAACACAATATGCCTTAGAAGTAGAGATGACAAATTCCTGCACTGCTCATCTCCATCATGACAACAACATTCACTGCTCCATTAGTTACGCCAATACAACTGTCATAAGGCAAAAGTTGTAAGGTGATCATAAGAATGGTTCAGATTAGAAATACTCTAACACATCATTATTTAACAGTCTGATTTCAGAATCTTCATTGAAATTATGAGAATTGAAAAATACCTCAGGGAGTAGACCTCAAAGGCAAGTTCAGAGACTGTTGGGAAAATGTAGTATTTGAGAAACTGATCACATTCAAACTCACTCATTCTGATCTGAGTAATAACCTGATACTATAAGACAATTTTTAGATAACTAAAAACTTAAACACAAAACCACTCACATGACATGACAGTAGAACACAGAAGTATCTGTAAGATGCACCTGCATCCATGCATTTCCTTTTACAGACCCCATGTAGATTTACAGCCACTATTGTGTGTTTTAAAATTACCACTGCTAGTAAGTATGATCTTCACCACTTGGCCATTAGATGCTAGTTTAGGTATTAGCTTAACCTGTGGGCTTGCAGAACAAGGTCCAGTGGCCAGTTTCTCTGATGTAATCTGGCAAAACTGTGCTGGTGTTAATCTCCTTTTATTAATCTTCTGCTGCTGTAAGATATGGTCTTACAGCGTATCAGAAACAGCAACTGTGCTAAGAGCTTTTAGCTGGACAAGTACCAAAAGAACAATGCTGGACTGACAGCTCACTGACTTTTTCTTTTTCCCTTGAATCACATATCTAGCAAGCAACTTGGACTTAAAATAATCCAATATTTAAAGCAAAGGATCTCATTTTACCAGCCATTTGCAGAATGTATTTTTTGTTGACACAGAGTATGGAACCAGATCTAATCATATATCTGTTTATTGTTCCTTTTCCTCCTGTGCCTTGCTTTTCCTTTGTCCATTTACCTTTAACACAATTCTAGCCACTGCTGTATTTCAGGAATGAAAAGAGCTTTTTTTTTTCCTTTTAAAATCTATTTTGCACAAAATACCAGCCTTTGCAAACGCAAAAAGTTGTAAGTTATGCCATTTCTGAGAGAACTTACAAATAAGTGAGGTCTGTACTGATACAAAAACATATATCAATATCAATCTCGCTCCCCACTTTTGGAGTCCTTTGCCCTCCTAAGTCTTCAAGTGTGAAAAATATTTTATATATAAATGAATTAAAATATATACAAAATTGTATTGAAATTGTAAAAAGTATTTCAAGCCTAAGAATGCCTCTGCATTTTCTACTCAACTGTTCCAAAGCTAAGCAGAATGCCAAGAAAGTTCCTGAAAATAACTCATTAGTTTTGTTGCATGACAGCCAAAACACTCGAACAAAAATCTATATATTCCCTCAGATAGCAGTACGGATGCAAAACACTTGGCTTCTAAAGGAATATTTCATATTATACTAGTCACTTAAAGTTAATATTCAAATCAGCTTTAATGGGCTTTGCAGAAAACTTTCTTCCATGCCAGAAAAACAATCACAACTGAAGAGCTGGAGGTGAGAGGAGAGTACTGCAGGAGATCTCTCATCACCCAAGACATAACTGACCATAGTAAGAACTGTTTGCAAGTAATTTCAGCCTGAAGTGAACCATAAATGCATTTGAAATTCTGAAAGACAACCACATGAAAGGCTTGCACCAGAAGCCTTGAAGCAAGTTAACAGATCGCTGAATTCATGGAAATTGCCTTTATGAAAGTTTTATATACACTGTCATTCTAAATAAAGTTAGGGGAAATTACCTAATCTTTTGTATTCTTAACACCAGTAGCTGTTTTGCTGTATGGCATCGATATCTCTGTTTTGTCTTTGCTTGTTTCTCATACTTTTTAAGATTACTGTAAAGCAATGCCAGTTGGGCCACCGCATTCTATACTTTCATTCTCTGAAAGAGAGAAAGCTACTTCAAGGGCAATAAATATGAACTACTTCAACCTGCAATTAAAGAATTAACTTCAACAACCCTTCAGCACTAATTAGCAAAATATGTTAACACAAAAAAGCCAAATTTTTCTTCCCATGGATTAAAAGAAAAAAAGAAATACTGCATATATCCAGAGTAAAGGAACAGTCATGGAAATTATTATTTGGCACCAACATTAAACAAATATTCAATTACGAAGTTAAACTGTTCTGATGCTTCAAATAATAGGCAAATTTTATTCTCAAACCTGTTGAAAGGAATTTCAATTGAAACGAAAAATATTCCATCAACAGCTTTTTTGGTTTTTAACTGATCATACTTATATAAATTTTGAAATCTGTTCTATGGAAAGTATTTATCCATTGAAAGGTTTTGGTTTTATCTCAAGGTACTTCATTCGACCAACACTTGCTCATTTGATGTTATTTTGCTTTCCACTTCATGAAAAAAAAAAAAAATCACATTAAGACTAATTTTATGCAAATAAAGTGAAATACTGAAATGCACTATAACAGTCAAACTTTTACAAAAGAACAAATTAAGCGAAGTTATAGTTCATGTCCTGGGTAACTGAGAACTTCATTTATTCTTAACAGACTTAAACTATAGATCTGGGAAACACAACACACCAGATCAGAGCACCTCTCCCATGCCCCATAGCCACATTTACACACATATCTCAATATATGTGCATCCCTGTCTTCCACCATGTATATATTAGCCACCCTTACTAAAACATCTGTTCTGAAATGCAAAAAAAAGAGCAGCAGTTTCCCTGAAGAACACGTAAGATTGCACAATATGGACACTGGCAAGCCATTACTTTCTCAAGAGCCTTAGAAAGAGCAGGGGAAAAAAAAATGATACCAGGCTTTTTATCTCAACAGTATGGAACCTGATGTATGTCATTAATAACATTATTATGTACGTCATTAGGAAGCTGCCTCGCTGAAGAGGCTCCTACCAGACACAACAGCTTGTGCAACCACTTTTGAGCTGACAGCATAGCATTTCTTGCATTATGCTCTCAATTTTTCAGTGAAGATGTGGTGAAAAATATTCCCTTCTCTGTCCCCAAGACAGTACATTGTTCCTTGCAATAATTATCCTCCCAGATTCCATTATACATGCTTCACATATAAATGTGTGTTCTGTAAGACAGATCATTCACAAAAGTGACATTTCAAAAAGGACACTGACAGCAAAGGCCCGCGAAAGGAAAGAAAGTTAACAATGACAATATGGTCTCCCATATCTAAAAGGTGATCAGGCTTCAGAAGACCAATATGGAAGATCATCTCAGATATTCAGTACTTCAGCAAGCAAGAGCGACAGCAATGTAGAGAATCTTCAATGCTACTGCAACATGATAGGAATCTGCATTTATCTACATTGACAGCTATTTAGTATAAGAGTTCATTAAGTTCTTTTGCTCATCTAAAATGGGAAGGTCAAGAAAGGAATAATCTCTTCTTGTGGCTACTCTTCTGAAAAGTTTACTGAGAATATTCCAGCCTTCAAACAACAAATACAGATATTTTACAGCTTCTTTTACAACTAGCTTAAAAAGGTTCATTACCAAGTTTACATAATTTAAATTAGCATGACAACTTAGAAATGTTTTAGTCTTAAACAAATATAACTAAGCCATTTCTGAATCAGTCAATCATTCAGATGAGCTGAAAATAAAGGTGACAGAAACAAAGACAGCAATTCACAAAAGTCTATCAAAAGATGATGAAAATTTTATCAAATTTTAGAAATATTTAAATTAACTGGATCAAATTGACCATGGTTACTGTATCAAAATATAAAGCTATAACAAGAGATGAGGTTCTGCAATAATTTCTTTAGATTCTCTTCAAGCCTTTTCTCATAGTCAGAGTATATCATCTCAATACCTTGATTTATTTCACAGACAAAGAGCTCCACCCACAGCAGTCATCACTGCTATTCTGTAGATAAGAAATTACTTATTAAGTGTGATTCCCACATTCTGCCAGGGACTGAATCTATATTACTGCTGAACTCCCATGATTCACTCACTGATCCAGGCCTAAAAACTTGGCCCTGTTTCTGAAGAAAAGCAAACGGCACTGAAATTGTTACAATAATTATACAGTATGCTCCTTACCCCATCCAGAAGAGTGTTTGTTAGATGTGTGCGAAGATCTTTACGAAATGGAAATTCCAGATTAGATACATGAAAAATCGAATTGTCTCTATCAATCATATAAACTTCATTCTTGCCATCAATCAGCATCATGTACCTGCAAAGGCAATGTTAAGATATTATACTTAACAGTATATCCTCTAAATCTCTACTATTTTGATTTATTTTAAGTGCTAAGAAAAAGCAATCATGACAGACATTATAAAAAAACATTTTAGAAGGAATTTTTTACAGTTAAAAGTTTAAACCTATTGTTTCAGGAAAGCAGATAATTTAGTTCAATGCAATTATCACAAAGAAAATATTTCAAAGATAAAAGTTCAGCATACACATATATACAAATGTTGCTGTGTCCAGATAAAATGATGCCTGAAAACCTATTAAAAATAACAGAGGTTTTAATGCTGTAAGAAATACATGAGGCTAATTCATTTAGATTCAACTAAAAGATCTTTTACTCCAGTTTTTTCTTTAAGTGGATCAGAACTTTGCCTGGTATAAATCTGCAGAGTTTCATTCAAAAGAAACACCTTTCCTGTCTATCACTGGTTATCTAACACTGCAGTATTGCAAAGTCCCAGTCAACTATTGAGCCACTTTTCATTTAAAATACTGACAAATTTAGCCAAAGTACATTCCTCTCACATTACACACAAAGAAAACCCCAAAGCTTACTACACTATCACCAGCAACTTGTGAGCTTGGTTCAGTTGCAGACATCTGAATTTTCTAAAAATTTCTTTACATTATGACAGTACTTGGGAGCCCAAGCCATTACAGAGGTATACCTCTGTAGAGGTAACATTCTGCATACAAGAAATACCAGTGAACAAGTAGAAAGGAAAAAAAAGAGTGGGAAAAAAGATAAAAACCACAAGAGACGCTAAACAGCATGATAGCTGTAACACACCTTTGTAAAGTTTCCTTTGATCTTTGCAGCAAGAGTACTAAAGTAGTTTCAGGAAGAATAAAAAGGCAGCTGCGCAGACAAAGGTCTTCTCAAACTTGTGCAGCAGCCTAACAGAGCGCACTTGACTGCAGAAAATAAACTGAAGAAATTTCAGTGGAAACTAGTATCAAAGGCCAGCTGCAACCAGTCAACATCTTGTCAGTGAATGAGAAGTAATAAAGGTGCTGAGCGTATACCACAAGCAGCTGAAAGTGAAGACTAGCAGCTTGAATCTGATATGGTAAAGGAAGATAGAAACTGTTGTTGGGGCTCAAAAGATTGGCAAAGCAAAAAAGACCAGAAAAGTGCCTTTCTGGAATCAACAAGATGTGCAGCTTAAATAAATACTTTCTTTCAGTATTATGACTACAATCATCATTCACTACAGATCAATTCAACTTGCATTTCTCCACACACAAGATGAGTACTTCAAGACGGACTTGATGATCTTGAGGGTCTTTTCCAACCTAAATCATTCTATGATTCTATCAGTTGCACAAAAAAACAAAAAAAAAACCAAAAAAACCCAAAAAAACCACAAAAACCCCAAGACTTATATGAGCAGAAAATCTAAGGTCAGGGGCTGAGGGAGTAGACTAAATCAATGCAACATTAGGAGAGCTGAAAGCTGCGCATGAGACATGAGATGCTTTATGAAAAAAAATAATTCAATATACATTCAACTAGGTAACTTGGTGCCAGTTCTTCAGAAGCAAGAATGATCTACAGACAACATTTATTTTTCAAACCGTGTAAATTTATTCAAAACTAAAACTAATTAAAAAGAGCACATTGTGTTTGTCTCACAAATTAAAGAATCCATGGGGAGGGAAGAAGAGGTGTGTAAGTAAGAGAAAAAAAAATATGCACACTATTTTACTTTTAATTTTTTAAATAAGCTTAATTGGATATCTCTGCACTCCCATATTCATAGCTGTTTTAAGTATATGCTTTCATTGTAATTTGCCTCAATGACAAAATAGCATCAGAAACAAGTGCTAATGCTTCAAGAGATCTAGCACTTGAAAAAGCATACTTGCATCATCATTACAAATGTGATACAATAACAGATCTTACAACTGCTTTGGGGAAGGGGAAAAAAAAACCACACCCACAAACCACAAACAGTTAAAAGCTTTGTTTTCAGCCACCTAAAACATCTACAGGTTCAGATGACACACAGAAGGTTTTATCAAAATCTAGTACTCTAACATCAAAAGTCAGAGTAGCACACCACTACTTTCTCTAGATCTTTCACTCAAAACAGAGTCTATGGAAATTTACTTAAGAGTTGGTAGCTGGATAGCCCAACAACAACTAGTGGTGAGAATCCTCCTCTTTCAAACCACAGCGCTAATGTTACATCTCTCTTCTGATGATTTCTTTCTTTTTAAAATTTGTCACTGTTAGCTGTTTATACCATAAATTCTAAATGGCAGGGTCAACGGAAATTGCATGCACCTTACATCTTACAACTGCATGCAAAAGATTTCCAATCAAAGATCACCAGGAATCACAATCATACCTTACTTCACAGAGCTACTGAGAAACAACATGTGCTTACTTTGAAGACAAAAAAAAAATTTGGTCTCAGGACAATAAACTACCTTAATGTACACCCATTTGTCACGGGTCTCATGATAATATATTTGCCTAACTTAGAAGCTGAACAATTCTCTGCATGAGAAAGACATTAGCCTGACAGAGATATCTGTTTTGAAAGGGTTTTGTTTGTTTGGATGTTTTTAAGTTGAAAGCCTGAAAACACCTCCACCTCCCGATTTAATAAACTATTGAAAAAAAAACTCTGAACGTGGTCCAAACAACAGAATCTGTCAAAATTCTAATTATTACCAACATAAGATAGAAGAAATTTGGTCACGGATGGATTGACACCAGAAGCGTTCTATGAGCAGCTGATCATTGAAGATGTGCAAGAAGCAAAAGAGATATGCAACCATGCCAAGGTTTTGGTGAAATGGAATTTATTAATTAATGAGGGGTTTTGGTTGGTTTGTATGGGGTTTTTTGTTTGTTTGCTTGTTTAACTTAAAAAGCTTAAGTTCATGTGCTTAACATCAGGCTTTAAGTTTTCTCCAGATGACACTTCAAGCTTTCTTGAAGAAATCTTGTAGACTGCTGATCAATACATTTTTGAATATTATCCGGATGTGCCCTGACCGATTATCTTTGAAGAAGTTAATTAAGGTATTAGCAGCGTAAGCACTTACACCAGAATAGAGAGAGTGCCTCTGGGCAACAGCACATAGGCAAGAAAGAAGAACAATTTCTCAAATACATTCAATAGGAACTAAAACAGCACATAAGAGCCTAACCATCGTGCATTGTATTGCATACTGTGAACACTACTTGCTTTTACAGCTATACATTTATTACTAATTATCTCCATTGTGTAAGCTCCAATTAGTAACCAGGCCCCATTGTATTAGATTCTGTGCAAGTACACAAGATGACATGGTCCCATATCAGATGGCTCAATCTGAATTTAAAACAAGACAAGTGAATAAAAGAGCAAGAGTGGAGCAGCAATAAGAGCAATAACAGAACTGCTCATTCACCTTTGATAACTCTACATGAAAGCGGAGAATCGTATTTGAGCAACAAACATCACCTCTCCAATCTGCCAATCCAACTACTACAAACCAGCCAGTTTGCATTGCAACAAGAGTTCTGACAAGCGAGTTAGAGAAAAAAGGGTCACGGTGTCCACACAGCTTAATCTCAAAAGCAGATAAAATATCTACAGTCATAGAAATGGTAACAACTAAAGTTTCATTAGAAGCTACTTTTCATTCACTTCTGGTCCTGAGGCAAGGCCCGTTATTAATTCTAATTGGACGTTAGAATTAACACGATAATTCAGGAAATAGGATGAAAATTTCATTAGCAAAGAGTTACAGCTCTTGGCATTAGACAAGCAGATCTCCAAATCACCTACCAGAGTATTAATAACTTTAATCTTTAAAATGTCAACCACCAAATATCATCTTGAAAAGTTTTCTCTTCAGAAATCAGTTATTTTTAGTATACCCAAATAAAGGCAACTGTTTCAAAGGCTCATTTGCCTCCACGTATATCCTGTTCATACAGTCCATGTCAGCTGGGTCCAAAATACATGCTAGAAGAACGATTTTGTTACACTTTTTTTAGTTTAGTCTGTTCTGGTGGTGGTGGTGGGTTTTTGTTTGTTTGGGGTTTTGGGGTTTTTTTTTGGTTTGGGGGTTTTTTGAGTGGTTTTTTTTCATTTATTGTTTTTTGGTTTTTTTAAACACAATTCTGAAGCTGACTGGAGCTACACTGAAAATGATAAGGCAAAAACTGAGGTTTTTCCTTTATGTCGATGTTTAGTATTTTTCACCATTAAATTTGAAAGCACGTTTCAGGAAATATTATTTAAGGCAAAATAAGGCAAATTACTTAGTCTCCCTCAACCTACAGTCATTCAGACTCAGGAACAAGAACAGAATTGTGTCTCCCAAGCTCCAAATCCAATACTGCACCCACCAGAGCATGTGGCCTCTATCCTCTTTCCCAGCTTATTAGGATTCACAAAACCGGCTTTGAAAATACTCCCCAACACAGTACTTCACATTCAGCATAGTGCTTGCCAAAACACGTTTATGGTGAAGGTCACGGAAGTTTTGCCACTGACTTCAATTTTATGATGTGCCTTACCTATGTTTAACTTATTTCCCTCAGCCAAAATCCCAGCAACTATCCTAGCAATAAGGTTACATCTGTTAATTTTGTACTTTACAGGAGTTTTAAACCTTAAGTATAATTAAAAAATATAGCACAGCTTCCTCAAGCTTTAAGCCTTCATCTTCTGAATTTGAGTTCAACACAAAATTAATTTTCTGAAAAAAATCTACAAGTAGCAAATGGAGTAGAATTTTTTTTTTTGAAAGGAAGCTTAAAAATCCAACTCCTATAGGAGATTTCTTTGCCCCACAGTATCTCTTTAGGCGGGCTATATCAAAGAAGATCGTTTATTTTGACACAGTATCGTCGTCACCAATTTTTTTTTCCTTTTAAAATATGCTTGTGTCTGTATTATCATATTAAAGAATACAAAATGTAAGAAATTCCATCATCAATTCTAAGTGCAAAATACACGGCAGCTCGCCATTCCCAGGGGAGTTCATTACACAGCCTACAATTCAGACTTGTGAAAGCACTGCCCTCCCACACAAATAAGCATTACCCAACTCAGAATAGCAATTAGCATCACTAATATGTTCACTGACGCAGAGGCAACAACGAAATCCTTTTGCAGATACCATTTTCAATTTCTTAATTTCCTTTTATGATTGGCAACACTTCAAAATCACGAGCGCGTCTGTAGATCGATCACCTAGGACGAAGCCATGCCACTTTAGCACTTTACTTTGGATCCCGCCACTCCCTCCTGGCAAGAGAGCATCAACTTCTGGCCAGATGCATCAAACGCTGCAATAAGGGCCAGCAGAATGAAAATTAACTCTATCCACTGACAATAGGAGATCATCTATCTGTGTCACTAAGCCGCTGCAGTTCCATGTCCTGGCCTGAATCCAGACTGTGCTGGGTCTAGAGTAACAGCTCAAATTAGACGAGTTTGAAGTTGGCCTGTGGCAGATGGAGCAATACACCCTAAAGTCCCGATAAATAGCGAAGGCTCAGCTTGCTTTCTTCTCTTGCATTAATTGCTGCTGGCAACGGTCGCTGCTTCAAACTATGTCTCCTGAAGGATGACAAAGCCTAGATACAGGGACACTAACACAGGAAGTTACGTGAAGACTCATAATATTATTTTCAGTGTGTAAACAAAAGGAAAACAATGTCTTTTTAATCAGCACACTGACAGCTCTGTCACAAATGCCATTTTCAAACTTGTACACGTTTTCATTTGCACAAGTACATAGCATATCAGCCAGCAAGAAACGCTGCTACACATAAGCAGCTGTAGAATTATGTATTTGACTTGATAATCCAAATTCTAAATAAAATTTTTAAAAATCACACACACACAGGCCCTTGGCAGTTAGTCTGCTCTGAATATACCAACACTTTATACTTCTCCTGCATATTTCTAAGTTAAATTCTGTCATCAAGAGTCTCCCCAGTATTTTAAAAACAAAAAACCCCCTTAGACTCTGACTGACAGTAATTTCCAATTAACAGCCTCCAGCTCCAATATTTCTTATTCATGACCCTGCATTTTCTACAACTAAATATCCTTCCAGTTTTATTATTCTGTTCCTCAGTGAATTCAGTGGCTTGTCTCCCTCATGTTTGTCAGAACTTACTTGGTTTCTGTTTCAAAATTCTTAATGACAATATAAAATTAATATTCAGGAACTCCACTTGTGGCTTTCTATGTATTTTCTTCCAAAACCATCCACTGCCATTTTCTTTCAATCCATTCTTTACCAATCTTACAATCCTAGCAATCCTCATTAGCCTCAGTCTCTATAATAAAATTTTGTCGAAGTCCAGAAGCACGAGATCTACCACTATTCCTGCATCAAAAAAACTATTTTCCTTTTACATGGTATACAAACTCCTACCAAAATGGTTGAACTCAGAGGAAATACCATTCCTCATCTATACTGAAGACTGTGTTCCTCAGTCCTTCTGATTCCATTAACTACTTCCCTTAATTTATCCAAATCCATCATTTTAGAAAGAGAGAACCTGCATTATTGATCTATTTTTACCTCTCATTACAATCATAATGTTCTAAGTTTAAAGCAAAGCCTTTTCATCAATGACCCAAACTTATCTTCTACAATCAAGATTTTTTTTTTCCTCAATATTAAAATACTGTGTTACTATGTTGCTGTTTAGTAAGTAAATGTATCTCATGTATCTCTTACTACATTCAGAACCACCTGGATTCGTCACCGGTCAAAATTCTCCACCAATTCTCTACTCTCGAAAGAGGGTAGAGTTCAGCTTCTGATTAAGTTTCATAATTATAAGGTGTCTACTTTAGGGTGAAATGAATAGTTCCCTAGGCTTCAATAACTGTATTGGCTAAACTCTTATTACAGCAATGGAGATCTAGACAGTCAACTTGCATTAGATAGTTAAAGTGTGCTCATAGTGACAGCTCTGATCAGAGAACTGCAGCAGATTCAGCCGTAACCCAGAAGTTTACCTTAAAAATCCTGTAGTGATCTTTTAAAAATCTGAACTCCATAACATTTTTTTATCCTTCAGCTATTATTAAAATAAAATGTTACCCCTCAAACTTTATTTTGTATCTTTCCTAAACAATGAATGCTTTCCAAAACTCATGTTACAGTCAAGAGAGTTATCCTAGCATATCTGCTATGTCAATGTCTAATTTCATGAGAAATTAGAAGGTTCCCAAGATCCAGCTTCATGTTCTGAATCACTCATTCAAGCTACTGCTGCCCTGACTTGATGCTAGTATGGAAAAAAAAAAAAATTTTCTTATTGATCACCTCATATATCACAATGAGAGGGCTACGCTTAATTTCGATATTCATAGAATCATAGAATCATTTAGGTTGGAAAAGACCTTTAAGATCATTGAGTCCAACCATAAACCTAACACTGCCAAGTCCACCACCACTAAACCATGTCCCTAAGCGCTACATCTACACGTCTTTTAAATACCTCCAGGTATTGATGAATTGATATTCATCAATAGGACGAGAGGAAATGGCCTCAAGTTGCGCCAAGGGAGGTTTAGATTGGACATTAGGAGAAATTTCTTTACTGAAGGAGTGGTCAGGCCTTGGAACAGGCTGCCCAGGGAAGTGGTTGAGTCACCATCCCTGGAAGTATTTAAAAGACGTGTAGATGAGGCACTTAGAGACATGGTGTAGCGGGTATGGTGGTGTTGGGTTGACGGTTGGACTCGATGATCTTAGAGGTCTTTTCCAACCTCTATGATTCTATGATTTGAGACCACAGAACTTCATTTCCACAAAATTCATTAAGGTGGTATTCCCCATGTATATATACTTTGTGGCAGTTACCACTGTAGGATAACAGATACCCCACAGCTTATACAGGTATTCAGTCTCCATAATCTTTACTACTCGTCAGTCTCCTCCACTGTTACCTAACTCAACATCGAATTCTTTTTCTTTTTCTTGCCTGTCATCACTCTCCTTTAAATCCTCTGAATGCAAGTTTCCCTTTTCATTTGCTCCCCTTGACAACCCAAGGTCCAGAGAAGATTTTTTTGTGACCGTTATGATCCTGAAAATCACCAAAAGTGAGGCAGTGAATCTGCAGATGACAACATTTATTACAGAAATCTTCAGAATGCCCCAAACTACAGTAATGAACAATGCAAGTTTCGATATCCAAAAGGTACCAAGACACAGGCAGGAAAAGAGAGATATGACCACACTTCCTCACCTTATGAGGTTCTAAATTAACTCTGTCAGCCAAGAAAGGTAATATAGCAGTTACTTTTCAGAGGTCATTGAGAGCACAGAAATGCATCTGCAGTCAAAAAAACCCAGCAAACAAATCATTAGGTCACACAACTAATAGTAATGTGCATAATACAAAAATAATGTTGCATCATTATACAACTTATTGGTATCCCCTTACCTGAGATACTATGTGCACCAGCATTCATAGGGAAGTCAGTTTTTGAATAAAGGAGGTAGCGATAATACTATGGAGCATGGAAAAATGCATAAGTAGTGTGGAAACTCTATCGTTTCTCCTAATAAAGTATCATAGTTTAGACTGAGTTCAAACTTTAGTTTTTCCTGTTTTATAAATCAAGGATAAAGATGCCTTTAATCTAATAGATGGCAAATTCAAAAGCAATGTTAAACTACATTTTCTATCTAAAGTATTATTAGACTGTGAAACTCTGCAACACAGCCGGTAAAACAAAGAATTCAGCAAGGTTAAAAAAGACTATCCAGTTACGGTGTTTTTCTTGACTGCCTTCCAGGGTTTTAATTAAGTTAGATTGCTGTGGGGGTTTTGTTTCTTTATTTCTAAAAGGATATTAAACCTTATGAGTTAAATTTGAAGTCATCTTGTTATCATTATTTGACCTACAACAAAGGGTAAATTAATCTACAACTACTATATATTGAAGAGTTCTCACTATTGAAGAGTGCATTATGACGTACCTGGTGTAAAACAAAAGAATTGTTAACCAGCTAGAAAAGATGTGACCCAGTACAGAAAGTGTATACTAACATCTAGTATTTTAAATACTAGATTCTCTTTGTTTCACCCATATTTTAATGATGCTAAGTGGTCAAGTACCTATTAAAGTACATTTCTACATTACAGACTATTGAACACTATTGGAAAACAACTGTACAGGCCTGACTGAACTACTGAATTCTCTTGTAATTTTTTATTATTATTATTATTATGATGATGTATTGCAGATATTGAGCTTCAAGCTTGCTTGAACTTGTTTGACTCCATCCCTCCTCCACAAATTTTACTCTGAAAATATCTTGGGAGATTTAGAGGAAAATTCATGCCTGAAGCAACAGGCTCAAAAAAAAAAAAATGCAAAGCAGCAGTTACACAATGGTATAAGAAAGAAAAACAAATTAATTTAGCATCAGATGACAAGTAGTTACATTCCTTCTTTCCCCAAGAAAGAAAACCATAATGTCTCTCATTGGAGGCCCATAACGTAGCAGTCAAGAAAAGAGGATCACAGCTTTGAAAAAGGAGTTTCCCTTAACTTTGAATTCATTATGCCAGAACGTATGCTGGGTCAATTCTGTCTACATAACAGGCACAAGGCACAGAAGAGCACAACTGCCATTTGTGCTCACAGATTAGAAGATCAGCTCCAAGGGAAAGAGCTGCCCTAAATACTTCTATAGTTAAACTTTACAAACTGAATGTCATTCTTCCCTGAATAAGCTTAAGCCATTACACTTTATGGATGTGCCCGTAATCCCCACAAGAGAACCAGCAGCACAGGACGCGCTGTTCCACTATTAAAAGTGGTCTGGGAGAAAGGAAAATAAATAAATAAACCACTAATCACTGATACTTGTCACTTGAACATCAGGTACGCACGCAGGCACACCATTTATCTTGATCTAATTAGAACATTTTAGGACTACAGTTGAATACTCTAAGATTAGTATTCATAGCACAAGCTACATAATAAGCATTTTAATGCATTAACTATTTATAAATAAGCACAAGAGCTTGCTTAGAAGACAATCCATCCAAATATTCAAATAGTTATATATGAATAATCAGTTAAGTAGTACTTTTCAAAGAGCTCAAAGAGTTTTGTGACCATAAAACTGTGAGCTGTCGAAAGGCTTCAGAACTGTGAAGCATCAAGCCTGTATCTGTATGGTATCACATCTGCAGTGCTCCTTAACCACTTAAGAAAGGGACACAAAAACAACAGCTTCCTTCTACCACTTCTTTTCATATTCTTGACGCTGTTGCAGACACATATAAATGAGAAATCACAACCTAGAGTAAGAATGCCTTCTTTGACCATTCCAGGCAATTTGGATCCAGACTGGGGATGACATGTTCTGTCACACCTATTTATTCATTCCTCTACATTGATTCAATGATTTAAAAAACAGACTTCAGGAGATGGAGAAGCAGCAAAGTGATATGGATGTGCCTTAGGAATAAATAAATAAATACATAAATACATCATCACTACCACCCCACCCACCCACCCCCAAAAAAAAACCACCACCCCAAGCCACCCACTCCAAATGCAGCATTGAGATAAAAAACAATTTCAACCTAGCCCAACAGCTGTGAAACTAACAGACCTGGTCTATAATATACATCTCTAAACAATACTGCCTTGTGGGAACTTCTTAGGAGTAACAATATTTATACCCAATAGTTCCAGATATTAGTCTAACACCTTATGGCACTCTGTGCTGCCTCATTTGACCTACAGTCTGTCAATTAAGAGAGACGTCTTCTGGTTCATAATCAATACAGTTAAACAGAATCTATGAGTTACCTGGTGATGAGCCCATGAGTCTGGCTACCAAAATCTGACAACTCCTTTTCTGCTGTCAGTCAGTCTGCTAGCCAAAGTCTAGGCATGCTCTCATTCCCTGTACAATAGGTAAAAAAGAAGAAAAGGACAACATGCCCTTTGACAGCATGTCAACAGGTGGAGATGGTGAGGTCACCTTGTGCTACAGCTTCTTCACCCTGAGCTCAAGGTCTTTATCTTGAGATAGGGGACACGCTAAATAAGCTGAAAGTGCCCTCAATCCTACCTCAACTTACTAAAGTTTTATTTTTGCACTCTCAAATAAAAACTCAAGTAAGCATACCATATTCATGGGTTCTAATGCTGTGGGAAACAGGCTGATATCAGCCTTGTAATCCTAAATTTATTGCCCAACACAACTATAAGTGATAATTATTAAGATGTAGAGTGTGCAAAGACTCACATCTCAGCTACTAAGCCCAACTTTCTAGTCTCAAAACACATCATTCCTGCCTCCCCATCCCATCTTCTCTTCCCCTCCTACCTAAACATACAAAATAAAACCATGAATTAAGCATCTGCTTTTTCCGAAAATTAAGAGGAATGCTGTTTAGAGTGCTTAACATCTATGAATTGCTCTTTTCAGCAATCATTAGAAAGGCAATTTATACATTATAATGCAGAATCGTATATGTGACCTTTATATACTTTTGCAGAAGCTTGACATTATGTTATCATTACACACTTAAAAGCTAAACTGCAGGTTCCTAACAACTGATTAGCACTGTAGTCTATAAAAGCTATTTATAGCTTTTAATCTTTACTGGAAGGGGGAAAAAATGCTTTATTACAACCGTCACAATAACTTTCACAACTATTTCCAGCCAAAATACATGCTATCTCCAATTAAGTATATTATTCAAAATAAAGTCAGCAAAATAAATCCCACGTGGATTCCAGACTCATCCTAAACCACAGTTCTTCCAGCTGTTGAAGCAGAACTACAGAACTAGTTTAAAAATGGGCGAGCTTGTTTTCTCTTAAAGGATTAGTTAAAATAATTATAAAGAAGGACCATGAGGGACTATGCCCTGTAAACAAAAACTGCATTTCCTTTCCAAAGACTTTAAAAATGTAGCATGCAAAAGAGTGCAGAGTTAGGAACAGGGGAATAGCAACAGTCACTTTACCCTTTTAACTAAGGTTTTTGTCCCAATTCTTCTCTTTAAATACCATCCCATTTTGTCAGTTTCATGGGAATAATAGAAAAACTCTTACAACTACTACTTTGAGATATTCAGTGAAAATAATAACAAATGTCTGAAGAGTAGCTGTCCTACACACATGAACAATGTATAATTAGCACTCCACAGTTGAGGCTTTGCCCATTGCTGATAGTTACATAAACACAGGATTTGAATAAAGCTCATTTAACTTGGAATCAAACCACTTGAGTTAAGCTCAATTGTTCACAAAACCTGTCACTCATAAAAAAAATCCACTTGGTCCTGAAAAGTCTGTTCGGTACATGTCCAAAACCCTAAATATTTCTGTCCTTTAAAATTTCAGACCACAGAAACACGCCCCAACCACAAAGGAAGGGATACACAGCATTACCAACCAATGGTGCAAAACTGATAAATATTTAAGTTATTTTTTAAGATAAGTGGGGAGAGGAAGAAGGGAAAGTAAAGGAAGGTGTGGTTTAAAAGCACCCAGATGATTCTTGTGTGGGTTCTTCACCCCGTCCTATCATTAGGAAGCAAATATGCTCCTTCCTGACCCCATCATAAACATGTATAACCCTAAACATGATTAAATGACAAGACACTCAAAACACAATATATAATAATTCACTTAATCGCTAGCCATCTCGGGTCAGAAGGTAAGGTGCCCAGAAAGGGGATATTCATACCTTGAGAGAAGCTCTTTACTCACAAATGCTTTCCAGTGATTAAAAGCCCTAAACTTTCCTATTAGCACCATTTCCGAAGCCATCTGTCAAACGTCAACATCCTACATTTTTGTCCCCCTCCTCTAAACTAGGAAAATTGTGTAAACCTCCACTTCAGGCATTTTCCACTACTGGGCATAAAATTCCACATCTATGACAATCTGGTCATGTCATTTGTACCAATCTGAAAATAAATCTGTGGCTTCTTTCTCATTCCCAACAGAGTCTCCTTCAAGTTCAACTCTACATTAATATCTTTGCTCCCAGGAGACAATCTTTCCGTTCTCTAGATCTGCTTTCACGACAAGCTGGTCTCTTGTTCTTAATAATGTGTTCTCAAATGCATAGATTTGTTTTTTAATTGGATTAGCACTACTCTCCAATCTTCTCTATCCTCCTTCATTCTCGTTATTATCCCAACTTTCTCTCTAACCTTCTCCTGTCTCTCAGGGATAATAGTTTTTCCATGAACCCATTCAACTACCTCTTCTTTAACCCTTTGCAGACAGGCTACCATTTTTCTTCGTTGCCACCTAATTTTGGGCTAGTTTCTTTTACCTCTTAACTTCTGAAACAAAAAATCTGTTTCTCAGTTTTCTCCAGTTTTTTTAGAGCTGTTCTTTAGCAATGATCACGTTTTCACAAGGTACTCTTGTCACAAATGACTTTTGGATAACTTTTTGTATTAAGAATTTGCAATTTCTCAGTTATGCATGTAAGCTTCATCTCATCATGTAAAGGATCAGAGAATAGGGAAAGAAAAAAGTATTTAGCCATGCAAATTCAGGGAGAAACTTTTACCTCATCTTCATTACATTTTAACAACATGCATGAAAAGTTATCTTAAAACACACCCAGTAGACTTCCTTCAGGTAATGGTCACAAATATGTTTCTGAAGAGGCTGCAACTGCCAATAATTTTAAAGTTCTTAACAAAAATAACTAAAGAAACCTGGGAAGCTATCAAAAATTTGATAATATAGCAATTTACATGCTTCGAATAAATCAAAATTATTTGATTGATAAACACAATCCAAAAACTTGGCCACCAGTTTTATCATACAGTTAAGTGTAGCTTTACTATTTTTATTTTGTATTATGATACCAACAAAATGAGAATTATTTAGGCAACGGGCCTTTTTTCTAAAATGTAATTTGCTAATCATGAAAAAAAACCCTAACTTCAGAGATGTTCCTAACTCCTTTGTAACAAACACCTTTTAGACAATTAGCAGCAATTCTCAAAGAGCTGTTTTACATTCTGTACCTACTTGTTCGCATTTAGATATCTGCAAGCCATCAAATTTGCATGAATATTTTTCAAATATAATAGCCTTTGGCAAGAACTACCTGTTCTGCATTTTTTTTAAATAGCTGCCTTACCATAATTGAACAGCCATGGTATTATGATCATATTTATTATCTTTTACTAAAACTGCATGTGTACAGATGTGAAAAATAAGAAGGTACTCATACAAATGTAGGAAAGTAACTTACACCCCTTAATAGCTCGCATTTAGTTCAGGCCACATTTTACCATTATAAAACCTAGTCTTGTTTGATTGTATTAATTTGAATTATTCCACAGACATTTTAAAGCTTTTTATTATTCTTAGTGGTAACAGTCTTTTTTTCAAAACAGTGTCTCATTACTTTACCAACCCTACTCCTGTCTGAACATTCAGCTCCCCTCATTAGAACAAACATCTGCTACAAACAGTATTAATGAGATAGATATCAAGGGATACAGCAAGCCGCTAACCACCTGGGTTAATCACTTTACAGTACAAAGTTGATAATACAGAGTCATACAGTATGCCTTGAACATATTGTTACAATTATCTCATTCAGATAGCAACTACTATTTCGAAACACAGTACTAGAAAATTGGATACATTTGTAAAGCTGTACATACCTTGTAGCTACTGTTAACACACAACGTATATTTCATCTCAACAAAGCCAAAAGGCATGATTTTAGTAGTGGGAAATTTGCCCTTTGGATTTCTGTGCGTTATGAATAGATTAACATTAAAATTATTTTTAAGGCACCAGAGGTTTGACAACTGTTCCAATAAATATACAGGATAGAATTCACACCAAACCAGTCAGAATAGCTGCAGACTTAAGTGATTTTTTTTTTTATAATAATAATTTAAAGCAATATGATTTTAGAGGTGTTTTTCCCCCAAACGGAATGAGTTGCGTATAATATTTACATACACGCAAATAGCTGGCACAAAGGAAATATTTTTCCAAGGAGAACCAATGCTAAGTGAGCTTCAAAGCTCTTCTAATTTAAAGTTCATTTCTCTAAACCGGAGACACCAATGTACACATCTTTACACACAGGCATTTATGAACAGGAGGGGAGAAGTATTTGTTCACACGGCATTTCCCTTTGGAGCGAACGTGCTCCAGAAGGAAGGCTGGAGCGAGAAGGTGTGCCTTGCTGATGCTCATGGACTAAGGGCTCTGGAAACCAGGCACAGAACAAGCAAGACCACGGTGTAGGCACAAACTCTGCGAATCAGGGCAGACTAAGCAAGGGTAAGTCGAAAGATTTTGAACTCAGGGCTCCAAGAGAATGGAGAAGGGTAAGTTTTGACCCAAACCAGACTCAGAACCCACACATTTACAAAAGTGCGTAAGATACTACTCCAGTAAATTTCCCCAAAGTATTTTATAGAATCACTGTCAAATAATTTAACTAATCAATTTCACATTATTTAGTCAACAGAAGATGATAAATAATGCTCTTTCATTTACGGAAATACTTTCTTTTTTTTTAAAATTATGGGTGGAAAATATAACAATACTAAGAAAGCAAGAAAACATGCACTGTTCTACCACTGAAAAGCAAACAAACAAAAAACCCACCACCAACACAGCTCTTAAACCAGAAGGGTGAAAGTTCAGCTCCAGTTGAAATCTAGGAATGGCAAATGCCTTTGGAGAAAAGTAAGAGTCCTCAATGAAATTAGTGACACTACATGTCACTTAAGACAATCTACAAATAAAGGCTCCAGCCATGAAACCTCTAGAGAAAACTACTGCTGCAGGAATAAAATGCAGGTATTTAAAAATGGTGAAATTTAAGAAGGCTGGCTAAATTCAGCAAACATTGCTATTAACTGCGATGAGAGTGTTTTATTTAAGTGAGAAAGTACAATATAAAATTACTAGTTAAGCATCTGCTTTTCTGTAAGTCCAATCAGGTCGATGAAACAGCAGTGCTTTTTTAAGCAAAGAGAGAAAACAAAACAAAAAAAAAGTATGCAAGCCAAATAATATTGTAATAGGCAAATCCTAGACTGCTGCATCTAAACCCCACTAAACAGAAGAGCTTCAGAGATATTTGATGACAGGGGTTTCATCTCCAGATAAAGTAAGCAAGGGATCCATAAATGGATCTCCACTAACTGATGTCTTAATATTAAATTCAGGAAGGTCACGCCTGTCAACACAAGCATTCAGAATAATTAATGAAAATCTGTTTAATTGCATATGGAGCCCAGATCGTTGGAGAACAACAAAATAATTAGAAGCATGTCCAATGTAAAAACTGCCATAGTCATTTTTCATTGTTGATTAGGGTAGCTATCACGCACAGCGTCTAAATGTCCAAATAATAGCTCAGGTTTTCATCTTTAATCTCTCTTTCACAACATTCCTTCAGCTGAATTTCATTAACACTGTATCTTTGTAGCACCATTTTCTTTTCTGAATATACCTATCGGTCTGTGTCTCTCCATAATCAACTACAAGTTATTATGTTTTGAGAAAATTTAAAAGAACAATTTAGTTCCCTCAGTTTTATTCTTCATCCATTCTGTTTTGTCACCATTCTAGAACTCTAAAAACACAGGGTAGAATGTCCAAAATACTGAAAATTCCTACAAGAAGTTACATGTGCACTTTAATTTCTTTCACAAAAGGCAGTCTTCCAGGTGCACTACTATTTTCTATATAATTATTCTAGTATTCAGAATGTATGCATCCTGTACATTTGAGTAAGAAAACAAGAATATTCCATAAGACTTCAATTTTCCCAATGAATAACATAAGATATGATAAAGAAAGACTCTTCAAATTGAAAATACAAACAAAAAAAGAATTGTGGAAAAATAGCTTACAACCGTATGGAATAGCACTAATTGTAATTTTACAGCATCTTAGTATTTGTTCTAAGACATACTAATCTGTATTAGCTAATAACCCACGGTTTGGAACAGATTATTCTTCAGTGGCAATGCACACTAGAGACACTGCAGATGAAGCAATTTTATCCTTTATATCAAATGGCCTTCTGTAAAGAAATTATTTTTAAAACAGAATTATTTTCTGCTATTACTACTTCTTGAAGCAATAGGTTTAAATTATACGAAAACATTTTCATAAACTGTCTTTAACACATAGTATAATACCAGTGTAAACCAATCCCTAAAACAAAGGTTTCCTGAAGGACTAAGTTGTGAAAAAAGGCAAGGATTACCAATATCTGAGCTGCACAGGACATTAATACTTTGTAAACATATTTTCACAGTTATACAAGTTATGTCCATGGGCAGTATATCTGGAATGTGGATTAAAAGCATAATCCACATCTGGCTCTTGGCATGGTCAGGTTAAGTTGGCTGAGTTTACTTGTTTAGGCTCAGCAGCTTTTGAACGCACTGTACTGCTCTGGGAATAAGCCTGGATCTCCCAACACCATGTTTCTGTAACCTCGCACCCTGAGAACACCTGCATCGCATTACCCGAGTGCTTGTGCATACAGCCAGCCAATGTTAATAAGCCAAATATTCCCACACATTTCTTAATGCTTGGATGCCATACTGAGTGCAAGCTTACTTTGTACTTTCACACCCTGCTTTGCCCAAGCTAATAAACCCTTGAAGTACAAAATCCACAGATGAGAGACACCTGAAGAGCTTTTTTTATAGGAGACAGCTTAGTTCTGGCTGAATTGTGCTGAATCCTGACTGACTCCATGTGGAGCCACTTGGTAATTCTCATAAGACACCCAATTCCCCATATTTTCCAGGCTTTTCATTATCTAGGATATTCCATTCTATTACTAAAGATAACAAACCTAACAAAATAAAGAACACAGGAAAAACTTTAGAAGACAGCCTACACTGCTTGTTTCTTTAGTATCAAAACTTTACTTTGTTGTTTCAGCGCATGGAAAGGAGAATGCTTTCCACTGCATTGCTAAAACAAAACTTCTTTTGCCCATATTTATACACAAAAACAGTATTTTAACTTCACCGGTCTGAAAACAAAAATTCTTACCTCCTGTTTTTGAAAGCATATATTTCATCCACACTGATGCCTTCTAACTTGTACATGTGTGAATACTAAACTCTTTTGCTAGTCTAAAGCACCATGCACAAAGGAGCGTAACAGTCCTCCTTGTACCGTCTGCACATTCATTTTAATTGCACTTTTTCTGATCAAGTCGAAGCAGGTTAAAAATCTATTCATCTGCTCTTAGTGAATAAAAACTAAAGTCATTCCACTTAGTACAGATTACAATTGCTTAAATACTACTGTATGTAAAGAACACCTTTTAGAAATAAAAATCAAGCTATTGAAATGAATGAGATGTGTCAGACAATTTAAATTCTTCCTGTTACTGAGACACTATTGACTATGATGTAAGAAATTACATTATTAATTACCTCAAGAAAGAGCCCACAACAAAAAGGAAGATTGTGATCTGAATGCTATGAGTAGCTGTCGTGGTTTAACACCAGTCGGCAACCAAGCACCACACAGCCGCTCACTCACCCTCCCCCCACAGTGGGATGGGGGAGAGAATCTGAAGAGCAAAAGTAAGAAAATTTGTGGGTTGAGATAAGAACAGTTTAATGATTGAAATAAAATAAAATAAAATAAAAACAATAAAAAATTGTAACGAAAAGGGAAACAACAAAAAGAGAGAAACAAAACCCAGGAAAAAACAAGCGATGCAACCGCTCACCACCTGCCGACCAACACCCAGCCAGTCTCCGAGCAGTGATCGCTGTACCCCAACCACCTCCCCGCAGTTTATATACTGAGCATGAAGTCATATGGTATAGAAAATCCCTTTGGCCAGTTTGGGTCAGCTGTCCTGGCTATGCTCCCTCCCAGCTTCTTGTGCCCCTCCTCGCTGTCAGAGCATGGGAAGCTTGAAAAGTCCTTCACTTAGTATAAGCACTGCTTAGCAACAACTAAAACATTATTCTCACGCTAAATCCAAAACACAGCACTATACCAGCTACCAGAGGAAAACTAACTCTATCCCAACCGAAACCAGGACAGTAGCATAGGTTAAAACCATTTCCATTAATATCTGGGATTCTTGATCTTAGTTTTGAAACTAGAAATACTGAAGAAAAACAGAAGGTTAGAACATCAATCCCCCCTGATGATGATTTCAAAAGCTCAAGAAAATGGTTGTAATTTCACAAATGTTCCAACCTATAAAATATATTCAGTCCTATGAAAATAAGTATGATTTTGGAGGTTTGGAATTTTACTCAAGAAAGATTTGTTTGTATGAAGGGCCACAGTACCTCTTTGCAAGAGTACAAGGAAACGGGGCATCTAACATTTGGGGTTTTATTTCAATGTGAGTAGCAAATACTTTCTATACCTTATCCAAGCTGCTGGGTGTAAAGCCAAGAGACCCTGTGTGACATGGCTTTTTCATATGAGACAAAGAAACGAAAGGATGTCCAATGATACTAGATGCACATGTTTAGACAACTGAGTTTCATGCAGTTGAGACCAATCCATAACCAGTTACAATCAGAGAAAAAAAGTGTTTTGCCATTCTGTATTTGATGATGTATGGTGTTTCTCCTACTTTGAAATGCTAGCATGAGAATACTGGAGAAATTAAGTACAAGGATGCATTTCAAACCTCAAACAACAACACTGAAGAGGTTCAACACATCAATCCGATGAGGTTGTAGTCTGTTATAAAAAAAAGTCACCCCTACAATACATGTAAGAGAATTGGTATGGGAAGATGAAACTATTGACTCTCTGGCTGACCAGAATTACAAGTTTGAACAAAGGATCACAGTACGAATAAAAAAACCCTGTGAAATTTCTAATAATAGCCAGCTTCTGAAGGATCAACTAGAAGTTTTAATTTAGCTTTTATAAACAAATTCTTTAGCTTAACAAACTCTTACTGTTATCTAAGATTATTCTAAGACCTTGTGGCCAGTCTTGGCTGACAGAAAGGCAAGGGATATGGCGAAGAATAAAAGTACATAAACAGTCAGTCTGCAGAACAGCTATTAAAAAGAAACTTGGCCACAAGTACCCACAAATGCTGAGTACCAAGACAGCAAAAAAATTAATCTCTGGAGTCAGTTTTGTTGTTAGAATATGCTTTGTCCTTTGTACAAGCGAATTCACTTTCCTGGGAAAATACAAACCGTCTACCCAATTTACTGGGTGTTTCTTTTTCATTTAAAATGAACTTACCGAGTGCCGTCTGCTTTCCAGCTAACTTTGTATGGCTTCTGCTCCAAAAATTTAATATTTTGCTTGTCCATGGAAACAGGCTGTGCTCCAGGGAATCCAGACCTAAAAAAAAGGAACCATGTATATTAATGTTCTGCAATAAATAGTCACACAAGGCAATGCATTTTTTACATCAGACTGAAGTCACACCTTGTACCAGACTTGCTGCAAGGTTAACTTTGAGTTAGAACATCTTCTCCAATAAGGTATTTTGCAAGAGGAATCCAATGCCTATCTGATAAGAACAAGGGTATTTGTTTATGACAAAGCACTACATTATGTGGAACTTCAAAGTTTTAACTCTGGAGGAAGAGATGTTTGATTTCAAAATTACAAGCACTAGGAGAACTATAAGCACCAGCAAGTTAGGAAGCACTGTGGGCAACTCCCTGGGTCATCATCTTTGGAAAGGAGCAGTTCAGAATCTGAGACATTAAAATCAACTTTCTCATTAACACTGGACACAAATCAAAGTTGGCTATAAAAACGAGTATTGTACCTCAACACTGAAGTGTAATAGCCTTTCTATAAATAAGTCTACTGCTTGAGCAAGCACTACATTTTACACAAATACATGGACTAGACTACATCTGGAATTTGTACAGCAACAATTCATCTGAAAACATTTTGTTATCTCAATGGAAAAGCAGTTCTAGAATCTTGTTTCTTAGTATCAACAGTTGATCATTCCGTTTCATAGTACAATGCAAGATCCTCATCTGTTTCAATGTTGAGTGTTTTTAAGGCTTTTTTTTTTTTAAGCAATCTATCAAAAAATAGTCACCTTTTTTCATTTTTACAATGAGCTGTTTCCTTCTGCAAAACTAGATATGTAACACTTATTTCTAGATAGTATAAATAAACAAGTCGTAAATGTTCTCATACCCTTCCCATCCACAGAACTGCTGACATTTTTGCTGTATTCCTCCTAACTTTGGTTGTGTCGTCACCTGGGTCACACATTTAACTGTTATTCCTTCCAAGAAAATTGCACCCTAAATAAAAAAAAAAATTAAAAATTAGTATTTAAGACTTCATAAAAGCAGATCAGAACGTGTCAATACAAGATTAAGTCTGTTTTTACAAGTTGACCCTCACGAGCAATACTAGCTTAAATATTCCTTAAAGATTTACCCCCAAATACCAAGACACATCAGCTGAGCTTTGCCAGTAAACTCACTGGTGAGCCATATTACGAACCCAGGAACTGAAATGAGTTATTTGTGGGGGAAAAAATAAAATAATAATTTAAAAAAAAATTTAAAAGTGCCTAATGGTAAGGGATAGGCACTGTTTAGCTAGTACTCTCAAGAAAGTTCCCACGTCAAGGTACAGCATCAGTCTGACTCATTATTTTTCATTTGTAACTAAAATGCTTTTATTTAAAAAGAACGAACACTAGTATCAAGTATTTAGTAGTAAATTGGTCACATACGGAATTTGCAGGGATCAAATTAATCAACCTCAGTATACAAAATATTATATAACAATAAGGTTGTGCACGACATCTATTTGTGGATGAGAATTTGAACCTAAGCAGTATTGTAAGCCTGGAGCAAATCACTGTACATTAAAGGTCACAAAACTCCTTCTGGCAGAAGCCTTTGTGACACCTCTTTTAAGTGTGCCAAAAAGTATGGCCTCAAAATAAGTAAACTGGAAACTAAGGATAAAATTGACCTATAAAATGTTAAATGAAATTTTTTAATACATAAATAGTATTTCTAGACCAACAATTCCGTGCTTTCCTTGATTCGTGGAAAGTAATAGCTGTTCACTAACAGTAGAGATCTAACATGTGAGATAAACATAAGTAGCTTGGTAATTAGTGAACTAAAGTCACTGGAAAACATCTTTAGACACGAGGTTTTTGGTGTTTTTTTTTTTTAAACAAAAAATCTCAGCAGATGAAGACATTAAGTCCTACTTTTCTCCCTCCAAATCTTTGAGATGCATGTTTTCAATTAAATATGTTAATTTTATCAGACCTAGATGGTAATTCCAGTACAAGAAGTTCAATTACATGGATTTTAACTCCACCTGGGTGATCTACCACATTATATGTCTCAAAACTTAAACTTACACTGTAGGGAAAACAATTGAAAGAATGAACTTATGCAGCAGCAAACTTAAAGGGTTCTCAGTTGATCTAGGACAAACTTCTTTACAAAACAGAAAACATAAACAGCTGGTTTGTAACAAAATATTTCTGTAAAAATATCCTTGCATAATTTTATTCTCAATCTAAACCAGGTTACTAAAGTGGAGGTGCTATCCTGAATGCCACAGAAAAGAGCTCAATAAGAAAATATCAAAAATAAAACTCTCAAATAACTTGTATATTCCAGAAAAAGTTTGATGCTGAGTGGAATAAAAACAAATTCTGCACAACGGAATACATTAAAGCCATCAGGTCTACAAAGCTACATAATTAAAGATTTCTATAAAGATCCCAAATTGACCAGACTTATTTCAACAGCATCTCAAATAAATTCTCAATGCATCTCAAATAAATTCTCAAGAAGATCAAAGCATGAAGTTTCACCTTTTGAGCTATGAATCCTGCAAATGAAGATACAAGTATTTCATATCTATTCTCTAAAATGCTTGAAACTTGTCTTAACAAATCTAGCTGCATATCACTGACGAAAGGAGTCTTTTTGCTCCCTTCCCTTTCCACACACCGTGGCACTCATCTGTTCTACTCTTGTTCCTATACTCTTGAGTATAGGAACTAAGTCGGCAAAAATAACATCATAAATCAGTAACTTTCTGCCAAATTAGTATCCTAAACTAGCTCACCATAAGATGAGTCAGCACTAGTGCCAGCACAAGGGAAGCAGAAGGAACACAAGGAGCGCAGGGAAAGCAGGACCGCGGTTTTCAGTACAGCCTGCATTTAGTTAATTTTGGCTCAGTTGCATCACCAAATCGTACTCTGAGAGCAGCACATCCTAAAGAAATACGCTAGTTCATAACCTTAATTATCTTAAGCTCCACAGACTTTTGGCACATCACTTATCCTACATTATTTATGTGGGCACCAGCAGGTGCAACAGCACACAGGTGACTGGGCGAGGGAGGCAGACAGCTACACATGCCTGGCCAGTATGTTGTCTGAATTCTGAGTAAGTGGTTAAGAGCACCATGAAATAAAGGAAGATGGTTGTGCCTTGTTTCTCAGAATAATGGCAGAGTGCAACAGCAGTACGACTGCTAAGATTAAAGCAAAAGGCAGGCAACAGGAAAGATTTTCCGGAAAAACGAAAGTCGCAAACATGAAATCGGTGCCTACCATTTGTGTTTCTTGCAGATGATCTGCCTCAAGTATACTCCACTAGCTAACGCACAGCACTACGAAAACAAGGTGAGTCACTTGGGCATCTGTGCTTTGCTAACTCAGCACTCCAGGTTTCATGAGGACATTTCCTTGAAGGTGCCAAAACAAAGCCAGATCCATGCACCTTCTGCACCATTGTTGAGCTAACAAGCCTCCATGGAAACAGGACCCTAGAGAACATGGTGCAAAGATGCCAGAACACTCAGCTCAGCAGGAGCACCTCAGGTCCTCAGCACTGCCACTAAGTCAAGAGTTATAAGCCCTAATGGATCCAAGGTACCTACACACACTTAGTATCTAGATTCTGCACAATCTTCACACCATCGATTCTCATCAAGCTTTCTCCACTTGCCACTGTATCCTTCCACCCATCACTTCAGCTGAAGGAGAAGTGGCAATGTGTATCATCTTGTGTTGGTTCAGATCCGAAACACCATCTGGAGGAGTGGGTGAGTGGGAACAGCCCCAAGTACACACCTCCCTGACCCTAGTGGCTATCACCAGGCCTGGGTGATAGCCACTTTCAGCTACTCAGACTCGACCGAGTGCCAATATGCTCAGAGACTGCCTTCCAGAGGACAAGAAACATTCTAAAACATGTCAGGAAGAGAAAGAGTCCGCATCTTCTAGAAGAGAGGAAGGGAGAGCCAGGGAGTTACACTAATCAGCTTAGATTTAATGCTTAGAAATACAGGACCAAATCACAAGAACTGCCTCTAGGCATGTAAAAGCAAAAAAGATACAACAAAATCATACTGACTGTTACTCAGTAACAACGGTGTTCAACTAATCATTTGGTTTTGATGATGAAACAGGCTTCACAGAATTGGGAGAAGCAGGAAATATCACATGTTTTGATGCTGGCTTTTGTCTTGGCTTGTCTTTTGTTTGCTTGTCTTGTTCTCATAGAGGAACTCAGAAAACATGGGGTAGATGTAACTTCTACAAAACAGAAGAGCAACCTGTTTCAAAACCAGGTTCAGAGGAGTTAGTGTTTCACTTACAAAATGGAAGAATATATTGAGGAGGATCTGTGGGGTCAGCTTTAGGTATAAGAAAATTAATTTATTTTCCCTAAATTTCCTATTAGCATATTCTTATTCCTATGACATCTGTGAATTTAGTAACAGGGATACAGACAGCTTAAGAATTCGGTGTTATCCTTAATTTTAAGAATAGGTTGGAAAAAACACCGTGCAATTCAGTATAAACAAAGTTCTACACTTAATAAGGAATAAGCAATTATACAAACACACACTGGTAGATAATTTGAGAAAAAGATATGGAAGCAGCAAGAGACCAAAAGCTGAATTAGTATTATTCTGTCTTGTAAAAGGCAATTAATATTGAGATATATAAACAGAAGTATTAGCCTTAAGACACATGAAATTAATTCCTCCCTACTAAGCAGTAGGATGACCTCAACTAGAGGCTTATGTTCAATTATAGGCACCACAGTCTCAGAAAACCTTGAGTCAACATGACAGAATACAAAGAATGACAAGAATGGTCAGAAGCATAAAAAATACAGACTATAGGGAAAAAGTGAACAAATTGGCATTTTACATGGAGAAACAGAAAGCTAAAAGGAAATGACACCCGTATTCAAGTACATAAAATGCTGCTGCAAAATCAGAAAATCATCTTTTTCCCATATCCATCAAGACGCCTGTGGGTAGAACAGTAAGTACAGGGGTTAAACTTTGGCAAAAAAAAAGTAGGTTAGGCAGGAAAAAAAAACAAAGTCACTAGTATTCAGAATCAATGTACTTTTATAGTTAAATAATAAATATTACCCTTGCTAACTATGTCAGCCATGAGGTTTAATGGTTTCCCTCTGTCTCGCAAATGACCACAAGACACCTGCACTCAAAATCATGAAGAAAATCATTAACAGCTACCATCTCTTCCAGACTGTTTGAGATGTAACCATCCATTTTAGAAGCATTACGTATTACACCCTGTAATGCCTGTGAAGTACGCAGCTTACGTGGGACTAGAACAAATGGCATTCCTTAATAAACAATAAAGGATCCAGTTGACCCTGGAAAAGTTTGAAGGTTCTGGCTCAGAATTTTAACTTTGTGTCCTATTTGCAAAATCAAGTATTTTTTTCCTGAAGTGAGATTCTAAGTGTCAGTTAATAATGTTGCTTCGATGCTACAATCATTATGGCATGTACTGACAAAGTCAAAACGTGTTTGGATTTCCTGTGTAGCATCTGAGACTACAGCAAACAGATTTGCTGTTATCTGTCAACTACATTCAGATGATGACAAAGGAAACTGTAATGGCATTATGTTCTAATGGTTCCCACAGTTTCTGTAGTGTAGAAAAAAAAACGCTGTCAAATCTTTTTGACATCAAGATATGGAAGTTTTAGTGAAAGATGCTGCAGTAAAGTTTCTCACATCTAAGATGGAATTTCTGAAAGGGACAGCATGCTAACTTCACTTCGCAGGCTAGCTGGGCAGTTGCTTCCGACTATTCATTATCCCAGCAAGATGCCTGGGAGGTGTCTCCTCCTCTACCCCTAACCTTTTCTTCTGTACCCACAAAGATTTGGGTCAAAATGAAAACATTTCAGAACAGCAATATCGCCACAGCCACCTCTAGTTTGACGTTGTCTACCCCTAGGTGTTTAGAGAAAGAGTCAAATTAGAAGGCTGAAAACATCTCCTGCAGTAAACCAACATAATGCTGAAAATTTAGCCCTTTAGACAGTAAAATAAGAAAATCTGAGCAAGAGGTATTTACCTGATAATCATTCCCCCTGTAGATCGCATATTTACAAGGAATCACAAATAGATTGTATCCATCTCTACTGAGTTAAGAAGCAGTCCAATCTGCCAGCCAAGAACCATGGTAAAGAATTCTCCCCGTTCCTCCTCTTCATGTCAAAGAATGTTCCTCCAGAGCTGTAAAACTGAATTATACGAATATGCATATTAACTAGATGATTCTTTCTTTCATAAATTTTCTAACTCATAATTAACTTTTAGTTATTAATATGCTTATTCGTATAATTTAGCTTCCAGCTTTCAAAAAAACTATGGTGGCAGATAAGAAAAAGCCTGGGAAGCCAGTATCATGACTCCTGTTAAACAGACTTGTTTAGTTGTATACTTGCTGAAAAGAGGCTGTCATTGGACCTCACCATCATACCTCATTTGCTAATGCATCCAAAGGTGAGTCAAAAAAACAGTTTTGAGGTTCCAGCCCAAATGAATTTTTTTATATATCAATGTTTTACTGCAAGGCTAATGAAGATAGTGGCCATATCCCTGAATATATTTTTACTATAGATTTTTACAGTGTGGGCTTTTTATTCCAGCTGATGGACTATTTGAAAATTTTCAAAGTTGATCTTGCTTCTTGGACTAGATTTTGTATTCCTTTCAGGCTAATTTCTTCCATACTCCATCTGTAAACCATGTTGAGCAGCTGCAGTAACAACAAAATGCATTTTTGCAGCGTATTTCATATAAGGATTTCCAAGTGTTCGCAAACAAACACACCTCAGCACACAAGTAAAATAATTCAGTATTATGTAAAAAGAACTGAATCTATTTTTGCACTCAGCAACATTCTCCCCTACTTTATCTGCAAATAAAAAAAAAGAGTCAGGAATTTGGAAAGAACGAAGTCATTAGTCTTCAGATGATACAAGTATATTCTTTGTACTTGAGTATTAGTTCCGCACTATGGTAACTACAGTAACTTTTTTCATCAGAATTATGCAAATGTATGTCAAAATAATCCTAATAAGTGATCAGCCATATTTCTTACCATTAAACAGTTAAAACAGCTTTGAGGAAAATATAATTTCAAAGCTGCCTTTTAAGCTCATATTGCTTTTTCCTAATCCAATTCTCAATCCTCCCAAATTTCCAAAAGTAAGAATATTTACCAAAATAAGCACTGAATTTAAAAAATTCTGAATTTCATCCCATGACTACAAAAAAAAAAAGTAAAAACTGTTTACACACACATCCCATAACATTTCACCTCTAAAGATAGAGTGAATAATTAAAAAGCACTTTACTATCTCAACCCAAATTTAAAAAAAAAATTGTTATATTAGAAAAATTTTAAGTCATTTTTACAACTGGAATAGTTGAGGTGTTGAATGTTAAAGTTCAAGGTTCATACAGGAAACATACGAAAGCTTGCAATGAATCTACCAGTTTTTCCTAGTTAGAGACAATACTACCAGTCCTCATTTGCAAGAGCACTGACACTTGTATAGCATATATTATGTAGTAACTGATGACTATGAGTTTATGAAATTAAGTTTAGCAATTAGAATATTAAGTTCTTAATCAAAAATACCAGTTTTAGGCGTTCTTTTCTCCTCTTGCCAAAGGAAGAGCTTGATGATCCAGGTTCTGATTCTTGGCCTCCTGTTTTACCATTATCATCGTCCTCCTCTTCATCTTCATCAAAGCACCATTCTGGTAGCTCAGGTGGTGACGGTGCATCATCTTCATCTCCATAACGACGAAATAATTCCTTCAAATAGTCACCTTTATAAATACCTGGTGGTCTAGCCTGAGCAAAAGTAGCCACAGCAGCCTCAATACTGTCAAATAAAAATTGAAAATTACTCTGGATGCTTAATTTACATGTTTTAGTCATGTTCTGTCTTACCAAATTAAGATTTTTTGGGACTGAGAATTAAAACAAATTCCAAACTGGTAATTGCAAAAACATTCATTATATTTGAAACATCATGCTTATATCAGCCTGGCAACAGTTGCTCTTGCACAAGATTCTGCACAATTACGTATGCACTGCGTATGTTCTCAGAAGTAACTGCAGCTTGCACTGCTTTGTCTCCTTATTGTAGCCAATAGTGGTCTGCCGGTCACCTAGGTAAAACTTTTATTATTGCTACAAAAAAGGAATGGGTGACATGTAGCTGAGTACTTAAGGACTGAATGAAGACAAAAAAGACCAAAGAAAAAGATGAACAACCTTAATGAAGAAAAATGCAAGTGTTGAAGTTCAAACATGGCTACATTTTTCCCCCTAAGAATTCTCTTTCTTTTCATTGGAGGTTTTGCTATCACACTGGAAAAAAGCATCCTAATCTTTTGAAATTACTTCTCTTTCCAGAAGTTTCTCATAAAAACCTGTAATTCAGAAGCCTTTTACTATGCAGCTAACACAATCTTAAGTGCGTGACTGGATCACAAAAAAATTAGAAACCAAAACTAACAGTCATATACCTTTACTAGCCAACTGGAAAGCACTCAAAAATATACAACAGCGAGCACAGCACAAGGGTTTTATTGTTGCTATTTTCAGAGATCCTATGAAAATGTTTAACAGAAAACACTGGACATAATTCTGTCTCCAATTTATAATGGCTGCGTAGAGCAGTAATGCTCCATGGATCAACATTTAGAAACCTTGCTAAATAAAAGAGGAGAAATCACAAAAGGTACATGCCCCTGTTAGGCTTCTTGACAAGCACGTATCTTAAAGCTGGAACAAAAGCACATATTACATGCTGTGAAAAGAATTTTTTTCAGATAAGAAAACAGCCTGCCACTGGAACAAGGAAAACATATAGCTAAAATGGAGAAAAGAATTTAAATACAAAAGGCATTTTTTTGTCTGATCTGTACAGTATGGGAAGGAGCCTGAGAACTTTATGAGGCAAATTTCCTAGAATAGACAGAAACACTTCCTAAGAACCAGTAAGTTTGGTTCTCTCTTCTGATCTTTGGTAAGAGTAGGAAACAAAATGCTTTCCAGAGTGAGACTATCAGATGGTCGGTCATCGGATCTCACAAATGACAGTTTAAGAATCTGAGTTATTTAGAAGGAGCTTTCTTCCCCATTCTGTTTTCCAAGACTCCTAATTTCTTCCTCACAAGACGTTTTTCATTTTGGTATCTTTCTTAAATTGTTTCACATCTTCTGTAATCAATGCCATTGGAAGGACAAAACAAACCAAAAGGGATAGGGCCTGAAAGACATTCAAATTTGTCTCTCATGATATTAGAAGAACTCTATACTGTTCTGGAATAGATGGCAGTGAAAGCCAAAAGAGACAGCACAGATTTCAAGCACAGAAACCTAGCTGAAAGAAAACATATTCTGCAAGTTCTAGAAACACAGCAGTCTTTTGGAAAAATTGTGAGAGTTGTGAAAAAGAGAATCAAGTAAGGTTTCTGCTCACTAGCTGGAGAGCTTTCAGTCTGGATGACCTTTCTTTAAACTAACTATAAAATACATCTCAGTATTCACAATACATCAGCAGCTCTCCTATATCATATGCCTAAGGAATGAATATGGATGGATTTTTCCATAAGGAAAATCTTACTTCCTCATCAGCAAATAACAGTGCCTTATTTTAAAGAATGATACAGCAAATTGGATTTATCTTGATACAATGCTTAACATTAACTACCACCTTGCCGAAATCCATTCTTTTGCTGTGGACATTTTTCCCTACCAGGTGATATCTGGGCGTTCTGTTAAAAAAATCTGACAGAGATGAACAAACTTGATACAATTAACTACCCGAATGAACTAAAAAAAAAAAAAAAAAAAAAAAAAAAGACATGGCTGTTAACTTTTAAGGCTTTTCCCACTGAGGTCTGAAAATAAAGTGAGGTTGCATAAAAGCAGGAGATTCAAGTGCATTTCCTCTTCAGAACAAAGGACCAATTCTGAGTCTAATTATTGCATGCTGCTTTTAAATTGTTAGATTAAAAGCATACAAATTTTCCAGTTCATAGGAACAACTAGAATCATACTATAAAGATATTTGTATCTGTGTCTACTTCCTATACTCAGCTAAGATTCTGCCAAGATTCAGCCACCCACTAATGGTGTTCTGTCTCCATTACTCCAATGTCTTTATTCCAAGTTTACTGACAACAATGACCTAGTTCTTTGCAAACAGCTTGCACATACATGCTAAGCAGCAAATAACTGTATGTCCAGTCATAATAAAATGCTCCAACAGGATTAGAATTTTCTTCACTTAAAGGACCATACAAGAAATATCATCAGAATGCTTAAGGGTCTTGTTAAGAAACATGCCTTGCATGGGACCCCATCAGCAAGGAAATAGTGTTTCGTTAATACTACCAAACGTGCAAAAGTCATGCCCACCAGCATGGTACAGGCCATTTTTTTTTACACTAATGTTATTTGAAAAAGATCACTACTCTTTATGAAGGCACCAACATTTTTAAATCACAGAAAAGCCAGGTGAGTCTGCAAAGAAGCATGCTGTAGGCTTTAGTCAAACAACAAGCTAGACACAAGGACTTTGTCTCCCGCCAACCCTTCAGAAGCAAGTATGTCACTCTGCTGTTGCTCTGGCTAATCTCTTCTCTTCAGAACCCAAAAACCCCCAAAAAAGCCGACATGCAAACCTACGTGAAAAAGATGAAAAGGTAAGAGAAATAATCTTTCAGGCATCTCTGAACTCTACATTCTTACTCAAAATGTGGGACATGTCACAGGGAAGAGACACAATACAATATATACACTCCTAAAAGCCCACACACAGCAGGTACAGCTGACGTTTGACCTACCAGACCTGGAAAGTTTGACTGAAACAGGCTAAGCTACCAAGGGATGATATGAATAATGTTAATATAGGTTGTTTGCTCAAGATTAGTAGGCAGTTTTAAAATAACAAACAGTGAATACATTAGGATAGCTGTCAGGACAATGAGTGAAACATACTGAAGATGCCTTTGGTCACGCTCCACAAAATCCTAGGAATTAACATTCAAAGTTACCTCCAGTCCAACTTCTCGACCAAAAAGGCACAGATCAGAAATCCAGTTCTATTGAAACCATGTGTGCAATGGACACCTAGACAAGACAAGAAAAGGGCATATCATTTGCAAGTAGTTTTAACAAACATGCTTTGGTTTCACAAGTATGTTTTTGGATCCTTCTACCTTCACCAGTAACATCAAAGAGTTCTTCTCCCTTCCCATCAAGGCAGCCCAGATCACATAAGTCTAAAAAGCAATTTTTTTACATTCTTTCTGCAAATTATTAGCAACAAGAGTATAGGATACTTCAGTTTATCCCAACTCAAGAGCACTAACTTAATGCAACTGAAATATGGCTAATACAGGTAAGATTAAAAGTATTTTTTATGACTGCTGAAGTGCTTATCTGAAGACAATACAATCAAACTCAGTAATTGTGCTTTTAGTGGATTCAAGAAGCATGACATTCATTTCACACCATCAGGCAAAAAATAATTACCCCCAGATTACTCTACCTCAAACTTGAAAGCAGTGTCAATGGACCACAATTCTATTTCAAATTTGCTATTACCATGCTAAGACCAGACTTATTAATTTGGGAAAAAAACTACAAAAAGAAAACTATGCAACAGTATAATCACCTTCAATTACTTAGCTTTTCAATGCAAGAAAAAAAGAATTAAGTCTTCAGCCTCTATTTTACTGAATTCATCCCCCAGTGAAAGGAGGGGAAGAATCAAATGCATTGGAACTTTTTTTTCCTCTCAAGGCAACAGCACCATCTAGTGATAAACAAACCAGTCTGAAAACTTGTGTTATTAAAAATGTCGTGAAGGATTCAGGCAAAATGTTGCCTCTTCCTCATACTGCATTTTAAATTATAAATATCAGAGTATTAAAGTTTCCACTAACACCAAACGCAATTATTCTTAACATATTTTTCAGTTGTGACCATGAAGCAAGTCACTTAAGCCTTTACTGATTTCCTTATTTCTCTACTATAGTTAGTAAAGTAAGTTCAGCAACAATTCACTTGATGCTTATTCAGACAAAATGTGAATATCTGTCTTTTTTACTATACGCTCCCCTACACTGCAAGTATTTTTTTTTTTTACTGGAAATCCAAAAAGTGCTATAAAGAGTAGACTGATAAAACCCAGAAACTTTATATGGGTAAACAGATACATATATCAACTGTATCAGGATCAGGTTTTGTGCCCACCCACCAAGCTCCCCTTCGTAATAAAGCAAGGCAAAAACTACTACGAATTTCTCAGATTCATCCATTCCAACCATTTAATAATATTAAAAACTATGTAACCTGCATCAGATGAAGTTAATTTTAGCTTCCGTATAGAATTTGTTCCCAGCAATCATTTCTCCTTTGTTTTCTGCTTAAGCAAAATTTTTGCATTTTGTTTCCTTAAGGTTGGCAGGCATACTCCAGTCCTTCAAGTTGCAAAAATAACATTTCCATCCTATATTGTTCTAGCTGAATAGAAAATTTTGTTCACTTATCATTCACATTTCAGTCTCTTTTCATATCTAATCTTGATACTGGAAATGAAATTGCACACAATTGCTATCAATAAGTCCTGCAGCTGTTACTGCTACCAAAAAGGTTAAGTCAATAATTTTATACACATGACAAAGATAAGCATCTCAGCAATGAGACCAACGGCTTGGAAGGGAAAGATCACACAGGGTGCAGTACTACCACTACTGCAGACTGCTTTCGCTTTTGATAAAAACATCCTCCACGCCAGTCCCTCTGATGCTCTGTCAGAGGAAACAAGTGTCCAGAACCAGAAACAATTTTTCAGTAATTCATGGAAGGGAAATGGAAAATCCCAACATTTCTCTTTTACTATGAAAGCCTAAACCACAGGTTATTTAAAAGCTTAGTCACCACATTATTTTCTTCTTGACTCTTTCTAATTGACTTTTTTTTCCATAGAGATGAAACAATCTAAATAATGGAAGAACATTCCAAAATTCATAGAAGTCAAAAAGTTAGTGATTCAACACTAAAAATGGCATTTTAAAAGTTGAAATGCCAGTTAAATGGGTCTGCTATTTATAGGATATCACCATGCTATCCCTGCTCCACATAAATTGCTGACCATAACAATATTTCAAGTTCTAAAATCTGTTGGAGGACCAAGTGAAGGAACTGCAAAAAGAGAATGAAAAATGAGGCACTGCTAAATGAGAGTGAGTGGGATCAGTCATCAACAATATTTCAAGTTCTGGTGCAAGTTCTGAAATATTGTTGATGACTGATCCCACCCACTCTCATTTAGCAGTGCCTCATTTTTCATATCACATACTTGCATTACAGTTTAGAGAAGAAAACATAGGTCTCAAATTAAAGTTGCATTCTATGTGAAATAAATAAATAAGAAAGTACCTAAAAGAAAATTATGTGGAAAAGTGTGTGCCCAAATTAAGTCTCTCAAGCACTGGGGGGAAAAGAAAAAAAAAAAAGATTCTCAGTGGTATCCTGTGACAGGACAAGAAGCAATGGGTACAAATTGAAATACAATAAATTCTGTTTAAACATAAGGAAAAAAAAAACCCTGTATATTGTAAGGGTGAGCAAACAACGGAAGAGGTTGCCAGAAGATGTTGTGGAGTCCCCAAGCTTGGAGATGGACAAAACCCAAACGGGCACAGCCCTGAGAAAGCTGCTTTAGCTGGCCCTGCTCTAAGGAAGGGCAGCTGACTCGCTGATTTCCACAGGTCCCTTCCAACAATCTGAACTACTGTACAATTCTATGATTCTCTATGAATCCTAAACTGTATGAACATACCAGCTTAATTTACCAAGCTGTTATCAGTGACACTAACAACTATTCCACGCACTCCTAAGTCGCACAAACATTCAGATTCAGGAAGGTCGCAGAATTGTCATCAAAGAGGCTTGAGGACAATATCCATTCTAACTCTGGAAACTCAGCTGCAAAGTAATTTCTTGTCTCCGACAGTTTGCAGATAGAGTTGAATATTAATATGCTTAACTAGAAGCCACCCAAACTAAACTGAGAATTTATTTTGCTTTGGGTAAAAAAAAAATTATCCTTAAGAACATTCAAATATTCACTGCGAGACAGTACACCACAGAAGAAAAACTTAGCCTGATATCCATTACCAGTTTCCAGCAATTAATCAGCTGCTTTGTGAGATTTGCTAAAGAATCTCTGATCATTCAGTTATCAAATATGACTTCAAGTAAGCCAGACCATCAAATGACAAAAACAATACTTAAGCAATACATAACCTGCATTTGTATCAGCAGAAGTTACAAAAACACAATGTTAGTATCATGTATTTGTAAACAGTTCTTAAGACTGTATATTTTTCTGCATTAAGTTGATAGCTGTAATCAAACTGATGGATGCAGAAACATACCAGTTTCTGTAAAAAACAGAAACATACTGGTTTCTGGAGTAAAAGCAATCAAATCTGCATATGCATAAACACTGTACTGAAGATATAAGATGGATATAATGGACAGGAGAAGACATACCTATAAGCTCTGAGGGATTCTTATCACTGAAGTGTTCACATACACGGATAAATGTTTCTGTATTCTCAGGTGTAGGGCACTCACCATGCCTGAAAAACACAGGAACACACAGATTAGGAGACAGCTGGGGGAAAAGGAAGAGGAAAAAAAAACATTAATTACTTCAGTATGATCTTTCAAATTAAAAGCTAAATATTAAAAAAGTGCAGACAACTTACCCTTTACACTGGAGCTTTATATATTTAATCCCCTCTTTCTCTATATCATTCCTATCATAGAATCTAGTGGTGTTGGTCAAGTCTACCAGTAAACCCATTTTAACCTAAAAAAAAAAAACACACAAAAAATAAAAAATAAAGTAAACTTATATATGTGGTTCAAATATCAGTGCATAAATACTAAATGGCTAATAACATCCAAATTAAAAGCAATAGCAGGCTACAGTTGCAAGTTTAAAAATTCTTAAATATTGCATTTGTTCACAAAATCTGTATTTTACCACTATCACAGTCATCTGTGTTTCTTTGTGAAAGCTGGTGTCTGAATTGGCACTAGCCATCAATTCAAAAACTTCAGTTTGTTCCCACCAACGTTTCTAAATAAGATCTGCTAACAGCAGGAATGTATCTGGTAAAGAATTATTTTAACATGTTAAAAGACAAATAAGGTGGAATCAGGTGCTCTTATGCTTTAAGCAGAACAATATTAAATACTGACACAGTGGAAGTACCATAAGAAAAATTAACTATTGAGACTTACATATAAGTATACTCTGAGAAAAAATAAATCAGCTTAATTTACCCATCCATTAAATTAGAGTGCAAAACAAATGAACAAATTTTCAAGTTTAAAAAAAAAATTCCCTTAAATTCTCAGAAACATTTTATTCAAAGCTAAAATGTGAAACAACTTGAAATTTTCAAAGATGCTGTCAGTCATTAAGGTGGCAGTGTCAACCACTCAGATATTAGGACGTACCTGAGTTCAGGCTGCCTTGCCCACTCTATCCTAATGTGTCCCCTTGTGCATGAACTTACTTTTTTAGTGTTTGTTTTTTATAGCTGTAAAATAGTCTTTTAAAGCAACCTTGTGGAAGTTACTGTGTTTTCAAAAAGCAGAAATTTTTGGAAAGCAGAAATTCCGCTGTGTGGCATCCAACACACAGAGAACATCAGCAAAGTGCATCCTACTGATCCATGGTCCAAACAAAATTTCCAGCAACCATAAACTCCCAGTATTACTGTGCAAAACCAGCTCACTAACACACCTGTGTACTGGAAGTATTCCTGGTTTCCTGTCTTATAAGTGCAAGTAGTTGCTTTTGGTCAAAATGCTGAATGTCATGCTTTCAGGTAGGATCCTCACCATGAAACCAGATGTCTTTTTAAAAGGCATTTTAAGAGTGGTAGTTTAGCAAAATCCTTGTTCCATAGCTTTGTCTTTTTTAAAGATACATCAATAGTGCACTTAAAAATACTATAACACTGAAGCATGTTACGCATGCAAAAACATAGAAGAATACTCCATCTTTGATATATTTAAAACTCCAGCACATACTCATACACAGGATTTTGATCAGATTTTATTTACCTTAAGGTCAACAGACTGGCAATAATTTAGCAGTGCAGTTGGAAGAATTACGAATTAAAACACTGCTTCCAGACAATTCAGAAAAGATAAGTTCCAATTATAACTGGAATCTAGTTCAGAAACAGCTGCTTCACATGGATATTGTTGTTCAGTAGACCCCAAAAACAAATTTCCAATTATCTACAGAGGTAGTTATCCATCGTATTCAAAGTTCTGATGATATACTTTTATAATACTTTTATAATACTTTTATACTTTCATAATCAGATATTAAAAAGCATCATAATGTTATGTCAGCAGCATTAAGTATTTGTAGTGTAATATCCAAATCAGTTCTGAATTTCTCCTTGTTTACTTCAACTTTGTATATTGTATTCAGAATGCTTTATTTACTTTGAGTACTGTGTTTTGCAGAAATACAAGCTACTTCCATAGGGGTCCACCTGAAAACAATGCTACATCACCTGAAACTTCAAATATTTCGTGTCAACCGAGCTGCTAATCATACAGACTGACAGCATACTAGCCAGTGATTAATTTTGTAGGAAGTATACAAAAGGCAATTAATTCAGTGGTTACTTTCCTTCCCCTCCATTCTCAACAGCATTTAGCAAATATCTCAAAGACTACTTAATTCACAAGTAAGACCACAAAATTTCCAGGTGCTACAGACTGTAGGTCCGTAACACTACAACACTGACATAAAGCAGTTCAAAATAAGTCTTCAGAGGAGAGTAATATATTCCCACACCAGTACTTCTAGGTGATTGTACAGGACAACATGCCAGGATAGAAAAGTGCATCTAAAAAGAGCTAGTTCTATGAAAACTATTTAGATATTTTTCTACCATTCTACACAAGCAATGGCTCCATGGAGGGAATCCACAGAGTATCTTCCAGTAACATGACATGCCCCAAAAACGCTTCCAAGATGTCCTCAGCTAAGGGGAAAAAAGTTATTTTCAAAGTAAGATTAAGATTTAATGAAAACATCGTTTTAAATTAAAGGTTTTTGCATTCAGTTCCAGTCTAGTAAGAAAGAAGACATTCCAAAATGTGAACTACTCTTGGAAAAAAATGCTGTATCATCTGACAGTCTGGAGAAAGGGAAAAAGAATCGTGAGGAAAACAACCTTTAATAAAAGCATGAAGACAGATTAAAATGTAACATTGTTTAATATATCAAATTTTTAAAGGGGAGCTACAAGAAGAAATGCAAGTGATTTGCAGAACATAGTTTCACATCCTCCCATCCAAAAGCAGGAGAGATACAATTCCATTTTAGTGTTGAAAACTCAAAGCCAATTCCCAACCCCACTGTTCTCAAATACCAGCAGCTTCAAATGTTCCCACCAGAAGCCTCCAAACTTCCCCAAACTCCTGCTACAATGAAGAATTATCACTGAGAAGATGCGTGAAAGTACAAAAATTAATTTTATGTCAAAGCTTTTAAGCTCAAAGAATACTCGCATGCTTTTCCCTCAACTTTTAGAAATTACTCTTTTGAACATACTCATAGATTTCAGTTTCCTGACGGACATGTAGAAGCCAGGAGAACACTACAACGTACTTCAGACCCAAAATGTCACCAAGCATTTGGGATGTTGCATTTAATTTGAATAGGAGAATGAAACGTAGCAAAGTGTCTGCTAGAAAGGAAATTCTGAACTACAGGACTCTAGGACTTCTGGCCTGGTATTCCTTTGCAATTATTATGAATCATTTCAATCATATACAAGTGAAGGTCTTGTGAAGTGACACTGTTCCTCACACATTTCATGAAGCAGTAAACCAAATAGGCATCCGTAATAATTTAGCTGAAGCTATAAAAGCATGTATGGCATATAGAGCATATGGTATAAGGTATAATGCCTGAAAGCAGTTTCCTTGCTTTACAGAAAGCATAAACATTTGCTCTCTCAGTTCATGGGGTTAGCCACACATAACACACTACAATTTAAAGAGTGCAAGGCAGAAAAGAAGGATAAAGAAATTTTTAAAAAGCAGGCAGGGATTATGTAACATATCAAAGTATACAATTACGATGTTCCAAAAATCCATGCAAAAAAACACTGATACCACAGGAATCGAAACAATTCAGTCACTGAACTGGAGTTATACTATGCTTGTCCTAACCGACCACAATTCTCGCCTATAGAATAGATTCTAGTACTTGTACGTTCATCACGCAGGTGCTTTGCTCTCCTCTGAAACCCTGACATCACACCAGTCATCACAGCCATCCTCTCAGTCATGCTCTCATAAGTTTGCTCTTAGAAAGTTCTTAATAGGAGCTGATTTTTGAAAAACTATCTAAGCTAAAACAGATAGTCACCCACTGGAAAAAAATGTTTTTCCTGCCAGTGTTTTGCATGAGTCACATCTTTCAGTCCACCACGCCCATTGAAGGACACAGCCTTGGAAGAAAGAATAATTTCAAATTGTTGAGCAACTTCTCACTAAAACATACATTTATTTCTTACAAGGACTGTTGCAACACTACAGTCTTAGACACCACATTGAAACACAATTGAAACTAGTTATTTTTCTTGCTTCTAATTGTAAAAGATGACTGGATAGAAGGAAAAAAAGGCTCCTCAATAGCTTGAAATTCTCATCTTCTACATACAATACTACCAAGATCTTCATACCACCTCCATTCTGCTCATACTTATTTTGGCCAGGCTCTCCATGTCCTCCTACAGTTATAAAAGCTTTCCTCCTCACTTCCTCACATTCCAGCTATCTCCAGCTATTAATGCCTCATGCATGTGCTCTTCTGCTGCTGTGCGATTAAACGGGCTTAGCTAGGTTCCCCCTGTATGACCCCAGAAGTTTCTCATTAGATGTTGGAACTTGAAAACATCCTTCCCAGGAGGGAGAGAGCATACTACAATACACTGAATACTCTCCAGTCCCAGGATTTTTTTCTTGCATTTCTTATTTGAGGAAAACAGTTTGAATCAGTGATTCAATTTATCCGTGAAAACAATAACGTGCCTGGAAACTGATAACTAGTTTTCCTAATAGGAATATTGTAACTTGAGCATACTCATTGCCCCGACATTCTTTTGAGTTAACTAATGTCCTAGCTTTTCATAACAGAAATAAAACTACCTTTTATAAAGCACAAACAGTACTAACCTACCTACTCAAGAAAGAAATTTAAAAAATTAAATTATTCACACTGTCACCAATTGCTCCCGCAAATTTTTTTTATGAGACCATTAAAATACTATGTCAATATTGGCAATCAGAAGAAAAACGGGGTTGCTATCCCGTATCAAATCAGTTTCTAACGTTCAGATTTTCAGCAACCAGCTCCACGAGAAAAAGGAATTGCACAGAAAGCTTGTTAGAGAAAGTTCCTCCCAGACAGATGTTGTCTTAAATGCTGAACTGATACCTTCAAAAATCTGTGGTAGCAGCAATATCTCACTATTACCAAAATCCAGATGTAAAAGTTTCTGCTGCAGTCTCTTATTTGGGAGATAAATTATATGGACTTAAGTAAAAACCAGGTTTCAGAAGTGACTCATCCTGCAAAGTATTAGCAGTAAAACACACTGCAGTAAAATTATGAGAACCATGCACATTGAGCTACTTTTGCCTTGGGAAAATCCACTTTTCAAGGTCTCCTCAATTGCACATTCATTTCATTGCCGGATTGTTGGTAAACTGCTGTTCTACAAATATAGCACTCTAGTAATTCACTGCATATCTGGGCAAATAAAAAAATCTTATGTTTTCAAATAGCAAACATTTAGCAACAATACCAGGGTTCAAGACAACACAATAGATTTGATAGAACAGCAAGTTTGAGAGAAATTATATGTTCTGCTTGTTAAGCAAAATTACCAAAATATAAGTGGGGATCCTCATGCTAGCAATTGTACTATCAGAGTCTAATTATCTGATTTCACTCAAGACATTATGAACTTGTAGTATTGCAACAGAACTGATTGACGTGCCTAGTGGAAAGGCTATGAAGGCTCACCACTATTTCTTTTTTGATGACAAAACACTAACAAGCAAATAGTCAGAAATTCTGAGGAAGTCTCTGAAGTTCTCTATAGCTTCAAAATATATGCAGAATTTTAAATTACTTTAAACCATGAATAAGATTGGGTTTGGAAAATTTCTAGGTATGCCCATTAAAGCCAGTCAGAGTCAAAAACAACATAATGCATAAAAGAGGAACTCAAGTAGACTTTAGATGCATAGATCCAAGAATTCAAACAAGAAAAATCCTAACAGTTCAAGCACCTGAGAACAGGCACATATGCTTCACTGATAGTACTTTCTTATCACATTAGCCCACAGGTACTTCTATCACTGCTACAGAGTAGCTCACCATCTACTTCATACCTAAGCCTAAATAAGATTCATAAAATTAAGATTCTCATATTTTAGTCACCTGATTCTTCTGATGTGTAAGCTCTGATATTGTTAAACAAGTTCAGAATTAATTTAACTTAGATCAACAGCAAAAAAAAAGAAAACAAAAAAACCCACAGGAAAAAGTGTCACTAGCGTGATTAGTTTTATAAAACACACAGTCAAAAAAAAATGGTGCTAACCTATATAACCTGTTCAATAAACAGATTAAAAGAATTAGGTTGTAGGCCTTTCTTTGCCTGGGAGGTTCAAAATCCCATTTACCACATCTCCAGATGCACTGGACTGGGCAGAACACTTCATAGACCTACATGAAAGGCTGGAAAGGTCCTGTTCCCCACTTTTATTGTCAAAAGTTGTGCTACGGTGCAGAACAACATGCAAGCTGAAGCAGACAGACAGAAATTGGCAAAACAGAGAATGAAGAAATAAGCCAGAAGCACAACTCTGTAACCCAATGATAAAGGCATCCACCCACCTTCCTGGGTCCCAATCCATGTTCCTAAATTTTTTTCTATTTATGCATTTTTTTCACTAAGAACTTACTGGATAAAATCCATAAATTGCTTTCTTCCGTACTTGGGTATGACTGGTTAGATACCATAAAGCATTCTATGCATCAAAACAAGAAAATTATGCATTGAAACTACAGAAGAGTTCTATGAAATTCTCCTTTCACTTTTAAATGCTTTCATTCCTATAAGCAAAATAGCAACATATCCATATGCAAGAGTCATTTGTAAAACTACAAACTCAGACTATCTGAATTCTGACAATGACATCGCTCCAAGATGCAAGAGTAATAACAGAGAAGAGTGAGATTCTTGCTGCTAATACAGGGAATGAGCTGGAGGATTTTTCACAATTCTTGCCTGTAAGAAAGCACTTTTGGAAATGTAGAGAAAACCTGAAAATGTAAACAAAAAAATAAATTTTCTGTACAGATGTCCCAAAGGAAGTCATCAACCACTTTTTTCTTAAATCTGAAAAGCAACATTTGAATAAACAGTAATAATTAAAGTAATGTTTCAATTACTAGAAAATTTAACTTTACCTTCAGACTCTTTAAGTAGTTGGATAACATACTCGGGTGAAAACGATTTTCTTCAGCAACCTGTTCATCATATCTTGGTCCTAACATTGTCTTCAAAGGTAAAAACTTCCCTATGGAAGATAATCAAATTTTGCAGTATTTTATGTATACTCATGTATATATACACTTAGAACTTGGTGATTTCAAAGCAACATGTGGAGCAGATTTATAGGTTTACCTTCAATGAAAAATAATGGCAGGAAAAGTATCAATAACAGTTGAATTGGAATATTTTTTAGTTATGAGTTCTCACAATTCACGAATAAGTTTATAAGTTTAGAGGAAATACAGGTCAGCTCATATAAAACAAAGTAATTTAACATTTTTAGCTAGCTTTTAGTGTGATTTAAGCTGCGGAGCTACTTAACAGAGAAAATTTAAACTCGGAACAGTTAAAAACGTGAAAATAGCATTTTAAATGACAGTTTGTTACCCAACCATGTAAACATCAGCTTTGACTACCTACAAACATAAAACATGGTCAAGATCACTGCAAAAAAAAAATGCTTTTGGTCCAGAACATCTATGCACTACAGATCTTTCTAACTCCATAAGGCCTGTTGTTCAGTGTTCAACCTTCCCTCCAAAACACAACACCTACATGCAGTTCAGTCATCGGGGAAGTTACAAAACCGCAACAAAAACTTGACCGGAGTTAGTACTTACTGGACTACATCCATCACTCCCTAGAAACCCAAAATTTTTTTTAATATTGCTTTTATTTTTCATTCATCACGTCCACCACAGAATATCTGAAATAATCTCATTAGAGATCTCTAGTTCTTTCTTTCTGAACCCCAGCAAGCTACAGGCATGCCTTTCCCTCCAAGTACAGCACTGACCCAACAGCTCTTCCTGCACTTCCAAACAGACAAGAACTTAGAGCCCAGGTCACTGCCACCACGTCTGCCTGGGAAGTGGCACACTCCTCCCACGTGCACCTGGGACCCTGAACTGCAGTTAGTTGTGGAAAATGAATCCAAACTGATAGTGAGAAAGAGACCTGGCATATCTGCCCAGCCACACCAAGGTTAATGGTATAGGCAGGGAGTAAAACTGGGAGAACCTCAGCATTTCTAAATAGCTATGAAAATATTTAAATGAATTATATCCCAAGACTGACCCAATAAACCCTTCCCCAAGAAAACACAAAAAAATTATTGCCCCAGAACTTTCCTCCTTTTTTTTTTTTTTTTTTTTAAATAAAACTGTTGCCATGCTGTTAGAAAGACAGACCTTCTAAAGCCAAAGGAAATGCAACCATATAATTGTATGGCACAGAAGAGCCAGCAGAATTGGTTTTTTAATGCAGGAAGAACTCCAAATTGGAGCACCAAACATAAATCTTCTCCAGGAAAAAAAGTGCTGCTAGATCCTGATGTTGTCAAATTATATTTCTAAAATGCTGCTAATAGCAGTTAACCTACCTATTTCCTAGAGGGGAAAAAAAGACAGTTCATTCTATATATGATTACTTTTTTTTTTTTAAACTTGAGTAGCTTTTAAAAAGCTTTTCCTATTTAGAAACATAAATACCCACACAATATTTTGAACTAAGGAAAAACATAACACCTTTCTATAGTATTCTTTAAACCAAACTAAAATGCATCTGTTCAGCTGTGTAATGTAGAGTAATAGCCACCATCCACTAGTCTTTATGCAGTACTTAAACGTTCAGTTTCAGATCCTCAAGTGAATCAGCACACCCAGCAATAATCCTAAAAAATTCTTCTAAATTACTCATGAAAATACTGCTTTCTCATCAAGACAGAACATTTCCTCATAATAAAAGAAACAAAATCCTCTCATTTTCAGCAAAACAAAACCACATGGAACAAAAAGACACTAGAATGCCCATTGTATTCAGCTAGAAATCAAGTTTTGAGAGAGAAGCTCAAAGAAGCTCTTTGTAAAAATAGAAAATGCATACCATTTTCACTAAATGAATGCTGCTAAGAGGTTTCTCTACACAATAAATTAAAGTTCATAGAGTTCTCTGTAGCCTTAAATTCTATCGAAACATCTTATATAGTCTCAAATGAGCATTTAACTTTTAGGAAAGAGACATTATAAACCACAGGAGACAGATAGTGACAGAAACTGAGAAGCTTTACGCAACTTGTTAGCTCAGGTTTGATGTTAATCAGCAACATGAGAAACACTCTCACTGTTACACTTGTCTGAGACCCTTCCAACCTTTAGAGCTAAAAGTTATTCAGTCATACAGTCAACATACACATTAAATTTATAGTCACTTTAACTTCAACTTTTTTAACTGTTAGAAAAACTCCTAACTTCACTCTACTTCCCTCTGCCTTTTCATTCCACCAGTTATACATCTCCTCCCTGGTCATGGCTGCCTCCCCTCCATTTCCTCATTTCTTGATTTTTAATTTTCTTTATTCTTTATTCTTGATATTTAATTCTCTTGCTTGTGTCCCTGTCACCTTCAACACTATCATTCAGCCTCTCTCACTCACTATTAACCCTTCCACATTAACTTGTAATCTTCCTCTGTACAGACTGATTATGCAAATCCTAATTTTGGATTATCTTAATGCAAACATCTATCATTACAATAAATTTTGCAAAACATCAAGCATGCTTGAAAGTGTTTTAGTCAGCTTTGCCACTTGTCATTACCATCCTAATACATCCACTCACCCATTACAGAACATGAAGAATGTACCTAAACTTTTTTTTTGCCAAGGCATTCAATTAAGAAAAGGAGCTGCACTGACAAGAGTCAATGGATACACTGGAAAACTACCATCCTTTACGAGATACTGGGAAAAGAGAATAGAGTTGGAAAACAGTGCCTGGAGGTTAAGATTGTTTCCTGTAGCATCTGATTAGAGACTGTACAATCGCACTGAAGACTCTCCTGTTCTCCGTCTTCTAAAAGACCTTGATTTAGTGTCTGATTTTCACTCTGATTTCCTTCTGAGCTATCACAATACCTTCCTGTTCATCACCAGGAAAAGACAGGCAAAGTAGTCTAGTCAGCATTCCCTGCAGCATTTGAACACCTTTACACAGCTCTGGAAGTGATGAGTATTTTAATAGAGACCATTTACTATCACTTGGTAAAGTAGTAAAACCCAGATCATTGGAATATTTAGGTGCCCAACTTCTACAAATTGCAGTTTGGTGGTATCATGATCTCATATGGCAGCAAACAAGCTGCCTGCCAAGGTCAGAAGACAGCAGTGAATGCATGTAATTTAGTTCCAATTTAGGGAAATTTTTTAATAAGATTATGAAAACAATGGCTCTGGGGTCTTTTTCGTTTGTTTGGGGTTTTTTTTTTATTCCTTTGGGGTTTTTTTGGTGTTTTTTTTTTAATAAATTATGTTTCTCTGCAATATAACCTCACATTATTCCTCTGCAGTAAGCACTATCTTCCTAATTTACATTCCTGTGTTTTTCTAAATTGTGACTGCTACACATGTATTAAAGATCATGAATACGATCTCATATTGTGTTCTTCTTGTAACAAAAAAAAAATTTCCCTACCTGGCAAATTTGCTATTTGATCTTTTTACAGAAGCTTGAAAATCCTCCTTCCCAGTGTGCATATAAGCCCCTTCCAGGCAAGTGTCATTAAGCTACAGAAAATCTAAGCTTAAATTCTAAGAAAGATTTCTAACCTTTCTGAGTAATATGGGCAAGTATAAATGAGGCAGTAGCTACAATCTTTGCTACAGTTCTGCCCTACATCTTGTGCTAAAGAAGTGTTGTAGTAAAAACTGATGCAACTCAAGCCTCCATGCATAAGCATTTGAAAATTAAATAACCAATTATTTATGTTGAACTAGACAATCCGACAGTAACAAGGTGATGTTTTACATGGATATCAAAGCATCCCAAGTCATTAGTGTATCTAAATTAAATTATGATAATAATTGTAACTCCTCAATCGAATTTTCAAATTAACTTCAAAATGTTACTGGAACCTTGACACTTGATGATTAACCTACTTCCACAATTAAGTTCAAATTTGTCAAATAGTTTTGGAAAGGCGATACTAAAAACCATTTTCTGAATTAGTTAGTTGTATAACAGAAGGTATTTCTTTAGGTTGAAAAATAGGTAAAAATTCTAAAAATAAAAAGTCCAGTATGTCAGAGCATACACATCAAGTGGAAAAATCCGAGAGAAATCAAAGTGAACAATGTAAGACTTCAAACTTCCTACGTATACATGCTCAAATTTTGGCACATTTTTTATCTTTTCTTAAAACTTTAATTCTAGACCATACCAGTGAAAACGCTACCCTTAATTTAGTCTAATTTTCTGTCACATGAAGTCATCAACCCAATACATGACAGTAGCCACTAATTATTTATGACCATGGTACGTTTAGATTGAGCATTGATTAGGAAGGCTAGACTGCGTAAAGTGACCAAGGCTAAGAAAGAGAGATTTTCATAAGATGAAATAGTAAAATCCGCAATTAAAAAAAAAAAAACACCACCCTAAAAAGTAACAGTCTTCTGTTTCAAGAACAACTATGCTGGGTCAAAGCATCCATTTCACCTCGTATCTCATCACCAAAACAGGACAATAACAGATGCCTAGGAAAGAGTGTAAGACGATGGCAATGATAATCCATCATCAGATTATTCTCCCCAACTACAACAAGTTATAGCTCAGCAACTTCCTGAACCAGAGGTGTTACTCTTCTATTTAAGGTGCTATCTCTATACCATATGCTATATGGATGTTTTTAATAAGATCTCACCGTTCTGCATGCCGCATGTATGTCTAGAACAGAATTAACTCACATGAATCAATAGAAGAAGACTGAAAGACACTGCTGAGACGCTTCTCATCTTTTCTTCAATATCTTGCTAGCACTCTCCGTGACAAAAACAAAATGGACTGGGTTTTCGGTGGTTATAAAAAATAGGTACCTGCAGAGATGGCGATGCCAAGGTAGTGAGGCTGAAGCAACCCGATCACTTCAGATCTAAGAGTTCAGAGAAAGCTCTTTTCATCAAGTATGTGACTGAGGTACTATCACAATGCAATAAATGTGAAAATGTTCCATCTGAACAATGGCTGTACCATAAAACCAGAAAGTGGCAGCAAAACACCAATATTTAAAGAAGTAAACCAGAAAATAATGGGAAACATAAATCAATTCACCTCATTCAGAATGAATGGTCCTGCACATTAGTACTTGTATTTGAGGTCACCTAGAAATTCTAGATGCCGAACCATAAGACAAGACGGTCATGACCAAACACTTGATGAATGTTAGTCCACAGAAGCCAGACAAACCTTGCTCGGCAACATCATTACTATTACACTATCAGATGGGAATAAAGTTATGCACAGATGCTTAGAAATTTGATTGAAATGCTAATTCAAACTAGAATATAACACATCTGGGAGACAGTACCAACATCAATAAACTCTAAAAATTATGTCTCAATAAAACTCTTAGATGTCTTTGAATGTAAAATAGCAAAAAAGGAGAGAAGACTGATGGTTTACTATGACTTTTTGGAAGTTATACACACACAAAACTATAAATCAAGTGAACTAATGTAAAAATACATTACAATAAAGCAGCCAAAGAGATGAACAAAGCACCTTCCTTTTTTTTGTGCAGTTACTTCTTGTGCATGATCGCACCGAATGGAAAAGAATTACCTTGCAGATACTGAATAAACAAACACACAAGCAATGATGGCGCAGCAGATGACATGCTGATGAACTGCGTTCTTGCTTATTCTGTGTTACTATTTTTGACAAGCCATGGCTTAAAAGACAAACAAGCAAAACCAAAAAATTCAAGAGATCAAGAACTTGCTGAGAAAAAAACCAAAGAATATAGAGTCATTAGCCTATTTTTGTGGTGGTCAAAGGCTAACAACCTGGGCTCTCAAACTTCTTATTAGATACAAAGCAATGCATTTGCCACCAATCAGGAAAAAGAGATAATGGAGATGAGCAATACGACAAGGCTTGTTGAGTCAAGCTCAGAGAAATATAAGAAACTTGTGGGAAACCAATAACCCACAAAATGAACAACTGAAATTATATACTGATAAATGCCAAATAATGCATGTTGATAGGAAGATTAAGCCTACTTAGATGTCTCGCCAGGTTCTAAATAAAACTGTAAACAGTCATCGGTGTCTTCAGTTCCACAACCAACTGCCATCAAAAAAAACGTAAGAAGATGATGCAGAAATGTGCGATAGAAAATGCAGGAATTGTAACTATTAATCAAATCATGGCACAGTGCCATCTAGAATAGCACGCTGAGTAGCAAATGCTGTGTTTTGAAAAAATACTTTTAAATTATCACAGATAGGAAGATTAAAGGAGTGAAAACCAGAAAATATGGCGGAAAAAAAAACTGGGGTTTGGAATTGCTTACCTTATAAAGTAAAGAACTTGAGAAAACTAAAAAGAGCAAAGTTTGTTTACTCTATCTCATACCAGGCAGCAGGGGAAACATTAATCTAAAGTCAGGATGGTAGTTAACTCACAATCAAAAAAATCTGTGTTTACATGATACCTAATTCACTGCCACCAGATGCCAGCAAGACTAGCAACAATCGAGACAGACAGCGTGTTACAGGTGAGAACATCCAAGATGACAGTAATTATTGACAAAGCCTGAAACACAAAACTTTGGAGTACAGCACTTAAAGTCATCCTTCCAGCTAAACAGCTTAGTAACACACCAGTGACTGACAGGTCACTGTCGGTCGGCCCAGTAACAGATCAACACTGATAAACATCAGAGCCTTCGGGGGGGGGGACAAAAAAAAAAAACCCAAACAAGGAAGAGGCTGCACAGGGACTCGTCAGGGCTGAGGTATGCTCCAGTATGGCAGCTTCTGCACGTCCGGCTGCCGTCTCTCTCATCAGATGTGACGGACCGGAAAAGTTTTAGTCCTAAACTTAACCAGCGCGAAGCGAGAACCCAGCATTAATGCTCCCATGGGCAGGAGCGGGCCGGCACCCCTGCGACGGAGCCGGGGCGAATCGGTTTCAGGGATTGCCCTAGCCGAAGGGAGGGCTAGCCCCCGCGCTTAAGGGAAAGCCCTGCTGCGGGCTGGGCTTTAGAGAACACAACCGCCCTGCGGGAAGTCAGCTCCGGGACAAACACCGGCCCAGGGAGCTCCAGGGGAGACGGCCGCCCGGCGCCCCCGCACCAGCACAACCGCGGCTCCGGGACAAAGAGCCTCGGCCGGGCTGGAGGGCGAGGGGCCGCGGCGGCCCCAAGACGGCCTTCGCCCGCCCCGCGGCTCTGAGGGGGAGCGGGGGACCGGGACCGGCGGGCAGGGGAGCGCAGCGGAGGCGAGGGGGCCGTCCCCGCTGCCGCCACACAGCCGCCCCGGGGCAGGACCGGGCCGGGCCGAGCCGGGCGCTCACCTGCCACGGGCTGCCCCCTCCTGGGGCAGTGGAGCCAGCGCGGCGGGATCTTGTTGTAGGACATGGCAAGGCCCGGGCGGCCGCCGCCGCTGCCCGCCCGCGGGGGGGAAGGGGGATGGGGCGCAGGGTGCGGGCGGGCGCGGCCCCGGGGCGCTCAACAGCGGCGGCGGCCCCTCGCCCGCGGCGCCTTCATTCAGACCCAGCGCCGCCTCAGCCGCCGCTAGCCCACAGTGCACCGCCGCGGCCGCTTCCGCTTCCGGGTCGGGGCGCGAGGCTCGCGGTGCCGGGAGCGGGGGGGTGACCGGCCGGTGGCTGCCTGGCCCGGCGGCCTAGGGGCTGCCCCGCGGAGCGGCGGGGAAAGCCGCTGGCGGCGCGGGCCAGGCCGGGGCCTTCGGGAGGGGGTGAGGGTAGCGGGGAAAGGGCTCTGCAGCGAGCCTCAGGCCGCGGGACCTGTCGCTCCTTTGGGGGGTAGCGGGAAAGGTGGGGAGAGCGATACGGGGCGCTTCGTGGTGCCGGTGCCGGGCTGTGCAGCTGCACAAGCCCGAGGTGCTGGTTGAGCTTTGTTTGCCTCGTCTCCGAAAAAGGCATGTTGGGGCTGGGAAAGACTCCCAATGAAGAGTGAGGAAGGTTTTTCCCTCGAAGAGGGCAGCCCGCGCCAGGGCTCCGCGGCCTGGAAAGGAGGTGATACAGTGGGGAGTAGCCTGGAAGAGAGGTAGTCGCAGAGTGGCACGGGCTTCTACGAGTGAGGGCTGTGGGGCCCGTAATGAGAAACCAGCAGAAGCTTGGTTGGAGGGATCACTTGTGCAACAGAAACCAGAGCTGCGGGACTGCCTGGCAAAGGCTGTTGCACATGTGAAGAGTTTACATGGGCTTCAGGGGAGACTGGGCAGGTACTTGGAAGAGGAAGTAATTGAAGGCTACTAAAGTGGCAGACTACCTCAGGATCGGGAAACGTCCTGAGCTGAAAATTACTGGAGGCTTGGACAAACATGCTTGTCCTGCTTTTAGTTTTCCCTGGATGTTCCCTCATAGCCTGGACTAGAGGTGGAATTAGATGGATCCCTGATCCAGCTAATAGTGCAGCTGTTCTTCTAGTCTGCATGTAATAGGTTTGATATTGTACATGGCCGTCTCTTTTGTAAAAAGGCATGGCTAGGAAGATTAGGCCTGCAAGTAGAGTCACATAACAAAAACTATGTTTCTATACAGAATCCCAGTGAAAATTCTCCATGGGCTTAGAGTGGTCTACTTATGTGGACTCAGTTGAAGAATTGTAGCCTGGCAGTGTTTGCCGACATGAATATTTAAAGTGGTGGTGTGGTTTAACTCCAGTAGGCAGCTAAGCCCCACGCAGCCATTTGTTCGCTCCCTCCTGCAATAGGATGGGGGAGAGAATTGGAAGGGTAAAAGTGAGCAAACTTGTGGGTTGAGATAAGGAAAAATAAGGAATTCATCCACTACTTCCTGTCAGCAGGCAGATGCTTAGCCCTTTCCAGGAAAGCAGGGCTTCGTCACTTGCAATGATTACTTGGGAAGACAAATGCCGTAACTCTTGAATGTCCTGCCCTTCCTCCTTCTTCCCCCAGCTTCATATGCTGAGCATGACATCATATGGTATGGAATATCCCTTTGGTCGGTTGGGGTCAGCTGTCCCAGCTGTGTCCCCTCCCAATTTTTTGTGCACCCCCAGACCACCTGCTGGTGGGGCAGTGTGAGAAGCGGAAAAGGGCTTGAGGCTGTATAAACACTGCTCAGCATTAGCTAAAACATCCCTGTGTTATCAGCACTATTCTGGTCACAAATCCAAAATGCAGCACCCTATGAGCTACTATGAAGAAAATTAACTATCCCAGCCAAAACCAGTACAGATGGCTTCAGTGACGCATTAGGAAACAACAGCGGTAGATTATTTTTATTTTCGTAACTTATTTTCCAGTTACTTACATTTCAGTACGGTTCTGTCTGGATTTTCGGTTTTTCTATAAGCCAGGTGTGCTGCCTTTGCAAGTCAGTAGGTGCAACCGCTTGCAGAACTAACCGCTGTTGCATGTACAGATACAACAGGAAGCCCTTAGTTTGTGTGAAGACATCAAAACAATGGAAATAATCTGATCTGTCCAGAATTTATGACAAACTTCATTATACAGTGACCATGTTTGCTGCTGCACTTCACCCCTCTAGATTTCATTAGACATAGTTTCTTCCCTAGAATATACTCTCATAGTAATTGAGGTAGTCAATTAAGTAGTTTGCATATGTGAGTCATTAGGTTCTCATACCATGTTCTGAATTTTGTCCTTTAAGGCTTTTCTCCTCATCAGATATTAATCGTCTCATTCTAGCTAAAATTAAAGGTCTTGCTACAGCAAAAGACTATTTATATTATTTTCCCTAACTGTTAGATGCACTGCCGTTAAAACGTTACTGTATGATGTTTGAAATAAGGTGCTGATTTTGCCTTTGCAGAACATACAAGCAACAGTCAGACACCAGGTGGTGCCAAAGACCAGCCGGAAAAGAAAGTGAAACGAGTGCAGGGAGTGTTCAGGAAGAGCAAAAAGCAAAGAACAACCGCAAGATACTCAGTTTCTGATTTCAGTAAATTAGGAGCAACGTACAGTAACGTCAGCAGTATGGCAAAATTAGGAACGAAACCATTTGCAGAGGTGAAGAATAGTACAAAAATATACCATGAATGAGCAATAATCTCTGTTCTTGTCATCTGGCTTTAAGATTCAGATATGTTTTTAAAACAAACTTAACAGCGACAGAGCAAAAACACTTTTGTGTAAAGATGTATAGTTAAACTGGGAGGATATGTACATCTGTTTTTATTTAGCAATGCACAAGGCATATAAAATATTTTAAATTTTAAATATAAGGTAGGGAGTTAAAATGAAGCATACAGCCAAAATGAGCTTAGCCAGGCATCATCCATAGTTCAGCCTTTTGGTGGTTCTGGGTTTGGCTGAGCGGAGTTTAGGAAGTCCCTCTGGCAAACCAGCGTAATGTGAGTAGCCTTTCAGCAGAGCACCTTCACCACACTGGAGGGCTTTTCCTGAGTTGTGGCATTTAGGTTTGTTTGCCACATACTGTCTTGCCCCACATCAGGTACCAAAAATGATCACATTTTGAAGCCAGTTGTTGAATGAGGAAGGAGGGAGCCTGTTGTTCCCTTTTTTCCCCCAACGAAACAGTGTCACAGCTGCTATTGAGCAAGGTGAGTAGGGTTCTGTTGATCACTTGATGGTGACATGGGAATGGTGGTTTTCATCTAGATTTTAAGAGTGAACATGCTATAAATATGACATTAAGAGGTGGAATATAGGACAGGGAATATAGAAACTGTAGCTGTCATTGCTGTTCAATGTATTTTCTTAGGGAATTTTACGTGGGGAAAATGCAATCACCCAAAAGACCAGTATTCTCCAGCCAAGTAATAGAGTATTCACACGTTTGAGAAAGTGTTGCTGCGTTGCCTTCCACAGATACAACACAGGTTTCAGGTGATTCTGTTTACTCTTGACTTGCTCTAGTGCTGCCTTGGTGAGGTGTCCTTCTGGCCTGGAGTACTTGGTTATTTACATGTTGTTACGTGATGTTACATGTTCTGCACGTGTAGTTTACACTGGACTTTGCCACATTAGACACTTTGAAACAATTTACGTAGGCATAGGATGATGATTTGTGTGTTACATCAAACATTCTTTGTGAACGAACATACTTTCCTGCTTGACGTTGTGACATTAAGAGTTAAGATGACTGTTTGCTGATGTACCTGCAGAGGGCACCAAGTTCCGAGATTCTTCATGTGACTTCCAAAAGGCGCCACTTGCTGTCTGTGAACAAGGAACACGTAGGTGGACATAGCTGTTATTTCAAGGACTGCTTTGAGAAAGCAACTGGAAGTGTTTTAACAGTCTATGATATAACATTACCTTTTTTCTGTATATCTATTCTTTTTTATCTAGAGGCATTCAAACACCTATATCCTTACTCTGGTTTCTGCTCACCAATTTAAATCCTTTTCCTAGCAGAGCAGACACTACGATCACAAAGTCCTTTTCCCAGGATGCAGATCATCCCTTGTGCCATGGGTATGTTGACTTCTTTGGTTTCAGCTTAGTTGCACTATTTCTGGTCGTGGAGAGCTGCATTTGTGTTCTCCCTTGACTTAGAAACACAAAAAAAAACCCACACACGAAACCCCCCATGCACACTTTAACTCTTTTTCCTAATTACAAATGGAACATTTACCCAAATTGTTGCTGGTGAACAATCTTACACTTTTAATATCATATGTTAATATTGTAACTAGATAATTTAAGTTACCTTTTATACGCAAAGTGGACCAACTAGGTATTTTGCCCAAAGGAAGTACACATGGTGTGGCCCTTCTCTATATTTATATAAGTCAACAACCCTATTACTGTTCTGTTTCAGTATAACATTATTTTCTATGTGTTCATAAAGTAATAATGAGTGTAATAAGAAAATAAAACCGTCCCTCAGGATGTTCTTTAAAACACACATTTCTGGCTCTATTTAGTAAATAAATTTTCTTAAAAAAACAAAGAACAAACAGATTATTTGCTAAACTGAGACTAAAACAGGATTTATTTAAGTGGAAGTAATTGTGAAAGAAGCTAACTATGTGTGCAAATGTGATTCATATAGGATTATTTTTCCACTTCATGGTATAATTGTTCACCTGGAAAGAAACTTGATGCCATACACTTGTAAGTTATGGTATATGGTACATAGCAAAATTTTTTTTTTTTTTAACTGATTCAATTAATTAATTTCTTGATTATTGTTTTTAATGTTCATGGCAATCTGACTTATGACAAAATGTATGACTAGTACAATGTTCCTTTATGACTGATTTACTCTCAGCATGCATGAAGCTTTTGTGGAGAGGGGTGAGTACTGTTTAAATCCGAATAAATATTTTAAGTTCTTAAGTCAAATTTTATGCCAATAGCAGTTAGATTCTAATAGCATCAGAAGAAAAAAAAATCAACATTACAATGAAAACATACTTTTCGATTTAAGTGGAAGTTAATATTACGGTTGTTTATGGCTAGGTTCTCTAGGTTTCTTTAAATGTAGGCTTCTACATTTAAAAATGCTGAGTATGCACTGACTTTTTAAAATCAAAAGAAGATGCTAGGAGCTCAAGATTTTTTAATTCATGCCTGCTTGTTTGGTGTCAACAAATAATTAAGAACCTAACTTCTGAGACAAATAAATTCTTTTTCCAGGTTTGAAAATGAAAATAAGACTTAAAAAGAAAGTTATTTTATTCTTTGAGTGTATACAATACCAAAAAGGGATGTTGAAACAAAGTTTTGAGGGCTCCAATATATTTGAGAAAAGAAAATGTCATTTACAGTGTTCTTCCTATAGAGAGCATTGAGAGGAACGCAGAACAAAATTACCAGTCTTTAGTCTTCAAAACGTTAGGGGGCACCACGACCTCACAGACTTAAAATGATGTAAGTTAAGTCCAGTTACTTTTCCTGTCCAAAGTAAACAGGAAACAGCATAAACAGCAAAATCAACTTCTGGAGTCGTTCCCTAGTGTGAGATTATAATATAGTTCTTAATAAGATTTCCAACAGAAGACAACCCAGACATTTAGTGGAATATAGACTACACCCTCCTTTCTGTAAGAGTAATAAAACTAACAGACTAATGGATGCAATATAAGCAGCTTGCTTTCAAGTCTGTATTTAAATCTTACATTTTCCTTCAGGGTTTCATTCTGGGAATACGACATTTTCCAGTCAAGCCTCTAAGGTATTACAGTGTTAGTTCAACCTGTAGAGTAAATCTCCATATAGACAGGGAGCACACAGCGAGCTTGGGAGGGAATTATTTTAAATCCAGGTCGCTGAATTGGGTATCGTGCTTGGGGTGGTCACCATAAGCTATCAGACTATACCACCAAACATGCATGTGCTGTAAGTATGACATGTAAATCTCACACCGCTACAGAGGACATTAACAGTCTTAGCTCTGACATGCAGCCATGGCAGATGGTTTACTTAGCAGGTGATCTACTTAGGAGATCTATCTGGAAAGGTGTCCTGGTTTCAGCTGGGATAGAGTTAAATTTCTTCCTAGTTCCCCAGACAGAGTAGAATGGCTGATCTTACTTTGGGTTGTAATGAAGAAATTCTTGACTCACGTTTGCAAGAACTGAGAAACAGATACTATGACCAGGACTAGAGGGGCCCTGCCTCCAGCCAGGTGGAGGAAAGGGACAACCGGGTTTACTGGACTGTGTGGATTCGATGGCCTGGCACATCAGAGCCACAGGAGTAGACACCAGTGCACAGTGTACCTTGATGCCATCAAGCTATAAAGGGGCAGAACCCATCTGTATTTCTGGAGTGACAGGGGGATCCCAAGAGTTAACTGTATTGGAGGCCGAGGTGAGCCTAACCGGGAATGAGTGGCAGAAGCACCCCATTGTGACTGGCCCAGAGGCTCCGTGCATCCTTGGCATAGACTACCTCAGGAGAAGGTATGTCAAGGACCCAAAAGGGTACCGGTGGGCTTTTGGTATAGCTGCCCTGGAGACGGAGGAAATTAAACAGCTGTCCACTTTGCCTGGTCTCTCAGAGGACCCTTCTGTTGTGGAGTTGCTGCGGGTTGAAGAACAGCAGGTACCAATCGCTACCACAACAGTGCACTGGCAGCAATATCGCACCAACCGAGACTCCCTGCTTCCCATCCATGAGCTGATTCGTCAACTGGAGAGCCAAGGAGTGATCAGCAAGACTTGCTCACCCTTTAACAGTCCCATATGGCCAGTGCAAAAGTCCAATGGAGAGTGGAGACTAACAGTAGACTACCGTGGCCTGAACAAAGTCATGCAGCCGCTGAGTGCTGCCATGCTGGACATGCTAGAACTTCAATATGAACTGGAGTCAAGGGCGGCCAAGTGGTACGCCACAATTGACATCGCTAATGCCTTCTTCTCAATCCCTTTGGCAGCAGAGTGTAGGCCACAGTTTGCTTTCACTTGGAGGGGCATCCAGTACACCTGGAACCGACTGCCCCAGGGGTGGAAACACAGCCCTACCATTTGCCATGGACTGATCCACACCGCACTGGAACAGGGTGAGGCTCCGGAACACCTGCAATACATTGATGACATCATTGTATGGGGCAACACAGCAGAAGAAGCTTTTGAGAAAGGGAAGAGAATAGTCCAAATCCTTCTGAAGGCTGGTTTTGCTATAAAACAGAGTAAGGTCAAGGGACCTGCACAGGAGATCCAGTTTTTAGGAATAAAACGGCAAGATGGACGTCATCAGATCCCAATGGATGTGATCAACAAAATAACAGCCATGTCTCCACCAGCTAGCAAAAAGGAAACACAAGCTTTCTTAGGCGTTGTGGGTTTTTGGAGGATGCATATTCCAGATTACAGTCAAATCGTAAGCCCTCTCTACCACGTGACCAGGAAGAAGAACGACTTCAAATGAGGCCCTGAGCAACGACAAGCCTTTGAACAAATTAAACAGGAGATAGTTCATGCAGTAGCCCTTGGGCCAGCCTGGGCAGGACAAGATGTAAAGAATGTGCTCTACACCGCAGCCGGGGAGAATGGTCCTACCTGGAGCCTCTGGCAGAAAGCACCAGGGGAGACTCGAGGTCGACCCTTAGGGTTCTGGAGTCGGGGATACAGAGGATCTGAGGCCCGCTACACTCCAACTGAGAAGGAGATATTGGCAGCATATGAAGGGGTTCGAGCTGCTTCAGAAGTGGTTGGCACTGAAGCACAGCTCCTCCTGGCACCCCGACTGCCAGTGCTGGGCTGGATGTTCAAAGGGAGGGTCCCCTCTACACATCATGCAACCGATGCTACGTGGAGTAAGTGGGTCGCACTGATCACACAACGGGCCCGAATAGGAAACCCCAGTCGCCCAGGAATCTTGGAAGTGATCACGAACTGGCCAGAAGGCAAAGATTTTGGAATATCCCCAGAGGAGGAGGTGACGCGTGCTGAAGAGGCCCCACTGTATAACAAACTGCCAGAAAACGAGAAGCAATATGCCCTGTTCACTGATGGGTCCTGTCGCCTTGTGGGAAAGCATTGGAGGTGGAAAGCTGCTGTATGGAGTCCTATACGCCAAGTTGCAGAAACTGCTGAAGAAGGTGAGTCAAGCCAGTTTGCAGAGGTGAAAGCCATCCGGCTGGCTTTAGTCATCTCTGAAGGAGAAAAGTGGCCAGTGCTCTATCTCTATACTGACTCATGGATTGTGGCAAATGCCCTGTGGGGGTGGTTGCAGCAGTGGAAGCAGAACAACGGGCAACGCAGAGGTAAACCCATCTGGGCTGCCGCATTGTGGCAAGATATTGCTGCCCGAGTAGAGAACCTGGCTGTAAAAGTACGTCACGTGGATGCTCACGTACCCAAGAGTCGGGCCAGTGAAGAGCACGAAAACAACCAGCAGGTGGACCAGGCTGCTAAGATTGAAGTGGCTCAGGTAGATCTGGACTGGCAACATAAGGGTGAATTATTTATAGCTCGGTGGGCCCATGATGCCTCAGGCCATCAAGGAAGAGATGCAACATATAGATGGGCTCATGATCGAGGGGTGGACTTAACCATGGATGCTATTGCAGAGGTTATCCATGAATGTGAAATGTGTGCTGCGATCAAGCAACCCAAGCAAGTAAAGCCTCTTTGGTATGGGGGACAACGGTTGGAATATAAATATGGGGAGGCCTGGCAGATTGATTATATCACACTCCCACAGACCCGCCACGGTAAGCCGTATGTGCTCACCATGGTGGAAGCAACCACCGGATGGTTAGAAACATATCCCGTGACCCATGCCACCGCCTGGAACACCATCCTGGGCCTTGAAAAGCAAGTCTTATGGTGACATGGCACCCCAGAAAGAATTGAGTCAGACAACAGGACTCATTTCCGAAACACCCTCATAGACACCTGGGCCAAAGAGCATGGCATTGAGTGGGTCTATCACATCCCCTACCATGCACCAGCCTCCGGGAAAATCGAACAATACAATGGACTGCTAAAAACTACGCTGAGAGCAATGGGTGGTGGGACATTCAAGCATTGGGATACACATTTAGCAAAAGCCACCTGGTTAGTCAATACCAGGGGATCTGCCAATCGAGCTGGCCCTGCCCAGTCAAGACTCTTACGTACTGTAGATGGAGATAAAGTCCCTGTCGTGCACATAAGAAATATGCTGGGGAAGACAGTCTGGGTTACTCCTGCCTCTGGCAAGGGAAAACCCATCCGTGGGATTGCTTTTGCTCGAGGACCTGGGTGCACTTGGTGGGTGATGCGAAAGGATGGGCAAGTCCAGTGTGTACCCCAAGGGGATTTGATTTTGGGTGAAAATAGCCAATGAACCAAATTGTATGATGTTAATTGTTGTATGATATTGTATATCATCATTATTTCTATGGTTGCTATAGCAGTAAAATCACCCAGATTAATGAAGAATGAGCTAACTCCGATGAAACCAAGCAAAGGGCAACGACGACAGAACCAGATGAGTGCAGCAATACTGGAAATGAGAACTGGCTTCAGGATGCAACAGTCCAACACCACACACCATCTCTCCTGCCCCGAAGGACTGTTATGACAGATGGAGCCCAAAGTCGTGAACTAAATGAACTCAATGGACGTTTTAGAGAGATGGCCCATAGACTAAGGGAATGATATCTCTGTGTGTATATATATGTATATATATAAAAAGACAATAAAGACGGTGGTGATTAATTGGAATGTATTGAAAAATGTGAGACCTAGGCATGACATAAATGGTATAGAATAAGGGGTGGATTCTGTCCTGGTTTTGGCTGGGATAGGGTTAAATTTCTTCCTAGTGCTGTGTTTTGGATTTAGTATGGGAAGAATGTTATTAACACACTGATGTTTTCAGTTGTTGCTAAGTACCTTGTCAAGGACAACTATCGCCTGCTAGACTGGGAGGGAACACAGCCAGGACAGCCAGCCCAGCTGGCCAATGGGGTATTCCATACCATGTGACATCATGCTCAGTATATGAATGGTAGGCGTGATCCAGGAAGTACCGATCGTTACTTGGTTATCGGTCAGCGCGGGTGGTGAGCAATTGCATTGTGCATCACTCATTTTGTATATTCTATTATTATTATTATTATTTTCTCTTTTCTGTTCTATTAAACTGTCTTCATCTCAACCCACGAGTTTTTTCTCACTGTCACCCTTCTGATTCTCTCCCCATCCCACCGGGGGGGAGGGAGTGAGCGAACGGCTGCATGGTATTTGGCTGCCTGCCAGGTTAAACCGTGACAAAACAAATTGGAAAGGTCTGTGTCTGCGCAGAGGGCAGAAAGTGTCTGTCTGTCCAAAGGGTTGCTTTTCTTGAAGAGGGACGACAGCTGTGACTTCAAGACCTAACTTGCAGGCCTGGAAAACAAGATGCCTTGCTGTTGTTCCTCTGCAGCTGAAATGATGGTGTGCTTGATGTAACAGAGATAAGCAGCTGGACAACAGGCTTATAAGCAAGGTGCCTGTCATTCCTGGAGGACTAACAGTGGTCTCCCTAGAGTTCTCATGGCTTGACTTAGACACCTGAGGCCTTATTCGCATCAGCTGTGAAGGATGTTTTTCAGTGGAAATCTACACTGTAAAAAATACCCAGCTGTAACATTTAAGAATATATGGTCTACTGCATAAAATGAGATATTATGGTAGTAGTGTGCTTTGAGTATGGATAAAGTAATCAACCAACTAAAATTTCATGATGGAATATGACTAGCGGTAGGGAAAAGTATGGCATAATATACGAGAAACTCATCTAATTTACGTAAGTGGAAAGCATGACTCACAGTCTTTGTAGTCTGGGGAGTGACTGGATTCCACAAAGTAAAGTAGCATTCTTTTGCTACACTTTCTAGTTTCTCTACTGCCTGAATATGGACACTTTAGCAAAAATCTTGCCCTGAATGGAGGCTGTGGTTAAATCTAGTGGAGTAACTAGATTAGTAACTAGTAACTAGGTCCTGGTTAGTGCGGGAGGCAGACTAGGGCTGCCAGTAGCTGCTAGAGGATTATCACTCCTCTACAGCCTGAAATGGCCAAGAATGTTTCAGTGTTACAGCCTACAAACCTGCGTACGTTTGATCAAGTTCTGGGTTGCTATACTGGCGGAAATCTTTTTCTCATGATTGATCTCACAAAGAAAAGATTATTACCCATAGGCAATCTCTCAGACCTTCTGCATCATAAGTGTGTGCCTATAGATATGTTTACTATGATATACGTGAATATAAAGCCTGTGAAGAATAATATATGTATGAGCTATAATATAGTACCTCAGAAAATACATACAGACCTGTTTTTATTTATATGGCTATATTATACAAAATATGCGTAACATACTGTACAAATATAAATGAAGACCACAGTCTCTCTCTTGAGGTGTTTGCAGTCCTGAAAATACCCCAAGAAACTAGCCAAAGGCAAAGGAAAGGAATATGGAGCAAAGCAAAGTGATCAGCCTGGCAGCCATACAGGCTTTTTTAAAATCAAATCTGAACATATATTTATATTGTATACAAATTAAATTATGGTAAAATATATGTATGCATAGACACATATAAAATCAGATGCTCAAACGTTGCCCTTGTGAGGTTAGTTTTGCTTTCTGTCAGTATGCATTGTGGAACAAGCTTTACAAGAACACATGCTACTCTTTCCTGAAAAAACTTCACTCAAAAGGAAGTGGATAGCAAAAGGAATATCCTAGCATTTACATCTGCAGCATCACTGATCTAGGGAACCTTAAGAATAAGTTGGCAAATGTCATTTTAGACAATGATGTTGTATAGGTTTTAAATTCATTTCTTCCAAGCATTCCTTAGAGAAAGGAAAAGTTTTTTTTTTTTTCATTTGAAATATGCTTGTCATTCCCTAGAAATACTCTTTTTCACATTCTCACTCACCACTTCAGGCTTCATAGCACAGTGACAACTTATGATGGACATTATGGTATGGACTTTGCCTCAGAGAACAGGTAGTGCCTGTGGTCCATACCTGTTCATACAGCTACAGTTGAAGTCCATGCCACTTCTTTCCACTGCTGGTTTTACCTGCTGTAACTGGGTTAAGATTAACAGAAATAAAGCTATTATCCTTGTACTCAAACCTTTGCTCAGTATGGGTATTAAACTGTCCTTATCCAGATGGACTTTTAGGGAGTTTCTCAGAGAGACTAAGGTCCTTCAGAAAGGGAAGGAGGTATGACGATGACTCTGTACTTGCCTGAAATTAATTTCCTGGATCTCTGAGGTTCACACTATGTTCCAGTGGTTTGAAGTTTTGGGGTTTGGCTAACTATCTTTATGCACTGAAAGAGTGCAGGCTGTTACTGGAAAATGTTAAAGCTGCTTCAGAAAAGTCACTTCGTGAATTCTCGTATCTACCCTTGCTCTACAGAAACTGCTTTTCAAAAATCCCTTTGGGGAGAAAAATCTCCACATATCCTTTCACGTACTGGAGTTAGATCTGCTAAAATGAGTTCAGTATTGTATTTTTTACTATAATTGGATGTTTTGTCAGAGACTGGCTACGTGACACATTCTAAGCTTTCTAAACTTCAGTGAAAGACACTTACCAGTTTCAGTGGCCTGTGACTCAGGCCCTACCCATACACGTCCTCTAACATGGAGAATTAGAAAAACATGCCAGCAAACGTTGGTACACAACAACAGAGAGTCGCAAATAGAACTAAAGTGATTTATTAAATGTAAATTATTGAATGATGACACGGAGATAGAGCGTGTCAAATGAGTATAAAAAGTATGGACACAATCCTGGTTATACACAAAGGTACGCTGGTTTAAAATAGGAAGCCTGTTTTGATTGTTTGTATCTTAGCTGCAAAGTTTGATTACCACAGAGGAAACAGAATGAAAAGACAAGGCATTTTGTCCTGAAACACAATCCACTTAATTATTTTCTATTCTTCTCTACACTGCAGTTTGTACCAGCTTCAAAACAGGTAGAGCTGTTGCTAGGTAATCTTTTTTACCCACTCAATAGCTGAAGTTTCAGCCACGCAGAAGAGAGGTTTTATATATCTAAGTGCATAAAATTGAAATCGAAGGCATTGTTTAATGACTGCTTCCAGTGCAGCCCTGCTTCTAGCTATGGGCCTCTTTCCTGGGAGCAACCCAACCACCAGCACAAGCAATGCACTTTTGTCGGCTGTAGGTCAGCATGACTGGAGTGGGAGCAGCTGCAAGCCCTCCCTGAGCACTTCCCTTATCTCAGCTGTGAGCACCAGGCTCGCACACCCTCTCTTCTCCACGTCGATTCCTCCCTTGTGCTGAGCAACTGTCTGCGCTCTCATGCAGTGAAAGAAGGGAGGGAATTGATGCAGCATGGATAAACTCAGAGGGAAATGCAGTGGACGGTCAGGAACAAGCGGGCAGGGCTGGGGCAGGAGAGGAGCTGCCCAGGCTGCCGAAACACGTGCCTGGCATTGCCACCAAGTATCAAAACACGGTCTCGGTTTCTCTTCGATCTGTGCTCTACCAAGGATCTGAAGGAAATTTGGGTCAGCTTAACGTGTGAAGCTGAACGAATAAAAGTACACATCTGACATTATTAATTCAGATCTTGAACCAAACATTTCACTCATACTTTAATAGAAAAACCATGTGGGAATTTTATTGCTGTATCTTTTAAGATTTCCGATGTGGAAAAGACTAAGACAAAGTTAAACTCAGGACAGCTCTTGGATAACCATAGTCAGCAAACTATGGTTACATCCACTGTTGTTCCTGATCTAGCTATGTTCTTTTCCATCTATTACTGACATCCATTGTCACTATAAAGACCTTTTTTTACCTTGGGTGGCAAAACCACACGTCCAAAAATTGGCAAAGGCTTTTTTGTGGGGTGTGGGCTGCTACAAAGCATGGTTCAGTTACATTCATCATTTGTTTAATGTTAATATTTCTTCTACATGAACCATGGCATCCAAAAGCATGATAAATAAATGTGTATCCAGTTTCGACAATATTAATCACCTCAGAGATAAAATAATTTCTGTCATTGAAGGAGATAGTGGCTGCAGCGGCTTGCCAGCCCCACAGACCCACCCTGGCAGATCTATGGCAATACAGGCAATCTAACACCTGACCTATTTATCCTTTCTTCTTACTTCTAGAGAAGCAACCCGGAGCCACGCTTGCAGGTGTCCCTGTGGGGTTGCTGATCCTTTTCTGCCCTCGGGACATGCCACTTCTGCAGTGACTTACAAAAATGCTCTTCTTCTGCAGTGAGAATTCACTTTCAACGATGCCTGGTACTGAGTAGGTTTCCAAAATACAAGTATTTCAGCCTACTAGCACACTGGCTGTGCCAACATGATGTATGTAAAGTATATTTGTTGATTTACATTGTTAGAGGTAGTTTAAAACCGCAGTGCTACCTAGAAAAAAGATCTACTAACCAAGGACTGCTAAGAATGGAAAAATGGGCTCAGTTGTGGCATTCCTCAAGGGAAATAATAAGAAATGAAAAGGAATCAGAAGAAAAAATCCTAATAAATAAAATGGTGTAATAAAGAAACCTTTTGATATGACTCCCCTGTGCTTGCATCATCCAGCTGCCTTTTTACAGAGGTAATACACAATGTTAAAGATAGGCTATCTAGCAGGCAGCAGTGGCAAGTCATGCCGCTGAAGGTACGTTGTGTAATGAGAAGTTGATTGCCTACGTGCAACCAGGAAACTTTTGTTTCCAAAGTATTATGCAAATGGCTATCGGCAAGATATTTAAATCAAAGTCTCACTTACAGATTTGTAGAGAAACAAATGAAGTTTTGTCCCAGTCTTTGTTTTTTCTTAGTGAAACCTAACTGTTTCTGAGACAAAGTATTCATTCCTATCTCAAAGCAAAGCTCATAAATAATCAAGGACAAAGACTACGTGCATTTGATTTCACAACCGTAAATGCTGATGAATTAATGCTGCAACCAAAAATTTCTACAGGGCTACGTAAATTCTAGTAGTCGTCAACATGTTACACAATTTTTCTGGTTTATATTAACACATAGGAGAAACATGTTCCATGACTCCTACTTTACTGAATGTCCCAATCAGTTACCTCACTTACTTACCGTTCAGTTAAAGTGTAAGAAACAGACCCTGGCATTTGGTAGGACTGAAGTCTTTGCAATCATTGCTGATAGGTTTTTTAATAAAAAGATTGTACATGCTTATTAAGAACTGCCTAGTTGATCATTATTAAAACTTGAATTTTAACAACTTTTAAGCTTGACTTTTTACAGCTATTCAACTCAGTACAGCCCAACATTAATTTTTGTTTTAAAACAGACATGTTAACACTTATGTAGAATTAGTCCTTACGACTAGGTTACGACTTGCATTTGTCCATTGACTGTGCATCACTGACAGTAAGAGAAGAATAATCTTGTTAAAAAGGAATTTATTTGCCATACTAAAGTATGTACATGTGAATCTTGGTGAACAAATGGGAGGAACTGGTTTGGCATATCCTGTACTCCTAATATTCAAGCCCATCCTTCTTTACCACTGTTCCAAGGTTTGTTGCAAGTAATAAATATAACACATCTTATTAAGTTTCATAACTTCCACATAAATATATACAGCTCTTCTCAGAGTCAGCAAAAGCCCTGTGTGTCTACATGCGAAAAGGAAGGCAGGGAGACCAGAATTCCATTTAGCGGTAGCCTTACTCCAGTATTTACTTAATCTTTCTATGATTAAAAGGAAAAACAACATAGTTTGTTTTGGGGACTCACACGTATTTTATAAATATTGTATCACCTCACTATGTCACATGGTATTTGGTATTCTATAACCCCGTCCTCAAGAGCCTATGTAAGCAGCAGCTGATTGATTTTCCCATCTCTTACCAGATACATCACAGCACACACAGTGATACTAGTAGTATTTTGCAAGTAGTTTGTTCAGTTTTATTTGCATTTGTTGGCATATTATTAAAATAGATCAGAACCAAATAATAAGACCTAGCTCTCTTCTGTTACAGATGTTTAATTTTTCTGTAATGCCTTCTGTTTAGTATACAGTAGACATCTACTATCTATGTAGTTTTTGACTTGCCTGCTCCCGAGGGTTGATTTAAAAATAAGACAATTGGTGGTGGGTATTCTGGATACAGGGAGCACTGCAGAAGACAGCAGCAAGGATGTCATAGCAAAGAAAGCGTAAGGTAATTTACTGAGGCATTTTAAAGGATAAAGGAATGGGTGACATCAAAAGAGAATAGGTCAGGTAGGCAGCAGAAGCTAGCCTTGGCCAGGACTTGCAGATGACCATTTTGAATTTGAGACAGAATAGGAATGAAAAACAACAAGGACAGCTGAAAGGGACATAAATGAGCTAAAAAAGAAGGTTGGTGCCTTGGTAGTATGATAACAACACTGATGTAGTAAGCCACGCAACTGAAGACACAAGATAAGGGGGATCAAATAATAACGCTGAGAACTGCTGAGGTCCAGAACACGGTTTTGCCAGGGGAAAGGCAGTACAGCCGGTGGCTGTGGAAAATGGTGAACGGGGGGGAGACACTGTTACAACTTTCCAGTTGCTCTCAACAGACAAAAGAAAACTGATGACATCGGAGCAGGAGAGATGAAAGGCTTGTAGTTGCACATGTCTTTTCTTTAAAGAGGGAAACAAAACCAAACTAGATCAGTATCATCAACTATAAATGGCATGCAGGAAGAGTTTTGGAAAATGGAAAACCACAATGTTGCTCAGCAGTGAGAAACTCCCCCCTCCTTCCAGCTGAGGACACGTCACTGGAAAGTCCCAGCCTAGAAAAAAAAAATCCACCGAGTAAACACATTGTGTAGGCAGTGAAAAAAGAAAGAGGAACAAAGTCAAATGATACTTTGACTTTAAAGGAGTTTATTTTCAGGTTAGCATTTCCTTGAATGGCAACAGTTCAAGTTCAGACAAGAAAAATCTCTTGGAGTGAAAATGGCTGGTAAACGTCACTGCTGATATTAGGCCATAGAAAGAAAGCTCATTTATTAAAAAGCTAAGATTTCAACTTGGGATTTTTGGGATTTTCTGCTACTGAGTGTAGTCGAACGATCCCAGTGACAAACCAGATACCTGGGATTATTACATCGCTGTAAAATTAGAAATGATTGTCTGGCAAGTTTGTGGAACTTTTTTCCCCTTCATTTACATGTACTTCCAGACAAGGAAGCTGTCCTTAATAAAGCGCTTCCTAACAACTCACTGGCATGGCTCTTTGTCTTACAAGCAAGTTCAATGCTGGGAATTTTTCCAGCACTGTCCATAAAGAAACCAAGGAAGAACCATGGTTGGTCACACTGAGACAAGAAATACAGTGTTGGACAAAATTCTAGGATTCTTCCCTCTCTAAGTAGCATTCATGAAAATAAAAATATCGACATAAATTATTACCCCCTCTGAAATACATCAACTTTCAACAAAGGTACTTCACAGTAATTAATCACAGGAACATTAACTCGAATTCTGGAACCGATTACAGTGACAGCGCTTTCTAGCTGTAATCTCAGAAAATAATTAAGACAGTTTTAACTGCTTCTCTGCTCTCCCAGTTAATGAGTGTTGCTGCATCCTGACCTATGTACACGTCAGTCCAACCCTGCTAGCAAACAACAGATGCCAGTCTTGCAAGTGTTGTGTAGACTGCCCCATCTCCAACCCTATCCATGTTATAATTAAAATGTAGTATTTTATTTTCTTTAAACTCAAGTTCTCTTAAGTCTCATCAGGATTCAACACTACCGCGAGAGCCATCTCAAGCACACTATCCTTGACAGCCAATAACTATTACTATTTATGAAACTGCCAACCTATTCACATCCTCTCAGATTTGGGAAGAGGATCAATTAGCAGTCTTTGGGGGGGGGAGGGTTATGGTTTTTTTATTTTGGTTTGGTTTTTGCATTGCTTCTGATGTGTGTAAATAGTAGAAGGGACCCAGAACTGCAGGAAGGTTTGAAATTTTGATTCTTTATCGTTTTTCCTGTTACTAGATAAGGGCATAATGCTACTATTGTCGTAACAGGGGGCGGGAGGATCTTGACTTCTAAGGTGGAATCTCAGGGCCCAAGTCCATTGATCACGTCTCTACTTCTGGAGCTTTGAACAGCAGAGAATAATGATGACAAAAGCTTACCCCAAGCACCAAGCTGGAGCAGCAAATGGGAAACCCAGCCGAGTTTCAGTTCCCGCATCGGATGCAGTAACTGCGTTAAGCTTTCTAAAGGAGAAATGTCACGAATCTCTCTCTCTTCCATGTGTGCTCTTACATGCATGGCAGGAGGATCCAGGATATGTTTCCTGTATGACACCAGGGTGGGGACAGAAGCAGAGGCAATAATCACAAAAAATGTACTAATTGGACCCTTTATGATTTTTGTAGGAATGTCCTTTTCTCGAAGCAATTTCCTAGCAATAAAAGCAGGTTGTGACAGCAATATAAACACAATCTGCTGATCTTTTAAAGGTTTTTTTCCCCAGATGTACACACCAGTGTTGATCAGGATGAGGTAGCATAGCATCTGACAGCAAGAACCTGTCTTATGTTGGATGACACCTATTGCAAGAGGCCTCCATCTTAAAGGCTTTTCAGTTTCAGCTAACACAGTTTGCTACAAGAGCTGATCTACTAACTCCTATGGAAAGCTGCTGATAATTTTGAAGCTTTAAAATTAAGTTTTTTGTCTTCCGGTAGTACAGCCATGCTATTTGAAACCATTTCAAAAAAGTTGCATGTTTAATGCTAAGAATTATGCTCTTGGATTCAACTCACATGCTGTTCCTCATGCCAGTAACTCAGTCAAGACCTTACTCGTGGGAGCAAGTACCACCACAAATCTGGACATTCCAGCCAAAAGACTTACGTATTTTAGTGTCTGGCTGGCAGCAAGACACAGAAAAAGTTAATGTATTTACTTACTGAATACCTGATGCAATTAAGTAACACTGAAAAAAAGCCTTAAAGGTGCAATGTCAGTGATGTTCATTCCTGCTTTGGGTGACTGGTTGGTTTTTTTTCAGCTGTAATAAATAGCATGGATATGGAATCAGTTCAGAGTCAGGGAATATAAAACCTCACGAAGGAGGGAAGGAAGAAAAAGCCCTGAATAAAGCAGAACCAACCACACCTTCATCAGAAAAAGGATTTCCATAGTCAGATCTGACACTTGTCCTGAAGAAAAAAAAAATTATCAAACCAATTCCTCACAGAGTCACTGGTGGTTATCAGAGCAGGGAAGTCATTCCTCGCGCACAGCTAATTCTGGCTTTGCTTAGTGTTCTGCACGTCATTTCATTTTGTTAGTTTTCTTGTTTGACCTTGCCCATCTTGTTACAATGAAAGTTCAGTTGGCAGCTGATGAGGAAAGGAAAACCAGACCAATTGTAAAGCTGAGTGACTAAGCAAGAAAATATATCCAAACCCATTTGAAGGTCTTGGAAAACCCAAACATGGTTTTACTCTCTCACTGACAGGTTAAGCAAAAAAGACTAAAAGAACCTGAAAGCTTTCACAGTCAACATCCAAAAGTTGGAAAGTGCCAGAATTAACACAGAATATGCACAAGAAAGCCTGGACTAGGATAGAAAAGGCAGTACAAAAGTCTCTGGCTGCAGAAGGACCAGGTTCACCGGAGGCTACTGAGCTGCACGTAGCTCACGAGCGGTTCAAATGGGACTTCAAGGGCAGGGCTGGCACCAGAGCTGCACTGGCACGGACACTGGCAAGTGTCACCATTCCTGCAGCAATGGAGGCCGGTGTGTACGAGGGGGGCTGTAAACCGTAGCAGCTATGCGATAATAGATCGATATCGACTGTGGTGGCACAGAACAGGCTCGCGTCGTTTCAGCTGTGCCTGCCCCAGGGATGGCAAACATACAAGGCAGACAGCTGGGAACAGGAGGCACTTCACCCAGCTCGGCTAAGTCTGCCCTTCAAACAAGCTGAAGCTTTCAGACAGACATTAAAAAACAAAGCCAAACAGTGTAATTACCACTTCCTTCATGCTTATAATTCACTACTCATCCCTTTTTCATCACATGAATGACATCACCGTCAGAAATTACTGCCCAAGGACCTAGACTGAAACCGGCTCTGCAATCACATTAATGGGTCTCTGTGCAGATGCAGGAGGAGAGTTTAAATTAGCTTTCAAATTATTTTACCAAATAAGAAAAGCAATAATTAAGAAGTGAAACACTTCAACAACAACTAATCACTAACAATTAAAAACATAAAAGTAATGATTTTATTCTACAGACTTGACAATTTTAGCAGGGAATTAGCATTGAACGTAGGTGATAGCAAATGAAATGCTATCGAAAACCAATAGTGGACTGAAATGTATACACTTTAAATGCTTCACCTTAGCCTGTATGAATAAAGCGTAGCTGTACATACGTGGCTATACAAATAAGCTTGCAGGTCTTTCCTGTACATTTCAACAACACTCACAACTTAGCAAGATCAAACTTTGGTTTTCACTCTTGATATATACAAAACATACTTAGCAAAACTACTGCATCTCCATGATAGACAAGTCCAAACTTTCCCGAGAATAACACCCCAAAACTATTAAGAGTACAGCTGTTGCTGTGGTGTTACGAAACCTTTACTGTCTACTGGGTCCATGGGCAGAGGCAGTTAAGTTCTCCTTTTTCTCTCCGCTAACCTCTATTAGACCTCTGGTCCCTTTCTGGAGCCACAGCTGTTCCCCAGAAGACAGTACCACAAGAGCTGTGACCACAGAGCGTGACCTTGGCACAGCCTGTTTCCAGCCTTCTCCCAGTCCTAGAGCTGGAAGACCACACGTGAAATACATCCCTGTGCTGAGGGAAAGACGTGGAGAAGCCCAAAGCAGGCCAGAGACTGGTATTATGCAAACCAGGGTGGCATAAAAACGTATTATTTTGTTACAATTCAGTATTGTGTACATGTAGAAGTACAGTATATCACAGCGTCTGCCCCTCACTCAGTGTTTTTAATGAGATTATGGTAGGGTAGCAGCTGCACCCATCATAAACCTATCTGCTCTTCAACCAAAAGTTACAGGACTTGCGTAGTATTTCTGGCTACTTTTGCTCCAAGGTTTTTAGCAGCCGCTGGTCACCAAAAGCACCATTACACATATGTAAGATCACAGTGATCATTTCTCTGCTGAAATCTTGTTACAAGGACATTTGTGACCTAAATGGATGGCTAAGAGCATCATCTAAGAGGCTAGTTGCATAGGAACCATAGTGAGCAGAGAATTCAGCTACTCTCAGGTCTCAGAGGAAATACTGATACAGCAAAATCACTTCTGCATACAGTGATGCACATACAAAAGCTTCAAGTTATACAAATAAATTATCCCAAAGTACCCATTTTATGTCAGTCACGTACCCATATAGTGTCATCACATATTCATGTTCCTCATCTATTTAAATAGATATTTTCCAAATTGAAAAAAAAGAACAAAATCATAGCATCATTTCACAGTGATGCCATTTAAACTTCTACACTGTGAAAACTGTAAAGACTAATAGAGGCAAAGCATATTTTCTCTGAAGGCTTTTATTTAGAACTTTGCATATAATTTGTTCTTATCTGAATCTCAATTATATTCCACGGACTTTGTATTCTTCTCAGAAAGCAAATGCCTTTGCTATATATACTAAATTTCCTCTTATCTTCTCTTACAACTATGTCCTGTAAGAGACAGCAGTGTTCTGCGTATTGTTTGCTGTAACGGTAGAAGCGAGAATTACTCGTCAGGCACTAAGTCAACTACAAATAAGCATGTATGCCTGCAAGCATCAAGCAAGTATTCACAACAATTTCAAATTTGGTTAAAAAAAAATACTAACAGCTGCTTTTAATTAAGATTGGTTAGTTTTTCCTAGCCCTCAATAAATAGAAAGCATAAGGCATGTGGAATCCAAATTCTTTAATGGAGCTGAAGCTAAAAAGCACCGTCTGCCATCTACCCCGCGATTTCAACTGGGACCTTCTCCTTCATCGGTTGCAAAAATTTCACTTCCTCCAGATTAATACCAGCGGACTGGCCACAGATGTCGGCTGGTCACGTACAGGGGCACAGAGAGAGAGGAAGGATGTCTACGTGGAGAGCCGAAGACGCCATGTGCGGGCCCGCTGGCGGGGCTACCGGAGAGGGAGAGCAGCAGCCTGAGGGCCGCCGGGGGCAGCGGCGGCCCCGGCGGGAAGCCTGGCAGGGCGGGCAGCCGCCGCGCCGCGGCCTGTGGGAGCGGCCAAGCCCCGCTCCAGCGCCCGGCAGGGCCCAGCGGGCGCGCTGCTGGCACGGCGAGGGCGGCGGCGGGGCCCCGGCGGCTCCTCGCTCGGCATCCCGGTGGCAGCGCGAACAGCGGCGGGGCGACGACCCGCGCCGGGGCGGCGCTACTTGCAGAGCCCCTCCAGCCGCTCCAGGGTGCCCTTCATGTCGCGGATGCGCTTGGCCAGGGCGGGCACAGGCTGCATGGCGCGGTCCAGCTCCTCGCAGCGCGCCACCAGCGCGTACATGGCGCGGATGCTGAGGTCGGCCGCCTCGCCCAGGCTCTCCACCCCGTCGCGGTAGGTTTGGATGCAGCCGACGCTGAGGGCCGTCAGGGCCTGCAGGCCGCAGTGCACGTTGCGCAGCAGCTCGTCCACCTGCGCCGCCACCTGCCCGGCCAGGGCCACCACGTCCTGGAGCGCCCCGGGGTCGATGGCGGGGATAGAGCCGCCGACCCCCGCCGCCGCCGCCGGCGGCTCGCCCCGCGGGGCGCCACTCAGCCGGATCCGCCGCTCCAGGTTGTTGGCCACGAACTGGGTGAGGCGCCCCTCGCGCAGCACCGTCCCCTCCAGCTCCAGGGCGCTCGCCAGCGTCGCCCGCCGCCCCTCCGGCAGCTGCCGCCCCGCCGCCGCCCCGCCGCCAGCGGCCAGGCTCAGCGCCTCCAGGCTCCGCTCGTCCCGCCTCCGCCCCGTCGCCTCACGGCCGAGTCCCTCCTCTGGCGCGGCCGGGAGCCCGGCGGCCGCCACGGGCCGCAGCGCCGGCACCTCCATGGCGGGCGACGCGTGCCTGCCCGCCGGCGCGCCACCGCCCACCAGGGGGCGCGCCGCCGCCTGTTTACGTCCCCCTGGATTGGCTGCGGGGCGCGCGGGGGCGTGGCCTCGGCTGTTTGTGTGCCGCCCGATTGGCCAGCGCCTCTCGCAAGGAGAACCGCCCGTCCCGTCCGTTCGCTTCGCACTGCGGGCCCGTGACTCGGAGACTGGGGCGTGCCCGCTGTTTGTGTCTGCCCGGATTGGAGGGCCTGCGGAAGCGGGCGTGGCCCCAAGTGTTTGTGTCGCTTCTGATTGGCCGAGGCGGGGCCAAAAAGGCCGCCGTTTCGCCGAGACTGGCGGCGCCCGATGGAGAGGCGTGCCGCTCGCGCCATCCTCGCACGCCGATTGGCGCGGCAGCAGAAGGGGGCGTGCCCCGCTCGGGTAACAACACCGGGGCGCTGGTGGCTGCTCCTTTCACTCCCCCGCCATGTTCTCCTAGCAGCGGATCCGATTGCGCCACCATCTCAGCCCACAAAGCCCGGGCAGACACTCCCCAGCGACCCGACCCGCTCATCCCCGCCTGGGCTCGACCCCTCTTCCCGGTACAGCTCTGGGTACCCACGTCCCACCATGGTCACCACCACGGCGCCGCCGCCCTTCCTGGCTCGGATCTCGGCAGGCACCGAAGACCCCAGGCGGCTGCCCTCCACTCTTCTCCAGCGCCTCAGGCGAGGGGACAGCAACTGTGAGAACCAGCCCAGCTGCTGCCTGGCGGGCCCGGGGGGCAGCGCGCGGCCCGCGCTGAAGAGAGTCCGGCGGAGGAAGGGAAAGATCCGGCCCAGCCCCGCGGGGCTCCTGCCCAGCCGCTACCAACAGTACCAACAGCATCGCGCGGGCCTGGGGAGAAGGACCCCGCTGGGAACGCACGGCCCGGGCGAACTTCGCTCTCACCCTGCGCCAACGGTCTCGGCCGCCCCCGGCATGGTAACGGCCCCCCCGGAGGAGCCCCCCGCGCCCGCCCCCTCCAGACCCGCGCCCAGCAAACCCCTCAGGAAGGAGGTAAAGACGGGGCTCCGCTACTTCTGCTCACTTCTGCCCCTCCGCCTCCCCCCCCCCCCCCCCCGCGCCTTCTCCCGCACTCCGGGAGGCCGCTTGCCTCCCCGCCGGAGGGGGACAGCCAGCGGCTCGCCCCCTCCTCTCGCCCCCTGTGTGCCTGTGGACGGGGGGGGAGGGGGAAAGAGTTTCCGTTACGCTCGCTCGGACAGGGCGGGGGGGGAGGGAGGGGGGAGAGAAATCGTGGGCGGCGATTGGCTGCTCGGCGCCACCAATCGGCGCCCGTCGCTGCGCCTAGCAACAGCCGGATTTAGCCCGCTGGCCGGGCGCCAGCTGCCCCTGCGCGCGCAGGCGGGACGTGTGCGGGTCGCAGCGCCCCATGGCGGCCGCGGGAGGGCGGCTGGGGAGGCGGTGAGCTCCCGCCAGCGGAGAGGGCTCTGCTGCCCGCCCTGCGGCTGGTGGGCGCTGCCAGCAAGCGCGTACCGCTAACGGAGGAGTTGTAGAAAACGTGGGATAGCTAGGAGGGGGGCGGCGGGCGGCTCGTTACCCGCCCGGCCGTTATACCCCGCCGGCCTCCCGAGTGGGGTGGCCGGGCGACCCGTTGGGGTGGAGGCGGCCCCCGGTGCCTCGCACCGCGTCTCTGGTGCTGTGCTTCGGGAGCCCGGCGCAGGGGCTGTGCGGGAACACGTCTTCGAGTCTGGATAGCTGATGCCCCGGTAGCAGTCCTGTGGCTGCGTGCTGCCGGAGGCACCTCTTGAGGAGCGGGGTCGTGTGTTGATGTGAATTCTTTGTCTTTGCAGTTCTTAAAGAACAAGGTGGGAAAGACTGAGAAAGCTGCCATTCCCTACAGCCAGCCTGTTCACAGTTTACATCTATGTGAACAACCAAAGATTAACAGACAGAAGAGTAAATGTAACATGCCACTGACAAAGATCTCCTCAGCAAAAAAGATAGAGAACTTTTGGCAAGATTCTGTATCGCCAGACATAATTCAGAAGCAGGAGAAAAAGCCACTTAAAAACACAGAGAACTTCAGAAATGCCAAGTCCAAGAAACCTATCACCCTAACTGAAGCGAGCCAAAAAGAAAATTACGCTGGGGCAAAATTTAGTGACCCACCATCTCCTAGTGTCCTTCCAAAGCCTCCCAGCCACTGGGTGGGTGGCACAGCTGAACCTTCTGACCAAAACAGGGAGTTGATGGCAGTCCATTTGAAAACTCTCCTAAAAGTTCAAGCGTAGTTTCCAAGATCTCTTGAGTAATTGGCAAAGAAAACTCCATCCAGGAAACTTAAACATGCCTTGTTGCAACAAAAATTGCAAAAGACTGTCAAGTCTTATAATCACATTAAAAAATTCTTGTATTATATTTTTTATGGTTGTGTAAATAGTGTACATCATGTATTATGTGTATATTCTTGTTCATACTTTGAGAGGTACATTTTAGTTTTGTTATGAAAGGATGTATTTTGCACTGCCTGAATGGTAGGTGTCTTGTATATAAAATATGGACAATTTTAAGTGTGTGTTTGACACATGAAGACTTGACTTGATTTGCACAAGGTAATGAAAATTTTGGAAGGAGAGTACAGGTTTCTGATTTTAACGTTCCAGATCAAATGTGAATGTTTTATTCATGCACTACTGACAATAGTTTTACATTCTGTGTCCCAATTGAGTATAAACATGGAATTTTCATCCAAATGTGAAGTATTGCTCTCTGCTTTGGAAACAGTATCTGGAATTCCTGTTCATCTGTTTGTTTTTAAAATTAACTGGAATTTAAGTGAAATTCCAACCCATCAATTTGAGCACTGCTGATTTCTTTAAAGAAAAAAAAAAAACAGAAAAAAAAAAAAAAAGAAAAGAGCAGAGCTTTCTGCCAAAAATCCAATTGGTCACTAAAAAATTAAATAAAACAATTTGGCCTCCCCTTAAGCAGGTCTCTGTTTTTCTTGTGTGTGTGTGTGTGTGTGTGTGAGTTCAAGTATGTGAACTTAAATTACTTGATCGCCTTCTAGTGCATCAGTAGGAATACTTTGTCCTTCTCAGCCTTTAACTATCCAAATAAGTAAGAGATTTGATACCTCATTAAGAATTCCTTGTGTTTTTAAAAAAATGTTTCCTTTGTGGTATGTCATTTTAGGTTCCTTAGCCTTCTGTTTCTTGAAAATTCAGACTTCAAGAAAGTTGGGCAATTACACAAATTGATGCTGCAATGCTTCTTAACTGTTTTCATAGTAAGTGGTTATTAAACTAGTTGATGCTGAAAAGTAGCAACGACAGAAAGGTATGGATGGAGCAAGTTAAACTTCATATTTTTTACCAGATTTGTCTCTTGTTGGTAGCTGTGCTGGAAATTACATTCCTCTAATCTAAAATTCTTAAGAAATCGGACTGTAGATTAGTCTGACAGGCATGTTGAGGAGATAACCTAGATTTGCAGTTACTTTACTAATCTACTATTTAAATAAGATTAATAAAGCAGGAAGTACGTGAAATTTACATAAGATAGAAAAGCATTTTTAAGTTTTCAGATTCACTGGAAAAAAGTATTCTCTGGGCACTAGTGTACTAGGAGGGATAGTAGGAAGGAAGCGCTAGCAGCAGGGTCCCAGCTGAGGTGGTTCCTTAGCGTGAATGGTGTTTTCAGAGATGTAGAGTGAGCACCGTTAGCTGCGTTCGTGCCACGTGCGCTACTGCTTCCGATATATAGCATCACTTCATTCTGTGCGTGTGAATTGGCAGTATTTGTTAACATAGCCCTGAAAGGAGATTGGTCGAAAACCAAGGGAGAATTTCTTTGCTTTGTTCATAGAAATTAATTACATAGTTGCAAAATCTTTCATTATAATGCTGTTAGGCTATTCAACTATGTATGTTCTAAACTAAGAGTTCATACAAAATTTTTGGTCCCCCCCAAAGACTTCCAGGTTCACTGTCTTGCAAAATAGACCTGTATTACTTGGTTAATGATGGTACTGCTTGAGGTAAATGTATGGCTTCAGCAGCCCAGTTTGCTGCCTAATCTAAATACGCCATAATTTATGTGTCCTAGCTTGTCTTCTAAAAATGAACAAAAAATCCTCCTTTTTTAATTTTTTAACAAACAGTATTAAGGCAAAGACACATTCTAGTACAATCTCACTGAGGATGACTCAAGTAGATCGTAAGTCCCAGTTTACTATATTTGGTATATGCTGTATTGATCTCCTGTTGTGCTTTTTTTTTTTTTCTTTCTCCTCTTTTCTTTTGCCTAAATGTCATCGAGCGCAAAGGAGAATGCCTTTAGCAATTCCCATAGCTTTAGGCAATGGTTAATTTTGTCAGCTGAACTTGTGGTCCTCTTGAGTCTTGATAACTAGCTTGACAAGAGCTGGTTTCCATCAGCCATGTAGGTTGGCATTATTTAAAACGAGGTATCTGTTTTTTCCCGATTATTACCTCTGTTACCATCAGCCTCTTTTCTTCCCTGCCCCTTGGAGCTGACATCAAATTACGTAGTTTGAATGCTAACTCTGATCTTACATAAAATTTACCAATGTAACATACCTCTTTGTTTCTACCCTGATTTGCTGACACATCCCTGGGGATTACAGAATTCATTAAATGTAAGTGCTGATAGTTCTCGGCTCCTCAGCCAATTCTTTTAAAGCTGTTGGATGAGACTTCTGAAGTCTTGAAAATTGAACACTTTCCATACCTTGTTGGACTGTAAAGATAACAATGTTTCAACCGGTCTTTCCAAACAGTGTTAGAAAAAAGCTCATTTAGCTTACTTCAGCCTCAGTATCGCTGGTCCTGTTGTGATCTGGCAGAAGTCTTGGGACACTTCATGTTTCTATCTTCTCAAGATCTTTGGGTTGAGTACCTTCCTGGCCAATGGACTGGATTATAAAACTAGGCCTACATGCCTGAAAAATCAGGACATTGTCATCTCTTAGGACCATATTCTGCACTTAATTTGTCACTTTCCCACGTTTTTTCTTTTATCTTTCTACAGTATTTTCTTACAGGGGTTTTCACTTTCAAGGTTTCCTTCACTTTGACAGATTTCTCAACCCAGTTCCCTGAAGGCGAGACATTGTGTTACATGAACATACTATTGTTTGAGTTTAGAGCCAGTAAATGAAAGAAAAACATTAGTGTCATGTTTGGAGGACTTCTTTGCAATATAGTTTGAAGTCTTTTGAAGTGAACAGCCTTTAAGGAAGAAAATGAACATACGTGGTGGATGCGTTATCATCAGCCGGTCACGTGTCTGCTGTACAGGAATTAAATTGCTTATTAAATCTTCGGAGTTCAGTCAGAGTAAGGAAACTGAATGTACTGCATTTTGGTTAGATAATGAAAATCTTTTCTGTTTAAAATCTTTAGCGCAATGCTGTGCAGAACTGCAGGGAAATCAACTGTGCGAGTTAACTACCAGCTTGCTTTTAAACAGTTAAATGTCATGTGGTGATGGTCCTGAAAAATTAGCTTTCACGGAGCGCAGAAGTATCTGTTGTTGGGTTTTCATGCGTGGCTAAGTTTCAGCCCATTAGACAGCTTCATTAATAACAGCTGGCTTGGTGCTCTACTAAAGCTAAAATGCTTCTGTCTCCTAATGCAACAGGAGCTGGAAACCCTGTGTGCATTTGAACTCCGTTACACCAGTATCTCTTCAGCAATGCCGCTAAATTCTTAAGTAGTCTATATATGAAGCTGTAACTTTTTCCATAAATTGAATTTTATTTCAGCTGATCAATATTTTATCCAAGTAGTGTCATTTTAAGCAGTTCTTGTAATTATTTTCAGAGGATATTTTTTAAGCTTTTGCATTATAAAGCATTTGATACTGGCCACACTTCAGGATTTTCTTCTGCTTTACCCAGTTTTGAGATCAAATATGAAGCCTATGGATTATATGAAGCCTGAAGATTATAGATTGGTTTTCACTGTAATTTTGGAAAGAAGTTTACCTTTATTTCTGCATAGAAAGTCTTGACGCTTCCATTATGCAGTTAAATACATTCATTATTTTCTTCTGCAACCTCTTGTACTCTTTGAATTTTGATTCCACAACGTGTTCTTTAATTTTTTTTTTTTTCCATAATACATGCCTGACTGACTGAACTATTTAAGGGGAATTATTTTCTGTTGTAATTTCTAAGAGGGTTTTATGTTATGAATAGGCTGGTCCTTACCCTAAAGAAGCTAGGAGGTAAGCATGTAAGAGGTAAAGGTTGTAAAATGTTAACATTTACTGTGAAAAATTGATGCTACTTTGTTGAACAGGAACCACAGTGTTACATATTTTTGATAGCAGGAAATGTTTAGTTGCTGATTCAATAAAAAAGATTAATGAAGGGAACATCCAGCAATTAAGGAGAAATACATCATCCAATAAAAGGACCTAACTACTGAAGTTGAGCAACAGAATGTTATCAGCAATGTAAAGGCTGTGAACTTCTTGCGTTGAGAGTGTAGAAGAATGTTATCGGAGCTGAGACAGGAACGTCAATTCAGCTGAATTTGAAAAAAAATCCTCAAGAATTAACTTGCACAGCAAACACGTCCTAGCAGAGGCACTTCTTCCCCTGTGTTGAAGTCAGCATTCCTCTCTAACTTTTTTTCCCATGAGGTGATAAAATCTCATTTATTCAACTCCCAGAAAACAGGCCTTTAGATTTTACAAAGCCCTGACTCCATTGGAAGTGCTGCATTGGTACTTTTGTTTAACGTTACTCTGGTGACATTACTACAAGTTCAATATATTCAGGCTTGTGTGTGGCAGATGCAGTCATTTAGTCCGAGTGGTTCATAAACCCTTGTCTTCAGTTTGAGAATTACACTGGTTATGTGTACTTACGCTGTAGGTTGCCACTGGTGAGCGGACTGGTGTGATTTCTGTAATTTATACCTGAAAGAGGAAGTATTTGGGGATCAAGGACTTTTCTTGTATTTATAGGACTTTGCCAAGCCTTCAGTTGTAGTTCAGTATACGGCCACATGTATTTCAAGAAGTGGTGTAATCATCATTGCCATTTTGCCATTCTTAAGGTCATGAAGCATAAAGTTTTGAGGAGATGCTATTTCTATGAAAGATGTCATTTGCTTCTTTAATGAAGCAGTGTGCTTTCATCAGGTAGGTCTATGAACCTTAATTTGCAAATGTCCTTATAAGTGGTGATGGCAATAGCCATCAAAATACAATTTACTTTGGTTTTTATTCCCTGAAATAAGACCTAGAGCTACATTCAATAAAGGGCTTGGTATATAGAGTCAGGCCTTTCTCTTGTTTTCTCTCATCACCTGAATGTTGTGTTCTTTACCGCCTGGTGACAGAGCTGCAAGAGAAAGATTAAGGTGTGCCCTTACTTAAAATAATATATAGCTTGAGATCTGTAATTTGCTTTTATATATATTTATATAGCATGAAGCTTTTGTAAGTTGCTTTCCTAGCATCAGAATATTCAGAAATTGCATGTTATCATATTTAGAATATCGATAGGTCATTGTAGGAATTAATGGAGTAGTAAATTGATAGACCTTGTCCAAATTTTAGACATTCTTTATATGCAAGCGCTAAAGAAAGTGCTGATACATTTTTGTGCCTTGTACTAGCAGTGATAAGGAAAAAATAATTGACGAGACAGGTAGAAAAAAAATCTGAAAGCCAAGGTCAACTATGAGATAAGAGAGAAGCAGCATAGATCTCACCATTGAATTATGTGGGAAGGAAAGATACTGCAAGAAAAAATTATCTCCCAAAGTATCTGATGTTACTGCAAATTTAGGGAATTTTAACGACAAGATGAAATGCAATTTGCTACCAATTCTTGACTGGGACCATCTGGGGAAAGACAATATGAGTTGGCAAGTCTTGTAACGGACTTTTTCTCTGACTGATCAGTACCTATTATTCATGACTAGAAATTACACCTTGGCACAGCATTCTTAATGGCTAGCACTGCTTTATGTATCATGAAATGCTGTACAAGTGCTTACTGCTCTCAGGTTTCACAGATTTTTAGAAGTGGTCAGATAAAGTATGTATGTGCGTGATAGCAGCCTTCACGGTTTACAGCTGGAAAAACAGGCATACAGAAGTGAACTAGCTTGCTTAAGATCACTCTGCAGGCTGTTCACTAACCCAGGAAGAGAACCACAGTTTCTGGAGCTCCAGCCAGGTTCTTCCTTTGCCAGTACACGCGGTTGCTGTGTGATCTGCGAGTCTTCCTCATCCCGCTGTCTAGTATGTTAAAATGTAATTAATATAATGTTCTGCTTTTAGATGTTTGGCATTTGTAGTCATTGATAGGGTGGTGAGATAAGGCTGCGTTAAGGTTTTGTGTTGTACAGTTTTATTACATGATAGCTTTAGCAATTTGCACATGAAAGATGACTCTTATACTTTTCTCCACCCCTACTTTTGACCCTTTGATACAATATATAACCTATACACGCCGCTGCCATTTTCAGCTCATCCTCTCTGTCCTCTCCCCACAGCCAGCAGCGGGACGGCTGATGATAAGCCAAAAGTTTCTGCTTGTGGCTGCTGCTCTCCACCGCTGTGCAAACATGCTGCAGCCAGCAGCTGGCTGAGAGGGCCACGGGCGTGCCCAGTATCATCATAGTTTCTTGAGTTTACATTTGCTTTATCTTTAGACTCTCATGAGATCCTGGAAGACAGAAAAAGAGGCCCAGTCTTTCCCAAGAGAGAGGATCTTCCTACAGAAGGTGAAGTTTATGAAGGACCCAGTCTCCTTCTACCACCAGCCAGTCCTTCTTAAGACCTCGAGCCTTCCCATCACCTTCCCTGACTATCTGTTTTCTTCACTCGTCACTGCAGCTGCAAGTTTCTCTTTTCTTGTATTTCCCCCAGACACATTTCATCATTCTCAGTTTCCCTCACTTCTCTGCAAATGTTCATACATGTAATTTTTTTCACCTGGAAAATCAATTTGAGTATGTTGTGTTCAGGGTACATTTCCTCCAAGAGAGAATGTATTTTTTTCTAAAGGACAGCTAGATTTTTACAAGATGCAATAATTCTCTTGAGATTTCTCCTGTCAACATGGTATGAATTGACCTGGCAAGCATGTGGCACAGCCTCAATAACCATAACATACCCCACTTGATATCCTGGAGGACTAGAAACGACTCTGATGAGCTGGACCACATAGATACCACGGAATTCATCTGCCAAACACCACTCAAAAAACCCAAACAATTGGAGTTTAAGGATCATTTCCTCAGAGATCGGGAAGTCTGAGAGGTCTGACCTGGGCTGGTTGCTGGCAGGAGGACATGCCAGGAAGATAAAAATGCAGTCTGCAGCTCTGAGACTCATGAACCGAGGCTTTTTATCTAATTTGCTAGGCTGGGTCAACTGTTTGAGAGCCTGTCACAAGTACAGCCTGCTTGCTGCATGTGTCCAAAACTCCTCAGCCTCCTCCTTGTAGGACGGTGCCTTTCGGCGTGTTCAGCAGTAGTTCAGTGGTTAGCTATACGTTTCAGACCTGGTTGTGTCCTAGGCGATTTAAGGTAAGAGTTTACACCGCTCCTTTAGGAGGGTCTTATGGTTTATATGCCTTTTTTAATTCATTACCAGGTACCAGATTGGTTCCTACAAGGCCTGCTTTCCCTCAGGCAAAGCTAGTAAGTGCCCTCCCCAAAGCACTGTGTCATATATTTTAGGACAAAAAGAAAAAAAGTATTATACAGTCCACATATGCACTAAGCATACTGTTTATGCTCTTCAGCATCTACAGATCCCAAAGCCTGGAAGGTCTGTTCACATCTGCAGGGTTATGCTCTGTACCATCTGTATCATTTTCCCTTCTTCATTTCTCAGTCTCCTTCACCAATTTAATCATAAGGGACTTCCCTTTTCAGGGAAAGGTTCCCTAAATTTACTTACCCATATGGCAGTTTAGTTAATTACCCACTACCTTCCCATAAAGTTGATCACAGATAAGATTCTGTTTGCTTTAATATGCAAGCCCTAAAATTGCTGCTTCCAGTGCCCCATCCCTTTGTTATATTCTTCCTGACCTGTGCCACCTATTTCTTTGGCCTTCCCCCATAGTCCCCATCCATAGTCCTCATTTATGCCAAATTGTAGTCCGTCTTCCCTCACTGAAGGAAATCGTTCTCTCATAATGCCTTATTATTCTGCTGCTCTTCTACCACACTTCTATCTACATGCATTTGATTAATTTCAAAATTATTTTCAATGTCCTTTGAGCTCTGTGCTGAAATTACATTTTCTTTGCATAAGTGAAAACAAATATCCCAAAGGCTTTAACATGGAACCTGCAGAGTTTTCTCCCATTTTGGCCAAGGGTAGAATTTCAAATTTGTAATAATAGAGATCAGATTCAACAGCAGCCATGTGACTTCTTGCTGCATGTAAGTTAACTTCCATAAAGAGAAAATGGCAACACAGGTGCCATTACTTTGTCCACACAGGTAACTCTGATCAACTAACTATGCCTGTGCAGAATTAAACTCCTATTTTCAAGACTTTTTATTTTCGCTCTTTATTTTTCAATATGGAATTTTTATTTCTTTTATTTTTCTTTATTTTTCTGACTGCCATGCTGTTTGGGATAAATGTCAAAGCTCTGGAGAGCTATAGCTGGGTACACAAGAATGAACAACTAACATATTCATTGAAATTTCTGCCTTTAGGAAGTGTTGGGCTGAAGGGAGGGGTCAGGCGAGACCCCCCAGTTCTGGTGACCCCCCATCTGGATCACGTAGTCACCGTTCTCTGTAATTGTGTGAAACGTGCCAGATTTCATGGTAACGTCAGCTTATTTCAGAGCATTCAGAGAAGGCAGCCTTCCAACAAAAAGGGGTTTTCCCTTCACTGCCTCAGAAGTAGCACCCAGTCAGAGGGCAACCTCCACACCTAAATATCCCTGAGATTAAACAGAAGCTCCTGTACAGGCAAGACAGCCTGTTTTTATTCCTTCCCCCTGTGGCAACACTGAAGAGTTAACCTGTATTGCTATTATAACTGATTACTTGCAGTCTTCCAAACTGTTCCATTTTTATATCACTTTTAACACAAACATGCCCTACTTTTCAAATACTGTGGGGACACAATGGGAAGGGTAAAAGTAATCTTGATCCAGTCTTGCAGTCTTGATCCAAATGCCAGCTTAGCCACAATTTTCTTAGGAAGGGCTTTGCTTACTTTTAACGTTACTGAGACGGTTATGTGGGCTGAGCCCTAAGGATGGTGAAGGACAGTGCTTTCCCTCTGGGGAGATGTTAGATACTGAAGAAGGTGAAGAAGCAGAAAGCCAAAATGTGATGACCCAAAGGAAGGAGCTCCTTGCTCACTTAGAAACCTTTCTCCGTATTGTCTTCCCCAGTTACAGCCAGCCCCTCGACCTCTCCTTTTAAGGACCTCTAGCAAGTCTCCACCTTTCCTTAATTTCCTACTCCCAAGTCCCTTTCTTGCCAGAAATGCAAGGAAAGCGTTTTACACACCCACTAGTAACGAGGAGCATGTTCAGTAACTTTTTGGTTCGCTTCCAGAGAGCGTTGACACCACGTAGACAAAGAAATTATGAGGAAAGAAAAGAATTAAGAAAGAAAAAGTTAAAAAACTACATTACTACTAATATAAAAGATGAAACGCACCGTGTGCGTGTGTGATACAGAACCACACTGGTACATTTGCTTTAGCAGATGGAGTTAACTGTGGCAGGTGTCTTTAAAAGTGCATGCATATAGCTTTAAGTACGCATATGCATAGAGCTTAAAGTAAAGATCCAAATAAGTGAGTAGTAGGGAAAGCCCAGTGCCAAGGCCTCGTAGGGAACAGGCTGAGTTCCCTCTAGTGGCTTGCGTCGGCATTTCGCAGGGGTGGCCCCGAAAGGACCCGTTTTGGGAGCAGGAGCCATCACCCCTCATTACAGCCTTGCCCAGAACCCATACTTGTATTAGGTAGCTGGAGGGTATGATCGCTGAGTAACTCCTGGGGAGGGCCTAATTGCGAGTTAATTTTAAGTGAGTTATGTAAACAGATTAAATCAATCCTTCCCTGTATTTATTTTTCATTAGTTCACATGCAAACACAACTACCCTTAAAAATTCCCTATCTGCTTTACTCTGCTGCTTCATTGAGTTGATGTCCACTGCTAATACCTGCTGTTGCTAATACCTGCGTTAGGCAGAGGCTTTGTGAGATCCCAGTGAGTCAGAATAATCTATGGGATGCCGTCAGGCAGTTTTGGGGAAAGGCTCCACAGATGGAAAACACAGCCAGCAGCAGCTGAATCTGTATCTGTGCCTCAGAGTAATACATTTATTTTAAGTGAACATCAGGCAGTAATTTATTAGGTCAAAATATTGTTGAATTATTGTTGTACTGTTGCATTAGAACACTGAAAAGATAGCAAACAAGAAAGAATAGAAGAAAACAAAAAAAGTTAGTGTTTTTGTTTTTCTTCAGCTCGTGTTTTACCAAAAAGGCAGCTGGAAGATTAAGACAAAATGGATTAGGCAGGAAACCTCCATTCCTAAAAGAAAACATCCGGTGCACTTTTGGCAGATAGTGTATTTTGTAAAACACAAACTTATGACATATTAATTACTGTGTCCCTGGGGTTTTAAAAATATAGAAGAACATATTTCCTACTGTGAACTTAGGAACTTTGGAGGAAATTGCAATAACTGGGAGTAAAACTGTATGTTGTTGCTCTCTATCCTGTGTTTTTATCGTAGGACACAGTGTAGCATATGCCATAAATCGAGGGCCTAAAAGTTAGACACCTATGTCTAACCTCAGCCTCAACTTAACAAGTCAGCAAACAGAAAGGGGCACGTTCATTTCTGGCAACTATTTTTACAGGTGTGGAAGAGTGATATCATCAGCAGAATAAATGTAAGAAAACATTTAAGAGACGGTATTGCCCCTACCATCTCCTCAGAATAAATTAGGTACTAACATATTTTTGTGAATCTAGGCCTTTGTTCAAAGTAATTTCATAAGACCTTTTTTACATCCTGCATGCAGGCTGAATATTCCTGTATGAGCACAGAATCTGTGGGAGATAAAAGCAAAGGAGATATGTAACAAATGAAAATGTAGGGCCGTCTTAGCCAGGAAGCTAAATAAGGCTTCATTAATGATTTAATCCCTTATAATACTGAATGAGATAAAGTGCCCCTCACCCTGGGACCTCTACCAGATGTCCAGACGGGTCTCCTGCCCTGGCCACTTAACTGAGCGTGGGTCTCCTGTCCAGACAGCAGGGCTTCTGCAGTGCCCAGCAGGGGCATGCGAAGTGCTGGGAGAGGCATTTCCGAGAGAAAGCAAGTGCAAAAAATGCACACCATATGCAATCAGTCTCAGAAAATGTCACCGTAAGGTCTAAGGCTTGACTCTATGGACACTTTCACACATGCTTATTTTTTCTATTAGTGAGTGGACTTACTGATGTGACAATTCATAACAAAATTAAGCACATACTGAACCTGTCTTCATGCTCAGGGCCTTACCAAAGATCCATGTTTGCATGTTAACCATGAAGTTACTAATAATTTCTCCATAAACTCTCTATACACCTTCATCATTTTCATTCCCCCCATCTACAGTTTGCATCCCACAAAGGGCACTAAGGAGACAAACGTGACAGATGGTGGTCACCCCATGGACTAGGGCAAGAGCTGCCCTGTGAGAAGGCTGTGGTGTTCCTCCACCATCACCTCAAGGCGGTTACACACTCATGCAAAGGACTGTTCGTGCAGTCTTTCAAGGCAGGAAGAAACGGGTTGCGTGCTGCAGGCCATCTATTTGTGAACTCTTCACGGTCTCTAACCCTCCCCAGCCAAGGAGGTCACGTCAGTGCTGCTACCGTGGGTGGGCAGCGAGGATTTGTGCCTGCTTGACGGGAAAGTCTGTGCATAGCATGACATGGCTGCAGTGCCGGCGTGGCTCCCTGGGGACTCCCGCGGCATAGCTGATGGTTTGTAGTAAGTGAAGGAGCAGAAACAGATGCCACAGCCGTTGTAGCAAATGAGACGTATATTTTAAGGATATCTATGAGTTACTCGAGGAAATAATTTCTTCTTCTTCTTCTTCAAGGAAGGTGTGTGGTTCCAAGGTGGGATATCTGAGATGTTTCTCGTGTAAGCTGAATACCAACGCCATGGGGAGAGCTGCAGGTCTGTCCGCTGATCTCTATCCGCACTGTTTATGCAACGTTTGGAGGTTTGGAAAGTGCCTTTGACACTCCAGAAAAATCACTTTGCTAAGGCTCGCCATATTAAAGTCTAATGCAAACAGTAGTTCCCAATACCTGATCATAAGGTAATTCAGGCTGGAAGGGACCTCAGGAGTCCTCCAGTCCATCCGCCTGCTCACAGCAGGGTCAGCTACAGGGTCAGACCAGGTTACTCAGGGCCAATTCTGATCATCTGAAACGCAGCCCGGCAGAGGGCTGGATGACTGAGAGCCTTCAACCTCTTCCTGTCATACAGGATTCTCCCTGTCAGAGAGTTTAAATATAGCTCTATAATGCTAATGGTTTGGGAAAGCTCTGACATCAATCTGTCCCTGTTTACTACATGTTGAGTTAAAAGGTCTGAAAGGTATAAAATGTTTAAGAATGAGCAGGAGGGATTAAAAAATCACAATGGATCTTGGGTAAAGTGTTTTAATTCTGCAATTGTCATCTAAAAACAAATGGATATTTAGCCTAGTGTCCCTTGAGAGGATTTGTCCCAGACTGGTGGGAAAGCATATCTTTATGTCACACACAGGCAGCCAAGCACATACACTGTACTCAAAACCGAACTGAATGTTTATACGGATTTAAATTGTAAAAATTTGAACAGATGAGAAAAATGAAATGATCCATACTGGATAATTAATTTGTTTTATTGTTCTACAAACAGGATGCTCAGCAGGCTTAACAGAACTCGTTCTGCTAGCCAGGTGGCAAATAGCAATTTTGCATTAGCTGTCCATAAAATCAAGTGAATACACGCTGGTACCGTGAGTTTCACAACCATGTTACTCAACAAGCAGAGATCAGTAAAGTACCTGACCTGTCTGTATACTGTGTCCCACAGTATAAAATTTTATCCAAGTTTAATTTTCCTTTATGCTTTTGGAAGGATTTATGTGCTCTTTGTTTAAGGAAAGTTCTGGAAAAGGCCAGATACGATAGTGAAAATAGGTGGAATTTACAAAATAGCTGGTGAGGAGAGTGAGGACACTTGATGTTATAGAAATAACACAGTTTAGAGATTTTCCCATTGAAATTAGCAGTAGTACTAATAGATGGTGTCTACCTTAAAGCAACTATAAGAGGAGAGTGGAAAAATCTGACACTTACTGTTATCTCTGTGGTTCTGGACTACATTTTTTTCGTTGGAGAATGAAGTCATTTTTTCTTAAGAATCTATTAAAAGTAAAAAGTAATACTGTAGAATCAATACCATCAATACCCAGCCTGACTCCAGAAAAGACATTGCTAGGGTTAGAAATTTAATTTTGCTCTTTCGAGTCACTCAAACCTTGGACTTTCTTCCAATCTGCAAAATAATTGTGCTAGAGCGTCTTATGATAGAGGCACCTGCTGCTAGGGAACCCAGATTAATATTACCAGCACATATTGAGTAGGCTACAGAACAGCCAGCACATACTAATGATGCCTGGGCTGCGAAGTCAGCTGGCAGCCTCGAGACACCCCATTGTCAGTCCCCTGCGCTCCGCAGTCGCCGCAGCTTCCCAGTACCAGCACAGGCACTCCTTGCCAGAGCAACTTCAGCCTCTCTTTTTTTATTTATTTATTCCAAAGTAGGCCACTCTGTGCCATCTGTTGACACTTAAAAGCCACAGAAGCTTCCAGATTCCCTATGGTATCCTGCAATTTAACGTGTATTTAATACCCTTTTGCTCTACCTAGCTGTTCTATGTAGTGAGACTACTAATCACAAGGGCTCATTCAATCAAGTAATGTTTTTAGCAACTGAGTACAGGTCTTGGAGTAATGTACTAGAGGTGAGTATAACTGAGTGGGGAGGGAATGCAACAAGAACAGACTGATTTTTTGCTGATGGTCAGTCAGTTTGCAGACGACACCAAGCTGGGCAGGAGTGTTGATCTGCTGGAGGGTAGGAAGGCTCTGCAGAGGGACCTGGACAGGCTGGATCGATGGGCTGAGGCCAACTCTATGAGGTTCAACGAGGCCAAGTGCTGGGTCCTGCACTTCGGCCACAACAACCCCAGGCAACGCTACAGGCTTGGGGAAGAGTGGCTGGAAAGCTGCCCGGAGGAAAAGGACCTGGGGGTGCTGGTCGACAGCCGGCTGAACATGAGCCGGCAGTGTGCCCAGGTGGCCAAGAAGGCCAATGGCATCCTGGCCTGTATTAGAAATAGTGTGGCCAGCAGGAGCAGGGAGGTGATCGTGCCCCTGTACTCGGCACTGGTGAGGCCGCACCTCGAATACTGTGTTCAGTTTTGGGCCCCTCACTACAAGAAGGACATGGAGGTGCTGGAGCGTGTCCAGAGAAGGGCAACGAAGCTGGTGAAGGGTCTACAGCACAAGTCCTATGAGGAGCGGCTGAGGGAACTGGGACTGTTTAGCCTGGAGAAGAGGAGGCTGAGGGGAGACCTCATCACGCTCTACAACTACCTGAAAGGAGGTTGTAGCGAGGTGGGTGTTGGTCTCTTCTCCCAAGAAACAAGCGATAGGACTAGGAAACGGCCTCAAGTTGTGCCAAGGGAGGTTTAGATTGGACATTAGGAAAAATTTCTTTACTGAAAGAGTGGTCAGGCCTTGGAACAGGCTGCCCAGGGAAGTGGTGGAGTCACCATCCCTGGAGGTATTTAAAAGACGTGTAGATGTGACACTTAGGGACATGGTTTAGCGGGCATGGTGATGTTGGGTTGATGGTTGGACTCGATGATCTTAGAGGTCTTTTCCAACCTTAATGATTCTATGATTCTATGAATCCTGGGCAACACTGCTTTCAGCAAAGAGGTGCTCATGCCATCTCCTTTCTGCTTCTCCAGCAGCCTTGTTGAAAGCTTAGGGAAGCAATCAGTCCCATATAGGTATATAGTGGGTCTTGTCAGGCTCCAATTAAATTTACTTCTCTTTTTCTCTAATGGTGAGCATGTGAAATACAGAGCATTTCAGGTCCACAATTGTCTCTCTAACTTCCTTGCACAGCACCCTCAGCTCTCTCCCACGTGCCTGTTCAGTATGGATTACCCACACACTGCAAGGATGATTTTTTTTAAAAAATAGTGCTCTTGATTTGAAGTAATGACATTCAAGTTCTCCACAGGCAGATTTCTGGAAAGGTGCATCTCCACATGGGTAAATAGGGGATGCATCACTGGCATCGCACACAAGTCCTAAGAAGTGCCTTTGGTATGTGATACAGTAAGCAGCATCATAAGGACAGGGGAGGTCACATGCATGTGATACAAAACATACATAAAACATACTACAGAACACACAAATATCTGTTGGTGCATGAAGATTGTGCATGAGAATGTAGGAGATGAACTTTTTAATTATAGGAACTGGCCCTGGCTACTAACTGGATGCTGTTTGAGGTATACTCATCTTCCACCTGCTAACGTTGAGCCACCTCTGCCTCCTGTTTCATGAAAAGATTTGGGACAGTAGAAGGAGAGTCAGATCTCTATATAGTGTAAATGCATAGACTAGATCTGAGATTTTTAATGAACTATGAAAAGGTAATAAGGTTATGAAGTACCTGAACAAACTGCAACTCAGGGTCTCTATGGTGTGCTTAAAAAAAGATAGCTTAACTCTAGGCAATGATGAACAGGCTGGGGTAACTAAAGATCAGGCTCTCTTAGACTAGAAACAACTAGAACACGTTACCTAAGTTTGCCAGATGTCATTGGGCAATGCATGACTTCACTTCGAAATCATTTTAACCATTAGTTGAAACCAAAATGGATTGGACTAGCTTGTTCAGTAATACAGTTTGACGACAACTGTTTGCAATTTTCAGTACCGGTTCACAGATCTCTGGATATACTGGATGTCCTACTTTCTTGGATTTTAAAAATATAAAAACATACTTGTTTCATTTCACAGTGATGACTGCACAAGTTCAAATGACCCTAAAACTATGGCAAAGAAATTCTGCACGTGTGTTACATTGACTGAAAAAATCCAACTGCACTCTCGTGAGTTATTCATATATATCAAGGTCAGCAAAGTTCATAGTAATGTAAATTAGAAATATGATTCTTTTTAATAGCTCTGCAGACAAATATATTTTTTCCTTTTCCACTTGTCTGCTTACTTTTTCCAGAAAACTGATATAAACTTGAACAAATCTGCAAATTCACTATACCCGTAAAACTTTTCTTGTCAGCAGTAAACCCAGGAGTATATGTGGTGAGTGCAAACATACTCTGTAAGTGTTTATTTAAGTTTGTGATATCACATAAATTAAATAAAGATTAAAAAAATCATTGTGTGTTATAACGGCTATTGCCAGCGTGTTATTGTTTTGTATATTCCCACTGTGAATATATAAAGTATGGGTTTGCAAATATTTATTTTGAAATTAGTATCTTAAGCAAATAATCATTATTAATGAACACCCATAAGGCTTGTGTTCATATCTGCATGATTGGTACAAATCTGTTCAGTAATAGGAGCAAAAATAATTTTTAATGTAATTTCCCAAGATGTTACGGAAAATGTCAACACTTAATGCAAGTGTATTTATGAATATGCAATGTATCATACTTGAGATTTTAAAAATTAATAACAAAAAAGCTTTGGGGGTAGAGAGATTTGCAATTAGACACAGTAAGCTGCTGGTTTGCTGTCTCAATAGCTCCTCAGTACCATTAAATCCACAACAAAGTAATTAATAGCAATTTGTGATGCCTAACAGAAGTAATCCATTTAAGATTCCTGTGGATTGTAATTTTGCTGTCTGTCTGCAAAATACTATACTCATATGAAACAAACTAGAGGCTTTCACATTTTTTTTATGAGATAAAAATCTCCATCTATATTTAAATTGAAATTAAAAAAAATAGAAAATTGAATATTGTTTGAGTTGAGTGGTCATCTTCCGTCTGTTTAACCCACAAATAGATACCATCTATGAACAAACAGCTGTAATGCTTCAAAGAGTCAACGGATTAAAAATAAAGATCTGTAAGAGCTGCAAAATACTTTTTCCTCCAAGGGACTGAAAGAGCTGGGGCCTGACTGAGGTTCTGTTTGAATCAATAGCAGAATTAAACTTTATTTCTAACAACATAGGATGTCACTGTAAATAACTGGTGGCATATCTATGTTAGTAAAGGGGCATTTTAACATGAGGAAAGATCACTGTAAATAACTGGTGGCATATCTATGTTAGTAAAGGGGCATTTTAACATGAGGAAAGATTACTTTGAAAAGTTTAGCACAACCATTTTTAAAATTGACAGAGGAGAGCAGCAATTAAATGTGTGGAGGTTTGTGTAACAGTTTTTTACTTTCTCTTTAGCTGTATAGAGACTTAACAGGGAAAACACTTGGTCTCATGAATAGAGAGATGGATTAATTGTCTCTTTTACAGGTAGTGGGGGAAGTTAATGATGATGTGCAAAGTGCCTGCAGTTTTTGACCATTATACGCCTGCCTGTTTTCTGTGCGGTTGTTTACCGTGCTGTCCACAACTCAAGTGGTCTGTGAGCCAGCCAGCGGATGAATGTACTGGGGGAAAGCCGGCAGTAGATGTTGATGTGCATGCTCCTGTCCTTCCTGAGGGGTGAGCCAGCTTGTTGCTCAGGCTGTAGGATTTGGCAGCAATAGAGACTTAAGATTGGCATCTTATGATCACTTTTTCCTTCTCCGCTCTTTCTGTTTATAGACCAGTTAGTAAGTCATGCTATGAAATGAATCACTGAATTTACCTGACTTTAAATAAGCAAAAACTGCCTTTTAGAGGGAGAAAGGAACTAGACATCTAAGACACAATCAAATAACAAAGCCCCTAATGTAACAAATAAAGGCTCGTAGTGTCAGTAATGGAGCTGTTTTAGCATCAAGTGTCTTGATGGGACATCTATGTGATCAGGCTATTCTCATCACCGATCTTTTCAAGCTGGGATAGTATTATGACGGTAATGATGGTGCTACTACACAAATGGTACAAACATAGTATTTGACCTATAGTATAATGTGAAATACACGACCATATTATAGGTTAAAATAGATATGTAAAGAAGGTGTAAGAAATAAAAGGGCATAGTTGAGACAAGATTTTTTTAGTGGAGGAGTGGGAGGGGTTCAAGGCATTTTTCTCCAAGGAAAGATCTCTCATGTTTGACACTCTCCTTGCTGCTACAAAACTAAACAAGTTTGAATATAGAAGAAAGAGCAAGCAGTCAGTAAGTGCTGTGTGTTAAAAGTATTAGATATCAGTAACACCAGAGATTTAACTCTGTTTACATTCTGCTCTGCAATCTTCAAGGAGCCCCATAATAGCTGCTAAGTTTTATGTAACTCTTCAGAGAGCCAAACCAAAGAAAGAAATGTGATTTTATCTAGCCCTGTCTTTTAAACAGCTACCTGCCCTAATTGGCAATACTTAATTCAGGCAATTTTTGAACTTTTCTTGAAGTTAACTAATGTTTCTTATTAAAAAATCACACCCCAGATGGAAAAAGAAAACCAGCAAAAATACAGAACACAACTAAGCCATCGCTGCATTCTTGCAGCTTGCAGAGCGCAAAGGAAAATCTGCAGCAGATACAAGAGCACTGTTTTGCTAAACCAGTCTAAAGCCAGCAAAGCTTATACCAGCCTCTGTGGCTAATGGCGCATGAAAGCGATTGTTTTGAAAATAACTGTGTCGGTTTAAAATATTACTGCCTCTCTCTAGAGGATACCACCCACACAGCGGAGTCAGCAGACTGAAAACACAGATAATTCTAAGCTGCTTCAGGATAAAGGCCAGCGTGTTTAAAGCATAAAATGCCAAGGGGGATGGGGGCAGCTTGAGCTAAGCTCTTGGACTTTGCACTGAAACAGCTCAGAGACGCTTGTGTCTCATTCTGCCACCAGAGCTGGGGCAGGCATCTCTGGCAGGTACACAGAGCTGGGGCAGTGGCGTCTCAAATAGCCACAGTTGCCTTCTCAGTGAATGAGTATCTGAGCTCTAAGCATGGCTTCTACCTTGCCCTTTTGGGTACAGGTTCACAGCATTTGGACAAATGATGAGGTCTTAACCACTAAGTCAAGTAGCTAATACACAGGTGACTGGGAAAGGAAGATGAAAAAGGTCCTGAGGAATAAACATGCTGTGTGAGGAATTTCAGATTTAATTCCGAGTTTGGTACATGATGCAACCAAATCTGAGGGGAACATTAAGCTCATGTTTTCTGACTCAATCTGCTCCGGACAATGAAATTTCGACCCCACTATGATTAACTCGTAAGTTAAGGTGGAAACAAAGTGTCTATAGGGAGAAGGCTTTGCTCTTCTGAATCCACCTATCCTGCATTTCTTTTCCCTTGATAAGCAATGTATAAGACGTAGTGGCATCCTTGATCCGTTAACAGTTAAAGAAGACAATATGCTTCAGTAACTTTGGCCATTTCTCTTTTTGAGATCTTTAAAATTCTTCCGCTCTATGATGATATTGACATTGTGATCTGACCGTAGCAGCTGTTAACACGCTTTCTTTTTAAACATACAATCCACTTTCGTAGCATTGAATGTCTTGATACATACTTCCTAATATAAAGCTATTTGTAAACCAGACTGGAATGTTATTTTAGGCAAGTCAGTGTACAGCTCCTACACACAGCATCAGCCTACTTTTGTTTTTAATATTCACTGTGCTATTGTTTTTAAAGCTTTGGATTTTGGCTTGAAATCCAGGCCACCCTGAATTCAACAGCAAAACTTTCACTGAGTTCAGCCTGATCTGGATTTCAACCTAAATGCCTAATGTTGCTAATGTGGGACGTGGTAAACTTGATCATCAAGTTTTTTATGGCCACAGCAGATGTTCCTTCTTTTAGACCAATGGAAAGCTACCGAACCTCATCCACCCTCTAAAACAAAAATACAAGCATTTGTTTACAGCTTGATTCCAGGCATATGAATAGAATTAGCAGCTGCAAAGTTTGTTCTTGTTTACTTACAAATAAATATATGCACAATTTTTGCTTTTCCCAAAGAACCGTGATGATGTCTGGATTGTATTTCCTCTGTTAGTAAAAGTATTTTTAACTGTCTAGTACTGCATTATTTGTTTATCACAACTGAAGTATCAGCATAGTATTTTTGACCTTGTTTTTAAAAAATGCATTAATTTTTTTTTTCTTGTGTCTAGTAGACCACAACAACATGTTTTGGATATATGTTTTGCATTTTGTAGATTTATAATTTACATTGACTATAATACAACATTCTCATAATCATAACCTAAGGCACAACTTACAGAAAATGAAACAACTACATATAAATGTTTTCTTCCTACTGGGTCAATCAATTAATTTTCAAATGTGCACAGAACATTGAAAGACTGGTGCCTTCTCCTAAAATAGGAGACAAAATGTGATAGTGTAGCAACTGTGAACTGAAGCTTTCTAATATAAGGAGCAAAAAAATCATTGCTTTTTTTGATAGGTGCCGTCACATCTCTGCTGTAAATATCCAATAGTTCTGCCACACAAACAATTACCACATGCTGAGGAGGAGATAGAATAGGAACAAGACTGGGACGGCAAGGGCTTTGTATAAAAGGAATAGAGACTTCATTTAGCATGTATCCATTGCTTATGAATAAAAATATTTTACACCTTTTCCTTTGTCTTTCCTAAATTGATTTGATTTCAGGAGTCATAACACTGTTTTTATTGCAACAGAAAAAAAGTTCTTGTGGCCTTTCTTTGCCAAGAAGGACCTGGTGGGCACCAAGCTGAGCATGAGGCAGCAATGCACGCTTGTGGCAAAGAAAGCCAACAGCCACCTGGGCTGCGCTAGGAAGAGCGTTGGCAGCAGGTCGAGAGAGGTGACCCTTCCTCTCTCCTCAGCACTGGCAAGGCCACAGCGGGAGTGCTGGGGCCAGGTCTGGGCTCCCCAGTACAGGGGAAATAGGGAGCTACTGGAATGAGTCCAGCACGGGGCCACAAAACCAACTGAGGGACTGGCGCATCTGTCATACGAGGAGAGGCTGAGAGAGCTGAGACTGTTCAGCCTGGAGAAGAGAAGGCCCAGGAGCGCTTAAATACCTGAAGAGACAAACTTTTCTCAGTGGTGTCCAGTGACAGGACAAGAGGCAATGGGCACAAATTAAAAACCATGAAATTCAATCTGAACATAGGAAAACACTTTTTTACTGTGAGGGTGGTCAAACACTGGCACAGGTTGCCCACAGAGGTTGTGGAGTCTCCATCCTTGGAGATATTCAGAACCCACTGGGCAGCCTGCTCCAGCTGACCCTGCAGTGATGGACCAGATGATGTCTAGACGTGCCTCCCAACTTCAACCTTCTGTGACTCTGTGATTCTGTCATCTGTAAATCATCTGTAGATGTGATTTGTAGATCACCTTGTGAAAGTTTGTGGCATACACGAAGGCCATTGAGACTCCCCACGGTGCTAGGACATAGTCCATAGCTTATTATCTAGGAAATGCTGATGAGGAGGAAATCTGCAAAAGGCCGTGCATTTTCTTTGTAAAAGAAGGAAAAGGAGTAAGTAAAGATTACACTGTGATTTTTCCTCATCTACATGAGATAAATTGAAGCACATTCCTCCTTTTGCCTGCACTATCCTATAATGAACATCTCACGCTTTTGCAAGAGGAAAGAGAGATTCCACATCTCAAAGGGTTATGGTAAAATATTAGCATTCCCAACATGGACAACTGCTGAACGTGTTGTATTTTATAGAGTCACCATTCGTTACAGGCTAACACATTTATACACTTCAAAATATTCTAATTCAGAAAGATCAATTATATACAGATAGAAAATTGGGACCTAGCACAAATAGACACACAATATTAATGATAGAAAATTATGTTGTACATGGAGCGTGCAAATTATCTGGGATTGTGAAGTGGAAGATACCGATATAACATACCTATTATCATGTTAACTGATATTAGCACTAATTATGATACATATCAGTTTTCAAACATGCAAGTTGGAACTGTCAAGCTGGCATAAACCCTGTAACACTTAATTTTTTAAAATTATTGGATATCTTACTGATGCATGCTTCACAAGTCCTCATGGCAGACAGAGAGGATTTTAAGCATATCCTAAAAGTTAATTTCAAATGATTAAGACTGTGGTGACATGAGTAAGTGAACCCTGTGATTACCTGAGATGTCTCAGTTGGGGACCGGGGCGGGGGGGGGGGGAAGCAAACTGTGAGCAGATAACATTATCTCTAAAAGTAATTTAGCCGCTCCCCATGAGTGGTAAATTTTCCCTGGATGAGCCAGAGCTAAGTTTGTCTCCCTTTCAAATGCCTGCATTCCTGTGCACTCCCTGCTCCTTCTTCAGCCCTTCAAACGAGCAGCCGGTTTGTTTGGTGGCAGCTGCCACAGTGCAATTTGCTCCATGGCCAAGCCTCGCCATTCCTGTGCCCGCTAGCTCAGGCTCAGCTGTGGCTCTGAGACTCGACATCCTCAGCAAGGCTTGCTGGAGCTGTTTTTTTTTTATTTTTTCAGTATATGAACGGTAGGCGTGATCCAGGAAGTAGCGATCGCTACTTGGCTATCGGTCAGCGCAGGTGGTGAGCAATTGGATTTTGTATATTCTATCATTGTTATTATTATTTTCCCTTTTAGATTCTATTAAACTGTCTTTGCCTCAACCCACGAGTTTTTCTCACTCTTACCCTTCTGATTCTCTCCCTGTCCCACTGGGGGGGCGGGGGGAGTGAGCGAGCAGCTGCGTGGTATTTGGCTGCCTGCCAGGTTAAACCACAACAGCTGTAAAGCCAAAGCAGCCTAAGCCAGTCCTAGACTAGAACCAGTCAGTGCGCTGGCCACTTCGGCTTTGCACTTCGTGTCACAGTCACCCTGGCCATGCGTTGGCATCTCCTCTGCAGCGTGCTGCGCTGACTGCTCTCACCTGACCCCACGCAGAGCCACGTCAGCGGTCTGGCAGAAAACTAACTCGGCCAAAAAGCCCCTCGTTTTCTGTTCTCAAATCACAGGCTGCATCATACAGGGAGTCCTCTGCATCAGATGCAGATGGAGTAGAGACTGCACAAAAAGTACAGGAGAGGTAGGAGCAAGGAGGAAAAGTAGAAAAGCAGACTTTGAAAGCTGTAAAGAAAATAGGGTTTAGGGAGACTGGGACAGGAAACAAGTGGAGAGGTGACCTGGGCTGGCTGGGAAACAAACTGGGATTGTCTTCAGCAGAGACTGAAAGAGGTGGGAGGGAAAGACTGGTGCCTGGTGGAGGGAACAGGACAGGAGAATTAGGACCCATTGGGTGAAGACAATGGGACTGCAAACACCGACTTGGAGCCTGGAGGGGCAAAGTAGTACTTTTTGGATGATGCTGAGGAGTGAAGGCTAGAACTGACTGGATGTGGTAAGCGGGGCTGTAACAAGCACCCAGAAACGGGGCAAAGACAATCTGCAGGAGCATTAGTGGAAGAAGGTGATGGCTGGGGAAGAAGGGGAGAAAGAGTTTGTGCTCTGTGGAGGATACTCCTCTTCTGCACTGAAATGGAGCCCAAGAGTCCCCATCTGACTCTCACCTTTTCCCCACTGTCAGCAAATATCTATAAAACCTAATGCAGCGCTACCCCCGTGGTACTCGTCCTCAGAAAACCATGACCTGCGACACTGATCTTGGTTTGTTAGAGCAAATGGATGAGGTCTACACAGAAGATTTAATCCTCCTGAAGAACCATGTTCAAGCCATTTAAATGTCACATCGTCAAATGTTTATTTTTCCAGTTTACAGATTTTAAAACTACTGCAAGCACCCACCTTTGAGTGTAAAACTACTGATCAGGCATATAAAGCTATAGAGTGTACAGGATGAATCTGTGCTAAAGGTAGAGCAGGCTGAGCAGGACCCCATGTTTTTGTTGAAGAAATACAAAACTATATAGTGAACAGTAGTGCCTCAGGGAACCAGGTGCTTAGGAAGAAAAAATGTGTGGGGGTTTTTTCCCCCCTCACTAAGACTTACAGTGGGAGTCAGCTCTTTCTATGAGTGCAAAAGTGGTTGAGTTTGATGGATGCCTAGAGTGGTTGTTCCTAAAGCACTCTGGCACTATCCGCAGGAACACCCTGACTGCTCCAAAAGGCTTCCAGTCCTAGAAATCCCTTGGCAAACAGACTTGAATTACATGACCCCTTTGCTGAGTATATGCCCTGTCAGCTGCTGACAAATGCTAACTGCATGTATCCATAGGGTAGCTGGAAGTTCAGTGCGTGTTTTTGGGTGAAGGGCTTTATTCCACTTGGAAGGATTTGGGGATGGAGGGAAAGAACCGACCACAACCATGATACTTGCCAGAGTGGGTTATGAGAGTAAAAATAGCTCGTGACAAATATAAGGCATGGGAGCCTGAACTCTGCCTGGAGTGACCAAGAGTCATGTAGGGTTTGGCTGTCACTAGGAAAAGGACCTCCTCATTTTCTGTGGAGAAGGGAAACCTGCAGTTTAGTACACCAAAGCACCTCTCCAGGTGACAGAAAAGTTGTGGAGAAAGGACATAGTTGAATGAAGAAAAAGTGAATTTTTGGTCATTCAATGAATACGGGAGAAACACCAGAATTTGTCATTTTGTTTCTGTTGACTTCAGCTTTTGCCAGGTGTAGGTTGGTTAGACAGGCAAGGTCCCTGCTAGCTGGCCACGTTCCTTGCTATCTGGCTTGTATCTAATATTAACTCCCGATGAGCTCTTCATGCCTGTTCCAGCTACTGATAAACCATCATTAGTGATATGTGCACATGGGATTTTAAACAAATGCCATGTTGCACAACAACTTCAGAAAAAAAAACCCAAAACCCATGCATCTGATCATCAGGATTTCATTATGGAAGTCAGCAAAGCCACAGACGATGACTGCTTGGACTTTTGTGGACAGCGCTAGGTGCCCACATGCCATGCGGCGGCAAGTCCAAGGCTTCCCGAGCGCGTTGAACTTTCTGCACTCGGACTGTGCAGAGGCTTAGCCCACGTGCTTTGCTTGCGGTGCTGTGGATGGCGTCAGCTTTCTCGTGCATAAACGAAGCACCTTTGCTGCCTGTTGCTGCAGGTTCAGGTGAGTGACCGGGCATTGCACCTGCCCCACAGGTGCGGGAAGAGGACAGGCCGCAGGCGGTGGAGGTGGCGTTAACTGTGGTGGGGAGCGTCTGGAGCTACCACTGCCCAGCCAGCCACATTGCGCAGTGGCTCTCACAGGTCTGGCGTTCAGAAATACCAAAGAAGCATGAAGGAGAGAACAAAATCCAGGCTGACAGGACTTCTAGTTGAAAAAATAAAGGAGATGTCAGAGAAAATAGGGTGTTCATTTCCACGCCCTGCCGAGCTATGGCAGATCTTGCACTTGAATGTAATCTCTGAGAAATGGCGCATAGAGAGCAGCTGAAGACTGAAATTGTTTAGATGGTAAATACACGTGTGAGCAAGCGTGTGTGAAGCCAGCAGCAAAAGACAGCGGTTAAGAGGGCGAAGTGGCAGCGGGAAGGACGCCCGCACGCCCTGCACCGGGTACGTTCCTGCACGCCGCGGAACTCTTCCTGGCGGCACCGGCAAGGCGAGGGACGCCCCCCTGGGCGCGCTGGGACGGGTAGTTCTGGCCGGCCGCCGCCTGCAGGCCGTGCCGGGGTGGCGAACTACGTTTCCCAGCGTGCCCCGCGGCGCCGAGGAGGCGATAAAAGGGAGCGGCGGCGGGCTTACAGGCCGGTGGAGCGGGGCGAGCGGGCCGTTGGGGAGGGTAGGTGCGGCGGCAGGTGCTTCTGGGCCCGCCCCGCCGCTCCCTCATGAGGCCGCAGGACCCTCCGCAGGGCGGCCCCGCCGCCGTGGCGGCCGCCGCCGCGCTGCCGGCGCTGGAGACGCTGAAGCAGCGGGCGTGCGAGAGCGTGGAGCTGAACGCGGCGCGGCTGGGCGCGCTGAGCCGCGACATCTGGAGCCGGCCCGAGCTAGCCTACGAGGAGCACCAGGCGCACGACACCATGACCCGCTTCTTCTCCAGCGGGGAGCTGCCAGGCGCCGCCTGGGCCGTGCAGCCGCGCTACAAGCTGGGCACGGCCTTCCGCGCCGAGTGGGGCACGGCCGCTCCCCAGGGCCCGCGCCCGCTCCGCGTCGCCTTCCTTTGCGAGTACGACGCTTTGCCCGGCATCGGCCACGCCTGTGGGCACAACCTCATCGCCGAGGTGGGAGCCGCCGCCGCGCTGGGGCTGAAGGCCGCCCTGGAGAGCCTGCCCCAGCCGGCGCCCGTCGCCGTCCAGGTGAGAGCCCTCCCGAGGGCGGAGGCTGTGGCCCCGGCCCCGGTGGGCGGGTCGGCCCCTGACTCTCTGCGTTTGTGCTGCAGATCACGGTGCTGGGGACGCCTGCGGAAGAACAAGGAGGAGGCAAAATAGACCTGATAAAGGCTGGAGCGTTTGACGGCCTGGATGTGGTTTTTATGGCACACCCCTCGCAAGAAAACGCAGCTTACCTGCCCGATGTGGCCGAGCACGAGTGAGTGAGCACGTTCATATGGAATGGGTTGGCTTGTTGCTAGCCTTTTCCCCCCTCCCCGAACAGGGGAGCTGCTTCGGAAGGGGCTGAACTTGGGGCCGGGGACCTTGCAGGTGCCCTTCAGACGAAGTATTTGCAGTCAGCTAAGGAGCCAGGTCACTGTTCTGGACACTCAGCCGTTCTTTCAAAGTGCAGCATTCAGCCTAGTGTTAAAGATCCCTGACTGCTCTGAGATAATCTTGCATGTGTCCTCAAAATCCATTCTTTCTTCTGATGTTTCTAGGCCTTTCTTTTTATACATGCACGTGATTGATTATCTAAGTTTCATTTAAAAAACACCTGTTCTTTAAATTTTAGAACATGCAACTGGAGGGAGTCTCATGGATCCTTGTTCCTTGCTTTCCTGGGAACGAGGTTATGTAGTCCTCTGTATGCACTTTATTTTAATCATTTTTGAAAGTGTTTCAGGTTTTCTCTCCCTTTTTTTGAAAAAGCCGGCCAGCTGAGCCTGACTGCTCTTTGGATCCTTATTAACTTCCAGCCTAAATTTAATCACGGCGATTTTATATCTATTAATTCTCACATCAGCTTTTTTTTTTGATTCAAAGTAGTTCTTGGCTTTCCTTCATGTTTACCCCCAATATATATCTATAGACAGCAGTCATACCCTCACTCAGCCTTTTTTTTGCCAGCTAGCCATAAAACTCTTCAGAAATTATGCCCTGTCTTCTTTTGATTAGCTCTGCTGTACAGTGTCAGCACTTGTTCCTTTGTACTTGGAGTGACTTGACTTGCCTTGAAGTACTCCTTGCTGGATGTGTATAATTGGAATTATACACAGTACATCAGGTGGAATTTCCTTAGACCTTACTCAGCTGATGCTGGGACCATAGTGTCTCCTTATCATTTTTGAGACAGCTGGCATGTTTGGGGCTTCCTCTTCATTCATTTTCAAGCAATCAACTCTTAGACAAATGCTTAGTCTGTAAGTACATGATTTTTTAAGATATTTTGGAGTTTCATTCTGTTCTTTCTCTGCCAGTCTGCAAGGCCATGCTGTCCTTCCTTTGATATTATAAACCTTTTCTGTGTCCCAGCAGTAGTCTATCAGCAGGTTTTGTTACTACGTTTTATGCCATGGTTACTAATGATTCTTGATTCCAAGGTCTTATGTTGTAGAGACTCCACTAGTAACCTCCCTCCAGTGCAACAGTTTTTTCCAGGTGTTAAGTTTGGCTGTCTCTGACTTAATTCTGTAATATTTAAATAACTGGGTTTCCAACCATTTCTGACTTGATGTACTGTTTTCATCTCGGTTGTGCTACCTTCCAGCTCCAATGTGTTTGATTTTATTGGCCATTTTGCTTTTGCCAGTGCTGTTCCTGGTGGATAATTTGCTTCTGTTACTGCTAAGTTTTATGGCAAAACAGACAAGGTTAGGAACAGCTAGTCTTCCTTACCTAGCTAGTTCTCTGCTGTAGTCCATGATTGTGTTTCTAAAGAGTCTTAACTGGTTATTGTAATCTCCTTCAAGACTTGTCTCAGCTTGGCTTTTGGTTGCTGTACCTTAAGGCTATAATCTTCAAGATGCAGTTCTCATGAATAGTTTTCTCTTTCGGTTCATTTCAACTCCTGCAATAGCCCTTTGAGTTTGATACTTTAAGATTCGGAAATCTCCCTTCAGTGGTGATGGTCTGCTGTAGAATGCAAGTCCTAGATAGCCTTTAAACCTTGAATGTGGAGGGGGCATGGAATTTAAGTACTGAGTGAAACAGCTTACTATCTCCAAAAGCTTGAAATACTCAGCTTATGTCATGATTTATTTAATTGAGATTCCAAAGGTACAAAGACTGTTTTGATGACTTGCAATTGATCTTTTGGTTGTTTCCAAGGAATTGCTAGTATTACTACATCTGCAAACTCCGAAGCTGTCTTGTGCCTGAAGTAAAATTAACATACTGGGATAATTGGTGAATACATGCCAACATTTGCTGATTCTTATTGACTTACCCTTCACCTATTTATTGTTGGTCAAACAAGATCCACATTCTTCTGCTAATATTCTCAAACTGGATTAGGGTTTCATTACTCACCAAAATCTGGTGTTTTTTTCTGAGAGTATGTGACATTTGTGTAGCAATAGAAGTACAAGAGAAGGAATGCTGAAATAACTTTTTTAAGAAGCACATGTTTCTTGTGGGGAAAAAAGAGATTGCAACATGACTTTGTTTGCCCTCTCTCCATTTTTTGGAGAATATCTATCTGTCCTGCCTTCTTCGTGAGTTGATCTGAGGGATTGCAGTCTAATACTTGGGATGTTAATGGATAAGTTTTCTTACCTTGATTTCATAATGATAATAAATTTTAAATAAACCTCATACTTTACAGAATGGGATGTATGGTTGTCTTGGAGGATGAGGGAGGATGGAAAAGGGCATACTTAATTTGGATTGCAGGAGACATTTTCTGCTGCAAGAGTACACTCCATTCTGTCCCTCTTTGCTATCCAGTATTTAAGTTCTGGTATTAACTTGCAGCTGTGGCGTGGTGCAGAGCATGAGGGGTCAGCTCAGAATAAGTGGCTAAGTTGGCATCTGCAAGACAGAGGGACAAGCAAGTTAGGCTGGTCCTAGTGCGTCTCAGCTGGGAACTCTTGAGCTTGAGGATGGAGGGTTTTTATGTAAAGGACTGGGTATTGAATACAAACAGATTTAGTTAAAATCTCTAGTATTGATAAAAAAACTAATACTTGTGTATTTGATAAGTAGTAATACCTTATGTAGTTGTCAGTATTTAATATTTGCCTCTCGTGTAAAGAGTTCTCATATAATTTGAAATACTACATTATTTTGTAAGGCTACTATAAATGGCCCTCATAAGATGAAGCCAAGCATGAATTCTTACTGGATGTGTTTAGGTGCAGTATTTTGACTTCTACAAAGTTGGAGGATAATCTTTGCACTAGATTTCTTCCTTGTTGCAAGCCTTTCTACCAGCATTTTTGAGGTGTGCAGGGAAAGAATATCCTTGCTGTAGCATGGTAATGTATATTTTATACTAGGCTATGCCTTTACTGCGCTTTTAAAACTTCCCTTTTGTTATTTAGACATGGCTTGTATGTGATCTTAATGTGCTTTTGCTGTCTTATATACACATTTTATTGAAGTTTGACAAGAATTAAGACAATTGACTTCTAATTTTGAATCAGAGAAAAGGATTTGTTATCCTCTGAGAAGAATCCTAGTAACTTTAAGTCTCAGAACAGTCAGGAGGTATAAAAAAAAGTGTTGGAGACATTTAATTAGTATGTGAAGCCTGTACTTCTCAGGAAAAGGATGTATAGCGGTATGTTACCAGTAGCTCTTTTGCTTGATTGGCTCTTGATATTGTTCCGTTTCATTGGTTTTCTAGAAATCTTTCAGCATCTTCCTGGACTGAAAGGTGGTTCAACTTTGCAAGAGTGTAGTGCCAGATAAACTGTTCGGTGTTCTGCTGCACAAAACTTAAATATTTGTGTAAACAAAAGCAACTTTTTATTTTAGAGGTTTTTTCAGTGAACGAAAAACAAATAAGCAATGCCTTTTATTTCCTAGTGTGGCTGTGAAATACTATGGAAAAGCTTCTCATGCTGCTGCTTATCCTTGGGAAGGAGTTAATGCATTAGATGCTGCTGTTCTTGCATACAACAATCTGTCTGTTTTAAGACAGCAAATGAAACCGACCTGGAGAGTTCATGGTGAGATCTTCATTAAATCTATGTCCAGCAAGTAAGAGTTTAGGCTGTTGAAATACTAACTTACAAAATCCCACAATTTAAAATATTGCATTATTGCACTAAATTAGTATAGTCACTTCAAATATTATGAAATAGCACCATTTCATTTAAATAGTTTGTCTGTAACCTTTAAAATCATGTCAGTGTCCAGAACGAACTTCTGAAAATAGGCTTATGGGTCACATTCAAAAAAGGACACAGGTACCTAGGTAGAGGCTAGACAAATTTTAAGTCTTTGCACTTGAAGTTGCAGTTTAGAAAGGGAAAAAAAAAATGCTAAGTTTATTTTGGTACATGGCCTTGAATTCCTTAAAGTTAATGTACGTGTTTTTGCAAAGGTGTAAGATTAAATGCTTCTGAAGAATGAAGTATTACTTATTGCATCATTTTTGTAGTAGACATTCCATTAATTAGATGGCATTTATATTGACATATATGGAAAAGTGTAGTGGTCTAGACTGACTGAAATTTATTTGCTGAAGTACAAAAAACAAGTGATGGCAGAAGCCTATAGTTCTCATTAGTAGCCCAATCAACTAGATGTGCACTGGATTCTAATATTTAATATTTAGTAGACCTTGAAGTAGAAAAGTAATTTTGCAGTAAGATATGTTAACCATTAAGCTTGACTCGTACTCCTTCAACATTATGCATTTCTTTTTGTTTTGGAAGTTGAGATGGAAGCTGCCCTTTAACTGTAAACCCAGGTTTCCTTTATTACATCCAACATAGCTTTTTCCAAGTTGAAATTAAGAAACTTTGCCATTTCTACAGGACTTCTGAATGTAGAACTGTTTATTTGGAATACTTGTTATGAGCTTAAAACACTTCCAGAAGTTCTGAGCTAAGGATCATTATATGTCTTGGCTGCTTGTGCTGTATAATACATGCGTGTATTTCTTTCCAGGATATCTGGATGGAGTCTGGAAGCCCTACGCTTTTGACTGTAGATGAAGATGTTTGCATTCTGTGCAGCATACCCAAATGAATTTCAGACAGCGGGCATAGCCTTAGCTCACTATCCTATTGCTCTGTAGGAAACGAGGCACTTAATGATGAGCTTTGGTGTGTGAAACCCAGGTGTTGCAGGTTTAAGATTGGAGGTGCCGAAGTCTTCTATTGGATCTAAGCCTAAAACCCTAATATGGCTTTCTTTATAGTTTCTAAAGGCTACGTGGGTAATGTAGGCAAAAAACTAAGTATCTAAACAAGCCTCCTAGAGGTAACACTTCCCGAACCACAGCAAAACTTAAATTACTGTGTTGATACAACTGCTGTCATAAACTTGGTTTTCAAACTGGAAATATTTAAAATACCTTTGGGAAAGTATAAGCAGCCAGAATGAGATTTAATTTTAGGAATGCTTTCTTTACAACAGTGTGCTGGAGGTCTTGTGTTGCAGGCTTGCAGTAACAGCTGTGGCTGACTTAAGTGATCCTAAATATCTCAGTGTTAACCCACTAACAAGAATGGAAATAGTTTCTGTTACTTGAAGTCTAGAATTTCTAAGCAATGTTTTATGTACTTGAACAATGTTGGTTTGAGTTTGTCTAATATTTGATAAGATTTTTTTTCCCTGCTTATGAGTGGAGTAAATGTTGCCCCCTTGAAAAATAGGAATGTAGATTTTATGTTCAAGAAATTGTACTAAACAGGCTGTAAAAAAAAAGTTCCATCTAGAAGCAGGGGAAACTAGGTGCTATTAGTAGTGTGTAGGCAGCCTACTTTTAAGCTAGATCTGCTGTCCAGTCCGTATTACAGTTGCTTTGAAATTTAAGTGTAGACATACTTAGACTCTATCCAGTTCCATTTACAAATGTGTTGGAAGACAAATGAAAGCTCGTTAAGCTACTTGTTTTGAGCAAACATGTTATGGTGTGTGTCATGCAAATCTGCATGATTACTTACTTGCTAGTGTGCTGGTTCCTTTTCTGAGCTCTCATCTGAGCTGTTTCTTTTGTTATGGACTAGTACTGATAGTGGTTTAATTCCATTTACTTTGACTGTATTTGAGACTGGAAAGTATTTACTTGAGGGGGGAGTTCATAGTCTTAATAGCTTTTCTGCAGCAAAAGTTAAGATTTGCTTATTTGCATCCCCATAGTGCTGTCTTTTCAGGCTTCTGTGACACACATCAGTAACTTTGTGCAGTATTTCCATTTAAGGTAGATAATAATTAAATGATGCCATAATTAAAAACTATGTAGTTGTCATACATTTCCTTGAGGGAACACTTTCAACTCAAACTTCATTCTTGAATAAAACTGTATGTATATTATACACCCCAATATTTCTAAAGAATTAGTATGAGGAATCTAATGAACTTTCTGTGCACTGCAACACACATGTTACTCCAGTACTGCTGAGGAATGTAACTTACTCAATTTCTCTCCAAGCTGGCAAAATAAGTTGGAAACATTCTAGTTGATGAAACCTTTAAAAGTTGGAATCCAAGGTAGCTTTATTACAAAATTTTTTCTTTTTCAATGGCAGCCAGATTGCTCTACGGCTCTGATGCATCGAATTTCAGGGGATTAATTACAAATGCTAGTTTGGCTTGTCTTTAGGTTTATAACAGATAACCAAAGAATGCAATGAAATCGTGATGAAAAACATGTTTACATTCCACTTAATCTGATGGGATGAAACTTTGTCCACATACTGTATTGTTGACATTCGTTATATATTTCGTACTCAGTTGATGTTTTGTTGGCTTTTGTTTCTGTATTTAGTTCTTGAGCAAGGAGTTTCATGATCAAGCATTTGTATTTAACACTGATAACATGATTTTTCCCTTTCTACAGGCGTAATAAAAAATGGTGGTGTGAAACCTAACATCATTCCTTCTTACACTGAACTAGAATTTTACTTGCGTGCCCCTTCAATGAAAGATCTTTCTGTTCTGACAGAGAAGGTTGAGAACTGCTTCAAGTCTGCAGCACTGGCCACAGGATGCAAAGTAAGAATGTATTCATGGTCCTGTATTTCTATTACACTGGCAATCAGGTAGGCAAGAACAGGAAATGGAGGCTTACAGCATTTGTCTGCATGGTGTTTATCTGAAAGAAATCAAAATGTCAGTGACACTATTTGCTATTCTGTTGCTTTGTGTCTGGAATGAAAGCTTTGTTTTATAAATAGAATGCCACAGAATCATAGAATAATCTAGGCTGGGACAGATCTCCAGAGATCATCTAGTCTAACCCTCTGTTCAGAGCAGGAGCAGTTAGAGCAGATTGCTCAGTGCCATGTGGACTTCTGAGTATCTCCAAGGATGAAATTCTACAACCTCTCTCAACAGTGCTCTACCCACTTCGTGGTGAACAAGGTTTTTCCTGATGTTTATACTGTGATAACTGAGCCCTGGAACAGTTTGCCTGGAGAGATTGTGGTGTTTCAGCTGCATTGATATGGTCCTGGGCAACCAGCTCTAGGTGACCCTGCTTGAACAGGGGAGTTGGAGAAGATGACCTCCAGAGGTACTTTCCAACTTCAGCCAACTTCTGTGATTCTGTTGTATCTAATAGGAGTTTCCTTTGTTGTCTCTTGTCACTGGGCATCTCTGAGAAGTCTGTTCTGTCTTCTCTCTACCCTCCCCATCTGGTAACTGTAGACAGCTTAACCTTCTTTTCTGAAGGCTCAACAAACCAAGTTCTTCCAGCCTTTCCTTGTATGTCATGTTCTCCAGCACCCTAATCATCTTGGTGGCCTTCCCCTGGACTTGCTCCAGTCTTGAGTTCAGGAGCACAAAACTGAACACAATACTGTAGATGTGGTCTCACAGGAGTTGTCTGCATCAATAATAAAGATATTAAAACAGTAATGGCACCAGTATTGATTGCAGATGGATGCCACAAGGAAAAGGCAGCAATTTGGACTTTTGTGCTACTAATCATAACGCTTTGAGCCTGAATGTCTTCTGTGTCCACTGAGCCAGACCTGTCATCGTGAAAAGCTAAGCTTGGTCATGCACCATATGCTCTTCCGTGAATCTATGCTGGATAGTCACAATCACCTTGTGATTCATGTGCCTGGACATGGGTCTTAGGAGGATTTATTTGCTCTGTAACCTCCCCAGGAGTTTGAGAATAGGATGGTCTGACCAGTCTGTAATTTCCAAGATCCTCTTCCTGGCCCTTCAAGATGTGTGTGACCTTTAGCTCTTTTTCAGTGAGCTGGAGCATCCCTCTGTTTCCTTTGCCGCATTTAGCAGCAGGCTCATGTAACAACCAAATGTGAAAAACTGAGTGATTTTTCAGTCAGCATTCTTCTCGGTTTTTTTTGCTTTTAGTTACGTGGAAGTGTCTCTCCTGTGGCTGGTACCAACAATATCAATACCTTGCAATGTATTGCTAAGATAGGCGGTTCTACCTGCTCTGTAGTTACAGGTTGATGGCTAATACAGCTGTGAACAGCTCATCAGAACAAATAGGTATAGTGTATATGAATGTGAGCTAGTGAGTTTTAAGGTCTATTTGAGGCATTAGATGGTGTTTTCCTAGTATGGCCCCTCCACTCTAGCTGGAAGACGATTTCAGAAAGTATACTTTATGCAGAATGAAAGTTAAGATCTCTTTTGAAACTTGACATTGGTATGTTTTTCACACTTGTTTTCAAACTTCTTGCCTGTGTGAAGTCATTTCATGAATGGGGCTGTAGTTATTGGAAGTGTTTTAAACAAAAATAGTAAAATAATAGAATTTGGTGAAAGACTGAATTGATTCCTATGTAGTTTAATAGTACCTGCAGTGGAAATCATTAGAAGCTGTTACAGGAAATGTTTGCTTACTATTTTTGGAGATGCTCTCTGTGAAATTCATGCTTCTGGAATTTGGCTGTCTAGTGCAAGCTTGACAGAACACCAGCTGTGTTTCGATCAAGGCTAAGATTTGGCAGAATGTTATATTTTTGAAAGAAACTTAGTGCTTATGTCTGTTTTGACATGGGCTTGAAGTATGGACATGTATTTAACTTTTCCGGGCTTTAAATCGTTTACATTAGACTGGCTTAGGTTGGTGAAAAATTTCTAATCATTTGGGTTTTTTGTCTAGGTGGAAATAAAAGGTGGTGAAAATGATTACTACAATGTGCTTCCAAATAAAAGCCTGCAGAAAGTTTACAAGGAGAATGGAAAGAAGCTTGGAATTGAGTTTATATCTGAAGACTGTATCTTGAATGGTTTGTCAGGTAACTTGATCTGGGTTTTTTTGTTATGACTTAAGCTTAGATTGATCAACTCTTAAGCGTATAAAATAATGGGATAGAGGTAGGTTAAACACAGTTTGGTCAGAAGAAAAAAGCCAATTAGAAAATAGAAGCTCTGTGAAAGGATTGTTCCTCTGGCCTGTATTTGTTGTAGAAGCTGAGAAATTTTCCCAACAGGTACGGAAAGCAGTAATCATTTTCTGATAATATTTCTGAAAATATTTTACAGTTTAGTTGGGGGGAGGGATGGAAGGATGGAAAGATAAGAACTGTCTTACTGAGAACATGAGGATGTAGAATGAATTGGGGCTCATTCTGTTGCTTTGAAATACAGAATCCTGGTTTATGCTATGAATGAAGATGAGATTTAGTTTTTAGGAACCTTGTTTAACAATATTTTGCAAGCTTACATATAAACAAATGTACTAGCATCTAACTAATATTTTAGAGGGAGTTTTTGAAGAGATTTTTAAGTGGAAGTTTAAGCATCTCAATAATCCTAACTTAAACCTCTTTCCATTAACAGGTAGTTCTGTGCCTCTAATTTTAGTTCACGAGTTCAACAGATTAGTTTTCCATAGGGTGCCATTCACGTAGGTGTTCACTTCTGGGTCTTGACTATGTCTCAAACTATTTCACTTTCTTGGTCTCTCAGAGGTATAGTAATAGGAGTGTGAATTCTTGAATGCTCAGGTGGGTTTCTCATTACCCTTAACATTTTTTTTCCCAGAATCTTCCTACAGGAGCTCTGTTCAAGTCTTATAACTGCTTATACTTTATAGCCTTCACTACTGATCACAACTGTATATATAAATGTTTTTACTCCACTTATGTTAAAGGTTTTTCTCTTTGGTTAGAAGGAAAAGATTGTTTTCAGTAAAAAATTGTTATTCCAATTAGTTTCATTGCAGTACTAATCTTCTCTATATTAAATGCAGATTATCTTTGGGTAGGTGAGATGTTGGTGTTTGGGAATAGAATAATCCAAACTTCTATTTGTGTGGAGGAAACGGCATATTTAATGGTATTCTGGTTGTTTTTCTTACTTCCCTTCCAAATTAAGGCAACATTAGCATATTTTCTCCAATTGGTTCATTGTCTTGGGTTTAAAAACAAATTATAACTAAAGGCAGATTTCTTCTTTTTTCTTTATTCAGTATGGACAAGCAAGACTTACTACTTTGCTCATTTAGCCTAAGGCACTGGGGATCCTTATTTAGAATGTTTACCGTAGTGAAACCTTTTGGAGCTCTGCGTTGCTTCCCTCAAACCATTGTATTAAGGGTGAAGATCATGAATACAGGTCGTCATGCTGGTTCAGAGGACTTTGAATGAACTTAGTACAGACACCTAATTGTAATAGTGCTTTCATATGTAAGTTATATGCTAAATGTGAAACATTAACTTGCTTAAACTGAAACTCTCCGAATGCCTGTCCTGTCCTTTAATTGCCTGTTGAATGTCAAAATGTGCTTGAGCAATTATGTTTTTATTGCACACTGCAGTAGGCCTTACTGAATTTTCTTTCCACAGCTGCTTCTCTGAGTTTTTGCAGTGAGGATTCAGGAGTGATAACAAAGCACGGTCTCCAGAGACATAGGAGTGGAATTTTGTATGCTACCCTTTTTGGGAGGGGTTGAGTGTTTTGTCTCATCTTTTTCAAGACCTCTATTTCTGTTTAGTTTTCATATGGTTTTCAATGTTTTCTTTTAGGATATCAGTTTCTTCTGTTGAAAGGGAAGGAAGATAGCTCAGTTGCTTCTCCATGTCTGTGCAGCAGAAAAGTCGTTAACAGATGAGCGTACTCGCTGCCACCTCTACATGGGTATTAGTATCGGTCTGCTTACAGGTATCGCTCTAGGCAGCTGTTACGAAGAATTCCTTTAGTCCTCAAATCACACTACCTTGCGTGCGCCTTGTGCGTGCTCCACTCATTTGGCACAGAGCCAGGATGATGTGAAATAACGTGAATCTGAGTTAGCTTTGACCAGGTGCCATGACCTGTTTCTCCTTCTGCTGGTAGGGTAGCTCTACTACAGGATATTGATAACCTCCCAGAGCAGATGGCTTAGTTTAGCATGCCTTTAGTTGAGGCACCCACATGTGTTATAACTTTGATATTTTTAGCATTCATAGGGTTCATTGGCTTCCTGTGCACAAGACTGATATAGATAATCATAAGAAGGAGCCAGCATGTTTTGAAAATACCACTTTTGAAGCTTGGGGCTGTATATAAATGCTTCCTGGAATTTTTTGCATTTTCCCCTTCGTTCATGTTTGTGGTAATACTGGCTTCCATTATGTGCTCAGTGACTTGAAGAGGCTTCAGTATCAGCTTCAGGATATTTTTTGAGAGGCTGGAGCTCCCAGTACCTTTCTATTGAAGATAGTGCACAAGTCTGTTTATTGCATTGATAACTGCAGGTTTCCTTCTAGAAGCATAAATAATTGATCTGTACATCCCTAGCAAACGTACAGTTCCAGATGTTTGTGTGGAAACGATTGGAATGCTTGATGTTTAAACATGCGCTAGGTATGATAGAGGGGAAGATTTGACTGTCACATTTTTATTAAAAGCTGCCTGGATTTTGGCTTGGTAAGCTCTCCATCTTACTAGAAAATGCCAAATTTAAATCCCTTACATTCAGCAAAAATAAATTGTAAACTGGTAGTTGGATATGGATTGGATATGGATATAATTTTAAGTGGAATTACATGACTGAGAGCTGGGATGCACTGAAATTGCTAATACTTCATTTGCTGGGTGAGAGCAGAGAAAAAGGCCAACACAGTCTTTCCAGCAGCTTGTGTATTAGGACTTAGTAAGGCAAGTCTAGAATTCTTGGTTTAGTCTGGAGTAGGCAGAACTTCTAGATTTCTGGTTTGTCTTTCCAGACTGACCAAAGATTGGATCAATAGTGTAGACTACTGAAAATTAAAATAACTTGTTGCTGTGCCAAGAGTTGGATTTTCTTCAGATGCATACTGAATTTATGGGAAGAGAGAGGTTTTTTTGGACAAGCCTTGCTGCTTCTATTTGTCTGTAGGCAGAGCGAATAGCAACCTAGTCTTGTCCTCTTTGATCACACAAGGTAGGCTCTGTGGACTCACTTTTAATAACTATATGCTTCCAAGTAAAAAGCTATATTCTTCAATCATTTCATTACCAAGTCTTAAGGCATTAGCAATATCTTGTCTCCATAAAGTATCGCATTACGGAGGCTACCTGATGTGTTACAAATAATTTTAAATCTTTGGAACAGTCATTTTATATGCCACGGCTAAAGAAAAAAATTCTTACTGCTGTGATTGACCTGAAGAAAGTTAATTGAGGTCTTAGTTGGTCATCCATATTTTTCCCCGCTACGAAACAACGCTTCCTCTGGTATCTGAATTTCACAATAACTGGCATGTTGATTTCTCCAGCTTCTAAATGTCCTTTTAACAAATCCTTAGTGGATTGCTTGTTTGGGTAAAAAAAAAAAAGGCACGCAGGAAGTAGTTGCAGACTCTTGGGTGATTTACTATGAAGGATCTACTAGTTCTGGATGGTATCATTAAATAGATAAAGCAGTACTTTGAGATAGGTACTATCCCTAGCTAATATACTGAAAATGCTAGTCAGGCATGAAAGAATCATCATTAAAATCTGCAGTGTTGCTATCAAGAATTTTTTTATGTCTACAAAGTACTAGCTTTGTCTGGAGTTTAGTTCTGATCTTATTTCAAGAGTGCTTGTGCTGTTAAGGTTTCCATAACTGAGAATAATCAAAAAGCACAGGAAAAAATAGTTGTCCTCAATCTGTTTTTGTTTAAAGATAGGTTGTTCCTATTTCAGAGTCCCCTACCTAACGCTGAATATTTGCATACTGGTGAAAAGCGGTAACTGTTGGGCCTGGTTCTAAGGGCTGTAGCAGGAAAATAACTGGACTGCCTGAAACTCCACGGTTTGCAGCTTTCATTGTTTCTGAATTAACAGCTTACTATTAGGAGATACTTGATAAAAAATTAACAGTAAGTGGAATAGGAACATGCTGATACGTCTTCCTTGCAGTCCAGTAACTGATTATTGATCAGAAGCGCACTGGAGAGCAGCATCTGAAGATGGCTAGTTAGGGAAAACATCTCAGTGATGGGAGATTTTTGTATGGATAATGACTCATTAGAAATGCTTTTATTTTAGTATTTGGGGCAAAGGATATTCTGTTTTAGATATGGGCTGGAGATAATATCTATCATACATTTTCTTGCAGCGTTCAAAACTCTTCAACACTTGTTCATTAAGAAAATTTCTATGCTGCTTCTAGGTTCCACGGACTTCGGAAATGTTACATTTGTAGTCCCTGGGCTTCATCCTTATTTTTATATTGGCTCTGATGCATTGAACCATACTGAGCAGTACACAGAAGCTGCAGGTGAGTGGAAGTGAAATGTGTTAGAGATTTATATTTGGAACCCCTATACATTGTAAGGACTGGTTGCTGTATCTTCACTACAGCAAATCTAGAAGTGATAAATATTTCAAATTACAGAGGACTAAAGCTTTCACGTGCTTCTATGGCATTCAAAGCTACTGTGTAGTAAATGTATAAAAGTGTAAGTACTAGATCTGAAAGTGGCTGCGTGTAAATGCCTGTATAGAAATGGAGTTGCTTTCTTCAAGCATGATGGGATCTGAGCTGAGTACGGACCCTGAAACAATTTGCTTAGTTAATTGTAGAGTTGCAAAATTTCTGGTTTGTGTTTAAAGTTAATGTATATGGGAAGGATGACCACTCCTTGTACTAAAAGCCTGATTTAGTATACCATCTAGCCAGGAGAAATTACAAGGATTATCCCTAGCAGCATATTCAGAAGAGTTTCTAAACATGAGCCAAAAGAGAAAAGTCAAAAGTCCAATACTCTGGAAATGTAATAGAGATAATAAAACTCTGCATTTTCTAAAAAGGAAAATGTGAACACTCATTTTCCTGTTTTCAGTCTTACTTGTTTACATCAGTAGCAGAAAATTAAGTACTTTCATGTGATAATTTGTCTTGAGGTATCAGAAAATAGACACACTTCATCCATGCAAGTAGATTTTTAATAAACTGTTCTTGCAATTATGCGGTAAACTAGTGGTTTGTATCTAATACTAGTAATCTAACCTGAAATTTCTCTTACCTTTTTTCTGCAGGGTCACAAAATGCTCAGTTCTATGCTTTGCGCACAGCAAAAGCTTTGGCAATGACAGCACTGGATGTCATTTTCAAGCCAAGTCTGCTAGAAGAAGTCAAGGAAGACTTCAGACAGGTGAAGCTAAAAGAAGAGGGACAAATAAATCCAACAGAACCTAACAAAGAATCCAGCGTTGGCACAGGAGCATGTGCATCACACTAAACTTCATTAAACCTCTCTCAGTAGGATTGACTTAATGGAGATGCTGTATTTAAATCCCAGAAGGGGCTGGATAAACACATAGCTGAAGAAATGTTCTTTTTTTTTTGGACTTTAGGAGAAGCAAATAGTATCATTGCTTTCAAAAATGTGCAATTTCATCTAGCTGTAATGTTTGCTGTATTCAATATGGTGATGAATTTCAGAGAGAAGTCTCAAATATGTTGTCTTTAAGTTGCAGTGTTGAATAAATGATAGTGTTTAGATCCCTTGTCAGTGATTTTCTATGTATTGCTAAAGTGATATTCCTTATAGGGGAAATATGGCATTTACATGGAAACTTTTGTTCTAAAATAAGCACTGTTCACTCGGTGATCATAGGCTGAATCTGATCTATGAAGCATTTCCCTCTGGCCAGTCACTTTTTCTTGGGACAAAATAGAGGCTTAAAACCTGAGCTGGCTTCACTGGAGAGAAGGGTATATGTTTGGAAGCATGCCTGGTTTTGACAATAGTAGCTTCTAGCAATGGAAGAGAACTGTTTGTATGGAAATACGATCTGTAAAGGTTGATTGTCCTGAAATACATTGACCTTCCTCCTAATAAATTTTGGAGGTGTTGTGGAGAAGTCATTGGTCAAAAAACGGGAAAGCAACTAAATGTTTATTTGTTTAAATTAACACATTTAAACTACTGCAGGAAAATGCATGTGTACCTTTTTTAAGTTCTACTCTAAGGCAATACAAGTGTCCACACAAGGTGTTGCACTAGCTTAACTGATCTGAAGGATGTGTATAAATTTAGCTAAACCGGTGGAAATCTTTTTCACGAAGATGCAAGCGAGGTACCATGAAGCAGTAAATGAAGGTAACCTTAAACTGGTTGTGTGCAAACCCCGGTAGTAAGCTCTGAGAAGCTTGCATCGAGGATTGCTTGTGTAGTAACTGGCTTCTCAAACCTGTTTGTTCCCATATCCTAAGCAGCAGATCTGTAAAGTCTTGCTAGTTGTCCTTTCTGTGTGTTGTGTGGTTAGTCTGTGTAATCCTTGTTATTTTGCTTCCCAGAGCCATTAATGCTGCAAATTTTATCGAAGTGGTGTTCTGTGTGTCCAAACCTGTGAGGAATTTTTTTAAATTCATTTGTTAAAGGATTACGTGAATACATAGAGAAGGAACTCATCTTTTGTTTGGATACAAATTGCTGAGTCAATGGACAGACTGCGTGAAAAAGCAGCTTACTGGTTAACATTTTCCTAAGTATAGGTATTATAGTAAGCTTTTGAAAAGAAGTCAGGCAAACTGTGTTCTCCAGGAAGTCAGAATATCCAAAATAATTTCAGAAACCTTGTTTTTAACAGCACCAGTCTCTAAATGGTAAACTCTAGAATTCTAATCAGAATTTATATTTTATTAATTTCTATATTCAATTTCTAATTTTGGAAAAAAACAGATTCCTTATCTTGGTTTAACCGTGCACTTCCTCTGCATTTCTGTGCACTCCACAGGCCTCCAGCTGCTATTTAAGAATTCTATTGAGACTTTTCTTTCTTAGAAGGAAAAAAGTGTGACTAGGCTGGCTTCTGTTTGTATGTCATGTAGACAGTGTAGACAACATAATTTGACAGTTTTTAGACTTTCTGATACTTTAACCTCTGTTCTTGTAGTACTAGGACACAGATTATCTGTTAATATATTAAATGCTCAGTGTCTTTGGAAAAAGGAGGTAACTGTTCATCTGTTTCTGTAAGAACTAGAGGCACAATTAAAGGGGTTTGGTTTGTATTACAAGCCAGTTATTTGAAGAGTTGAGCATGACCGTAAGTATTCCAGGTTGCAAGGTGGTCCTTACTTCCACCAGTATCCTTACTTGCATTAGCAGGCAGTTTTGACAGGTGAGGGTTGGACTCTGAGCTATAGGTGTGTCCAGGGTAGTGAGCTGGATACTAAATCCAACTGAAATTTGGTCCAAGGTTTGTCAAAGGAACTTTCTCCTTAAGGTTTAATTTAAACCCTGCCTTACCAGTTCTCAGACGCAATTACAATTCATTAAGTTCTACTGGGTTAACAAGTTAGTTTATGAATTTCCTTAGCATATGTGGCTTTTCATTTTCTCCTGCATGAACTGCTTAACTTCTTGCTTTGCTGTTTTTAAGATGGAGTGTTGGGATCCCAGTAATAGCAATACATGCTGCGTTGTTGTGTTTCCTACACGCTGATGTGCATTACTGAAGCCTTCTCTGTTCTCTTTGTCCAGACTTAGCTGGCTGTTGGCTGCATCATGTCCAAGGTCATTTGATTAAACATGTCTGCACTAAAAGGACATCTTAATTTTGTTGTAATCATTGCTGGAATTAAAATGAAACTGAAATCCTGATTAAAGATGAGTTGATATCAATAAAGCAATTTAATTGTGACTGAATTTTTCTTGTCCTTTGATTAAGATTGGGATGCTGCATGACTTCATTTGAATAGTGTGTTTGATTTTTTTTTTTTTCCCCCACTAGTTTGGTATGATTATGTAAGAATGAGGGTGTTTTAAGCTTTCTATTTCGGTCTGCCATAGTGAGAAGTTTTTTTGTGAGGGTTAATGCTTTTCAGATACAATATTTAATGACCGTCTTTATAATCTTAGGGCTGTTTTAACTACTAAAACATGTTAGAATTCATAGAATAATAGGAATGGTGCTTGGGAGGGCTCTCTGGAGGATCTCTGTTAGGCTAAACCTGGTCCAGCCTCCAGCTTGCAGTGGGATCATTACCAACACTAGATCAGGTGAGCTTGGCTTCATTTGCTGAATCCTGGAAGCCTCCAAGGATAGAGACTTTTCAACTTCCCCAGGCAAGTTAGTTCTGATTTGTGTCTCAAAATGTTCTTAAGGTCCAGAACTAAAGCAGTTTGGGATTTAATGTTAGGATTTTACTATCACAATGATACTATATATGAGAAATTTATTTCCTGTGGGAATAAAACTCACTTTGATTTTCAGTAATTTGTGCTCATAAATCACATGTATATGAAAATATCTGGCACGTTTTTTAAGTTACCCTAACTGCAGTCTTCCCCAAGCTCTTTGTAATTTAATAATATTGGAATATTACTTCTAGCAATCAGTCAAAATGTGTAGGTAATAAACTATAATTGCTGACATGATTCTGAACAGCTGGTAGCAAATCACAGCTGTTTAAGGATGAGGTGATTATGTTCAGACTTTGTGAAGAATTTAAAGCCTCTACCAGCCTACCAAGCTAGTGTTTCCTTATTTAATACGTGTCCTAGAACTTGAGTGAAAAAATATGCGTGGCTTAAAACAAAAATTTTTAAAAAATTAAAAAAAAAACCCAACATGAAATGCAATGGATTTCTTTTTATGAAAAGCTTTGAAGGAGAGAACTTGCAACCTGCATGCTAAGCTATGTGGTGTAGAAGGGTCCAGCAGCCTTTCTTCAAACAGTAAATGGGGAGCAGCTTTATGTTCTTGTGAATCATATTTCCATAATTATTTAATAGCCCTTGCCCGAGTGCTCCGTACCACAGAGAGCAAGACTCTATTCCTGTGAATAAGAGTCAAAACACATTAGCTGTGGAAATAAATCTTTGTCTAGTATTTATTAAAAATGGTCTTCTCATAACTTTCTAACAGCATTCTTTAAAACAGTTTTTTTATTTAGAGCAAAGTATTTGGATTAAATCATTTTAAAATAAAGACAAAGTCGGTATACATGATTTCCTATTCTTCCCTAAGGTTTACTATTTCCTGGTCCAGAAAGTAGCAGCCCTCCCCAGAGCCTTTGTCCGCCAGCCTGGCTGGCTGCTGGCATCTGCATGGTGGTGTTCTTATCAGTGCTGTCACCTCACCGCCTTTCTCCAACCTGGCGAGATTGCAGCGCGGCTCTGTGCCACTGTTCTGTAACTGCCACGCAAGATTTTGGTGGGTTTATGAAGGATACAGAAGTGCATCCCTCTTAAAGAGTTCTTGCCCAAATTCTCTGCTCAGCCAAAGGCGGGTAAGATTGCTGCTGGTCTAGCTTCCTTTAGGCACTAGTGGAAGCTAAAAGTATCTGACGAACTCATCAAGGATTTCTCTCACTCACAACTGCATGTGAACTTCCTTATTTAAAAGTAGTTTCCTCAGTCCTAGGAAAGAATGAAATCTGCGTGGTTGCGGATAGTCTCAGCCGTAAGCTATACACTGTTACACAGTGCTGTCATTTATGATTGCTCTAGAGTACCTGCACAAAGTTACCTTTTCAGCTGTCTAGTCTCAGATGTAACACTGGCTTATCTCTTCTTAGCTTCCCAAGACCTCTTGGAAAGATAAAAGCACACAAATGTAGTACATGTTCACCAGGATTACAGTGCTGGAGTCTTGTTTCATGACAACTGTTTGATAAGTACTTAAAATTCATCAGGAGTTGTAATTTTCCTTAGTTTTCCTGTTTATATATACTTCCAGTTTTTGGAGACCAAAACATGCTTCACACCCTACAATTTATTCAGCTTTCACGGATTTGTTTCAGTACTTGACGGCCCCCCCGCATTTCACTGTCACCGAGCTAGTTGTGTCCCATCGTGGGACATGTGGTAGAAGCGGACTCAGTTGCTTTTCACATCTCATTGCTGCTGCTTCAGTGCTCCATCAAATACTACGCTGCCATAGGAGCGAGCGCGGGAGAGGGGAGTCCCAGGGGCTTCTACCTGCTTATCAGGGCTTGCAGGGAATTTGGATCTGTTTTGTACAGAGAGAATCACTTGCTCAGGCATGCAACATGCAGAAGGAGAGACATCTAATGATTTGATTATTGTGAGAATATCCTTTTACTGGGGAAGAAAAGAGATCATTGATCTTTCTTCATGCCTTCTCACTATCCTATCTGTTTCTGACTGAAGCTTACCTTCTGGCTGCTTCACCCTATCACTAATTATCAGCATCCTTAAAGACTATTAAAGGCTTCAGTCTCCAAAGCTCTTAATCTAGACATGCTCTCAAACAGAACTTTGTCTATCCATGATCCACACAGACCTGCCAATACACTTCAACTTCTAAAAACAGCATCATCCCAGGCTGGGCTTTGGGTTAACTTCCAAGAAATTGGTCTGAATTATATTGCAAAGTATCACCCTAAGGAAGAAGAACGAGGACTGTAACATACACAGTCTGGGGTGGAAAGCTTAATGTCGTCTTCTCTGTGATTTGGAGTTTGCATGCAGGCTTCTTAATCAGAGCCCTGCTTGTGAAGTCCCAGGGCTCTCCAGCGTCACAGGATTTAAGGACATTTGGTATTTGACTGGAGCAGGTCCTGAGCAAAAATGTCTTACGTACATGTATAAACTGATGGAGATCATTCTTTTGAAGGTAGAAAACACACAATGCTGTACAAATGTGAAGTTTTATTGTGATTTTGAGTGTTTCTAGAAATAGACAAAAACAAACAAATCACTCTGATTTATTGTGGAAATGGAAAGGAGCAGAATGTTAACGATTGGATACAAAAAACATACACTGGAAGGTTACAAGCCAAAAAACTGTGTATGTAAATATGTTTAATGAGTACAGTTGTTGATAGCAAACACTGGCTGTATATGACATATCCTGTGCTTATAGAATACATCTATATACACATTTATATAAGACTGAAAAGGCACTAGAGTTTTCCAAATAAACCACAAGTAAATTAACAATGTAAATCCGAACATGGAGGTCGGGGAATCTGTCTACGAGGAGTGCTGGAAGGGAAACTTTCAAAATCACATGGGAAGTTAGAAACCAGTCTTCCACTGAAAGCCAGGGAATTCAAAAGTCCAGCTCCCATTTGTATCTTCAAAATCTCCCTTAATATAGTGTTCGGATGCCAAAGAATGTATGCAGTATGAGATGAACGAGTTTATAAAGGAATGTACAGTACTGCAGCAAACTACATAGCATTAGGCTTCTTATGAAGCTGGAGAGCTTACTATAAGATCTGGCATTCCTGTTCGTGCTATTCTTATAATTGTAGAAAGAAATGGGTTCTTACAATGCTGGGGATCTAAATACATTCCTGTGCAAGTAGTGCCCAAGAAATCTGGGAGCTATTTGTGGGGGAAGGTGCCATCAGAATAAGGCAGGGTGGCCAAACCTGGTGGCCAGCCTTTCATCTGCCTTTGCCAGGCTGAACTTTCTACCTTCATCTGACTGAAATGTTTATGGTATAAGAAAATATGTAATTTTTAATCTCTTGAAAATCCTCACTGGAGAATAATATGATATGAAGGAAACTTGGTAAAACAAAGCTAAGATAGTATGTGTATGTGAAAAAAAAAGCTATGTAGAAATTAGTAGTAAAACTCTCTTATGGGGGGGTGTGTCTTTTACTGATTTTAACTTCTGTGATTTCATTGCCTTACCTATGGAGTGTAGGCTGTAAGTGCAAGATGAGTGTAGGTAGTTTTGCAGGTCATGATTTTAGCAGTTGTAAGAAATGCTGAGTATGTTTACATGACATTTATTTACATAGGAAATTAAAGCAATAACCAGCAGTGTTCAAACACTGCGATGTCTGTGTCATGAGCCTAATGCATAGAGTGGCAGATCAGTCAGCCCAGGGCAGATTTCATGTAAGGAGATTCACTTTCATTTTGGAGACACAACTGCTTTGGTCTGATTGTCAGAGCAGCTACACCTGTAAAAGACAACAGCATCTGCTGTGCAGGGAGTGATGAATTTCGTAATTGTGTGCAAAATCATGCATGTGTTTAAAGTCCTGTTAATCCAAACCCTCAGTTACCTTCGTGGTTGTGGGTGGATAACACACAGCAGCAGACCAACTGAACGACCTCACTTGCTGAGACACCTTTGGTGCTCCTGTTATTGTAAAGGCCCCTGATTCCATTCAACCGATTCTGGTTTTCCTGAAATATTTTATTACTTCTGCATTACAGATTTTGCCTTTTCCATACAGAGTGTTTATGCTGGTTGGCTGCTCTGCAGAAACTGTGATGGAGAGCTGGGACTTGAGTCAATGCCGAGTGCCCCCAGCTCCAGCTGTATCTCCTTGCTCCTGCCCTGGAAGGTGCTGAGCCTGCTCTAAGGGCACGGTGGGCTGCAGGGTGCTGGGGGGATGGATGCAGCATGAAAGCAGAGTCAGTTAGATGTACCTGGGTCTGCAACGGAGCTGCTGTCTCATGGTAGAAGCTCCTTTTTACTTCATTCCAAAGTTTTTGGCATGGTATCTTTAGTACCTCAGATATAAAGTCCTTACAACTACTTTGTCACCTGTTGATCACCTTTCTATTTTGCTTTTACTAAAAATGGATGGACTAGGCTTTTCCTGGAAGCGAGTTCAATTACCAGTGGCTTTAGCAGGGACAAGAAGTTACAGGCTGCAACAGGTTCTCAGGCTGTACAGACCAGTACCGCCCAGACTGTCTCAGAGAGAAGTGGCTTCTCCTATAGTAGTTTTAGTCTTTTTGTAGACACCTGATTGTCTTCACTGGATCATTTGTTAAAGAAACCTGTGTTATCTCCCAGGAAACTCAAGAGCAAAACTCCCACTGACTCGAATAAACAGATCCAAGGAGAGCTCCTGAGTTTCCCAGGGGATTTGGTTAGCATAGCAGAAAGTCGAGCTTTTGTTCATTCCTTAGTAAGTATACATTGCAAGTCATATTTTAAAAAGATAGTCAAAACAACTTGGGAAGATTTCTTTGTTTTAAATATGATCGAGACAAAGCACAAATCTGAAAGTATTCCTACATGGACCTGTCAGTGCAGTACTGCTGGGGCAGCATGCATTTAGCAGTGTAAGCAAGCTTTAGCCAGCAATAACCTTGCCAAAGTGTTTCCCGGTCCTGGATATTTTGTGTTTGTAGTGACCATTTCTGACCTCATCCTGCCAACACGCAAGTATTTGCATATTCTTTGTATTTATTGGTATTGAACATGATAAGTCTGCTGAGTTGAGAGATGTATGCATGCACTCAGGTACTTAGAGAATTATGATCTCAGGGGCACAAATGGAGGATGCACCATATATAAGCAACCGGCAATTATAGTCACTTGTTAAAATAGTTTACAGTGGCCTGTGAGGCACAAGAAGGAACATAGCACAGCTTTAAATAAATATAAAATTTTAGATTGTAGATCCTATATTTTGCTGAAATGTGAAACTTGCACAATTATTTATGCCACAGATGAGTTGCATCTAATAAAATAAAAATCCTGGAAAAAAAATCAATCTTCCTTCCAGTTAAAACAATTCTCCATTTTCTTTCTGTTAGCCTATGAGACGGTACTTTCATTTAATGTCACAATGCTCAGTGACTGCAGAAGTTACGTATATTTATGAAAAAATGGACCAGTATATCAAATTAAATAGAATGTATGCGCCAGGGAATATTATCCTGGAGTACTTGTCGATGGCATGAGTGTCGATCCGCATGCTGACGTACCTCTGGTTTTTCCGCCTGCCTGAGCCCCTCTCAGACCCCAGCGCCAGCTGCACCATCATTCGGTCTTGTTTATCTCCGTTCTCGGACACGTAGTGCCCCAGTTCGTTCACATCCCCGTCGTTGTAACTGCCGTCCATCATCATGGGCCGAGGCTGAGGTAGGCTGCACGCACAGGGAAGCTGTGGACACAGGTAAGTGCAGGATGGTTTTGTGTGTCCAGATATACAGAGACATGCCTTTTCTCCTTACAAAAGCAGAGGAGGGGACAAGCCTGGGGAATTCAGGCTGCTGGGACACAAAAGGGAGAACAAGAGGATGGAGCTGGGCAGCAGCTTTTTGCTTCTCCATTTTCGTGTCTGCAGGACACAGCGCAGTCAGGGAAAGAGTGGGGCTGCCTGTGAAAAAGCGCATTTGGCTTAAGCACGGGTATCAGGGTGTGAATAAAGGTTGGACCTGTACCTTGAAGCTGAGAAAATCAGAGAAGAGGGCAGAGGGAATCCGCAAGGAGGAATGTGTCAGGCTTGCCCCATTTGAAAAGCAGAGCTTGGGTTATGATCTGATGTAACGAAGGCAGAAGGGGGAACTTTGGACCACTGTGTATAAGTTCAGACTGTGCCTGGAGAAAGGTGAGGGAAATCTGCCACTTTATCTGAAACCCAAAACACAGTATCCATCTGGTGCTATTCACAGGCTTGGATCTTCAGCATAAAAACATATTTAAAGGTAAAATCCTAAACCCTATCCCATTTATACAGGCAGTGGAGGGCCTGAGTGCCCTCAGACTCTGAAGAAAGAGCAGTGAGTTCGGATGTGGGTTGTCTGTAGCAAATCTTTACAACCAGGAATGCCTCACTGCGGGTGTCTTTTTGCACGCACTGCGTTCTCCCCAGGCAGCTGAGAGCAGCACACTGTAGTTGCAAACTTTTGAACATTTCCAGACATTTGCCACACCTTTTCCCAGGGGCATAAAGCTGCATCGGAGATAGAAAACCTCACCTTATCCCGCACTTTCCTCTCCTTCCGCTCTTGCACCGTAGTCAGGTAATTCACTGCCGCGTATTCCAGCACCGAGAGGAAGACAAACACAAAACTGACCCACAGGTAAATGTCCACTGCTTTGATGTAGGAAACACGAGGCATAGAGGCGTTCACCCCAGTGATGATCGTGGACATGGTCAGCACGGTGGTTATCCCTGGGAATACACCAGCAGAGAGCCCGTAAGGCACTTTCAACCCAGGCTCTTCATCACAAATACAGCTGTCATTACAATTTCCTGACATTTGAATTTACTTTGCAATATTGTTTTTCACATTGGAATGGTGGGTGTCGCTGCCTGAGGAGGGTCCAGGCAGCCCTGATTTCTTACTGGGGTTGTTCTGTCTTTTTGGTGAGAACAGCTCTAGTTCTGGTCTCAGGGTGTTGCCAGCCTGGTCCCCCGCCACACCACCAGCCTCCCACCCCACAGCCAGCAGCAGCGCTTTGACCCCGCGCCGGCTGCGCCCCATCTCCGGGCCCAGGACAGTCCCCAGAGGGGGGTACCAGGAGCTCAGCTTCTAGTTCACCCTCTCTGCAGCGCAGGCAGAAGTGAAGCCCATCTGCTGCTGCTGCTGCTGCTTCCACCGGGTTCCCCAAGCCTGTGTTTTTTGTCTGCTCCTGGGAAGTCCTGCTGGGTGGGAAATCACCAGCCGGCTCCCAGGCCTGGTCTGTGCCTTCCCTGGAGCAAGGGCAGGGACTAACGGGGCCCCACAGGGCAAAGCTGCCCCATGTTACACCACGGGTGAGCACAACGAGCACATCAGCAGGGCAGGAGCCCCTGTAGTTCACAGTTATCTTAGCTCTGAGGGAGGATCTCTGTGACCCTCTTATTCCAGGCGCTAATTATATCACATTAACGATCCCTTTGAAAGTTGAAATGATGTATATAAGCACAAAGGACTGAATTCACAGGAATATCTAGGCACTAAAAAGTACTCCTAAAGGCAGTGCCTACGTCTCTCGAAAAGACATGGTCCAAACCCTTATGCTCCTTTTAATGATGTCTCAAGGCAACGGATGCTGTTTCTATACACAGATATGGATAACTGCCCCATTGCTATCTCTGTTATGCCTGTATATATCCTCTCCACTGAGGAATATAATTTTAACAATAAATAAAATCCTGAGGAGTGTTGCCTGGAATAAGCGGAAGCAAACTTGCGTTCAAAGTCTGCAAAAATACAAACAACACTTTGCTAAGGGCAAAACATCTGCTTTAGAAGATTTATGTCCATAGCATAGTTCTTCTCCCTAGCATTGTGACTTCTCTGGCATATGGCTTCATCTGTCTGAAGGGTGCTGCAGAAGGGGAAGCTGAATCCCTCACATTGCATTGTAAACTCATTTAACAAGTTGAACAACGCAGCTCAGCTGATTGTGCTTCCTCCACCCTCCCTCCTCCAGCAAAACTCAATAAACTGAAATTTTGTCAGGGCTGCTAATATTGATTTTCACCTTCTCGCTCACTGAAGTCTCTGAAGGATACTGACAATTTCGCTCATTCTGTGCCCTGTCTCTGTTAACAGAAGAAAAGCAGAGCAGGACATTTGCTCCCTGATTTGCACAGCGTGCAGCTACCGCTTGTGCAAGCAGGAAAGGCAATTAACTTGGCACTGTAGGGCAGATGGAGAGTTTGTACCATGGCCAGTCCCCTGCATGGGGGACACACGTGTGGCATAGCTGACTTCCGTGCCACAAGGCAATGCAGGGGCAGTGCATAGCGCAGGGGATTTTGTCTTGATGGCAAGGCCATAGTTGCAGCAGTTGTCTCTTAGGTCTGCTGACTACAAGATTACGTTTACCTAAAGGGACTCTGGCAGGAACTGCTCGGCGATCGATCCAGAAGGACACCCAGGACAACATGACCATGAGGGTGGCAGGGAAGTAGGTTTGGAGCAAGAAGAAGAAGATGTGTCGGCGTAAAATGAAATTTATGTAGAGGCGATTGTACCACCCTGTATAACAGAGAGAAGGAAAAAGAGAAGTCATATCAACATCGAACTACTTTCAGATAAGGTAATGTTGTGTCAGCAGAATAGCGCCGCATTTGCTTTTAGAAAAACACAGTTAATGACCACAGATCATTGCAGTTTGCAGAAAAGACTTCTTACTGAACCAACTATCAAAGTCAAACCGTCTCTCAGGACCACATCTTCCAGAGAAGATAATATAACCTGTGCACCCGGGGAGTTTTATTCATGTTAAGGCTTGGTGTGATCTTGAAGAGGGATTGCCTTTCTGGACTACATAACCATCAGGGTGGAAGTCTGTGTCAAGGACAGCAGCCTTGACATGGAAGAAAGGCAGGTCTGATAGGCCACAGGGAGATCTCCCAATGGACAATTCTCCACAGCCAAGGTCGAGAGGGATGGTTTGCACCCCTTCTTCCCCCAGCCCACCCTCTGGCAGGCACTCCGGTACCCACCTGTGCTGCTGTAAAAGGCGAGCTTTGTGGTGGTGTGAAACTCCTGGATGAGGAACTGGGACAGCGATATCCTCTCATCTGTTTTTAGGGAATCGTTCCCATTCTTCCAGTAGAGCATGAGGTCATCTTCGGTGTAGGCATCTAGGGGAGCAGAGCAAACCTCGGTGCAATGCACTGAGCCAGCTGCTATCGCACCCACAGCGCAGGGTGTGCCCACACACCTTCCCGGCTACCCGGCTACCTGTGAGGTCCCAGTTGAAAAGGCCAAATGCCACTGCCCAGCTGAGAGCCACGATGATGGTGGGTATGATTGCGGCAAGGAGTGGACTAGATCATTGTGACAGCCCTCAGTCCTGACGCCTGGTGCATTTTGTAAACCCTTTTGTTTCACTAATCGTAATTTCTCACACATAACCTGCTGTCAGGTAACCCACCGCATCAGAACTTGAAAAATTGTCCCTTATAAACGTCCTAAAATCAGAAGCAAAGGAAAGGAGACTTAGAGGAAAGAGCCTGCTTGGGGAAACAGGAGAAACAATCTATCAATGGTCTGAGGCATGCAGGAGGAAAAACTCTTGGGTAAACTTTCTGCCTGTGATGCACACATGAACATTACAGGTCTTGGTTTTTTAATACCTGTGGAAATATAGTAATGTTAATACTTTCAGACTGGTTTAGTGGCAGCTTTCTAAACAGGGAGAAAAAAATCACGCATAAATATATTAAAACAGAATTAGGATTATAATTTCTTATTGCAAGCTTAAGAAGGAGAAGAAAAAACCTCCTAAAAAGCTAAAAGTTTAAAATGTCGCTGTATGAAATCTAGCCAATTCGTATGTGCATCATACTTGGGACAAAGGAGCTACATGTGGGTATAAGCTGGGTTTATCTCAAATAGGTGCAAGAAACGTAAGAGGAAGGTGATTAATGTCACTGCCCCAGTGACACGGTTTCTACACCACAGATGAGCAGATGGTGCACGTGAAGGGCGTAGGAACATTTATTTAAGTGTTTGAGGGCACCTGGGCAAGCGGGTGCTGCTGGAGACTGCTGACCTACAGGCGAGCGGCCCAGGTCCTCTGGGGACGGGGTGGCAGTGGGGCAGCCTGGCTAGCTCTTGGGGACGCTGGCAAGACAGTGCTAACAGCTGGTGTTTAAAACCACTGCATTGTTGCAAACACCATCTAATTCTGGTGAAAAAATATGGACAGAGAGTTTATCTTAGTGTTGAAGTCTGCTGAGTTTGGTTAGAGCTTCCATGAATGTAGCAGCAGTTTAATTATTGCTATAATTGTTGATATAATTAAATACAGTTTGGGTGCCCATGGGGTGCAGTCCTCGGCTCCCCTACACCTCCGCTTTACTTACAGCTTTCAATCTCCAGGGAACACGTCTGTGTGTCCAGGGGAAAGCGACTAAAATCCATGTTGCACATTGCCGTTACTGTAACTCTAGGAATAATAAAAACCACTCCATTAAAAACTTGTCGTCTTATGTGGCTGAAAAACAGTAAAGCTGTGAGGTTTTTTTCTTATTAAGTAACCATCTGGCCAGTAACAGTCCACTGAAAATAAATACCTTCCAATCAGCTAAAGCCATTCCACTTTAGTTAAAGCCATTTCTTCTTCTCAGCAAACTAGTGTTAGAAAAGATGAAAGCTAGGCCATTACAAATTGCTACTAGATGACAAAAATACTGGAGAAGAAAATGGGAAAGGGTAGAGAGGGCAGTTCTTCCTCTTTGACTATCAGCAAACATCTCTCTGCAGAGACCTGTGCTTTCAATGGATGCCTTATACAATAAAATAATTCACATTTATCAAAGCCATCCTAGTGCTATGAGGGACGCAGGTAGTTTTCTCCACACACTACGAATTTCCAGCTGCTCGATGAGAACCCGGTGATCACAGCTGGGTAGCAGCCACCAGAGGGCACAGGCAGTGCCTCCAGTTAGGGCCGGAGCTGGTATGCAACAGAGACCACTGAAATGCTCTGCCCCATCAATCAAAAGCTCTGGTCTTGCTATAGTCTGATTGTTTCATTTTTAATAGCACAATTTTTTGTTTGCACTGGAAGCAACCATAAATATTGACTCAACTGGCTTGAACTCTAGAGGAGTAAATGAAAATAGAAGTATAAATCATAATGGGGAAAGAATTAATGAATTATAGCAGGGCTAACGGTAGACAGACTTCTGTCACATAATGATAAAAACAAGATGCAGTCCCTTATGTCAGTAGTCCTTTTGCATGTACGGGTTCCCACTGATGTTGCTTCCCTATCTGTATTTAGTCCTTGAGTGAAAGTGCTTGGCTCAGATTTGTTGTTTAGGTGTCAGTGAGGTCTACAGTGCTTTCCAAGACAAGACAAAGTCTGGCAAAGCACCTTAAAAAGGCAGACACTGAGGAAAAAACATAATCTAGAGGCAAAGGCATTCAGCAAAGGCAGGCAGGCAGTAATGACCCATTTGCTCTTAAGGGGCGATCAGCATTCATACTTCCCCAGCATTCATAAAGCACTCCAACCTGCAGTCGCCACTGAATAAAATAATAAAACTCTGTCAATTTGCTACTCAAGACGTTCACCACCATTTTGAGCAGGACAACTGTTTAAGCACAAGAGTGCATGGCAAGATCTGAGTAGTTTGATATTCTTCTGTTCACATTTTTAGACAACCATAAATGCTTGCAAAGCAGATGATTGGTATCATGCAGCTAAATGAAAGAGTATATAGGCATGCATGCTGTAGCTGAGCTTTATGTCATTTTATTGTCCTTTTTTTATTGTACTAAGGACCTGAGCAAACTTTGCAAAGCCCTAAGGAACACCTGAACCTTGTCTAATATACTGAGTGAAGAAAAAGCTTTAATAATGAGAAGGTAGACACTGTTCAGGCTGTGAATTCCAATGAACAGTAAGATAAAAATATCAGAGAATAAGAAAATTCTTGTCAAACTGATAATCCCACAGGGAATCAAGAATTGCTTTGCTTGCCTTCCTTTCATAAAATCATAAAACACCTCATGGCAGGCTCAGCTCTACCTCTGCCACTCCTAAGGTCGCTGTCTAACATGCCCTTAAAGACCTCCGCAGCCTTCCCAAGCAATGTGTTCTGCAACCTTATCATTAGTTAAAGTTAAATCTGTGCATCTTGCTGCTACTGACCTCCTATCAGTCAGATTTTCCTCCTTTTTTGTCCTTCAGAATACATTATCTATTATCTCATGCTTTGTTTATTTAACACATATTTTGCTATTTCATTGCTGTGGAGGTGATGTCAACATTCTTGCATCAGAATATTGTACAGCAATTTCCTTTCTAATAGTTTTTTATGGGTCATTTGGCAATACTTGTTTTCTAACTGGACGGAACTGCAGCCAAGAAAAACAGAAGCACTGATTTTAGTTTCTTTTGGAGATTGGCAGATGCCCTCATTTAGCTTCTCCAAGCATGAAAGTAACAATCAGAAAGGAAAAAAATCCTATTTTAATGATCTTCAGATTTATTGTCGGCAATATTCAAGAAAAGTAGGTACCTAAGCTGTAAGCAGCAACCCTGAGCCCACCGCCCCACCCCTTGCCTCACACTTCACAGCTCCCCAACACCAACAGCTCAGGGGTGCCTCTGCTTGCAGTTACGGACATCCCCAGGCACCTCATGTCTGCTGCTGCACATTCCCAACAGGGTCTCCATGTGGGTTGGACCGAGGGGCTCAGTGTCTTATTGACACCTAAGACCCCACGAAGTTTCACAGGCTGAGCCTGTCCAGCCTGTTTCCCATGAAGAGTTCGTGTTGAGGAGGGGGAAACCTTGAGAGCAGTCTATGGGATCCTGTATTTTTTTTTTAATCACCTCTTGCTTCTGACACCCACACACACACCTGCGTTGCTCTGGAGTAGGAAATATCTTCCTCTCAGAGCTGATCCACCAGTTGAAAAATAAGGGAGAAAATCAGGGTTAGCATCACCTCTCAAACTAGAGGACAAAACCCTCACTTGTTCCCACGCCCCCTTCAAGGAGCTTTCATGTCTTTCATATGAAATAGATAATGCACAAAAAGCACAAAGAGTCGAAGTCAAATGTTTGGGTTGCTCTAGGCGTACATGTGAGTCACCAGGAGCTATATACCCTTGCTCTGAAGCTTGTCGCTTCGTGTGCTGAAGGATGCTCAGCCTGTCTTGTTGCTTATCATAAAGTTAAGTTGTGCTCAGTATAATTTATACTTCTTCATAATTACCTTATGAATAGAAATTGCACATTTTGTTAGGCCCAGAGACTTTTTTGTGTAGTGGAGTGAATAACTATAGCTGCTATGGACTTCTGTTTATTACTAGACATTGCCCTCTTCCTTAGATAATGCTTTGCCTCTTCTGCAGTGCCCCATGGGGATTGCAGCCCACTAGTCCCCGGTCAGCTGCTCCGAGGGACTGCCGCGTCTGGCCGCAGCTTCCTGACAGCAGGAGCAGGGCCTAACCACGCACACAAGGCGAAGGAACGCTGATGGAACCAGCAACGTGGGAATAGAAATGGGCTTCCTGTGACCCGCACTTAACGAACTTGCATGGGGACTCAGATGTCAGTGGATAGTCAGCACATTCATTCTTTTTTATGTTTTTTTTTAGTATGAAGTCATGCAAAAACACAATACAGGAATCAATTAAACCGCTTTCTCTCTTACTTCACTAATAGCTCACATTGACTGAATGCAGCTTTACCTGAGGCTGTAAAGTACCTTCCCATCTGGCTGGACCCGCAGCATGACGTTGTCTGTGGTGGTGTCGTGGATGAAGGAACGCTTGGAGTGGACGAAGAACATGTCAGGGACCCAAATCTTCTTCACCAGCCTGCCATCGAAGGTCATGCTTTGGTTGTTGGTGCTGGGGAAGGACAGTCTCTCATCTTTCCAGTAGTGCCTCAAATAAAGCGTCATGGTGAAGTCCTGCAACAAACAAGCTTCTGTCACAACTTAACATCTTATCGGCATACAAGTGACTTCTCCTCTCTGGGACAAACCACGGGCTGTAAAGCACCGTTCCTGAGGGCATGTCCACTCCTTGAGCTGCAGGGGACATGACTGGCTGCCACTCGTTTATTCCTCAGGTCAGACCAACTTACCAGGTTCAGAAATCAGAGCCCATCCAGGTGGTGAATCCACCTCTGAAATGCAAAAGTTGTGTTTTGTTGTCTGCCACCCTCTCCAGGGACCAAAAGGCAGACATGCCGAGGCAGCAGTACGTGGAGAGTACTGCCGACCACTTAATCCCCCAACCCTATGATGCTGAATTTCTGGAGCCAACAGTGAAGAAAGGTTTGTTGCCCGCACTGCCCTCCACGCTGCTCTGGCAACTACCTTCCCCCAGGCAGCTGGAGGAGTGTGCTGCAGTGGGAGTTATTCCTCCAGCACAGCCACTGAAATGTTTTTGACTCAGTATTTGACCGAAATGTTTTTTTTTTTCTCTTTCTCCCTAAATATTTCACTCTTAGATCCAAGGCATGCTTCGTCTCTTTGAGCTCTGTTGTATTGGGAGTCTGACCCTGGAGGCACTTGGATTTGCCTTTTTCCTTATTTCAAAGGAACCCTTCACATATCTGAAGATAAGCTCACGCATAAGTGTTTATAAGCATGATATCTTTCAGTGTAACGTAACATATTGCCCATAAACTCAGGGAAGTGTCTACAACTGACCAGTCTGCCCTGGGTTTGGAGTGGTTTTTTGAAATTATTTGACATTTGGATTTTTTTCTCCACAACACTTCCCAAGTGTTTTGAAATATAGGGATTTCTGCAGTCTGTTTTCAATAGAAGTGATTTGTTTTATACCACATCCAGCTGAAGCTCCCAAAGCCACTGACCTGCCATTTCTTCTTTTTCGTTTGATCTATTCTATAGGGTTTTATAACACCTTTTCCCTGTATTCAGATTTAAAGAAGATAGTTCTGGGAAACATTTTACTTTGACCCCTATGTGTTAATGAGTCCTTTAAACAGTAATAAATTGACAGACATTTGTCCTGCAGAGAGAATTTAATGCCTCACTTTTTTGGAAAAATCAAGCATTGTCAACTTTCATTAGAAATTATTTATTAACACTAGGTTTGGGCTATTAAACTGGGAATCACAATATTTTATAATGCATCATCTGAAAATCCCCCAAGCAACAACCATATAATAGCTCCCTCTTCTGCTGGTCCATTTCTCAGAGACACTATTAGCTTCTCATTATCTTTGCAAATGACTTTCCAACTCTGGGTAACAATCTGTTTTTTCCTTCTTCCCATCTTTCCTCCAGATAAAACAGCTGCCCCGAAGATCCTGCAAAAGCTCTGTTAATTTCAGCATCAGTGCCCCATAGTAGATATTTATACATTTTAAAATCAATTGGACAAGAAGAATCTGATTTGTAACATCCTAATGAAGTTTTATAGCCGCCTCTATTATTTTACCACTTTCTTGCAAATAGTCAGAAAGTAGGAGAAAAGGAAAGATTGCTGTATCTAACTCCTCAAGCTAAATTTAGGACAGAGTGAAGATCTCCGTCACCGACGTCTCTTCATTTAAAAAGCAAGCAATCATCTTGCAAAGCACCATGGCCTTTTTCTTTAAAGCTGCACGAGTTAAAAAGAATTGATTCTGACAATATAAAGTCTTCTTCATCATTATTTTGCAAACAACCAAAACTGACCCTGAACGTTTTTTTTTACCCGAGGCCATACGATGCTTTTCCTATGTTGCTGGGTGTTGCAGCACGATGTAACAAGGAGTAGGGACAATATTAAAAAAACAGGGGAGGTCCCTCAAAATCATCATGCTTGCTTAAAACATGAGTGGCAGGGTTTTTTTTAAATCCTGGAAGTTAAGATATTTTCCTTTGCCTTCAAGTCCTGAAGCCTTTCAGGGGCTCTCTGGTCACCTTCATAAGCTTTTTCCTCAACCAGAAGGGTTGGGACCACCCCGGGAGAGGCAAACGCTCAGAGTCCCCACAGCTGGCAGTCAGGGTGCCAAGAGCACCAGAGATGGGGGACAGCTGGAGGGGCTGGAGAGAACGTGCACCCTGATGCACCCTGGCTTTGCAACCCTGCTGCACCCTGCGTGTGGTCATTTGACTGTAGGTATCCCAGCCCACTCAAAAGCTGAAATTGCTGTGGTGAGAGGAGCCCAGCTGGCCAAGGAGCACACGGCCTCCGCGTGCACTTGCAGTGGCAGTGTGCAACTGGGGCAGCTGCAGAACCCCAGCTGCGCTGCCACATGACCATGCTCCTAGCTTACCCATGGGAGGAGGTCGGGCACAGGCTCTTTAATCCTGCGGCTGTTGTTAATTAGGAGCACAGAGAAGTTGGGGCTTTCTATGAAAGCTTCAGAGCTGTTTGATACATTCGTTGTAACAGCAAAACATTTTGAAAAGTATTCTGTATTGGGGTGTGATTTTTTTTCTCTCTTCCAAAGCAAAAGCTGAGCTGCTTATAGACTGGGGATGTTCTAACAGGGTAGGTCTGAAAAGCTCTGGGTTTTGAAAAGGTGAATAAAATTGGTGTAGGTCTTTCAGTGTACATGCAGGGCCATCTCCCGTTCCCCTTCTTTACTCCCGTTCCCCTGCATGGGGTGTTGTTACATCTTGGGTATGCATGTAAAATCTTCTCATGGAAAATCTCCTGCAGAAATCATACCTTACTTTTGGCAGTGTTTTGTGATGAAAAAAGCCCCTCCAGCAAAAATCATCAAGACCAAAATCCGTACCACTTCGAGAGCATTTGAAAACCATCTGTTTTCACATCACTAATTGTAGGTAGGAAACAAAGGACAGAGACTCAGTAAGGAATTTAGCCTGTGCAGAGCACCAACATCAGTCCTGCGTGTCCTGAAATCCTACTTCAGCATCAGCTTGAAGGTTCAGGAAGGAACAACAGAGCCTTACACTGGTCCCCAGCACACAGCAGTGGTGATACAACTGCTAATGTGCCAAAGGCAGGGTCTGGAGAAACTTCTCACCTCTGAGCTCATTCTGGCTGCCCTGTCGAGAGCAGTACTTACCAGTCTGAACCAGTGTTGCTCTCAGGATGGCTACATGGCTTCTGGTTGGGAGCTAGTGGCCCCTGACCACCTCAGAACATGGCCAAAGAGAGACCATGTCTGCAGTGTATCAAAGTGATGTAAAACTAAGGCATTAATTGGTCTCCTCAGAGCTTTTAAACGTGCTATCACTTCTTAAGAAAATGTAAAAACCCAAATCCATTTAGAGCAGTTTTGGCAGTGTTGTATAATTTTGTCCTAGAGAAAAGAAAATGTCAGATTTCTTCCTTCTGCTTCAAGGGAGATGAAATGGTAGCATGAGGTCAATAGAAGTAATTGTCAGCAGATTCAGATCAAACCAGGATCTGCTTCCTGGAGGCTGTGGAGTCTCTGTCCTTGGAGGTAACCAAACTCCACAGACACAGCCCCAGGCAGCCTGCTCTAGCTGGCCCTGCTCTTAGCAGGGGTTTGGGCTAGGTGTTCTCCAGAGGTGCCATCTGACCTTAGCCCTTCTGCGACTCTTACCATGTCCACCTCAGAAATGCTGTCCAGACTTTCAACTTGGACATCCACTCCAACAGGAATTGCAGGGCCTGGGGGGAAAAAATTAAAAGTTGACAAAGTATAAACCTGGTGAGACAAAGTAATCCTCTGGCTTTCATATTTTAGAGATAAAAATAGATGCTCAGTCTGAAACAGAAACAACAGTAAAGCAATTGAAAGTAGAAGCGATTGGAATTCATAAAAAAAACCTCCTAATAACAATCAAAATCAGCAATGAAACTGACCAATTAGACTTTCTCTTTTTATTGTGTTATCCTACACACGTCCCTTCAAAATTTAAAAGCAATTTTAATGGCTTTTAACTCTAGTGTTTGGGTCCAGGGTTTGCGAGACGGATGCCCAGCAGAGCATCCACGCACATGGTGAGTAGTGGTGGCGCAGCTAAGGGAATGTGGGAGAGTTACTCCAAATTTTTTCCTCGCTTCTGCTCCCTTCTCAGGCTAATAACATCCCTGAGAGCTACTCTGTGTATTTGGTTTTCACATCACTCAGTGCTCAGCTGTGGAAAAGACAGGGTGACGGGAGGGGATGCGTTGCAGGACACAGGCATGTGCCGCTAAACCTGGGGCTCCCGAGGGGAAGGGTCCGACTGTGACCCCAGGTAATAGGGATTTTTATCTCTTTTCCTTCCTCCAGGCTTTGACTAGCTCCTCGTATACCGCTGGCAATTACAGTACAGGAGATCTGTCAAAACAAATAATGCTCACATTAGAAGACTGCTATGAAACTGAAACTCTTTTAAATTAATTGAACATGCTGGTATTTGGTATATTGAGCATTTAGCAATAAAATCTTCTTCCATCAGAGTATATAATGGTATCCTGGATTTGAATGACCATCTGTCAGCCAGAAAGGGTAGATAAATTACAATATTCTCTAATCCAATGGGCTGAAAGAAAACGTCTTTTCCTTCATTCATTTCTCTGAAAGCTTAGGTTGCTTTAGCACACAGCCACAAAACTGTGAGCAAGCATTAACACATGACAGTTAAAATATTTTCTTTTGGGTTATAAATGAAACGGCCAAGTCAGGAAGTGTGGTACGTGATTTGATCATGCACACACATTGCCATAGTAAGACAAAATCTTAGAATTTCCCCATCATCCAGGAGCAGACATAAGGTGCATTTGCAGATTTTTATCAGAAGAAAGTGTCACTGAATACTAGGAGTATTATATTGCCCGTAATCACATTTCCATGCCTTTGAACATGCTATTTGCTCATCCAAGGAAGAAGGCTATTCCACTGCACCCCAATCCCCCCCAAGCATGTCATGAATTCACAACACAAAATAACAAAAATTAGAGACAGAAAAGGCTTTCCTTGTCAATCTGCTTGTTCACCTGAGTACGTGTTACAGTATAAAGAAGTGACAGCGTAAAACAGGAACAGTGACAAATGTGCACGTTTCATACCTCCAAAACCTGGTCTCATGCTGAAGTCATGGTCATCTATTCGCAGCAGCTGCTCTGACTTCGTCAGGGGAGATTTGGTGATGTCAGGGCTTCGCTTTAGGATTGGGCTACCAGGAATAGAGAAGCACAGCTATGAGCCCTGAGTAGTGCCTGTGAGAAGTACGCGCCCTATTCGCTCCATTACCCCTTAGACCATTTATTCCTTAGACCATAACCATGCGATTGCTTGCAGTGGTTAGCAGCGTGTCATTAAAAAATGATTCCTGCACTCAACATACAGCTTAGGCACCTGCGATAATTTTGGCACTGAGAAAACATTTGTTTGGTGACTTTTTGTCTCTGTAAAATTATCTCTGCTTATAGCACTGTTTGGAGACAATCATTCAAAAGTGCGGGCTGGAGGAATAGTGTGTGTGGATAAGTGGGGAAATGGAAAGAGGGGGGAGGTATTTCTGACATTGAGTTATGACGGGGCATGAGGCCAGGAATTAGGGAAGCAATATATCAAATAAGCTACTGGCTGTTGCCCAGGAACAAAATGGAGACAGGCTGGGAACCAGGCCAGGAGGCAGGCCATCTCCTAACTTGAGATAAAATTATTAGCTCCTGCCCCAGATTTCTAACGAGGATAAAAAAGGAGCATTAAAGACCTAGCAGGTCTCTGAGCATTAAAGAGCCTGGGAGGGTCATTCCAGAAGCTGTTGGAGTTGCACCAAATACTGGGCAGAGGACGCAGAGGCCGCTGGGGCGGCAGGAGGGCTCAAAAACAGGTGGAAAGGTTTTGCTTGTTCTCGGTTTGAGAAAAGATGGCATGCTCAGAGAGGCACTGGCCTGAATATACACAAGACAAGTCAGAAATAAGTTAAAGGAAAACAGGACAACAAAGAAACTTGATGGGAAATATGTTCCTGAGATAAAGCTCCTCCTAAATGAGACTGCTTAGCTGTGCTGTTCTTCTCATAGACTCGTGGGCAGTTGTACCACGAGAAGCCAGTACCACAATCTCCTAACAGAGACCAGCGGTGTTATCAGCGACTCCTCTCTCAAACCCAGATCTTTATCTGGACAGGGAGTATTGTAAAAAGATGCTCAGTCTCAGTTTAATAATTTCTAGGAGTGGCGAGTTGTCTACCTCCATCAGTGAGTCCTTCTAGTCATGAATTAACCCTCAGGCATTTTAAAAGGTGGCCCCTGCTTCTGCTTCACGTTTAATTCAGCTTCTGAAAGACCTGTGGCATTGTGAGCGTGCATCGGCTGAGACAGGAGGAGCGATATTAGCAGGCCACTGGCAAAACCTTCAACATTTGCGAGCAGGCTTGACCATGCTCAGAAAGGTGCTTTCTCCCTGGCAGTGGCAGAGGGAAGGACGAGCGGTGTGATGGAGAGCCGGCGGAGGGGGGTTCAGCTCTGTGGAAGGGATGCTTGGAGGGAAGGCGCCCACTCACGCAGCACAGGCGACACAAACCCTGCAGCAGCGCGACGCAAAGCCCAAGGGTCTGTGGCAAATGGCCATGGTGTCACACCTCACCTCCATGAGGGTGTCAGGCAACATGGCTTCCTCTGGGGCCCGCTGGATCCTGCTAATGGCATGACTGCTACTAAATACGACTGGCATGCTCGAGTGGTGTCCCCTTCCCCTGCCACAGCCTCAGCCCGGCCATGTGGATGTGGCCGGCGGGGCTGGGCCAGCAGCAGCCGCCGCCGGAGGGTTTTCCCTACCTGCCTTGCTTGTGCACCTCGCCGTGGGCCTCCCGTCTCTGCCGCTGCGGCCGGCTGCACGGAAACGACAGGAAAAGGGAGAGCTGAGACAGGCAGTCACGGGTGGGTGGGTGAGGACGTCGGGAGGGAAGCGCAGTGGGAAGCACCGGATCCCCGCAGCGTTACCTTCTGTCACATGTGTGCAATGGCTCTTACCGTGTTTTTTTAACCTTTTTACTGAAGGCGGGTGTCAGGCTGGGCACAGAGGGTGCAGAGGGTGGGGGTGCCAGGGGCTTGCGGCCGGGACAGGGCAAAAGGAGGCGAGTGATGATTTTTGTAAGGTGGGACGCAACTGGTTTTGACTGCCTGGCAAAGGACCCCGGCAGGCGGCTCGCCTCCCTCCTCCTGCAGCCATGGCCGGTGCCCTCCGGGGCTCTGGAGGGAGGCCATGCTGCACGGGCCGAGGTGGGCTGCCCGGGGGCCTCTGCCCGGGGGGAGCACAGCCATTACATCTACTCACCAGAGGCAGCTGGGTGTTTACATAAGAAAAAAATCTTTTCAAAGTATCCCAGGGGAAAAAAAAGTAAACAACTGTGGAAATATTTGTTTCTGGTTTCATACTGTCTCCCAGCTGGCTGTCAAGAAAGCTCCTCTCAGATGTTTGGCCAATATTTTACGTTATCATTAAAGGAAAGGATATTGCTTTTAGCAATGTAAGTGCTAGCTTGAGCAAAAGTAACATTTTAAGCATTTAACAGTTCTAATTAATCTTTAATTAAAAGTTTAAAAAATTAGCTTCTCTCTGTAATAAACACTAACTCCAATCAACTCTACTGAGACTTTTTGCCCATTAACATACATTTCAAATCTTTCTGTAGAGATTTACAGCGGCAGAACTCCTTTTGCAATAACGAGTGTCACCATCCCAAGCACCATCGTCCCTTTGGTGAGCGGTGGCCGAACACCAGGCCTTGCAGGACAGTTTTTGCCTGGGCTGGGAACTCTCTGACAGCCAATAGCATTGGAGGGAAATTCATCTTTCTGCTGCCACAGAGAAGCAGACAACCTCCACATCGCCCAGACGAGGAGTGCGCACACTGGGCTGTATCACTGACTCGCCCCGGAGTGAAGCGTTGGCTGAGTGGGATTGGTTTTTTTCCAGAATCTGATCTGTGCTTCCCAGAGGAGGGCTGGGAATAAGCCCACAGGCAGACCAGTATTTGGGGGAGCCTTGAGCCATGCAGCACCATTGCTGTTGCAAAGAACAGCTTCTTTGGCACTGCTTGGACCTGGGCATCACGAAGAAAAATGCACTTGCAAATGCAAAATGCACTTTCTGGAGTCTTCTGCCTTGTCGATACGCCCTTGGGCTGCTGCTGACGTGTCTCGCTGCTGCCTGCTTCTCATCTGCTGGCCATCAGGAAGTAATTTCATGTGTTTTGGGGATAAGCAGATTCTAGCGACAAGGTGACCTACTTACATGACTTTAAAGTGCCCTAGTAAACTCTTGGCTATTCAGGAATAATGCTGGTTTTCAAACAAGGATGAAGCAGGTCATGTTCGTGCAATTTCTCATTTTCATTTCTCTTTGTAGAACTTATCTAATGCTTCATGTTGGCCCTGGCCCTATCCTGCCTGTCGAGGGAGCCTTCAAGGCATGGCCATCAAGGATTCGTGGCTGAATCCTCCCTGTCCTCTGCACCCAGCAACCCCAGGTGGTTCCTCTTACTTCTTCCAGGTGATTCTCCACTGCGTCTAACTTCATTTCCATATCACAAACCAGCTTAAAATATCCCCCATGCTCCAGCCACCACAGGGGACTCTGTTCATTTATGCTTTGGTTCAGCTCCTTCACTTCTTTTGGCCAGTCCCATTCCCCTTGTCACAACTCTGAGGTTACCAAGCCTCCCCCACTTTCCTGCCTCCTCCCGTGGCAGCAAAACCTTTTTACCTGTTGCCAATCATTCCCCAGTTACTGCAATTTGAAACCCCATTTCTTTCTACTCAATAAATAGCTTTTCTGGTCTGGTTCCTGGGAATTGCTCTGCTGGCTAAGTGATTAATGGCAGCTCTATCACGGGACCCCATTAGCCTGCCCATTCGGGCTGGGAATCAATGGCAAACTGCTACTGCTTCCACTCGCACATCTACTGTCCCTGAGCATTTGCGGCAGACAGACGCACTCAGGAGATTTGGTCCAGACGCTGCTCACAGATTGCTCAGCGCGACTGTTTGCCACCGGGGCCACGCAGTGTGATAGTATTGTTCCTGCCTTCCCTGGGGTGACAGGCTGTCTTTAAAACTAACCGATAACTCCTGAGGTAAAATAAATATAAATAATGAACAACCTTTTTTTTTTTCCCCCAATGTCAATATTTATCTCCTGACAGTTACAGTGCCAAAAGGCATTTCTTGGCTCATGAAGCTCACTGAAACGCTTTATGAAAGAACAACCACTGGAGCAGAGTGGCATTTATTCACAGTGCTCCCTGTGCATTGCCAGAGTAGCTCTCAGGCCCCTGATGGCAGCTGTGGTGATGCAACCTCTCCAAAGTCATCATTATTCCCCCAGATCCCCCCACTGCTTCAAGGGATCATGAGATGCCTCTGCCCCAAAGGCTGAGGCTTGCTGGGGCTGGGAGAGAATGAGGCAACTGAAGCTTAGCATAGCTAGGAAAAAAAAAATCAGCAAAACCAGATTTTCATCGCTATCACTACAGACAAAAGGCAAAAAGCAGTTACTCTTTTTATTTAAAAGCCTGAGATTTGTTATGGCACTTATAGTCCCTCCAACACAGCAAAAAGGGTTGCAGGGTTAAGGATAACCATGTCTGATTTTCAGATGAGACACTCCAACCATGACATCTGAAGGTCCCAGCAGGCATTTCCAAATGCCCAGCTTCACAGGACGTGTGCCAGAGGAGTGTCAGGTCCACACTTGCCGTGTGCACAAGAAAACCCACAGTATTCTTCATCTTGGAAATAAGAGCTTTTGGAAGCAACCACAACAAATGTGAAAGAAGTCACTACCCATCTTAGTGTTTTAGTTTGTAATTACTTATGCACCATACATTTCCCATCTATAAATCATACTCTCTTTTCTCTATGGGAGGCAATATGCCTGTAGTAGACAGTGACCTATTTTACACTCTTATTAGGATAATCTCATTAGGATCTGAGAACAATTTCTTCCTTGAGGAGTTAAATCAAGATACAGTTTCAGTTCTTCAGGAAAAAGCAAGGTCCAATGTATTTCCTCAAGAGAAAAGTGAAAGTAAGTTGCTGAAGTAATGGAGCCAGATTCACACGGTCTTTCCTGGATCCAAGGGGTGACATCCTCGAGGAACGGTGGGTTTGGCAGACTGGGCTAACACTAACGTTACTATTATCAGATTTCATGAAATTCTAGGACAGTCTGTTCTCTCCATCCCTTACGGTATTCTTAGGTCTGCAAAAAGGATGACAGATCAAAGAAGAGATGTCAGAACAGATCCTGTCTCAGGAAATATTGTTGAGACGTGGTTGTGGCATAATCTCTGTCCCGTTGGTAATTTGCATCATCAGCAACATTTTGGCTGGGGGCTGTGGCTGCAACGGACCCCAAACCTCCTACCCTGAGCAGAGGTGCCTGCCGCCCCAGGAAGGCTGGCAGCCGCCGGCTGGGGCAGAGACACCCAGGGTGCCCGTTTCCTCTCTGGTTATCTTATGTCTGGGTGATGCCTCCACCCCTTCTCCGGTGCAGAGACTGTGGACTCTCCCCCCCTACCCTCTGAAACCAACACGCGCTTAATTTTGTCAGATACAAGCTCTGCAGCTCATGCTGTGCTGTGCTGCAGCTGATCCACAGCCTCTCCTACCACTGACGCAAGGCAAGGGAGGGTGTGGATATTGCTGATCCAGTTTTCAGCAGGACTTTTAATTGGAAAGTAATGAAAGTGATGAAAACTCCCTCATCCCTGCTAGCCGTGCCGTGGCACTCGGCTCTGGGCTCCTTGTCCCTGGGTGGACACTGGTGGGCAGCTTGTGAGGTGCCTCCCGTCCTGCACCCGCTATGCCGCACAGCCTTCATGCCATGTTGGGCAGGGGAATGGCAGGAGCCGTGTTCTCCTTGGTCTGCCTGTAAAATTATGGCTGGGCAAGGCCCTGACGAAACTCTGCCCAAGGCAGAAGGACCAGGAGAGAGCAGCGGAGGCAGCCCAACTCCCTGCAGGGGTCAAAGCCTTGGCGGGGAGGACACAGGAATGGCAAAGGTGTATTGGTACTACTAAAGAGCTGTGAGAAGTGTAAAGGTCTTATTAAAGACCTATGCCTAAATATTTTACTAGATTTTGCTTCTCCCTCTGTTTTATGACCAGTTAGTGACTTGCGTTCCTACCACATCAGCATCACGTTAAAGGCAGAAACCAGGCGAGGGGTGCTGGGTCAGGGAATGGGGGAGAGGCAGGAAGGGGCTGGGACTGTGTGCACAAACATACATAAGGTGTCTGCAGAGAAAAAGTGGGGCAGAGGCAAAGAGAGCTTGGATCTGCAACAGAGCCTGTGCATTGGGTGAGGCTGAGGAGAAAAGAGGTTTGATAGGCAGAGATGGGGAGGGAGGGGAAACACTGGGTAAGGCCAGAGGGTAAGACGTCAGAAGGAGCAGAGAGGAGACATCAGGCTCAAACGGTGCCTCATCATTGTGTGGGATGACACCCGGGGCATGGACACCCCAAACAGTCCTGCATGAGTAGGAGTGTCCCCTCACCACAGAGTGGTGCGGGACAGAGATGCTGCCCAGCCCCTGGAGATGCATGAACCTCGCTGGGCTAAAGAACCTCCCAGGCTGTGTCTCAAAGGAAGGAAAGAGGATTTGGGGCAGGGGGTTCACAGAAAGTTCCCCCATAACGTGCCTTTGACTTGCAAATGAATTGGGAAGACCTTCTCAGCAAGCAGGAGATGCTGGTGGACAGGTGGTGCAGCAGGTCTGGGTGAAGACTGAGAGGTAGCCCAGAGCCCAGAGACGTGTTTTGCGGGAGGAGGAAAAGTGAGGTAGCTAAACGGGGAGAAAAACCACCCAGCACGTGAAGGAGGAGGGAGCAAACTTGCAACGGGAGGAAGCTGCTCTCATCCAGCGACATGCACTGCAGGAGGCACGATCCACTGTGTAACATACTAATTCCCAGGGATCATGTAGGATAGAAATCCACTAATTTGTACTCAAATTGGGAGCGTTACAAAGTTGTGAGCTGTAAACAAGCCACTAAAAACTGAGCAAAATTAATCATGAAATATATTTTATCTTGGCATTTGGTAAACTCTTGTTTGCTTGTAATTATGTTGGGTCATGTCTCCTTATGATTAGTAGGTTTAAAGATGGTGAAGAAAGGTGACTCATTGCTATTATAGGTGGTTAAATGTATGAAAAGAAATAGGGGGAAAAGTGCTATTTTTGATGTTCACATCACGAAGTCTGAGAAACAGTGGGATTCGGAGCTGTTCTACCTTATTTTTGAGTGATATGGAAAATTCAGTGAGAATCCCATTTTAATCCAGTATTACTTGAATATAGATCAATCTCAGAAGCAAAATACACAGAGGCAGGAGACCTTTTAAATTTTGCACTTCCTTGGTTCTTTGCCTGGACATAAACACTGGCAAAAGAAAAAAAAATGAAACAAACCTACACATATTGATAATTCACAGAAATGTCATGCCACCTGAGGTCTTGGCACTGTACCTGGTGTTGCAAAAATGAAAGTGCCCCTATGTGGCAGAAATTGCATCCAGTGGGTGTGTGGGTTTGGGTTTTGTGTTATACTGGTTGAAAGGAAGAGTCGGAGGGAGCAGAAGGAGCGTGGCTGGGGTGCGTCCTGCCAGCTGAGGAGGAGGCAGGCACGGTGCCGGGGCTCAGCTAAGTGAGAAAGAGAAATGGATGAAGGGGAGCAACTAATGGGGCAATGCAGAACATGTTGAAAGGTTTAATGTCTGCCCCAGCCTTCGAAGAAAAGTTGACTTTTAAGCAGATGTCAGCACAGTGCAGATCAGGGAAGGGCATGTTAAGGAATATTTAGATAAATTGGAGGTATTTAAGTCAACAGAGGCTGATGGCACTTCTGCGGGAGCACTGGGAGTACCAGCTGTTACAGTCTCTGTAAACAGGTACCTCCAAGGACTCCTCACAGACGGGTGATACCCCGAGAGAGGATGAGGGTGAACACAAAACCTGGTTTTAAGCAGGGTACAAAAGAAGGATGTTGGAGTTTTGACATTTGGAAAGAAACTGGGACAACTTGTGATCCGTTTGCCCCTTCAGGGATAATGAGATTATAAAGATCACTCAATGTGAATCTTTGCAATAACTGACGTCAAACCAGTCTAATGTCCTTTCTGACAGTGTAACTGGCCATCTTAGTGTAAACAGGAGGGTAGATTTGAATGAGGTTTTTAATACTTCATTACTAAACTAGGGAAATACGGTTGAGATGAAACTGTGACTTTGAGCATGGTTGAAAGACCATGGTTAGAGTAACTGCCATTACTTTGCCGTCAAGAGACATTAAATGTCATCTCACAGATTTCATCCTGGAAACTACTAGTCAATATTTTCAATAATAATGCAGATGGCAGAACTATATGACACCATGCTTGAAAGAGAAACAGACAATTTGGGTTCTAGGAACAGAATTCAAAGCAGCCTCAACGGGTTGGAGAAATGCTCTGATGTCAATAAGATGAATTTCAGTAAAAGAGAATACAAAGAACTGCATGGAGTACAGAAAAATAATTGTACAAATGCAGAATGGGGAATAACTAGCTAATTATCAATACTACACCTGTCTTAGTTCCTTATTTACAGCAATGAAAGCACTCTGTCTGTATAAGGGCAATCAAAAACATCAACAACTAAGGAATTTGTTTGCACTACAGAAAATACAGAATTGTAACAATTCTGCTGTTGGGCCAATGTTAAGAAATATTCATATTGGCACAGGACCAGAGACAGATTTAAAGTAAATGGACTGAACAGTAACAAGTCACCAGGCTTTCACCCAGAAGAAAGCCAAGTAAGAAACTGTTGAACCAGCATTTAAATTGTCCTTGGTGTCACAAGAGTGGAAGGTAATGATTTTTCACTTCTTTGGAAAAAGAGCTCCAGGTGGAATCTGAGAAGCTACAGAATGCTCCACTGGACAAATTAGCTACAACCATAGTAAAAAACACCAATGGTAGACACCAGATAAATATAGTATATATTGAAGAGCGAGATACAATATGACTTTTCTTGAGGGATGTTATGCACTATAAGTATAATAGACTTCTCTAAAAAGTTAATGACCTTGTAGATGAGGGTGATCAAGATGACACAGTGTACCTCAATTTCCAAAAAGGTGCTGACAGGTCCTTTCCAGAGGCTTGTAAAGAAACCAACCGGTCAGAAAGAGGGAAGTTCCCTTCATGTGAATGGTTGCAAAATAAGAAACAAAAGGAATAATGGAGAGTTTTCACTGTGAAGAAAGGTTTTCAGTATAGTCCCATGGGAATCTATAATAGGATCTCTGTTGTTCAATGAATTTATAAATTATTTGGGAGAAGAGAATAATTACTGGCAACAATGTTTATTGAGGATACGTAACCGTTCAAGGTAGTCAAAATCAGAACTGGGAGTGGAGAATTACGGCAGGACCTCATGATGTCAAGTGCCTCCAGATAAAATGACAGCAGAAATTCAGTGTTAGTAAATTCAGAATAGTGTACATCATTTTGTACTTTGTATTTTTTGCATTTTTTCAATGTACTTTCAGAAAAAATGTTAAGACAGTGCTGGCCTCCAAATCAGCTGTTACCGCTAGAAAGACATTGTGGTGCTGGAGCGTGCCCAAAGAACAGCAATGAAGCTGGTGAAGGGTCTGGAGCACAAGTCTTACGAGGAGCGGCTGAGGGAACTGGGGTTGTTTAGCCTGGAGAAGAGGAGGCTGAAGGGAGACCTCATCGCTCTCTACAACTACCTGAAAGGAGGTTGTAGCGAGGTGGGTGTCGGTCTCTGTTCCCAAGTAACAAGTGACAGGACAAGAGGAAACGGCCTCAAGTTGCGCCACGGGAGGTTTAGATTGGACATTAGGAAAAATTTCTTCACCGAAAGGGTTATCGAGCATTGGAACAGGCTGCCCAAGTAAGTGGTGGAGTCACCATCCCTGGAGGTATTTAAAAGACGTGTAGATGTGGTGCTTAGGGACATGGTTTAGTGGTGGACTTGGCAGTGTTAGGTTAAAGGTTAGACTTGATGATCTTAAGGGTCTTTTCCAACCTAAACGATTCTATGATCCTATGATTCTATGCTTAGGAAGGAGTTCTTAGTGTCATTGTGGCTATTTCTTTATAAACATCAGCTTAATGCCCCACAGTGCTCAAAAAAACAATCAGGAGGTTAGGTGTTATTGGGAATGGAGTAGCAAACCAAACAGAAAGCATTTCAAAGCTATTAGTAACACCAAGGCATGCCCACATCTCACATATCCAATGCCCATAGTTGGAAAAAACATAGTAGAACAAGAGGAGAGAGGGAGAGCTCAGAGGTGGAGAGGGCTTCCAGCCAGCCTAGCAGGGCTTTCCAGGTGGGAAGGGAGATAGCAGCTGAGTGATACGGTGCAATGATATAAAATCAGGAGTGGCATGGTGAAGGTGAACAGGAATTTGTTGCTCCAGACTTTTCACAACACATAACAAGGAGAAGAAATTTGAAAGGAAGTACATAAACACGGCATGTCATTGCACTGTGAAATTCACTCTCACTGGAAGCTGTGAGTGTTAAAAACACGAGTGAGTTTGGAAGATGACTGTTTATAGAAGACAGTCCAGCAGGAACTTTTCAGATGTGAATCCAACTCCTGAATCAGGAAATCAAACCATTTATATGTGCTCAGGAGGAAGGAAACTGCTTTGCAATACCTTTGGGTTTGTTTGGGGTTTTTTTGCCGGGCTGCAGATGATAGATTTTTAGAGTCTGCTATGTCTTCTCACACCAGTTCATAAAACACATTGGAGTAATGGTGGGCTAGAAGGCAATATGAAGCTGCGGATCCTGAGCAAGTTACATGGTGGCAGCATTGACTGGAGATATTATCAGTGACGTGGTGCAGTACATGGGTGTATGAACGTAGCTACAGAAGTACCAGTAGAGGTAATGTTCTGCCATGAATCACCTGAATAAAGATAGGAAGCTATGTGAAGTGTACACCTAAAGTAAGTTCTAGAAAGGCTGAAAGGAGGCTGGTGATAATGATGAAAGTAGAAAATATCATTTTCAAAGCATCATCATTTGCAATGATAAGCAGAAAGAGGACACTTTTGGCTGGGTTGTGAGAAAAAAACACAAGACTTCCAAGAAAAGTTGTCATGCAGGATTGAAGTTACTTGAAAGAACAACAGGGGTGGAAAGGAAAAATGAGAGAAATAGCAAAGCAATAATGAAAAATAAGTTAATGTATAACAAGATAAAGAACATGAGCACTGTTGGACAGAAGAAAAGAATTTCTGGCAAGTGGAAAAAGAGGTAAGACAGGCAGCAGCAACAGCTGCCAGAGGAGAGAAGGAAGTTACAGAATAATATAGAATTAAAAGCAACTGGAGAAAATCGGGCAGAATTGTGTGACAGGGGAAACGGCTACGCCTAGGGTCAAATAAATGAGGCAGGTGAAGCAGAGGGCAGAGAAAATCTGGGACAAAAAAAAGAGAAAAAGCAAGTTGGAGAAGAGGAGCAACCTTGAATGGGCGAAAGAAAAGGAGTGAAGAAGATGGAGGTGAAAGGAGGAAAGAGAAAGGCAAGTTACCAACAGGGGAGATGGAGAGACTCCAGCTCCATTGGTCTGAAGCCCACTTTGGGCTTCTTATTGCTCTCTTGATACCCGGCACTGTAGGTCCATATGGTGTCAAGGCACAACGCAAACTGCTGATCTTAAAAGCAGTGCCTTGGGAGCTGCGGGTGCTCAGCGCTCCAGTGGATCTGGCTCGCTTTTGATAATGTGCTCCTATAGGCAATGCTTTCAACAGGCATTTTATGAGCTTATCGTGCACTCTGAAGATCTGATCTAAAGACAGATTGCATTAGTAAGCTTTGTTCATGCAAATACATGCTTTCAGGATCAGTCCTGAAGATAAGATACAGGAGCAAAAGTCCAAGACAAGAGAACAGGTTAAGGACTACTGGGAGGTGAAGGAAGAAATCCTGTTAGGGATGAATTTACAAGGCCAGAGAAAGCCTTTCTCTCCTACCAGGGCAAGAAGGTAGGAGCTGCCTTACGTGTAGGAGGCAGCTTCAGTGAGAATACCAGGATAGCCACGTGTGATTTACAGAGCACAGAGAGCTTGCACACAATGTGGCTGGGTTCGGAAGAGCTGACAACACAGAAGTCCTATCCGAATTCAACAAAAGCAAGGGAAGGTAACCTTAATGCTGCAAATATTCAGTATGATGCTGAGCCTTTGAGAAAGGACCAGGAAGGAACAATGACCATAATGATACAGGGTGGCTCCCATCACCTAAGAAGAGTGTCACTAATTGTAATAACATCTGAAAATGTCATAAAGAGAAAGATCTTTGACCACGAAAGAGACCTTGTCATAACAAGCCCAGGGCTTGTTGTAGAGGATGTCATTCAACTGCTGTAAAAGATAGTTCTTACTGACAGAAACATGGACAGGGAGCTCTAGAGGAGCAGAAAATTAGTTGCTATTTGGAGACCAGAGTGAGGCAAAATGATTGTAACACAGCCAGGGAATGGTAGCAACATGACTAAAAACATAAAGAGGGTCTCTTAGCTAAGATTAAACAAACATGATCCGAAAATATTATACAATGAAATCTCTCTGCTGAGAGTTGTTTGTCTGAAAGGTGGTTATAATGCTGTCCAGGGAGATTTTAGTGTTAAAAGAGATTTTTTTCCCCAGCAGTTAGCTCTGGCAGAACAACCTGGGCTCAGCTCCAGGCCATTTGTTTTCCTATTGCTCATCCTCTCCAGCAGATTCTGCAAGTCTAATTAGCAACACAGGCTTTGGCCCTTTTGCTGGCATAACGATGTTGAGACCTTTAGTGACCCTTTATACCCTTCTAGTGACCCCCGTGCAGCCTGGTGGCTTTCCAAGAGCCTGAGCAGTTGGGAAAGCAGCAGCCAGCCCTCTTGCCGGTGCTCCGGATCTCAGCTCCTTCCTGTAGGGGTTTTGGCACTGTGGATTTAACAGGAATAAAAAGCTTTGCAAACCCTGCAGGATTTGCACTCGGCTGGCTGCAAACCGCGAACAGGTCTGCAAGGTGAGAAAGGTTTTATTTTCATACTGCTGCTCTTTCAAGTGGAATTCCTTTGAGGTGATTTGTCCTGGAGATTAGCAAAAATAAGTAGTTGAGTCTTTGACTGGCACACAGACATTTTTACAGTGAATTACAATACTGGAGGGCTCTGTAGTAAGTCCCATGCAATAAAGGTATCTGCTTTGCTGCTTTCATTGCGACTGTATGCATACTTTGACCTACACTCATTTGCCATGTTCTTGTCACACTCTGCACCGTGTCCCAAAGCTTTATTTCAGGAATTATTTGGGACTTTTTGCAAAATACCTGTCATGCAAACCCAGTCCCCAAAGGACTGTGCTGCATGCATGGATTCTTGGGGAAAACCATGCCTGTCTGCTCACCCTTCTTCAAGGTTGTTCTATCTCATGATAGAATGGCTACCTTGGGATACCTGCAGTGCCAGAAATTGTAACAGAGAATGTGTCTGACACTGCAGCCTCCCATTCACCGTATCAGCAGAAATGCAAAGGCTGTGGGATCAGCAGATGAAAGGGCAGCCCTGTGGGATATGGGCAGGTGAAAGGACAAGCCCTGGGGCTGAAAACTTCAGAACAAATGGTGAGTTTTTATTTGAAAGCAGAGTTCAGAGCAAGTGAGTCTCCTTGGAAGAAACTAATACTTGCAGAATGGCACCATCCAAAGAAACAAGCTAAAAGCCTGTGTATTTCCTCCATCAGCTGCACCATGAGAATCAGGAGCAAAGCTGGACACGTCTGTCAGGGACAGCAGGATGCTGGCAGCACACCCAAGGTGGCAGGTCTCTACAGCAGGTGCCTGCACCGCCTGCCAACACCGGTGGCTGGCGCTGAGCCCTGGCAGTAGGGCAAGCGGATGGTCTTGTGCCCCTGAAGGACTTCTGGAGGCTAGGGAGGCCATGGGTGCAAATTAAGCCACCCTGAGCATCCTGTGGTGGTGTGGAGCCTGCCTCTTCCACTTTGAATAGATTTCCCCAACCAACCTCCAGTGAGGCATGTGGGTGTCATCAGAAGACAAAAACTGCAGTGAAGGGATGGATTTCCTTCCTGGTCCTTACCATAAGCCTTATGGAGCAAGAGATAACAGCACTCAGAGAGGAGTAACAAAGCCAATTGCTATTACTGCTTCTGCATAATGGATATTCAGGGGTGAGTCTTGAAGGGAGGGGAAACAGAGTCAATAACAAAATGTTCAGGAGGAATCTTCACTGCAAGCTTTTTCTGATGTTATATAGCACTCCTCCCTTGCTCTGTTTTTCTTCCAGGTCTAATTCTGTGATGGAAAAAGGCCTTGACTTTGACTGAAATGCAAATGAACCATGCCTACTTCAAAACTGTCTTATATGATCAGCATCTTCACATATAGGGAACTACACGTGAGCGCAAAGATGACTGGCTGTACCTCTAAGATGGGGTATCCTGCCATACACAGATGCCCAGTCATGTTGGGCAAACACGATCTCCCACTGCGAGGCTGCAATGGAGACTATGACCACAATGCCAGGAGGTCAACAGGAGTAACTCTGCACCTGCATGAAGACCGTACAAATACTGCACCGAGTCCTGATGTCAACCCTGCAAAAGCAGTGAAGTGACAGAGGAAAACAAGCAAATGATTGAGCCAAGTTTTGGTAAACATCTTACGCTCAGAAATATAAGAAGCTTAATCTTCTGAATATATCTAAGTGGAGATGAAGAGGGAGCTTGATCCACGTGCAAGTACCTGGATGGAGAAGAGGCGATCTAGCATAGAACAGGAGAAAATGGGTGGAAGCCAAAGTTAAGAAATACTTGTGATCCTATTCTGAGTTTATTTGACACTGAAGGTAATTATCATAAATTAGGGGTTTGGTGTACAATTCATACAGAAGACTTTGTTGTTTGTGCTTAGTAGGAAATCAGATGAATGACCGTAATCATTCTTTTTTACCTTGCAAATTATAAGGCTGTTAAAACATTGGTCTCTTGTGGCCTATCCCATCACAGGGGAAAGTGAGCGCTGTACTGGGCACCACACTGCTGGTGGACAACCCCACAGCCATGCGCCGGTGTTGCTCCTCTCTCCCCATCAGGCCTCCTCAGCATCAGCACTGCTCTACTGAGGCAGAAATAGGCCAGCAATGACCTCCCAGGCCAGTGTGGGCGCGCTGGGAGGGCAGTGGACCCAGCTCCTCAGAGCCACGACACCTCAGGGTTTTCTGATGGGCTTGTCCTGGCACAATTACACTGTATATACAAAGCACGGGTGAAGAGGCAGTTCGTACATGAACTGAATAGGTATTCCTTTTCCATTTTGACATATTTTTAACACTCTGCTGCTGTGATTTTTTATATCGTCACTTAATTGCACTGACACTGTTAAGCGTTCGGTGCAGTGGGAGTCTTCGTTAAAGATGTTAAACAAGAACATAGCTGTGTGTACGCATTCCTCTCTGCTGGACGCTTTTCAGCTCAAATGGTGGTACCTTGCTTCTCACCCCTTTAATTTGCTACAGCCAGCATATCACCTCCGCTGCCACTGTCATGAAGTCTCAATGAAAATAGAGGTTTTGTGGCTGTCTTGCATCCATACTGTCTCTGGTAACGCATCCCCTGGGGGCTGGTCATGAACAGAGCCACTGCATCCATTTTGCCAGTTATACCTCCACGAAGGTGGCGTCACTGCTAAAGCCATTCCCTATGTATAAAATGGCTCATGGACCCCCGAGTGCCAACCAGGACACTGCAGTCGCTCTGTAACGCAGCCCTGACTTGCTACAAAGGGCTACAGGGAAAACAAAACGGCAGTGCACTTTCCATCCCTTCCACCTTTCAGTCATTTTTCCTGAAGGCTAACAGGAGTGGTTTGAATTCCTCAGGACTGTGACATTCCTCCATTTCCATCCCCAAACACTTTACGGTGCTGACGGTGATACAGAGTCATTACAGAACAGAAACAGTGACTATAGCAAAGCAGAAATGACATAGGTTCACTCTGTCACAAGCAGAACTACACAACATTTGAACAGAAAAAGAAATGTGTCAGCTATATTCTCCAAAAAAAACCCGAAAGATTTTTCCTCCAGACATACCTTGTTATGTGCCTGAGTATAAAAATCCTCATACAAAGTTCCGAATATTCCCCAGATAGAATATAAGTAATCAGAACTCAGTTGTAGCAAAAAACCTTCCTCAACTCAAAACCTCCTAAAATGGCTGTCTACAAGATAGTGGGAGAAAAATGTCACATCATAGTCTTTTTGTAAGAGGGAGAGAGAGAAAGAGAAGAGTAGAGAATATTTTAAATTTTTTAAAATATCTTAATTCAATACACTGAATGCTCTTTCTGTTTCCTCTAATAACAGACAGTAGCCTGGAAGTTTGCAGAGAGACTTCAATGTTTTTCCTCTCAAAAGCTCTATAAAACAAATGGTATGGGAATAATAAAATAAATTCTGAATGTTTTCATTTGAGATCTCAAGTCAATCTGATCTTCAGTGAATGCAGCAAATCTCGTGGACCAAAATTTTCTCACCACTGTCATGTAAATACTCTACCACATTTTAACCACAATAAATATAAGCAAATGCTTTTTTTTTTTGCACCCTTTCAAACTTTGAGATATCTCACAAACCCATATTTTTGGGGGGAGCAGTGATCTGCACTGTAGAAAATGCATTAACACTCATTCATTGGCAAAAACAGCAACAGAAAATATTTTTGACTGAGAGATCACAATCTGCAAATGCAAACTCTAATTATCTGTTAGTCATTATATCTTCACCTGAAACATTACATTTGTCCAAACTGTAGCTATTTGAATGTAAAAAAATGAGACTCACCTGCCTTTTTTGTATACCTCATGTATTTCTTTTCCCTGTCGGTGGGCTCTGCATTCAGTGGATAAAACCCATCCCGACAACAGGAGGAAGATGCTAAAATGCATTTTATGGGCAGTCAACATGTTACCTGAAGGTTCTGTATCCAGAAATAGTCCATACAAGAAGAAGAAAACCAAAATGTAGATCCTGTTTCTCTTTTTAAGACATTATCGGTCTGATCGCTATTGGAAGGATGTTTACTCATACAAAAAATCATCCTGCAGTATTTAATCTGGACAGTGGGGAAAGCAATTTCCACTAAACCTATAAATCCTTCTACGTCAGCTGGCAGGGATTTTCTAACAGTGTTGAATTCACATATTCTCAGAGAACAATTATTTTTTGTCCAAACAGGCTATTTTATTAATTGGTTTAAATTGAACCCTTTTCAAGTACTTGTGGGATATAGCATATATATATTTCTGCCTGGTTAACCAAACTAGTGTAGTTGGTCAGGCAGGTGTCATCAGTCGCTCTTCAATCACCAAACTTATCTGTGTAGCATGGTGTTTGTTACAGGCATTGCAATAGATTGAAAAGTGTTAATAAATATGCATCAGTTTCCAGCAAAAACTCATTTCCATTTAGCTCTACAAACAGTATTTTGATCCTGTGTGGTTTTCTACGTTACTTTAATATACAGTGGTACTGTGGCTGGAGTAGTTGGTGCTTTCAGGACTTGTGTCACGTACCTCACTGCTCTGCTGAGCAGGGTCTCCGGAAAGTATCCCGGTGTGCAGAGGAAGGGGGGGAGGACAGCATGGGGGAGATAGCTCTCCTCTCTGTGAGGGCTGTTTGGAGGGATCCTGCTGAAGCAGAGGAGCAAATGCCAGAGCTGCAGGAGAGCTCGGCGGGCTGGTGTGCTGGGTCTCATGTGGCTGACAAAATCCTCATAGGTGCTAAAGAAAATAAAACAGCGTGAGCAGAAATACGTGGTCGAGCCAGCCACACTGCCCATCTCTTCAGAGCTCACCCCCTCCCTGCATAACCCACAGTTCCGCGTTTACTCTCCTTCTCCTCTGTGCCTCCCCCAAGGCCTTGCAGCTCTGGTCCCACTTGTGCCTTATCATGGAGACGTTGCCCCGTGCTCTGCAGACACCACCAGCCTTGTCCCACCCCTTTGCTGACAAGGCTCTTCTTCCCCTGCCTGTTACCCATGGATTTCTATTTTAGAGCAGTTTGTCAAGTCACTTGACAAACTCTTTTCATGAAAGCCTTTCTAAAAACCCTGGGGAGCAAATCTCTACCTGGTCTAAGCTGCCGTGGCTTTACTGATTTCAGTGAGCATTTACACTGCCTCGGGATCCACAAGAACAACACATCGAAAGCCACTGAATTTTGTTCCATCAACCAAGATTCAATGTAATGATTTGTTGGGCTAAAACATTTCCTACACAAAGTCACGCAGCCTTCAAGAGAAGGCAATCAGTCACCAGCAGATTGTTGCAATGGTTAATCGCTGTTGCTGTTCAAAGAAGTGGTACCCTCTTATCTTTGAAAATTATCTGCAATCAGTTTCCACTGATTCACGTATCCTTCCCAAAGAGGATAAGAAAAACCTTAATAACTGTTCTTTTCACCTGTGGTGATATTAGATCTACTATTCTCTGTCTTTGCAATAATCTATATAAAGTTTTAGGACATCTTTCATCAAAGGAACCTTTTCTTCTCTTTGAAATACATTTTTGTTACTTCATACACATTTTTTAAAAATGCTAGTCCCTTGCTTATGCACCAGAGACGCAATGGGGATTGACAAGCAAAGGATAACTGTGAATTCACTCAGCTCCCTGGAAAAGTTGGAGGTCTCTTGGTACACATGAGAGGAGGGAAACATTCGTCCTCTCACTCACAGAGGGAATTTACTAAAAGAAGATATAGAGAAGGCAAAAAAAAAGTGTTCAATTCCTTTTTTTTGCATTGTTGTTCATAGAAAAGTTCAAATATGATTCGAAGAAAAATCCTGGAACAAAGTATCAGACAGCTTCTAAACTCCCAGAATAAAATGACTGGATGAGGGACAGACATGGAGTCATCAAGAACAAACATGTTGAACAAACTTAATTTCTTTCCCTGACAGGCCAACAGACTTCATGGCTTGGGGAGAAGCAGTAGATTTAGATAAGCTTGCAACACCATCTCACATGACATTCTCATAAGCAAGAAAGGGAAGCCTGGTCTTGATGAAATATTGGTAGGATTGATACCTATTGGTAACGTTGCTACCTTTAGCTTGGTTTATCTTGCTGTACTCCAAAGGCAGTTATCCATGACTCACTATCAACATGCAAGAAAGTAGCAAGTTTTGCAAATGATCTGCAAGGAAACTGAACCAACTGGATGCTTAACCCGAAGAGAAGGCTTGACAAGGGTAGAAATGGCACACTATATGTCTTTAGGTATGTAACAGTTACTTCAGAGAGAAGAATACTCTGTTCCAAATGGCCACAGTATACAGAACAAAAAGTAAAGGGCTGAGAGATTAGTAAGGGAAAAATGAGGTTAGATACTAGATAAGATACTAGGAAAATCTTCTAAGAATAAGGACAGTGAAGCATTGCAGTAGATTACATGGGAAGAGTTTGCAATTGCTGTCATTAGAAGTCATCAAGACAGGTATAGCTGATCCTGTCTTAGGACACCGTGCCACCTCCAGCTCCTGCTCAGCTCAGGGGCCCACTCGGCACCCACCAGCTGGCACTGCTTTCCCTGCTCCAGGGCTTTACCCCTTCAGTCACTTTGCTCCTCAGAGTTCGATGAGACCTTGGGCTTTTACTTAGTTACTGAGGCCATCTAAATGCAGGTTTCCCAGGCTGCCTGGGACTCTAATCCTATATTTCCTGGGTTTTCATTAACAAAGGATGGTAAGAAATGTCACAAAAGTAAACATTTCATTCCATTTGACCCAACCATATTATTATAATAGACAAGAAAGATGGGGACAAACTTTTTAGCAGAGCCTGTTGCAACAGGACAAGGGGTAATGGTTTTAAACTGAAAGAGGGTAGATTTAGACCAGATATAAGGAAGAAATTTTTTACAATGAGGGTGGTGAAACACTGGAACAAGATGTCCAGAGAGGTGGTAGATGCCCCATCCCTGGAAACATTCAAGGTCAGCTTGGACGGGGCTCTGAGCAACCTGATCCAGTTGAAGATGTCCCTGCCCATCACAGGGGAGTTGGACTAGATGACTTTTAAAGGTCCCTCCCAATCCAAACTATCCTATGATTCTAAGTTTCATAAAATAAACATATTTTGAGCTAACCAAAGATACACTTTTTCCATTTGATCACAGAAAAGTCAACTATTTGCCCAATTCTATTTATAACCTATCTCCAAAATGAGAGCATAGTCAGAAGAAAAAGTTGAGTCTTTTTTTTGCCCTTAATTCAGCTGTGTACTGGGACACTGACCTTGTCAGGAGCAGAAATCCAGTCTAGAGAACAGTCACACAAGCCACCAGTCACCATAGGAAACCAGGAGTACTTTCAGTGCCCAAGAGGGCAAGGCACAATGCAGTGTAAGTGTCTGCCGCAATGATAACTCCAGTCAAGGACTTCTCATTTAATGAATTACCCAAAGCTTCGAATAGCTCAGTAATACACGGTATATGCTGTGTGAATACCCCTGGAGCTATAATCAGACTGCAGCAGCCACACATAAAAGAGCCCATAGCATTTACATTTCCTAACCTCTTCCTAACAGGTGTCTGTCTGTATCTAAAAGCTTTTAATGCAAACGTGGATGAATGTGTCACTGTATCTCTGTTGTGATTTATGTTTGCAGTAGCTGGGGGAGCACAAGGGTACCTGCGTAATTGATAGGATGCTGTTTGACTTCTGGAAAGTTATTTCCCCTGTGCAGCTCTGTTTCTTTCAGAAATGGCACTCCGTGTCTCCAGGGCACACTGTCAGAGTATAGATTTTTACTTCTTTAGTGCCTTCAGCCATGGGTATTGTCAGAGACTTCAAAAATCAGGCTTAATATGAAGTTAGTGGGGTTTCTGAATCCATTACTTGTGTCCCTTTTTAACAAGTGCACTTCCATCCTTTGAGACATTCACGGAAGATACATGCTTACTCTGCGTAAGGTGAAATATGTCAGCTGGATCCGTCACATTTGTTGGATGTAGAACCATCTCCTAGGAGGATATTAGTACAGATGATGAATAAAATTTGATCAACCTGGGGATAAGTGGCATATCCACTGAGTTTCACCATGGTGGTGTCAGCAGAGCTGGTGGCCATTCATAGCACTTGTAGCTCTGCTCTTTGTACGACTTGAAATCAAACTCTCCAGGAAGTAAAGATTAGAGAAGTGTGAATACATATATTTACACTGAGGTGATTCAAACTGAAGAAGCCCATGCAGAAAAGGAAAGAAGATATTTCCTCTGCAGGCACAAGAGGCAAATACACTGTGTGGGGAGCAGAGACCAGGAGCTGCTGGCAAGAGTGGGGCAGGGGGGGAATGTCCAAACAGGAAGATTTTACTTTTCAGTGTTAAAGATCAATGTATGAGCTGGCATAAATGTGCACCAGGATGGGAATCACACCACTTTATACTGGCCAAGGATTTCACCACAAATAGCTTTTGGGCTTTATTATCATATTTGTCTTTATGGCCCTGCTCCTTGCTGGTCTCTCTTGCACCCCTCGCTTATCACATCACATCGGAGCAGGTTCACATGCTCTTCGTGGTAAACACTGGGACTTCTCCAGGTAGTAATGAAGACATTGGTGGACCCCAAGAAATCATAAACACTAATGAATAATTAGATTTCCATGTAACATGAATGGCAGGGAGGAGAGATGTGCCAACGAACCCATGACCCCAAGCCTTCTTATAACAGAATGAAAATCAGATAGAGGCAAGGCACTGTACATGTGCCTCTAAGCTGCTATAAATCCCTAAATGGATTGTACTCTGTATGAAAGGCAAGGGAAATAGGCCAAGCCTGCACTGGGCAGAAACCTGAAAGGCTACAGCAAACAATGCGGTGCTTCAGGACTAATGCATTCAGCTGCTGTTTCTCACTGCTGAAATGAATAACAATGCTACAGCACCACAATGAGGCAAATCTTTAATACCACTCCGGTTTCATTAGAGCTCTTTCCTCGGGGATGGGAAAGAGCTTTCCTCAGTCTTTGTCCACCGAATGTTTCTTTTCTCCCCACATGATGTGCCGCTGTGCCCATAGAGACTTATTTGAGTTCGTAAGTGTCTTTACGTGACCTTACACTCTGTCTGAGAGATTATGTGCACTGCGTGCTGAGCTGTGTCCTTTTGTTTCAGCCCGTTCTGCAATTTCCCGGAGCTGCGTTAGCTGGATTAGGCGGCTTTGTGTGTACTTGGCCATGGGGCACCAGACCTTTTTGCATGGAGGTTCTGCTGCTAAAACTGGAAAAAGATACTTTAAAAAGTAAAAGATAAATAAAAGATAAAAAGACACTTCTAGAAAAATACTTTAATTTTAGCATTTTAAGAGGGCTGAATGAAAATATTGAAATATGCACACTAGTGCCCACTGCAGCCTGTTGGAAAGTATTTTTGTCTGCTACTAGCAGATACACTAGAGGAGGCAAATATGGGATGCTACGGGTGTTAAGGATTCCCCTGACGCTCTCTGTATGTCCTAATACCCAGGGCACAGAGTACACTCATTTACCAGGAGGGAGTGCTCCCTTAGAGAGCGTGAGTTTAGCTCTGTTGGAAGATCCAGAACTAGAAGGTATGAAAGCATTCAGACTGGATTGAAATTATGCTTTTCACATTCTGGATGGGGACTAATTTCACTCTGACTACTAGATTCTGGCCCTCAACCCTCCTATCCAGCCCACGCCATTCCCCTTTTTTGCAATAAGTACATTTCTTACACATAGAACCCTAGCTAAAAAGGGTTTTCCTGTTTCCTCTACTGTTCTCACAGCCCATCTGCATCACCCCCATGGGGAATTTCATCAATAATACGCTAAGGGCCCCTGCCTGTCGACCAAGAAATAATTCAAAAAGCTGTTCAAAAGACAGCAACAAAATGGAAGAAAAAACAAGGGTGATGAGTCAGAAATTCTTACACACAAACACCGAGACTCCAACAGGGCCATCTCGAGGCAAAAGCTAATGCAGGTATGAATGACAGCTATAGAACTGTCAATAACAATTCAGAGAAGATGGAAGTGCTTAATAAAAGAGTTGTTCTGCCAATATTCAGAGGGGATTAAATGAACAACTGAAGTAATTACAGCCCTCAACCTGACACTGATCCCAGGCAAAATATTGGAATGGCTGATATGACACTCAATAAATAAAGAGTTAGAGGATAATTTGATTAATGTCAATTAGCATGGCTTTAAAGAAAAATCTTTCCAAGCTAATCCTTTTTTGATTAACTTAAAATGTGTTTGCTGGAGGAAATGAAGCTATGCAATGTGCTTCTGTAAGGCATTTAATCTTGCACCACACGACATTTTGATTAAGGAACTGCAACAATACAGTATCAAGATAAAATAAGGAAAATATTTTAAAACCGGATAAAAACCCCGTATTGAATATGACTGTAAATGGCAAATCTTCATCAGACAATGCAATTATCTCCTCAAAGAGACTGGTTCTTTATCCTTTTCTGTTCTTGTCAATAAGCAAGAATAAAACACAGACTGCTTCCTGAATAAGCCTGCAGTGGCATGAAGAAAAACTGAAGGATCACTGACAAGGAGTAAAAGGAATATCACAGGGAAAGGCCCAGAAACTACTAGTGTCATTTGACTACAGCTTACTGCAAAACTATCCATCTAACAGTCAAGAATGTGGGTCATAATTTTAGGATAAGGAGGAGAAATTCTGGACACCAGTGGAGAATTTTCTTGGAAAACTAGCTGAACAGTACCTTCCCATACAAAAAAAAGTGGCCAAAATTTGCTAGCTTGTGTGTTTAAAAAAAGGAATATTGTAACAGTATGAAAGTTATATTACCTCTTTACGTGATGATGCAGACTGTCTGAATGTTGAAAGTGAGAGTTCTCCTCTATCCAGCAAGCTAAAGATTTATTAAAATAGCTTTATTAAATCTGTTACAAGATCCAGTGGCTGGAAGACCACAGAAGACAAATTTGAAATAGAAATAAATTAATTTTTGTTTTTTTAACAGTAACAATAGTTTGTTTCTCTACAAGTGTATTTTTTAACTGAAGAAAGTATGATTTTCTGAAGGATATGGTCTAGTTCTCAGACAGGGATAAATCTAGGGAAGTCCAACAGCCAGTGCCATAAGGAAGGGCTGATTAGATGATCAAATAGTCAACGAGCTCAGATCCACCAATTATTGGCACCAGCTAACATGGCAAATTCTAACAGTGCTTTTGAAAGACAAATTCATTTGGATCTGACAACCTTTGCTGAATTTGGCAGTGATAATTAACTTCAGAGGGTAGTATGTTACAACAGCTAAGTAATTATTGGTCAAAAAGAGGTTCTTAAACAAATAATAGACTATAACAATTTGTATTTTCTAAAGTAAAGACAATATTCTCCCTTGGTAGATGTACTTTGAGGCACACAGTGGTTTTCGGTAAGCTGCTTCTTGGAATCACCCACTTCACTTCATCACTGGTGGGCCCACCAGCCAGCCGCAAACGATCTGTCTGGCTGTTGCTCACAGGACTCCCACATTTCAAATATGGCTTCAGCATCACTTTTAACTTTTTCAGTCAAACACTAGGCATCTGTATAGCTTATCTTGGATTTATTCAGGGATGAACACATGAACAGGACAAGTGAGAGAAACATTTTCAAGCTACATAGTCTACTGGCAGCCTCTGGACTGTGTCTGAAGCACTCTGCAGCTCCCAGAGTGTAAGGAGCTGGGGGGGGGGGGCTCGCCTGTGCAAATTCCTTACCTGCAGCACGGACAGCTACGTCCAAGCCAGCCATCGGGAGGTAGCTGTCTAAGTCAGTCAGGTGCATTGCCTTCCAGCAGAGGCTGTCTCGCTGTTGAGGACAGCAGCCGGGTGCAGAGAGCTGTGCCGTGGGATCCTCCTCATGGGCTTGTGAGAGTATTTTTCTAAGTGTGCAAAGTCAATGATGTGATTAATGTCAGCAAGTCCCACCTTTCTATTCTTATTTTGTTCTGATGCAGTCTTGTATGTTGAATGCCCGTGGACAACCTGTCCCAATGGCTTCCTACGTGTTTCCCCTCACTGGAGTCACTGCAACCTTTTACTTTTGGCACAAAGAAATCCAGGAGCTTTTGTGTTCCTCTGTGAATATGTTGCAGCATCTCCAGGTCTGTCAATTCTGAGATATTTCATGGTTTTGCACTAACATTGGAACATGACTGCAGATCGGGGCAGCTCTAACAACAATATTCCTTGAACTTCAGTGCTGAAATGATGTTAGTCTGACATTTGGATGTACTGAAGCTCTGTGAATTACACATGGTCATTTGGAAAATTACTGGTTGGCTCCTTTTCCTCTGCTACTGATCTTCATCACTATAATACTAATGCCTCAAAGCAGCAATAAAAAACGAACCAAAAAGGTGTTATGAACTGCACAGAAGCACACCATGAAAAGAACAGCAAACAGGAGCCACAAATCTGTAACATGCAATTCTGATTTCAGTAGCCAACTTCTAAAAGCTGCTAGATGGATTATCACAGATAAACTTGTCTGACAGAGTTTCACCCCCACCGCTGGTACTGTTTACGGCCTCTAGATCTCAAACTGCCTGCAGTCCTTCTAGGTCTTCAGATCTGTGATGAAACAGAAATGCCACAGCAGACATTCCCCACTGTGTCTCCCTTCAGCCTGTTGCTGATAAGTGTAACCCCACTGGTGTTCAATTGCTCTGTCCTCCAGATTTACATCGGTGAGCTGGAGTTATTTTAGACCATTTTCTCAACCAATGAATTCCCTATCAAAAAATTCTTGTACTGGATGCAGCTTGGATTTGGACTCTTTTTTAAAATTTTATTCTAACTGAAACAATTGCCTGCTGTATTGTCTCCCAGGATCTCAATTTAGCAAAACATTCATTTGCTTCATTTGTCTTACTGCTGTTGTTAATGTTAATGTTGTTAATACAAATAGTGGGCTGAATCCACAGTGAAGCACATTGTGTATCTCCACCAGCTTAGCTTCTGCCCCTTGTCTGCAGATACCATATGGTGTAATATGGGAACATACAAGACTGTAATTAATAGAACATTAGTCTGATTGGAATATTTAACTGAAATAAAATACTAATAGGAGGTCTTGTCTTGCAGCAAGAAACTGCAAGTGTGTAGGAATCAACAGATGATTATGTAGCACAGAAATCACTGCCATTGGCAAATGAGCAAGATTAGTATGTTTGTAGAGCTTCTTGAGTATTAGAGCGTCCTGCTTGTCCCTCTGAAGAATAAGGGGCTTCCTCAGGTGTCAGCACAGACCGTTCTTGGAAGTGGCTTATGTCACAGAGGGAAACAAAACCATAAAAACGCACCCAAAGAAACCAACAGGGTTTTCTGCCAGTCTGACCCAGGGAAAACTTCCTTTCAGATTACAGAACTGGTACTCAGGCTAATCCTGGGCACACATGAAGAACACATCAAGCAGATACCTAAAAGCTTTCCCAGGACAAGTCTGAAGAGGAGACCTCAGTGCCCAGGATCCTGCTTCCATCTGTCGCCAATCTCCAGTGAGCTATCAGAAGACAAAACCAAAGCCCCCCTGCCCTTTCTCTCATCCAGATAAAACGTATGAAGAAGAGCAAGTGTGGCAGTGTCCCAATCTTTGAAGGTGACCGGCTCAATACTGAAATATGTATCTTAAATCCATGTGATCCAAACAAATTACAACCATCAGCTTCCCTTACCCTTGTAAAGAAACCAAGCAAATGGATGCCTAAAGCCTACAAACTCATTTCCATAAACTCATCAAACCTCATCTTGTAACACTTTAGCTTCTCTGACCTCACTTTTTGGTGGGTAACACAGGTCCATCAACATTACTGATGGATAGTTAGAAATCTTCTAGTTTCCAGTTTTGCATTATTCACTTCTATTCATTTGAACCTGTATCAGTTTACCCTTTGACATCAATAATTCTCCTTGTCTGGTATTTATCCTTCCTGAAGTGTCCACTGCAATCATATGCCTTCACAGCCGTGACTTTGCAAGGCTCAAAAAGACAAGCTCTTTAATTCTTTCCTTGTAAGACAGCCTATTTCCCTAACCATCCTAGGAGTCCTGCACCTGTTCACATGTATATTTCTTCAACATAGGTAACCAGAATTGTACGAAATATTAAAAATGAGGTCTTACCAAATACCCTACACCTGGTGATAATATTTTCTGCCTTTACCAAAGAAGTCACCTGCTAGAGCATCATTAGCAAGCTCTTTAGTACCTAATTTTTCCAATGCCCTATTAATAAGGGAGAACAATTCACATTCCTATTAAATGTAGGGATCCTCTGCTTGACCAGCACAGTCAGACCTCTCTCCTCAGCTACTTACAACTGATGGGCCCATCAGCACTTAGGAGCGGTGTATCTGACAGTCCGAACTTTGTGCAGGTTTCCCAGGTACACAAATTTCATCAAGCCACAGCAGATCTTTACCTGATGTCACACACTCTTAGCAGAAGAGGATGGCTGCATAATGAAACTCATCTGGGCTCCCAGTGGACCTCAAAATGGTGCAAATGGCAAGAGGGGTTTGATGAAACACTGTGTGGCAAAGCCCTAGGGCTGATGGTAGGATCTGTTTCCGCTTACAGGGGGTCTGTCTAGGCAAGGGTGGTGTGCATGGTGCTATCCATCCCTTACGGGCGCTCCATCAGGGTGGGCCTTCTGGTGTTGCTCACAGTTAGGAGGTGCCCCTTTGCCCGGCTTAGCCTCTTCTGCTCCTAGTGTTACCTCCATGGAGGCTGCTGAAATTTCTCAGGGATTCAGCAGAGCCACCAAGTCATGACTTTTAATCCTATCATTTCCCAGACTGCATGGCCAGAAGCAGCTATTAACTGTCAAGTCTTAGTGGTGGTTGGAACAGAGCTTTTATTAATTTTGGTCTTCAAATCATTTACAATTTTTTATTAGTGTCATTTTGATGTTCATTTTGCCGCACAAATTATCATTGATCTCTTGAGACTTTATTGAAGTATTCGATAGGCTCATTTCACATCAGAGTCATAACGGAATGAGCCTTGGTATCTGGTTTCTTGCTATTCCAAGAAATTGTTTGGGAACCAGACTTTTTATTAACACAACCAGTGTCTAGAGCTGATGTATTTATCCCATGCCATGGTTTTAATTTCTCCCTTTGGTTTGCAAGAATATTTGAATCTTTATACAAGTATGAGCTGAGCCTTAAGAGGAAGTCTTGATGTTTGCGTTTCATTTCTGATCAGCATACAGTGAGGAATAGGCTTGTTTTCCTGTACGATCTACTAAAAAAGTCTTGATGGTACTTTCTGCTCTTAAGCCTGGGAGATCCAACTTAGACCAGGCTTCTCAGGGTCCTGTACAGTTGAATTTTGGATACCTCCAAGGGTGAAGTTTCCACAGCTTTCTGAGCAGCTTTCTCCTTGTACCTTGCTGCAGCTTGTGACTATTGCCACTTGCTTTTTGTCAGCATCGCTGAGAACAGGTCTATGCCTCCCAGAAAACAGAAAAGTCTCCTGAAGGTGCTGTCACCATTGCTGGGCGAAGCAGTGTTTCCTGCACTGACCTGGGAGCAGTGATTAAGCAGGGGACATCCAGCTCACCAAGGTCAGAGAGGACTTGACCTGCTGCGAGCAGAAGCTGCGTAGGAAAAACAGAGTGACAGATGTTGAAAAGGAAGCGGTTCAGCGTTGGGGTTGTAATGCGGTAGGTGAGCTGCGTTACAGAAAAAGCCAGTTCTTTTTTTTTTTTAACTTCCCCACGTGGTTTCACCATTGTTTCTTCTTTTCCCTTCCAAACCAGGTCAATGCCAGTTATATGAATGCGTGCACATCCCACTAAAGCAGTCACATGCGGAGGCCATTGAAAAGAGCCGCTGAAGTGTATGAGTGAGCACGAGGCACAGCGCCGGGGGGACTGGGGCACAAAAGGTCCATCAGAAAGGTCTCAGCAGCTCACTGAGGGGGAACAGATAGAAGAGGCAGTGTTTATCTTACATGGCTCTATTTCCAGATAAAATAGAGAAAACTGGATGTACATCTCCTCGCAAGCACGCTAGCAGAGTGGTAGAGTTTAAAACATATTAGATACACTCATAAAAGGGGAAAGCCTCGACAAAACCACAAACATAATTAATACAGTTTTTCTATGACCGTTTTGGGTTCTCTCATCATTGCTTTCTGCACATTCGTCCTCTTCCTCAACGTTTGTACTCTTTACGCTCTCACAGCCAGCACCTTACCTTCCTAATTCAACCTCTTGCTCTCATTTCATTGCACATTCAAGCCAAGGTATGCAGAAGCGAACGAGCCACAGCAGCAGCAGGATAACGCAGCCTTGAGCAGTCGCCTGCCCCCTGGGACACGTGTCTGCATCGTGGCTGCCCTGCTCCTGCTGCCAGTGCCGTTTGCTTGTGTCCCACCTGAAACTGGCCTTGGGGATGAGACAGGATGGGAGGTGAGCCCTACACCCAGAACTAAAGTCTGTGTCTGCTCCTGTAATTGCAGCCGGGGAACAGGATCATCTGCTATTTTTATTTCCATTGGGGTGCAGGGACATAGAGGATAAGGAAAAGAAAGGGGGAATTTTTGTTATTGTTCACTCTATTTTTCTTGTGCTTTTCCATCTGGAATACCGGCTCGCTACTTTTTCTTTGCCAGAGTCTCAAGCTCTGCAACAGGCAGCTGCACTGGGAAGCAACGCTGACCCAGGCTGGCTTTCTGCCTCTCGGAGCGCAATATGGGCTGTGGTGCAGGCAGTGGCATGGGAAGCAGTGGGGGCAGTGGGGCAGGCAGTGGTTGGGGTTATGGTGCTGAGTGGTGCAGGCAGGTAGGCAGTGGTGGAGACTGTGCTGGAGGCAGTCATGCAGGCAGGCAAGCAGTGGTGCAGGCAGGCAGCAGAGCAGGCAGTATTGTAGGTGGGCAGTGGTATAAGCAGCTGCATGAGCAGCAGAGCAGGCAGGCAGCAGTGCAGGCAGTGCTGTGGGCAGGCAGGAAACAGTGCAGGTAGTTTGTGGGTGAGCAGGCAGCAGTGCAGGCAAGAAAGCAGGTAAGTGGGCAGCAGTGCAAGCAGTGGTGCAGGCAGAAGTGTGGGCAGCAGTGCCAGGCAGGTGGGCAGTGGTGCAGGCTGGAGGCAGCAGGGGAAGTGGTTTGGGCAGCAGTGCAGGCAGGCAGGCAGCAGTGCAGGCAGGCAGCAGTGCCAGGGCAGGCAGGCAGCAGCAGTGCAGGCAGGCAGCAGTGCCAGGCAGGCAGGCAGCAGCAGTGCAGGCAGGCAGCAGTGCAGGCAGGCAGCAGTGCCAGGCAGGCAGGCAGCAGCAGTGCAGGCAGGCTCCCACCTGCTGGAGACAAGGAGCTCCACAGCTACTTTTCCCGGCTGCCTGGCAAGCGGGTTCCCAGCAGATGGGGCCTGTCAGGGATGTCCACACTGTGCAGCCCCAGCATCATCGCCCAGGGGCCAGGGTGGGTCAGGAAGGAGATGAAGGGAGTTTTGGGAGCAGCTCGGGGCTGGTTGGATGGTGGTCACTCTGAGCAAGCCGTGGCAGGAGTGGAAAGGGAAGGAGGCATAAAAGCAATACAAAAAACTCTTCCTAAAGGGAGGAATAATTTTTTTCATGCAAAAAAACCATGACCAGGAAATTCTTCTTTAGTATATATGTGGCTTTTGAGGGTCTCACTCACCCAGTTTGGTGTATCAGGGGAGTTCACCCCAGCATGAAAAAGAACTGTAGGCAGAGGTGTATTTTTATCTGGAAGGAAACGACACTTTCCTGGTACCCTCTGGGGAAGGGAGAGGATTGGGGAGGTCCCTCATGGCCCATAAAACTGCCCAGGGTGGGGGAAGTGTGAAAAAATCCAGGTTGTTACGGTGCACAGCCGCCCTAACGCATGGATAACTGGAGACTTCAGGGGAGCCGGCTGAGCCGCTCCCGCGAGTGGTAACACTCACCCAAAGATGAAAAAAAACAAAATAAAATATATCTATCCTTTCTTCCCCCTCACTCTTCAAGAGACATCACTCTCTAATTATGCAAAGCTGCCTAGCATTCATTAGTGCGCTTGTTTATGGCTTTGGTTTGAATGGCGGTTTCGTTGAACTCTCAGGCACTGGAAAAAGGGCTCTGATTTCTTAGGCCGAACCCTTTCCCCTCCCTCTCTGGCACGAGTGAATTTGTTATCAGAGGCTTGATACAAAAGCATTTGAATGGCTTATCTTTAAAGGAAAATAATGACATTATTTCAGAGAGAAATCCAGAGCAGAGCTAATAGAAGGGGAGACAGTGGTTTGAGATGCTCTGGACAAGGACCCAAAAAGCAGACTCTGGGCATGTGTAGTTGCAAGTTTATGGCTTTGCAGCACAGCGTGCTGATGTCAGCCCAGAAATAGTCCAGGAAAAGCAGAAATCTCCTTTCGAAATTCAGCCCATGGTATGTAGGAACACGATGGCTGAGTTTTGTGCTGAATATATAAAGCATAACATGTCTGGGAAAACAACATGCCCTTGCCAAAAGAAAGAATATTCTAAGATCAGACTTAAGTTTTCATTTTAACAGGAAAAGAAAGTTGGTTTTCCATGATCAAAAATGGAAATATGACACTATTACACTTGTCCATGGAATATAAACCTGCAATCGCTATAGAAAATGGAATTGCGCGTTTTTTCCAAACATGGGCATTTTCAAAGTGTGACCAAGAGACTTGGGGTGTCTCATCGGGTTACTGAGCACACCCACCACTCAGAGTGAGTACTCCTTGACGGCGATACTCCGCTCCTCTGTGCCTACGGTGTCAGAGGAAGGAGGCATGCTCCTTCCTCGCACTGAAGACTTCCCAGCGTAAGAGGAGACTCCCTATGGAACAAACCTGCTTTCCCCTGTCTACGGTGGGCCCCAGGTAGGATCACTATATTTCTGGCAGAGAAAAAAAGGGGTGGTAGAGAAATACCTGGGCGCCCTGTGCAGAGCAGGGAGATGTGGAAGAACTGCCCCGTGCGCCCGCGAGGCCCCGGCGCACACACATTATCGTCAGCCATCAGTGCATGGTGTCCTATGCTACCACCCAGAGCTGAGCCCTGAGAATGTTGCTTCTACAACATTTATAAAAAAACAGAGAAAAAAAAAAAAAAACAGAATCATCTTCCCCTCTCCATTAAAATATTTCTGAAAGCTTTTCAAACTTTTTCGTTTTGTTCACTCCCTTCATTTCCCTAGCTTCCTTTAATAGTAAGACTGAGCAAGGAAATGAAATAAACCCAGAAAAACTACAAAGCAAACATTTCTAAAGCAGCATGTTTTGAGACAGAAAATGTTGGTGAACTTTTTTTTAGGACTTGATTCTTTTAAAACCCCAAAGCCCAAGAACATATTGGGATTTCTGTAAAACGTTGTCTGTTCTTTTTTGTCTTTGTCTAGTGCCAGAGCAAATAAAAAAAATGGTTGTTATTAATTTGTACATGCTTTTTGCACATGGTATATGCAGTTCCTTGGAAGTACTCATCTCTCCACTTGGCATTAAAGGCATTGTCCAGTGTGCCAGAGCCAAAAAAGCCATTAACAACCTCCAGGCTGTCATCCCTTTAACAGTAATTTCTTTCATAGCCCAGACAGAAAACATTCAGCATTTTTGAGAGATGATTAAGATGATCTAATGGGGCTCTTCCATCTCTAATGTCAATAATCAAATGTTTTCATCTCATTTCTCACTTTGTATTGGTGTCACAAAATTTTCTGCCTGTTAAATATGTGGTCTGTAATTTCCATTACAGCACATGCAGAGTCGCCCATGAGTAAAATGAGGTTGGATTTTGCTTTGTGCTGAGAAACATAAAGCTGCTCATGGACTTTACTGGTAAAAAACAGTGTGTGAAAAAGGCTCAGAGAGGGGGCAATCACCATTTTGCCTGCTCACATCAGGACCCAACCCCCACTGCTTACATGGCAGCCTGCTGGGAAGCCTTGTTTACACACCCGGGTACCATCGGCTGACAGCCCTTTGGTGGTTGGGGACTTCTGGAGATGTCTTCCCTAGGCAGCGTTAGCCTGGGCAGCAGCCCCACGGTATTTCTTTTCACCTCTCTCATCTGCACAGTGGCTAGTTTCAGCCGCAAAGCGGTTTGAGGGTGCTGCTGGCCGGGCTGTTGCATTGGCAGCACGATCCCTCAGCGGTGGTGCCCCTGCCCTTCCATCCCCGGGACCCGGGGAGACGGGAAGCCCTTAGGGGCAACGTCATGCTCCCAGACACGAGCACAAGGCTCTTCCAGGTCCCCTTAACATGAGTGTACGTAAATGGCAAAAACTCTAAGGAACCACTTAAATAGAAATTTGCGGAGTTCAGCCTTGCTCACACAGCCTGTGTACCTCGCTCCGGCTGCACCGATTAGTTGCAGAGTTAATCACTTGCTGCGCCTCTTTTGAAGTCTCTGCCTATGACAGTATCTCTGCCGCCAGCCTTTCTCCCCACTTGAAGTCCTTTGCCTGCACAGAACTTGCTTTGTTCTCACACTTCTTACAGATTTAATCTGCTTTCCGCAGCTTGGCATCACTGCAGAAAAGCAAGGTGAAATGGAAGGAGACGAAAGAAAACCCAACATCTGAGAGATCCTATTTTACCTGCTGAGGACTCACGCTGCTCAGGAGATGTGAGTCTCATTTGTCTTCTCCTATTCACATGTCACAACTTGGGGGCTTCTCCTACTTTATGTACATTTATTTTGTGTAAGTCAATATACTGTAAAATATAAAATGCTCATGTAAAATGGAATAATTCTTGCCTTAAGCCATAATTGTAAAATTCCTTCCAAATTTTTCCTGTGAGATCATCAGTAAATCAGTAGGAAGATTCCTATCAGATCATGAGTAAATTAAATATAGTAAATAAACAGTCCTCACAAGTACAAATCACTTTCCTGTATGCGAATTTTTTTTGTATGTAAGTTTTTTTATATCTGTATCCTTATGTCACAGGACAACCATAATGATTCTTCTTCACTGGTAGAGTAATTATTGACATTATTTATTGATGTTCTAGTGGATTTGGCTTTCCAGTGAGTTTTGCTTTTGCTCTCATGGCTTTGGGAGAATATCTCAGACCCTTTGCCGGGCTGAGTGCAGGTGCCTCTGTAAGTCCCCCCTGCAAGGGTGACACTGACACAGCCTGGAGAGATGGTGTCACCTGCAGAGGAGCCCAGGAACCAGCTCCTAAAGCCTCATCTCAAGAAATGACTTAAGGGAGGGAAAGGAAAGTGAGCGAGTCAGTGTGAAATGCATTGCTTTCTTGCAAGTGGAAATAAAGGTCCCAGGACACTCCTGACAGCTGCAAGGGTGAAAGCCTGTGTGTGTGCGTCCACCGTGACACCAGCCGCCAGGATCCGGGTGGCTGCGCCGTCCCCTGCCAAAATCCCTGCTGCTTAAGCTGGGTTTGACCTCCTGCTTTTCACAGCCGGTTTCCTCGTGGCTGCTGGAAGGAGAGGGCTGGCTACCCCAGCCCCACGTGCAAGCACAGCCCAATACAGCTGCACCCCTGCTCCTCGCACCTTTCTGGGGCGACTCCGTGCAACCCAGCGTGCCCTGACACCCACCGGCCAGCCCCAAGCACCTGTGGCCGTGGCCATGGCCAGGGAGCCGGCCGGCATCATCCCACCAGATGCGAGAGCCCTGGTGTGCCCAAGGCTGCACGAGGCCATCTTCTGCATCCCCGGGGCGCGGGATCTGCGCGGTGCCCCCCTCCCGCCTCACACCGCCTCCGCCGCCACATCTGCATCACCAGGCTATGGTGCAACATATTGCACTCTTTAGGAAACAAGCTCAGGGCTCCTGGAATTAGGATCCGAGTGACGCTGGCTGAATCATAACCTTTAAAAAATAGCAGATTTTTTTTTGGTCTATTTTTCCCGCAGTGGAACAAAGCCGGATTTAAAGGTCTGCTGTGGGTGGATGATTGCAACCCTTGATCCCCGGCCAGAAGCATTACATTACATAAAGAGTTTTTTTCTTCATTAGGAATTAATCTGTGCTAACCAACTGTCAACTGCTGGTAATGACTGTTTATTAACATGCTGCCCTCCCCAGGCTAGGGGCATCTTAACTGACTTATTACATTAGATGTAATATGAAAATGCACTTATCCATATCCCAGGCACGCACGGGGCCCAGCTTTCCGCCTGCCTGCCCACGCGTGTGCTGGTGCAGGGGAGCGAGGGCAGCCGGGCAGGGCAGGGCAGGGCAGGGCAGGGCAGGGGCTCAGCCTTCCTCCTGCTTCTCCGCTGCCCAGCTGCGGGACGTGGCCTCAGCTCATCAGAGCCTCCCCGCTTGGAGAGTAGAGCTGATAAAAGAGACCCATCCTGTGAAAGTCCTGCTTTGGATTATACTGCGGGCATTATTTGCCACCATGGCAGGAATCAAAGTTTGCAGCGATGCAGAAGGCATGGAAAACTACTTCTATGCGTTTGTGGAATGCATGAGTTTATCAATGATTAAGTCAGGCGCGGGGGTTATTCTGCCCAGTAGAATTTTTGTAAGTGTTCAAAACTAGTCACTTCTGAGCTGCCAGGTAATCTCAGCAGGTGTTACGGAAAAGATGGGGCTGTTGTTCACGGATGAGTTATCACCCCTATGTGGTATAATGAGACATTTAATGAAATAGCTGAAAAACATATATGCCAATAAAAAAAAAAATCAAATTCCAACCTCAAACCATGCCGCTTCTTCTGCAGAAGGAAATGGTGGGGGCGAGCAAGGCTTGTACAACTTGATTGCAGTACGGCTGCTGTGAGGCTTTTCTGTAAACAAACTGGGGGGCTTTGAGGAGGGTCACAGACAGAGTGGTGGTCACCTAGTCCAAAGAAGCGAAGAGCAGAGGAAATCTGATAGATATCTGCCTAAACTTAGGTACATAAACTTTCCTTCATATCCACTGCAGGTAGCACAGGGTGTAACAGACCCAAGTTACAGCAAGGGAGATTCAGCCTGGCTGCCAGTAAACACTTTCTAATTTTAAGGCTGGTTAACCACTGGTATAAACTGCCCAGGGGGGCTGTGGGATTGCAGGTTTTTAAGAGCAGGCTGCACGAGCGTCTGTCAGAAATTATTTCAGTGCAGTCGATGCTGCCTTCGGGCGCGGGAGCTGGCTGGCCGGCCTCCCCGCGGCCCCGCCAGGCCCATTTTGCCTGACTGCTGCGGCAGCGCTCGGCATGGCGGCCTTGTCCTGGTGGTGGGGACGTGCCCCAGGTCTGCCATTCCTTGGCCAGCAAGGTGTCGGTGCGGGAGCTGGGCTGAGCCTTACTGCACTGTGCCAGGGACCTGGCACACACTGAGCCTTTGTGCCATGCGTGTGCGCTCTGCCCAAGCACCCAGGGACCGAGCTCAGCAGCTTCACCATCTCCAGCCTTCCCATCCCTTGAGAAACATATTTCAGCCTCTTTCCCTCTTCTGTGGCTGCCATCAGCTTGTTTCTGGGCAATTCCTGATCTCCTCTCGCAGCCCCATGGGGAGCAGAAACGAGGATCAGGGTAGACACCAGAAGATGGCTGGAGGTAGACACCAGAAGATGGCTGGAGGGGTGTCTGCTTGGCAGCAAGTGCGTGTGAAGTCTTCGAGTCCATTACCTGCTCCAATGACAGCAGAAAGCAGGGAGGCTGGGCTGAGATATGGGCAAGGTGCTCAAGGTGTTGAGGCACGTCTAGGTTCAGGCACGCAGCTGGGAAACGGCAGCAGGGGCAGTTTAACATCACAGCGTTGAGCAGAACTTGACAGCCAGCCAGGTGGGTGAACCTGAAGGCCCATGAGAAATGAACATCAAGGCACCAGCTCCGTACAGGGACCAGAAGCATGCCTTGAAGCGGCCATGAGGCTTCGGGGCAGCCTCCCTACTGGGAATGGACGTGCCTGAAAGCATCTGTGAGCATTTTAGGGCTTAGGTGGCAGCCCAGCAGCACAGGACGGAGAGACTGAGCAATGAAACTCTGGATCTAAAGTGCTTCCTGGGTGCACTGGTGGGTCCTCCTTTGGGTTGCCTCCTGGACCTGCACCCACCAGCTGGCCGGGCCAGGCCAGGCCTCTCACGGCTGCGTGCTGTGCGCCTGCACCGTGTTGCTTGATACCTGAAGTGAGCGAAAGCCTCGGACTTCTTTCTGAGGCTGCTTGCTCCTCTGTGAAATCAAACAGAATGGGTTTTTTTGTTTGTACCAGGCTGTTTTACCTCCTCCCAATTAAACTACTTCAACTAATCAGTTTATTGGATTCACACGGTAAGGAAACAATCTTACAGACAGAATTTGTACTTGTAAAACAGCCTCGATGGTTTCTTCCCTTGGCAGAGCACCAGCACAAAGGTTGTTTGCACTGGAGCTATTAGTCACTTCTTTTCATGGCTTTTGTCACCAGCTGAGACGTGGGAAGAATATTGACATGCTGTAATGTTTACGTCAGCTGCCAGAGGACTAAGGAAGACAAAGCACAAACATTACAGCCATGATTAAAGAAAAGCTGGAGAAGTGAGGAGCAGCTAATGGCTTGGCAAAATACTGCCTTTGGCACAGTCACAAAAATACTTATTTTCATTTGTGGGGAGACTTTTTTCTTCTTCTTGCCTCTTTCCCTTTCCCTACTTTTTTCTCTTTGTAAACGAAGCCATGTCCTGCTAAGCAGTGCATGGCTGGGTCTGCATGAGGGTGGGCAGGAGATGGGGAGAGCCCTTCTATGGGAGGCTGAGCTTGGGGAAGGGCAAGCTGATGGGCAGCATTGCTCCTGGGCAGCATCACTGCTGGGTAGGTACCATCACCACCAGGAAGCATCACTGCCAGGCAGCATCACTGCCGGGCACCAGGCATTCCTGTGCATGTTAGTGAGGCAAAGAAAGACACCCACAGAGCTCCTACCCCAGCCTCACTCTGTGTGAGTGGTGGTGAGGGCTCTGGGCAGCTCAGCAAGTGCCGCTTCCATTTAGCAGCTCAGTGCAAAATTGAGTTGCACAGTTTTCATGTCCTCTGTCACTTAGGGCATAGAGTGCCCAAGAGCCTGGGACAGACCATTTGACCACAAGTACTCAGCAGGGCCTCCCATTTCAGTCCTTTCCTCTGCTGTCTGTTCCGTACACCATCCCCTCTCCAAACAAATGAGCCCTTTGAAGCAAGGGCTCCTCCTCCTCCTTCTCTCCTGGGCCACCGCTGGGATGAAAGGGAGGTCTGATGTGGCAGGAATCTGACAGGAAAATCCTGCAAACAGGCACCACATCTGCAGACCAGGGCACCAACCTCCCTCATGGACAAAACACACACGGAGAGCCCCCAGCCCCAGAGGAAGAAAACGTTTCCTTCAGTGTGCCGTCCTGGGGCCAGATCAGAGCCGTTTGGGGCAGGCGGACACTGACCCCGCAAAGGAAGGGTCTCACGTAGGCACAGTACGTGGGACCAAGCCCTGAGGAAAACTCCTTTATTACCTTCCCCGGGGTGGCAGTTTGCATCTGTGTCACTATCATGGCTGGGCGTGATGGTTAGGGTGATGACCATCCGAGATGGTTAGTGTCCCCAGATCTGGCCCAAGCAGGAGTTTCCTTTCCTCCCCATATAGTTTTACAAAGTCGTCCTCAGCACCGCACCCGAGCACCTAGCAATATGCACTAGATGCCGAGGTTACTATCTGGTGCAAATGATAGGGTCTTTCTCTGGTCCAGCTCGTGTCTTGTCTCCCTGCCTTTCCCATTTTGTGGAATGGCAGCTCTCCTGAAACTCTAGATGAAAAAAGAGCAATATTTTTACTTGGAGGCTGCTGCAATTACAATCTGTGAAGGTCTCTTCCCAACCATACCTATAAAAATGTGGTCATTATGCACCTTAATAAGAAAGGTTTAAAATTTTATGGTTGAAATGAATTTGGACCCTAATAAAAATCCAGATAAAGGAAAGAGCCAGGAGGCTCTAGTGTTCTGTCCCATTTCCCAAAATATATTTGTTCAAGTAATTTAAACTGTCATTACAATTAACTTGCCCTTCCATTTCCCTCTCTGAATTCCCTCTAAGCTAAACACACATTTTTCTTCTATAAATCTGCATGACAAGTAGAGCAGTAAAATCTTTTTTTTTCCCCCACATCATTTATATGCATTTTGCACAGATTGAGTTGCCAGGCACTTTTCCTAAGCTAATTTCTATGGTTGCAAGCACGTATATCCACACTCGGAGACGCCTAAAAGACTTGTGGGAGAAGTCCAATTTGGACAACTGGCCAAGATGAGTCTTATGCATTTTCTCAAAGGCAGGAAATCTTAAAAAACAGGTGTCAAATCATCTGCTAAGGGCTTTGCTGCTTGTTCCGAGGAGCAGGTAATGCAGGGCTGTCCTGGTTCTTGGGTCCCTTGCAAGGGGAGGGCTGGGGGCCACCTTTGGTGGCATGCCAATGATATAGCCCCCACCTCTCCGGTGCCGACAGGATGAGCCGGGAGGTTGGGGGACATCTTGGGGCTGTGCATGTCTCCTTGTGTTGGTGTGGAGGGGCCTCTGCCAGGTTTCTCTGCCTGGAGCTGCCACAGGTATGTGGCTTCTATGCAAAACTCTGGGTAAGGACCAGCTAATGACACACATGGCCAGAACTGAACCCAAACCTCTAGCCAAAACGGCTATATCACCTGCACCACACCACCCCTCACGACTGCCCCAGGGCTGGTGGGGATCCCACCTCTTCTGGCAGAGGATAGCTTTTTCTTGCCCAAATCAAGGAGTGCCACATGCTGACGTGTGATGCCCAGGCAGCGAGTGTCTTGGGAAAGCTGGGTCCTCCCATCCTCGCCTCCGCAGCGGGCTCTGCTCAGCCTGGCGGTCGCCCCTGCACCGCCACAAGAGCCGGACGCCAAGAGCGGCGCCTTGCCCCCTGCTCGTGCACGATTTCCCTCCCCACCCTTCTCGCTTCATCTGAAATGGTAATTCCTCTGACCAGGAAAGTAATGACCCTGATACATTATTTCAAATGTCATTTTTGCAAAGGAATTAATCAGCTTAGTGTGAGACTGGATTACATTTTAATTTTAATAGTGCTAAAGTCTTGCTGTTTCTAAATATATTTTTCTGTTCTTTAAATTTCAGCAGGGCAGCATCTCACTTAGTTAGACTGTACCTTGCTGTAATATCTCCATTGTGGAAATTTGACAGACAACAGCCATTATTCAGTGGTCCGGGTATCAGCCTTGCCTGTGCGCATTTACTTTAGTCCCGTTGTCTGCATTAGGGACAATAGCTGAGATCGGGCAGCCGGGACCTCAGAGCGGTTTTATCTTCCATTGGTAAGTGTGGAGACAATCTTTTCAAAGGCACAAAGGAGGAATTAAATGACAAGTTCTCATTTATAGTCAAAGGGAGATTGAGATATATACCTGCCATTTGGGCTTTTGAAAATGTGCCCTTAAATGTAAAGTAATTATTAAAATTTCCTCAGTCGTGGGCTGCAGTTTTCACAAAAGGTCTCTGTAGCTTATAGCTGTAATTAACGGCTCAGCTTTCCCAAGGAGCTTTGCATACTTCAAAGTACTTGCATGCTTCCATGACATTTTTTCCACCTTTTGAAATGCTTTTTATTTAAAATCAATTACAAATGAGGTGTTTATTCAAATCCTTTACCCCTGGGCATTAGCTCACGAGTAACAGATCTCCAAACAGAATTAAAATCACATTTTAAAGTTCATACCATGAAATGGACTCTTTTCTACCCTTTCCATCTATTATTTTATTACCAGGTTTAATTACAGCGATCAGCACCATGGATTGTACCCATTGTACAACCAGTTTAGCATCAACCTTTCTTGCAAACTTCTCAACACTTCCTTTTTCAGAAGGAAAATGTGAGAGAACCCATGATTTTTGCCAATACCTCATTTCTTGGCTCTTGGCTGGTAATAAGAGCCTTTTTTTCAATTTTTTCAATTCAACATAGTAAGTTTTCTGGGCATAATAAATGGTAATTTATACATATATACATTTTATATATGTGTACATATCTATATAGAGAGTTACTTTCTTTCAAAGACATTATTTGGTTGGTAGTAAGTAGAAGTACAACGGAGCCAGACGCAGAATGAGTGGGGCCGACATTTTCTCTCCTCGCAATTGGATCAGGTTATTGAGAGGAGGCGTATTCATCAATGGGCTACATCTGCCCAAATCCCTTGTGCACTTCCGAAAATCCTGTCCTTCGGTAGGTTAATTGTCCAGATGCTCAGTGCTTCACAGAATTGGATTGTATCCATCAAACAGTATTCACAGCCTAGCTTCAGGCACTATTTCTCAAAACATTGGTTGGATCTTGCAACTAGAAGTTAGAGAGTGCTCATGGAGTCTCTTGTAACCCAGGGGAGATGAAAGGTGAAATACATTCTCAATACCATACTTCAAATATTTGTTCTAGCTTCATGCCTAGCCATTCTCCTCTTAATAAGCAGAAATATACAATTCATACGCTGCCTGAAGGAGATGTCTTGGTTTTATTTGCATCTACACTTTTCATCTATTATTTTAATGAATAGTAAGTGTAAGTGGTGCCTAAGATAGAGATTTTCTTTTTCCTTTAATGGAAAAATACCCTCCTTGATGGTTTTATAGGCTGTATAATTATGTCTGGTAGAAACAGACATCAATCTTTATCAGTTATGTGCACATGCATATGAAAAAACTGTAAGGTAGCCTGTCCAAGAGATGTTTATTAGCTAGCATTTAAACTACAGGCAGCGCTAGTACAAAGACGAGAGGATCTAAAAGACTGTCTTTGTCACCACATAACTTCTAAGGGAACACGAGATGTAATAAAAACAAATGGCAAAGTAAAGCATTAAGATTTCTTTTTTTTTGTATGCCAGGAGGCATTATTCATTGACAGTGCTCACTTTTTTGGCTGTTGGGCTACATTTATCTCTGGTTTAATATCATTATAATGCGGGGGAGTTGTCTGGCTTAATATCATTATAAGAAGGGGGAGAGAACAGCTTTCTTCCAGCTGGACTGATTCAGAGGACATATTTGAAGAACTCACTGGTAACCAAGACAAAAACCTTTGGATTCCTACTGGGTGACTTGCTCAGAAATCATACCCATTCCCCACACACGTGCTAGTTAAGCAAGTTAAGCCCCTCGGCACCTCATGAGGTAGGTAGATGTTATTGCTCCCCACTTTCCAGATGGAGGAGACGAGGCACTGAGAGGTTAAATGGCACGTGCCATGGGTAATGCAGAAAGACTGGCAAAACGGAGGGCAGAGGAACCGAGTTTCTCACTCCCCGCACTGGTGACTTCATGGTGCAGTTCTGCTGCCTTCCCCCAGCAAAGGTCCTTTCGCTGCGCTGTCCTGCCGCCAGCCGCGGCGTTGGTTCCTGTTTTACACTCAAAACTGCTGATGCTGAAGGATGCACACTGTTATGTCCAGGCTTTAACATCTCAAAAGATGAATGGGCTATTTCTTCAATATTTTTTGCATCTTTATTGTAGTGATCTCCACCTGTCAATGTGAGAAGTATCCAGGTTTCAGCTCCAAGAGCGATGTGTGGTAAATGCATTGACCTGGTGGCTCAGGAGAGAAGTGGCAGGCAGGGGCAATCCTTCCTTTCAGATACTGTCCTCCCATGGCTCCTCTTCTTGCCAACGATTTCAGGGCTGTATTTTCTTGCTTTTATGACCAGACAGAACCCATTCATGTCAGTTATTAACATGGCCGATGAAAGGGGAACACAGTTGTTAATTTTAGTTTCTCTCATCAATCTTTTTTCCAGTAAATCAGTGTAACCATCAGTGTGACTTAGGCAGCAATATTTGAGGCACAAGGGAAAACCTGGGTATTGTTGACAGCCTGGAGTTGACGCTTCCTTGCCATCTTCTACATCCCTTGAGATTTAGGACATAAGAATTACTGCTATGGTAAGCAGAAAATTTCACACGCCAACAAAGAGTTATGGTTTTATTACTATTTTTGTTTGCTTTTCCTTTATTCATGTGATTTATCTGAATCCTCATGGCCCAACCCCAGTCAGATGTGTAACTTAATCTTATCACTGAGTCAGCTTCTAACCACAGTCCTGGGTGTTCACGTTTCATGCTCTGCCCTGCTGAGTTTCAGCTTGGTAATCAAATGTTTTGATGAACATAATTTCCACGACAGCCAAAAAGTCACAGCGTTTTCTAAAAATAAGGAGCACAAAAACCTGGACATCGTTGTCTTGTTGCTATCATGTTTCTACATTTGGGTTTTGCTGTCAGTGTTGTTAGCAAAGGAAAGGGAGATGTCATGGCATGAAAAATGAAATGCCAAGCACAGAAGCTTGTTACAATGCTCTCCAGCAGCTTCAAAGGACTTACATCAACCTTGGAGCCAGAGGCCAGACAGGGTCTCATTGAATCCCACAGTATTATTCTTGGCCATTTAACCTCTGACATGCCTGTGTTTCTGCAGAGAGAGGTTTTAGCAGACTTCTCTCCCTCTTGATCCAAAATGCCTAAACAGAAGGACAATGTGTTGATTGGGAGAGGCACATTGGGATATACAGTTTCTCTGTGGGCTGTACTTTCCTCACAGGGGTGAGGAAAATCCTTGAAAGCCACCAGTGCTGCCTTCAACATTGTTTTTCTGCTTCTGGAGAGAGAAAGTGATGATCCCAGAGACACTGCCCATTCACCATGGGCTGACTGTACGTGCTACACATCAGCTTCCCCTCTCATTTTAGAGGGCAGGTGCTATGTATCATGTGCTGTGCTCAAGTTATATGGAGAACACATGCCTAACCCTCTCTGTTTTCATTACCCCTGGGAGGCATCTTCTGTGAGTCTGTGGGCTTCTTTGCTCTGCTTCATCATCACTCCTTACTTCTAATCTGGAAAAAAAATGACCACCGACTCAAACATATCACCTGCACTCTGTAACCAACCCTGTTGATCCTGGTCAGTCAACTGTCCTAATGCTGTCGATGAAGGTCCTATCCAGAGAAAGCAGAATTTGGACCTTAAAAGGAGGTCTTCTTCATAAACCAATGGAAAGAAATGTCATGTTCATATGCCGAAGAAAAATAAAAGGATTTGCTCAAAAGCAGAGATTTTCAAAAGGAAAGGCCTCATTCAGTTCCCTTACAGGAGATGCACTGTCCAGACCTCCCCTTGCCAGTTGCATTTGTCTAATCCCGGACAGCCCGTGTGAGCACTGTCTCTGGTTGTCCACTGCACAGCAGGCACTACCAGCACAGCCAGCCCCAAATGAACATACAGCACCTTTTGGGTGAATGGTGAGCACGTATTTTCAAGTATGAGAAATGACATATGTCATAAAGCAAATGGGAGCTGGCGTGTGGATTGGAAAGCAACCAGCACAGCAGGTTCCTGCATGATGTCTGTGCATGGAGTGGCCCACTGGAGGACGTGTCCTCCCCTTTACCCTCCAAAGAAGCAATAAATAATCAGTTTTCTGGTTTTGCATCCAGATTAGACTGAAAAAGAAACAACAAAAGACAGTTTTGTAAATGTCTTCTGCTTCAGTCACTGCTGTGCCAGCATGCTTAGCTAAAGACAGACCAATATATCAAATTAAAAAATATATAGGTGCCTGGAAATATTAATCTTGAGTATTTATCAATTGCATGAGTGTTCTGAATGATGCGCAAGCCCACATGACCCTTCAGGCCTCTCTTCCTTGATGAATTAGATTCATTGATCATAGCTAAGTGCACAACCATCTTTTCTTGTTTTTCTTCCTCTGGGACCATCTGGTTTCTTGTATATCCTGCCAGGCTGTTGGCATCAGATTCACTGTAGTTTCCATCCAGCATCATAGTTTTCGAATGAGGTATTCCACACATACATGGAAACTAGGAACAAGAACAAGAAATATAGCTGACACTGGAAGAACACATTAGCAACAGAAATGATGCCTTTCTATTAACAGACAGCTTGTAAACTGTTGAGCTTGAAATTTTAGTTGAGATACTGTAAGTTTCTCTTTGAACAAAAAAGTAACTTTTTTTTTGCTTGTGTTCCAAAAGGAGAGACATGGTTTAGCTACACTGCTTGGACAAACAGCTTCAGAAAAGATTAGAAAAATGCTTTAGCAGACATAAAAACCAACCAAAAGGTTTTCTTAGCTAGCTCTGTTCAGCCTTGCTGTCTTAAGATTCTTTATTTTGCAGTCCTTGTGTTTATAAATATTCAAGGACAAGATGCAGTTTTATCTGTGGAAATGGCTTATCCAGTACATGTTATGCAAAAAAAAAAGGGCCAAATTCTGTTTCACAGATACACGTTTTCTTTGTAAATCTGATTTTAAACCAAGGAGAGGACCAGTTAAAAGCCTAATGTAAAATCCCAGCTCTGTTGAAGTTAATGTCAAAACTTGCATTGACTTCAGCAGCACCAGCATGCATCTCACAAGTCTAAAAAATGAATACATGTAGAATTTTGAATAGCAAATACTGTCTTCTACTGTTTAAAATCTGCAGGTTTTCTGTCCCAGCAATATGGATTATATATTTGTGTGCAATGAAAATGGACTCCAAAACCTCCTTTCTGCTAGGAGTTCCTGCCTCTGATTCTCCACAGATTGCTTTCCTTACCCAATAATACTTTGCCCTCAATTCCCTCCTCCACCAACTTTGATGTGTGGGTTTTCCAAGGACTTGTTTTCAAGGATAATTTCAGCTAAAATAACTAAGTATTGGAGCACTCCATGGGTACAGCTGAACATCAGTTGGGTTTTAAGACATATTTTATACTAAGCAAGTGTACCTCAAAAAAAAAAAAAAACACCAAAAAAACACAGGGAAGAATTACATCAGGTTCTTTATCATCAACTGATGACAGGTCCAGGAGATGGTGGGTGGGTAGAAGGGAAAGCGGTTAATGGCAATAAGCTGATTGCTGCAGGACCCAGCAGAGAAAGAAATTTTGCAGATTTACTCTTAGCCCCCAGGTCAAATTACAGTTCCCATGGTTTCGTGTACATGTGATGACAGTCACCCCTATGGACAAGGGAACCTAACGTACTAGAAACCCACCTCCACAGAGTCTTAAATTACACCCATCTTCACGTAGGCACATACATGCAGAAGTATGCTACATAATTTCACCCTGCAGCAATTTTAGTCTATGTCTACACTAATAAATTAGACACTGCCAAAGAGCCTCCCTGGGCACGGGAACTCAGCTGACAATACTATTAGAGTGTCAGAAATGTCTCTGGCCTGAATTTTCTACAGGTCAACAAGCATCAAAAAGTTCCCAGGTACGGTTTGGGAATAAGCATGGGCCACAGACCATTTGCCACAGGCAGTTCACAGCAACCACTCTGATTCTGAGGGAGAGAAGGTTTAGTTTTAGATACTCCATGCCCATCAGCCTTGGTCCCAAGCACATTTAATTTCTTAATGTAGACATAACTTAAAGCTCTTCTCTGGGCAGCCTAACATATTCGTATTAGGATTTTTTTGGGTCTTTCATAGGGGAGCAGCATTGGCTGACAAGATCTACATTTACAATGAGAAACGTCTCTTCAACAGCATTCAACAGCATTCACCTACAGTCTGCCACAATCCCCTCAAATAATACTGCTTATTATCTTTGTTGCCCTTACCACTGCTGAGGATTAATATCGTCACATGCTGAAGACTGGATAGAATGTTTTACCTTGTGTAGTAGAAAGACATTTGCTGAATGTAGAATTCAATGCAGAAGACTCAATAAAGGGCAGATTTGTTATATAAATAACAAGCTATGCCATCCCTGGATGTGGGAAAACGTTCCTGAAAACTTAGCAGAACAGTAACAAACCCTCTCAGGTTCATTTCATCCCTCTGATACAGTTAAAGACAAAGGAGAGAGTTTTTTGCCTTTAAAAAAAAACGCACAGGTTTATTCTAAGCAAGTTGAACCTAGCAAGGATGATTTTTGTTATTTCCTGTGTACTGTCAAGACGCCCTCTTCTTTGGACATGGGAAGTCTGAGCAGGGCTGGCTGAAAGGCCACAGACCACTGCTCACATGCAGCAAGTAAGACACACTTGGCTCGCTGTGCTTGCACAGAGCATTTCTACCTTGTGTTGCAGAGAACTGCTGGGCCCTGCGTGGGGACTAGGATGGGGGTATAGATAAATCAAGATACTCAGGACCTGTTCAAGTAGCTTTCCAGAATCACACTATTGTTGAGAAGGCCTTGGAGAGGGGTAAAATTTTGTCACAGGAGTCCGTTAAATTTATTCCAATCGCTTTTTAAAATGTATCTAACTAAATTTTTTATGAGATGTCAACTAGGAAAGGTACTGGGCTGATAGATGGTCTATTCTGTACTTTAAGCAAGTCATAGGAAGAAGTGCAAGGGGAAGCGAAGGACATGCAAAGCCAACAGAGTAGTTCAGAGAGGGAAATGTCATGGTCAAATCATATGAAAGATGATGTCTGCATTGGCATTTCTGAAAGGCTGATACAAATTTCTCCAGGAGTCAAAGGCAGTAGGTAACCAATGTTACCTGTGAACTAATGTGGGGAGTTCCTAATGGGAAGAAAAAAGCTGTAAAACATGGTGATGTTCTGGGAGTGTGGGAACTGAAAAAATTTGGTCCCAAGCCTTAGTGTTCAAAAGGTGATGGTGTTTCGTTTAATTACAAAGAGGAAGGGCTCACAGGTCTGTGGATAATTCATGCTGGAAGGGACCTCAGGAGGTCTCTAGTCCTATCTCCTGCTCACAGCAGGGCCAGGCTGCTTAGGGCTGTATCTGGGCAGGTCTTGAAAAACTCCAAGGATTCAGGATAAGACCTTTCGTAGCACATTAAAAAGTACAAGCAAAAACTTGGCTGACTGTTGTTTGTGTTTGGTAATGAGGAAAAACTCCACTATTACATCCATTGAATCCAGCTTCCAGAGTAAAGCTGACTGTAGAGGGAGGAAATGGATTTGCTCTGAATAACACCTTTAGGTTAAAAATACAGCAATTGTGGCAGCTGCAGTGAAGTATCAGATTTGATACTTCCCCCTCTTGTCATCCCCACACAGTTCCAGGTTGCAGTCTTCCCCAGTTCAGATCACACCCTCCTCTTCTCTGATGTTTCTATGAAGACCCATGAGACCAACTCCTGTTTTTCTGGTCTTAGCAATTCAGCCTGAGGTAGAGCAGTCTAAACAGATCCAATTAGGCACCCATGGATGTCAGTGTTTTCCCATTTATAGACACAAGCCAGTCAATATAACGACCAGATCAGCTATAAGAAAAAAAGGAATAAATGGATGAACAAAGCGAAAGTTTTTCTCACCCTCTCTCGGAGTTTCCTCTCCTTCCGCTCTTGCACCGTAGTCAGGTAATTCACTGCCGCATATTCCAGCACCGAGAGGAAGACAAACACAAAACTGACCCACAGGTAAATGTCCACTGCTTTGATGTAGGAAACACGAGGCATAGAGGCGTTCACCCCAGTGATGATCGTGGACATGGTCAGCACGGTGGTTATCCCTGGAAAGAACCAAGAGAAATAAATGTTATTGACTGATACAGTCCATAAGGCTTTGTCTCAAGAAAAACAGAAATTATGCTCTACATGATGCTCTAAAAGATGTTAGATATGAAATAAATTTATGATAAGTATCTCTCCTGCCAATGCAGAACTGTTCCACTGCCTGCACTTCTGTGCACATGATGGGTTTAGTTTTGAGGAGCAACGGAGCAGCCATCGTTTTGCTAGGCCCTCCTTAACCTCTAGGGTTTTAACACAGTGCTTAGAGTCGGGTCTGCTAAGACCAGTGGTGACAAGGACTCCTGTTTCCTAGCTGTACCAGGCTGTGTTACCGGCGCTGCCAGAAAGCAACCTAGTATCGACTTTTGGTCACAGCTAAAGAGGATTTGATCTAAACCACTGATCTTAAAAGGGATGTGCAATAATGATAAAATATTTTGCATAAAACAATGCAAAAGAAGGCTTTATGTTTTTACTTCTAAGAATATTTATCTACAGTTCAGGCTGTGGGAATCAAAAAGCTTTGAACAACAACCATTGTATTATATATATAGATGTGTGCATGTGTATGTGTTTATAAACATATATGTATGTATTTATGTTTATATACATATATATGTGAATATGTATATATAGACCCATGTGTATGTGTGTATATATATATTTAGACAGATATAGATAAAATCCTGCAAAATAGTATATACTTTGTTTGAATCGTCATTGAGAGAAAAATATTTACATGTTCCCAAAGCCACTTAAATAGAGAAAACAGCCAAAAAGGATTCGTAGCTACTTCAGCCATTTCGAAACAGTGACACTGTAAACACAGTTACTGTTGTTCACTTTTCATCAGGATCTAATTTTTTTTAAAATACTATCCACTGAACACATTTGCAGTGGAGCAGACTCTCGACTGCCAATTCTCATATGTTTGCTGCAGTGCATAGCTCTCTAAGTGAGACAAACTTGTGGTGCTAAAATACTGGTTTTATGCTTTTAGTATTGGAAGCCTTAGGTACTAACATTCAGAGATTTTTCCTATTTTTGCCTTCCTCTAACCTGTGCATGGAGTGATAAACAAATCGTCTCTTTTTATGCTCAGCTGAAAGAATTTCCTCCAGTCCTGACGTAGACAAAGCTTCTCCTGATTTTAGATGTCCAGAGAGGCAGACTGGTGTCTGCAGGATTTTCAAGCAGCTGCTTCTTCACCTTTCCACTCCCTCAAATGAGACACCCCCACACACCAGAAACATTGGACCCTCAGTGCAAGGCACCCTTGGAAGAGCAGAAACCCAACCTCTGCCTCACCTCGAGGCTGGTGACCTCTCATCCTCAGCACTGCAGACGTGCGAGGAAAGCCACATTCCCTTCACTGCCGCGCTGTTGTCTGAGGCCTGATGTTATGGAGATGCCCTGAGTGTCCCCAGGGGCACACCAGATGGAGGGACACCTAAGTCTGCAGGTGCTGATAGGACTAGATCCCTTGCTCCTTTTCTTTCCCAACTTTGTGAAGATGTGCCACATCCTTGGCACCCTCCAGGCAGCCTGGAGAAAGCCATCGGCCACAGCACCAGTGCCGGCTGGTTGGGAAGACACATACCTGGGCTGGGACACCCGCTGTGGCAGCTGGGACATGGCAGGATCCTGCTCATGAAAGGCACTCATGAAAATTGTAACAACAGAAGCCTTTAACTTCCTGTAGGTGCCTAAACTCCTGTGAAATTCTACCCTCACTGATGGCAATGTGTGTCTCAGAACTGCAGGACTGGACAACAGGGAAAAATCTTGATTCATTGACTCATAAATACTGAAACCTCTCTTCTCTGCCCAACTTTATTTTTAAAACCACACCCCTTTTTGTCCTGAGCCAAGTATAGATCAGGAGGACTGCTTAGTGACGAAGGACTTAAGACAAACTGCAAGTTTTACAGTATATTAATCATCAGATAAAAGAAACATTTGCTTGCCCTGTATCTTTAACCATCAAAATGAACGGTTCCCTTTCCTGCCAAAACTTCCACATTCAAAGATTTTCATGCAGTCATGGCTTGTTGCAGTTGCTCTCACCCAAAGAGACCCTGGCAGGAACTGCTCGGTGATCGATCCAGAAGGACACCCAGGACAACATGACCATGAGGGTGGCGGGGAAGTAGGTTTGGAGCAAGAAGAAGAAGATGTGTCGGTGTAAAGTGAAGTTTATGTAGAGGCGATTGTACCAACCTTTAAGAGAGGAGGAAAGCCAGAATCAGTGAAAACAGCCTGGATGGTAGGCACAGAGAGACAAGATCTTTCTTTTGAGCTTTTATTTCTAAAGGGTAGTAAAAAGAGAAACTGATCTTTCGAAACATGTATTGTCCAGACATGTGGAGACTACATTTCAGTGATGTATAATCCCAAGAGATCTCTCACAAGTAGTTAATACAGCATTAGCTTTAGCAATAGCATTAAATCAGAGCCATACCTGTGCTACTGTAGAAAGCCAGTCTCGATGTAGTATGGAATTTTTGTATCAAAAACTGAGACAAGGAAATCTTTTCGTCAGTTTTCAGAGATTCATTCCCATTTTTCCAATACAGCATCAGATCTTCATCAGTGTAAGCATCTTAGGGAAAGAAGAAACACAATGTGATGTGACTGTAGCTTGGAGGGGAAACAAAAGTTAATAGATCCAGACAAAATTAACAAACACAAAGGCATCTTTGGCATGAAGTAATGCCACAAATAAGTTTGCTAACAATGAGTTAAAAAGCGAATTAAAAAGATCTTGCCATATGATATACCATGACAACAACAACAACAAAAAAATCCAGGTCATCCTGATTCAGGGAAACACATCCTCTTTTTATTCCACACTAATGAAATGACAGCTAGAATGGTACTTTTCTGAGCATCACATATCAAAAATCATAGACAAGTAATTGCTAACTGATAAGAATAACTCAGGAAATAGTCATGGGTAAAATGCCTGAATTTAGAGGAAGGAGGAAACACAGACACCTCAGGCTATCTTCGAATGACAAAAGCAAAAGTGACAGGTGTGATTTGAAGCAGAAGTCTAGAAATATTTGAAGACTGTAAATGAAAAACTTAAAGAATTAGTTAGCACACTAGGGAGCAGGAATGGGGTTACCAAGATGGCCAGGGGGCTGGAGCACATGGCATAAGATGAGAGGCTGGGGAAGCTGGCTTTGTTCAGCTGGAAGAAGAGTTGTGGGGTCCAGCTGCTGCCCTGCTGGGGGTCATACAGGTCTACAGGGATGGAGACAGGCTTTTCTCAGACTCTTCTCTGAGATGCAGAGTGAAAGGACAAGAGGAAAGGGATGCAAGCTGCAGCAAGGGATTTTTTCCAAGCAGGTAAAAGGAAACTTTTTCAGGATGAGGGCTATCAAATACTTCAACAGGTTACACAGAAAAGTTGTGGAGCCACCATTACCTTGGAGATGTTAAAAACCCAACTGGACACAACCCTGAGGAACCCACTCTAAAGCCCCCTGCTCTGAGCAGGGTTTAGAGTAGCTGACCTCAAGACCAACTTAAAACTCTCTTCCGAATGTAAATTACCCTCTGATTCTGCGATTTTGTTGTTTGTAGAGGAAAATTTCAGTTAAATATCTGGGAGGACCTCAAAATTACTAGATGTTAGTCTTGGCACATGCTGGAGAAAGTTTACAGAACAGCCATGAAAATCTGTCCTGGTTTTGTCTGGGATAGGGTTGAACTTCTTCCTAGTGCTGTGTTTTGGATTTAGTATGAGGAGAATGTTGATAACACACTGATGTTTTCAGTTGTTGCTAAGTGCCCTCCTAGTCCAAGGACAGCTCCCGTGCCTACTGACTGAGCTAGGTACACAAGGTGGGAGGGAACATAATCAGGACAGCCAGTCCAGCTGGCTAATGGGGTATTCCATACCATGTGACGTCATGCTCAGTATATGAAGGGTAGGCGTGATCCAGGAAGTACCGGTCGCTACTTGGTTATCGGTCAGTGCAGGTGGTGAGCAATTGCATTGTGCATTACTCATTTTGTATATTTTATCATTATCATTATTATTTTCCCTTTTTCTGTTCTATTAAACTGTCTTTATCTCAACCCACGAGTTTTTCTCACTCTTACCCTCCCGATTCTCTCCCCATCCCGCTGGGGGGACGGGGGGAGTGAGTGAGCGGCTGCGTGGTATTTGGCTGCCTGCCAGGTTAAACCACGACAAAATCTTACTGTTCAAATCAATTTCCCTGCAGAATAACTCCGTCCCAAAGAAGCTGAGCCCAAGCCACAGTGTTTGCAGGATCAGGATTATATCACATGTAAACCACATTGGTGATGAAATTTAGAGAAAATTAATGATCATTATACCCAACTTTTTACTGTGACACTTGAAAGCACCGCCTTCCTATCAGAAGTAATGAACAGAGCAAAACTTCTTCCCCAGATTTCTCATCAGCAAGCTGCTGAGAACCGGTGTATGTTGAACATTTCTGTTGGTGTTTTTTTTGAAAGTGCCACCTACTAAAATTCATACAAGGATGCTTTCCTTGCAAATTCCCCTGTCTTGCAGCATAAGGGCTAGATATACAACACAGTAAGTCAATAGAAAGACTCCCAGTAACCCTGGTGAACTTTTTTTTCGGGCTCTAAAACAGACTGTAATCTGAAATGTGTCCAGTCTATGTGTGTGCAGCCAGCCGTGGAGCATGTCTAGCTAGAAACACAGATACAACATACAGCTTTCCAGCTCCAGAGAACACGTCTGAGAGTCCAGGGGGAAGCGGCTGAAGTCCATGTTACACATTGCTGTCACTGTGATCCTAGAAGTCGAAAATGAGAAAGGTTGGTTTCTATGAGGAGCAATGAAGGGAGAATGTTAACAGAGATAAATCATTTGGCAGCTCTACAGCCAGTAATTATGCATAATGTTAGTATAAAAACCCCAGGAAAATGCCTACCAATTCTCCAAGTCCAAGTGAGATGGATTACGCACAGACACTCCAAAGGAAGCTGTAATTTCAATACCTATCAGGGAACTAAAGAACTATCTTGGACATTACAGTAACACTAATGTCAGTACGGATACTTCCACCATGTTTTATATTCAACTATTTCCCTACAAGACAACAACATAAAATAACTTCACCATTTACATTTGAAGGTTGCCTTATGTCCAGTTTGATTAAGGTTTTCTCATTTTCCCCATTGCTCAGTTCCCTCCATAGTCACTCCAACAATGACCCAAGCCTGTGGAACATGACCAACCTTATTGCAAGCCAGAAAATTCCTCCAGTATATACATTATTAAGGCAAAACCAGTTTTTTTCAGTCCTTGATCAAATTATTTTAATCTGGGGGGTGTATTTCTAGGGCATGGGGTGCAGTGAGATTTGCCTCTGTTACGTTCGTGTCTCAGCTAAAGAGCTGCAGCAATCACAGCTCCTGTTTTTAAGTGAGTCCAGTTGTGCACAACGTTAGGTAACAAGTCTTCCAGCGGGTGACTGAACTTTCTCTTGTGGACAGACTTGCAGTGGAGCACCCCGTTTAGTAGGGGCAAATCAGCTGTGAGTGATTCATCATTTCAGAGGCCAACTTATGTTGGCCGTGACCTTTTTCTAGATTCATTGCAGATGTTGATAAAGAACTTTTCTTCTGTTCAAGGGATTGTGATCCAAATCCTACTCCGACCTACACACTCATCACCCTGAAAAGCACACACTGTTCATTTTGACTATAAAACTAGAGCAGAATTTTGCTGTATGAGCTAAACTTAAAGAAGCTTTTTGTGTATATGCTCCAGAAGGTATATTCTAGCAATGACCTCCCATAGTTGTGTGCAGCATTTAAACATCGCATAACTGAGTCTCATTACAAAGTGCTATTTCTTTCCTCGGGGTTACCTAAACTGCGGCACAACCTGTGGTCATTAATAATTTCTTAGTCAGGGGCAGCACAGAAACTCAGCTCGTCAATAAGATATTCCAACTCCATGCAGATATCTCAAGACATCTTGAGATATCTTGGACGACATTTTCAATGCCACTGGACACCCATGCTTGGGCAGCTGGATCATGTTCTGAGTGTCCTAACCACCACCAGGCCCAAATATCACACAGATTCTTGTTCTCCTTGGATTTTATGAATCAAATTATCCATTTAACTCTTGTGCAGTCAGCTGTGGTTACTCACTTCCTTCTCTCTCATGGGGTAACATTAGAAAGTCACAGAAAACTTTGAGAGTAAAAACTCTGCATGTGGGCAAATGAGCAGACCTGAGCAGAGCTAATGTTTTCCATTAAAAATACTTGTTCCTTCATTTTGGCTGTTGAGCGCTGCTACTAGTGGTGTGATGCTGGCTTCAGCGCATGAGAACTGCGGGACGTGAGCAAGAAACCAAAATTCAGTTACAATCTGTAGAGAAGGTCCCTACCCTCCGCCTGCTCTTCTCCCCTCGATGCTGACCCAAGCTTACATCTAACCTACTTCTTCATTTTCTTTCTCCTTCTCGTCTCTCCTGCTGCATGACACCTTCATCCTCATCCAGTTCTAATAAAATAGACAGTGTCTTTAGGTGCTTAGTTAAGGTGTGAGTAATCAGACCTTTCATGCAATAAATGGCTTTCTTAAATGGGTTTAGAACAGGGGAAGTGTTCCCAAGTGTTTGGTCAAGATGGGATTTTCATCATTAAGACCAGGCAAAATGAAGTGGCCATATGGTGCATACTCTCTTTCTTATACACACACATGTTTCTTTGTGGTTTTAATAATTTGTCCAGAGTTTTTTTAGATAAATTCAGTAGAATTATATTTGGACTATGAAATCAGTGAACTTTAGAGCCCCCTGGTTTGGTGGGATATTGTCCTAGTTGGGACAATATTGCCCACTGCCCAGTTGTCCTACTTGGGACAATACTGCCCACTATGCTCATTCTTCAAAGAGAAATAGCCTCCCGAATCAAACTTTATAAAAAACCTTTCCTTGTTTTTGAAAATTATTTTACCATAGCCGAAGCGAATAAGTTCCAGAAAGATCCTAGAACAGAAATCCTTGTGTTACAAAACAAAGGTCATTGTACACTGAGAGCATGTTTTCTGCCCTGGGGAAATGTTCTTTTGTCTGACCTCTCAAGCTTTTCTCCTCTGGCGGTGTATTTTTCTCTGCATCTCTTTTTGCATTCTTCTGAAGGAAATGAAATCTGCTGGGATGCTGATGCGAGCATCCATAAAGGTGGCCTGGTTAGAAGGGGAAAATTACTGAGCAAAAGAAAATGTCTGCTGAAAAATACTGATTTTTGTGGTATTTTTGGAATCTCTAATAAGGTAGAGAAGTTTAGAGAATAAAGTCTCCATGTCCTTGTGTATTGCAGAATCCTGCAAATCCACAGTCGTGATCCCTGTACACTCGCAGGCCGGGTAACTCTTTAGGTCATGACAGATGTTCCTCAGGATTCTTCCAGCCAACAACAAACCTGCTAGAAAGTCAGGGACTACAGGGTGTCTTTAATGCTGCCATTTCAGCTTCAGTAAATTTAAGCCTTCACATCAACATGCAAACGCCAGCAAAAAAAAAAAAAAAAGTTTTCCTAGACAAACAGGAAGCAAAATAGGGTAATTATAGAGGTTACCATCTGGTATATCAGCAGTTTCCAGTTTAATCACACACTGACCCCAGGACGAACATTTCCGCTCGACTAAGCCCTCCTCTGATTGCAAAGAACTAGGGGAATGCTTCCCCCAGGAGGAGATTATCCTGTTACTGCCCACAGCATGGTTTCTTGGCGCTTCCTGCGAAGCACCTTGTACTGGACATGCTGGAAACAGAGCTGTGCATCAGCGGTGGGAGTAGGAGGATTGGCAGTAGGAGCAAAATTGACAGCGAAGCCCCCAGGAGTGTTCAGGAGCAGCACCGTTACCTCATGCTGTAGAGGACATGACCGTCGGGGAACACTCGCAGCATGATGTTGTCCGTGGTGGTGTCGTGAATGAAGGACCTTTTGGAGTGCACAAAGAAGACGTCAGGGACCCAGATCTTCTTCACCAGCCTGCCGTCGAAGGTCATGCTCTTGTTGGTGGTGCTGGGAAATGAGAGACGCTCATCCTTCCAGTAGTGCCTTAAGTACAGAGTCATAGTGAAATCCTTCACAAAAAAGGAAGAGAACCAGAGAGAGGTCTGTCAATGTTGCTTTCTACACCTAGGAAACACCAGAAAGAAAACTCATTCCTACCAGGTAGATGAAACTACCTCAACTCCTGCTTCTTCCCTAAACCAATGCTCTTTGTGAATAGATTTTCCTGACAGAGTAATTTCAGCCAAAGCAAAACATAAACCCCCAATCAATGTATTACAGTACTCAGTAACGTTCGGTCCTAAAAGGGATATAAATATGCCCCAAGAGAAGCACTGCCCTGCAGAAATTATTCTTCAATCCTGGCAAAATTATCTGAAGGACTATGGTATCAATAGCATGTTTCAAAATTAGCTTAATGGTCAGGCAAAACACTAAGCAATTTAGAAAGAACTAAATTGTTGCAAACAGCAACCAAGTGAGGGAACTGTTTTTCCTACTGTACAAGTGTGTAAATAAAGCTCGTTGTTCTTTTAAGCTCGTTGAGGGGGCAGGAGCTTCAGTCACACGAAGGAAAACATCTGTTTGCTGATCCCAACCAGGCAGCTGCTGCTTTCTGAGCTGAATCTATTCTCTCATGCTGACAGATCAAATACACTTGTTTTCTTTATATTCCCAATTAAGTGAGTGGTTATGGGAGCCGCAGCCGCGAAGCCCGGGCAGGCAGGAACACAGGCTGGGATCTCTTCCTAACCACTCGGCAACTGCTTTCTAAAACCACCACCACCACCACCACCTCGTTTTGCTTTGCCAATGACGAACCATCGGTTTGACTCTCCATTTCAAAGGGCTGCCCTGGCAACAGTCTTGCATTGCCGATAGTTTTTTTGTGAATTTTCAAAGAAGTCTCCAGTGCCAGCCCTCACCTTGCTGCCCTGCACAGGGCAGAGCTGGACGGACACTTCCCTCTCTGACCATGGCAGAGACCTGCCGGAGGGACACTTCTGCTCACCCACCTGCAGGTCCCCACCTTGGCAGACTGGTCCCAGCCTCCATCCCTCCTCCCCCCCGGGACACTGGCCACCTTCCCCTTACAGCTACAGTCCCAAAGAAACTCTTCCAGTGACTGCTGCTACTGGCAGGGCTTAGGTTGCAACCTGGCTGGAGAAGCCAACCTGAGGGGCTGGACGAGGAAAGCATATCAGCTTGACCAGAGCTGGGAAAAAGGAAAGCAAGGAAGAGGCATAATTGAGGATTTCTTAGGAGTCAGTGCCATTTATACCAGAAGGAAAAAAAGGGGTAAAAATGAGCCTGGCGATTCAGGGTCACCAGCCCTGGGCAGCCCTCTGGCCGTGATGCACGAGGAGAGCCAGGCAGCCCGAGGCTGCGGCTGCAGGGTGCCTCTGAGCAGCTCCGTCCTGGGAGCACAGCGGGACAGGGACCCACGTGGCATCAGCCAGGCACCCCCGGCGTGACTTACAGCCACCACAGCGGGGACACAGAGATTGCCTGCGGGGACAGGGCGGGAAGGGCCACACCACTTCCCAGGTGTGTGCCTTTCCCCACCCCACGGGGCAGGAGCCCTCTCCCCTCTCTCCTTCAGCACCCTTCTCTCTCCAAAGAGGCCTCCGATAGCCAATACACAGGGCACCAAGTCCTGCAAACAAGTGGCAGCTGACAACAGCTTCTAAGTACAAAATCCAACTTATGGATGTTTTCTCGTGGCGTGGGTCAAACGAGGCAGTTTGCAATCACTGGTAGCTTGTTCCTTTCTGACCAGCACACGCGCTAGTTACAAACCGAGAAAAGGGGTTCATTTCACCACTCATGAGTAGGAAAATCCCTTAGGAAACAAGTTTTGCCACAAACTGAGAGAACGATAGTACCTGCTGGAGGCACAGCGAAGGAGCATACACAAGTGCCTCACTTTTGGCAGAACATTTCATGTTTGGGCCACGCTCCGGGCAGCCTCGAAAGCATCCCTCGCCAGCGCACACAGCAGCAGCCAGCTTCAGCCTGGTGCTTCTTTGGGGCACCAGATGCCTGTTGGAGCAGCGGTAGGCAAAGGTTACCCGACCGAGGGTACCCAGTTTCCAAGGCCACTAACCCTCCAGAGCAGTTTGAAAGAAGTCCTGCCTGCACTTCGGCCCTGCCTGCAGCTCGGCCCTGCCTGCAGCGGGGAGCCGAGGCGGGCACCCTGGTGCAGGCACAGCCAGCCCAGCTCCCCTGGCCATGCAGACAGCTTACTGCCCGCTCTCCTTTCCACAAACACCCACACTGTGACAAACTGCTGGAAAAACAAACCAGCGTAGCCCAGACTGTCCTGGGAGAACATTCTTCCACCCCAAATACAAATCAGCAACTGCTGTGGGAAGTACTTGTCCTGTGCTGGAAAAATAGGACTGCGGAGCTGCCTGCAGCAAAGGGAGAGAGAGCTGCCCTCAAAGCTTTCGGATGGGCAAGATCTTTGTTGAAATCAGATGCTCCTGACAGAAAGCATTGCAAGTTATTTACTTGCACTAATAAGGTCTTTTTGCTGCTATGACATTATCTTGATATATTAGAGCCCCGAGTCTCCGTGCGAGAGCCATTTCCTGCGCTGAAAGCTCCCTCCACGCGCTTCATTGCACACATCCCCCCAAACCCTCTCTTTCAATATCCAGGCAGGCAAGCTCCCTTCTTTTAATGGAGATGTAATTGCACCACAATAAAAACTGATCAGCCTAAAGCTCTTCCTTTAAGTCTTCATGTCTTGCCTAGACCAGAGAAGGTGCCCAAAAACAGGGAGGAAAGGGCAGAAAGAGGAAGGAATCAAGAAACTTCCTCTTCTCCTCTATGTTCTCCTTTCCACTTCTCTTTCCAGTGTTTTTATTCCATTTTCTATAGTTAAAAATAAAAAAAAAAAACAAACAAAAACAGGAAAATGCTTGTGACCACTCCTACCACTCCTTTAGCTGGGAACACCTTGAAACATGTTGGGGGTTAACAACTGCATGTATTCCTTCCTCTTTTTTAATTAATAAAAAAATAAAGATACTAAATCACTGTTGAACTTGGTGCAAATTTCCTGAACAGCATCATCAGTGATTGAAAGACTATTCCCCCATGCCACATCCCACTTTGGCAGAGGCAGTTCAGGCCCCCCCTGGCAGGTCCCACTCGCACCTCAGTGAGGTAACTCCCAGTGATGAAGAAGCAGGAGCAGCTCCTTCTCGTTTACGTTGCCAACTTAATTTTCTAATGCGTTTCCCAGAATCGTGCATTTAAAACAAATGGACTCAATGGTTCCCTAAGGAAGAAAACTCTTGCAGTAAGTGCAGCTTATGTGAACTTCACCATATACCTTCAAACCTTCGTACACATCTGTTTATGGTTTTGGTTGTGATAGATCCTTCATAGCAGTGATTGTTCTCCCATTTAAGGTCCCTTTTTCCTTCATACTTTTAATCTTTATCTGAAGATACAGAGATAAACCTTTGATGGCCTGGTTTTATCAAGTCTTTAGTTCTGAGTGTCAGTCTTTTTGAATTTGCCAAATGCTGCCATTACTTTCATCTGACCAATAATTTGAAATCCATAGGTTTCAGGTGGGAGGGACTTTTTATGACTAGGAATAATTGAGGCTTAAAAGAGGATTACATACCATGTCAACCTCAGAAATACTGTCCAAGCTTTCAACTTGCACATCCACCCCAACAGGAATTGCAGGGCCTGGAGGAGAATGAGATTTAGATATGTAAATAACTGTTCTTTTATATCCTCTGCATTTAATTAGCACTATAAGGTAGCATGCAAAACATTTCTGAGCTTATGTTATACTTTTTTGTCCATGATTCTTTACGAGGGGGCTGGGGGAAGAGTTAGTGAATAACCATGTAAGGCCCCTTTTGAAACTGAATTATTTTCCCCTAGGCATGCACTGCAATGTTGACACTGCCCAGCTAATCCAGAGCTTGGATGAAACATCTGCATATGTTTTTAAAAGCTGAGCCATCCCATCATAAATTTTAGGCCTTTATGAACAAATTTGGCCCCAAGAACAGGGGACTGAGAAGAAGAAACTGCAAGCAATGAGCTCTTCCTTCTTCTCATTTCTTATCAACACGACAAGCTACATCGAACTCTCAAGAGCCCATCACCATTTTTGTTCATATGACTCATTGATAATGTTAATAGTTTTGCACGGTAGTTTTAAAAACAGCAACCAGAGAATTCACAAAGGGTAAATAAGCAGAAAACATCCCATAATAGATGCCTACTCCTCTATTACTAGAAACCCCGTATCAAAACTTGACTGTAGACTGTTGCTCATTAATGACCAGGACCTCCTCAGGTTACTCAAGTTCCCCGTAGTGTGTCCTCACACAGCTTTTTCCCTTTTCCGGTGCACTGAGGAGGTAAGTGCCTACAGAGACGTGCACACCAGCACCACCCACCAAGGCAGGTGTCGTGATTTAACCTGGCAGCAGCCAAATACCACGCAGCCGCTCACTCACTCCCCCCACCCCCAGCGGGACGAGGAGCGAATCGGAAGGGTAAAAGTAAGAAAAACTCGTGGGCTGAGATAAAGACAGTTTAATAGGGAAAGCAAAAGCCGCGCACGCAAGCAAAGCAAAACAAGGAATTCATTCACCACTTCCCATCAGCAGGCAGGTGTTCAGCCATCGCCAGGAAAGCAGGGCTCCATCACGCGTAACGGTTACTTGGGAAGACACACGCCATCACTCCGAACGCCCCCCCTCCTTCTTCTTCACCCAGCCTTATATGCTGAGCATGACGTCATATGGTATGGAATAGCCTATTGGCCAGCTGGGCCAGCCGCCCTGGCCACACTCCCTCCCAGCCCCCTGCACATCTGGCAGGGCATGGGAAGATGAAAAGTCCTTGACTAGCGTAAACAATACCTAGCAACAACCAAAATATCAGCGTGTCATCAACATTATTCTCACACTACATCCAAAACACAGCACTATACCAGTTAATAGGAAGAAAATCAACTCCATCCCAGCCAAAACCAGGACAGCAGGTCAGCAGGAACTGCTGAGGAACAATCCAGGTGGATCCCCTGTTACCTTGACCTGCCAGTGTGTGGCAGTGGGTCTCACAGGGCTCACGCCCATGTGCGTATCTAGAGCGTATCTCCAGCCTGGGCACTGTCAGCGAGACAGATCGTGGTGAGGGAAGTAGCAGCTCTGCAGACATGTCTGGGACTTGCCCAGCAGATATGAATTTTCCGAGGACCATACTGGCCTCCATGAAGGTTTGCAAAGATTTTTAGCACCTAGATTTTGAACCTGATTAGAGTTGGATGGTATTTAAGAAGCACCATGATTCCTTTGTAGATTCAGACCCATATTTACACAGTGCCATGCACAGCAGGGCCTGCTGCATGCATGTATTTAGCTACAGTAGCATCTTTCTCAAGACTACATCCAAGCTCTGAATACACTGTAAGCCTAATAGGACAGCAGAACTGCTGTTTTGAGAACGCAGAGCACTTTTGCAAGCTGTTATCCATACTGCTTCTGCACCTGCAGCGGCACGCACAGACTCCCACGCATCTTCAGGGCTTTGGAACACAGCTTTACGTTTGCCATTGCTGGAGGAGAAAGAAGCACCAACCCAGCTTCATTAGGGAAAGGGTAATCGCAAAGCCCATGATTGCTGCCACTGGCCTTGATACAGATTTTGCTAGGGCTTTGATGAGCCAGCCTCACTGAATTACAGCAGAGCGTGCTGACGGTGACACTGTCCCCTCCTTCTGCCCGTCAGCGGCTGTGCTGGGTACAGGCACCCTGAAGCCAGCCCTGTGGAGAAGGACCAGGCTCCTCATCACCACCAATTCCAATTTAAGTGACTGTTGCCCCCAGCAATGAAGCTGAAACATGGCTAACCCAGCACTTTTGGATGACTCCTAGATGCTTACAAACATCTACATGTCACATTCAGGCACACAGCTGTGTACTTCATGCTTAAAAAAATGCCAGCAAACATTTGCTCGCTCCTATTCGCGTCTTAGTGGTGTCTGTCCTGGCTGGAGGGTGTTTGCAGGAAGATTTAATTGGGGAGAATTTCCAATTAATCAGCACTGGCACGTTTCTCAGGAGCCCAGAGACTTTGGTAAGATTTTTCACTCCAACGACATGAGCCCATCTTGCTCCTTTTCAGTTGCTTATGTATTATAAGGAATCACTGGAGGCCAAGGAAATTCTCACCCTGTTGGTGTTCAGTTCCCCTTCTCCCAGGTATTCCCTGAAACTGGGAAAACCCTCAAAGCCCCAGTCTGCACCCACTGATGAAACGCAGAAGTGCTGTCACAACCACGTCCAGCAGCGGGGCTGAGAAGTGCTGAAGATTTTTTCTCTTGCACACAGGGCTTCACAACACAGGTGTGCTCGTTCAGCAGGCGAGAACAGTCCTCAGCCCCCTCCCCAAATTACACGGGGAATGACTTCCCGCAAAGGGTGAAGTTGCATAGAGTAGACTGAGCTTGTGGTGGGATCTTCTATAAGACTGTTCAGCTCACTGACCCACAGAAAATAAACCCAGCCAAAACCAACAGCAGCAATTGGACTATTTTCTTCCTAATCAGTGACTTGAATCAGCCCAGGGAAAGACCTGTCAGGTGGCCAACTCAGCCACCGGGGCCAGAGGAGAGAGGCGGGGAGGAGGACAGCAGGTCAGAGAGCCCTCTGCTTTTGGTGGCACCAGCTCAGCTCCTCATGAGCCAGTCCCTGCCTGCCAGGCCAGGAAACACACTCGGTCCCTACTGATCTGGCCACAGGATGCAACCGCTCATCAGCCAGTGGATTCCTTCTCAGACCATGGTAACTCATTAAAAAGAGGCAAATCATGGCAAAATCACAGATATGTTTTCCTTGTCACCCTTGCCCTGCATCCTTTATTTTGACTGGCTCCCTGCCCCGGGAGGAGACATTGCTTACGTCCAAGGTAGATGTGTCCTTCCTAACGCGCAATCCAGCATCCTGCAGACAATGACTAGCACATGGCCCTTCTGGTCATCTTCTGGTTTGACCAGAGGAAATGGTGGCTTCATTAAGTGGAAATATTGCAGCAATGGCTTTGCAGTATTCTGCTCCCCTTCATCCTTGTCAGTTGAGTAGTTGTGGAGTATGATAACAAGCAAATCAGCTTATAGAGTGCTCCTTTTAAGGAGGTGGTTTGTTACTTCTGGTTCTTTCAGTTGACCTAATAAGCGATGCTACATCTCACTACATACCCTGCCTATCTTACATACAGTATTTTAATGGAGTCCTTTTCAATCTGAAATCACTCTATGAGTTTACATCTTGGTTGCAGCCACACTCCCTTCTACTCTCTATGGTTATTTAGGACATTGAGTAAACAAAAGTTAAAAACAACACCAAGAAAAAGAATTTCTGTATGATATTCCTCCTGCTCAGTAAAACCTGCTTTGTTTTTTTTAAACAAAGCAAAAAGCACTATATCAGTGGTCATAACAAGCATTTTGATGTGCCGTATAATCAACAGAGAAACAACAGAAGCCTGCTGATAGGCAGTGCCCTGTTGGTAGCCAATTCGCCTTTCTTTGCTCAGATACCTCGAGAAGTCATACATGGTGGTCAAGAAGAGCCTGGGCAATGATTCAAATACTTATCTATTCCCTTAATGCCTTTAAATACCTAATAACTCTTCAGTGTAGTCACGTTTGTGATACTTAACTTGGGTTTCTGCTACAGCAAAGCTCAATGCTCGGAGTAAGTCACTTTAGAAAGGCTCCACGGTCCAACACAGCCCCCAAGGCTGCCCGCAGCACTGCCTCTGGCTCTTACCAGAGAAAGCATTTGTAATTAATATTATTTGTTGTCACACACAGCTGTTGACATTGCAGTAGTGCCCATAGTGCTTCCAAACAGCCATGTCGTGGTAGGCACGGTGCTAACAGAGAAGACACAGTCTCTGCCAGGACGGCTTCACAGAGCAATCACGCTGTGCCAGAAGAGGAAGGCAGCGGTCGGCCGTGGTACTTCCCACGGGGTCTCCCCGGTGCCGAGGGGCTTCAGACTGCAAGAGAGACTCTCTGTGTATGAATGCTTAATTTAGCCTTGATTCAGGAAATCAAAACCCATCCAAAGTCTATTTACTGCTGCAATTTCCGTGCTTGTCTGAACACTAATCACAGATTAAAAAAAAAAAAAAAAACAACCAAAAACCAAACACAAAAAACCAAAACCACAAACAGAAGAACGCTGCCAAGTTGCTATTTGTCCCTCTCCTATTCCTTCCCTATCTGCTCTTGAAGATAAAACACCATGTCCATATTCTTTTCTTTTTTCATGTTCCTGCACCAAACGCTGAGTTTGGCTCCCAGATAACCAGCTACCTCATTGCAAGAACAGAGTCTAAGGTTCAGTCTGGAGCTGCCATGAAGCTTTATTAAACCCAAAATAAAGGGTGTTCAGTGTAAAGCTGGATGGTCTGGAGAGCCCTTGAGAGAAGAGGCCTGAGGTTGGGTTAGGTGTCTTGTACATCAGTGAAACTGCTTTTACTTTTTTTCTTTTCTGCAGTTAATAATGAATTTGAGGAATGATAAAACAGTGAGTATAATAGGGAGAGGAAGAAATCATCTGAACTCTGGACTCAGACGTGAAGTTCTTAATACAGACAGTATGAAGATGAGGCTGTAAAACTTACTTATCAGTGGAAATATTTATTCTGCCTTTCTTGGGCAAAATCCTACTATAATCAGCAGGAGCAATCACTGCTTTTCCCTTCTCCCTGCTCCTCTTTCAGCACCTGGGGCTGAGGCAATGAGAAAGCACACAAATGGGAATGAGGGCACGTTGAGACACCAAGACCTTTTGAAGGAGGCTTGGACAAGAGGTTGGGCTGAGCATGGAAGTGTGGGTGAAGGGTCAGTGGGGCCAGCCCAAATGTTGCTGCCTGGGAGCTACTGGTAGGAATCGAATGATCACCAAGTCCTACTCTAGGCAATGAGCATATAATAATAACGATGATTGCTTATTCACTTGGTCCATCACTCTTCAAAACTTCTGCCAAGATGCAGTTTTGCAGAGGCACTTGATGCGAGCAACACTGCAAATGCATGCAGTGTCTGAAGCAAAATAGAAGCCCTGTAAAGAAATGCCCTCTTTAAACCACAGAAACAAACCCTGGGTTTCTTTAAAGGTTGTCTTGGCTACAGCACATACCATTGAATTAAATGACTGTTGATCAGTCACAGAAAGATGTCAAGAGACCTTTGGTCTTACTAATCCTTGGAGACAGTTAGGACTGCTAGCTTTTTAATCCTGTCCCTCTGGAATCTAAACTGTTGAACCACTGGAGCTCCAGATGCTTTGCCAAATTCCCCATCAAATGCCACTAGGAATGAACAAAGAGAAAAAAAAATCTTTATCAAGAGGGAGCAGAGGGTGAGGAAGGTATGAATGGGAAGGGAAAAGAACAGCTGAGATGGCGTCTGACACACTGAACAGGTAGACAGAGGACAAGTAACTTAGATTATAGCATTAAATATAAAAAAGCCCTCATCAACTAGCTTTTCTTTGCCATAAACAATATTTTATCAATATTCATTTTTTCTTCTGAGAGAGGAAATACAGAAGGATCAACTTGGAGAATTACGACCAGGAAAAGACCTGAATACTGTAACACTGGAGAAATTTTAAAGCTCTGGCTCCTCTCTAGGATGTTCACTGCTGGACGGGAAGCTAAATGGATCCAAGTGAAAGCTGTGGATTTGGCTGAGAAGAGGAAGCAGTGCTGCTTTGTTCAAAGACTGCAGCCCAGCAAAGCATTTCAGCTCATACTTTAGGGTCTCTGAAAAGTATCAGCCAAATTCATGGAATTATTCAAATTAAACATGAGCTGAAGTATTTATAGATCAAGGTCTAGAGAGAAATTGTATAATCTTCAACTGAAGCATTTCTTCCAGAAACAGCAAATGTGTCGACATCCATTATCTCCATCACTGTCCACAGCAATATCTTGCAGAACACAAATCCTAATTCAGCAGGACTGATACAACCAGAAAGCAAACCCTGGACTCTTAAAAAACTTCATAAAAGTCACAGACTTCCACTTACAACACAGAAATGAAGCCACCAATAAACTGTTGCCCTTGCATCTCAGACACAGCATGGTGGCAGCTCAAGACGCTCGCACAGTCATTAGCAAATTTGACGATATAAAAATTGCAAATGGAAAATAGGAGTTTTTCATTTTGAAGGAGATACTTCTATTTTCATGTTGAAAGAGGATTTAAGTGACCTGAAGCACAACCTGAGACCAATGGGAGCGCTTCTACTTTCTCTCTTGTATTGGACAGTATCCATTAGCCCCACAATTTCTGTATCAGATTTACAAGTGATATGGTAGAGCACCCTTGCACCTTCTCACGGTAAAGGTACCACCTTCTGAAACTGCCTCAGCAACATCTTATTTCTGTAGATTCTTGCATGTCAGTGTCCTTGCCTCAAATCAGACTTAGATATTAAAAAGATACTCAGGGACCAGCCTGTCAAGGTGTCTGTGACTTTATGTATCTTTATTCCTTTGCCAAGTTCACAACCTGCTGTCCTGAGAATCAGCGGTGAGAATGCTCCCGCATTTCTCTTTCATCTGCAGCGAGCTGCTCTGTTTTCTGACCTACTCTTCAGTGAAAGCCATTACACATTCAACTTAGGTGCTGCATATAGAAAAGATGCTGTACAGAACGCCTTTAGAGAAGACCCACTTTGCATCTGCATTCAGTGGTTGTACAGGTAGAATAGATGGACCCAACAAGTCTCCATTTTGGGTGGGTTCTGACACAGAGAAGACTTTGTGGCTTGTTTCATCTTGCAAAAACACCAGTTTGAATACTAAACTCTGTCCCAGCTGAATGGGACATCTAACCCCTCCAGGGGACCCAGGAGGTTTCCACAAATCCTGCTCAGGTATGACTTCAGCAGGTGCCCAACATTAAAGCTGTCACGTCCCAGCGTGTCTCAGCACCTAAAACCACCCACTGAGGAGCAGCTACAAAGGACCAGTCAGTTCCCAGTCAGAAACAGGTACTGGACACAAACATGGGTTTTATTTTTTAACACTGCAGCAGGCTTTGGAAGATAGGGAATAGCATGCTACCATGAAAATGCCTGGTGTCAGTTTTCCACTCCAGCTCTGAGACTAAAAAGCTTTGCTACATCTCTTTAATTTTTCTCTTTGGCAGTGATTTCAAAGGTTCGTTGTTTTTCTCTGAGACAGTCTCTTTGTCCGCTCATCTATCTTTGAAGGAGTGAGGCAGATGTAAGCCCTGAGATAAAAATACCCACATGGGAAACAAGCAGGTTTGAGACTTCTTTGTTGCCAGATATATTGCGCACACTCAGAGAGGCTCACAAATGTCCATAAGGGATCCCGTGTCTGCAAGCTGCAAAACAGTCTTCAGTGTTTCCGCATGCATGTGTGGTGTTTTGTTTTCTTTTGTTTTTTAATGTATGTGTTTATATCTGGGACCTCTTAGGTGTGGGCAGCTTCCAGGCAGTCACCACCAGGATACGCTCATCAGCTGCACATGACTGCAGAGACCGTCGTTCCTTCGCATCTCATTGAGGGAAAAGCAAGTTTTATTCCAGCCCTTGATACGAACCCTAAGTGAACTACTGATGCTTCGTTCACCCCACCATTCATCCATCCTGACAAAAATACTGCCAGGAAAGGGCAGCGAAGAGCAGCTGAAGTTAGGCTATTAGGCTATGAAGAAATATAATGAAAGTACAGCATTAGGCTGTTCCTCAGCAAAGAAGATACAGCTATTTTAAGTATCAACTAAAGCTGCTTATTCACAGGCTCCCTGTAAAATACGAGATGTCATAGATGAAATGCTTAAAATGGATGTTTAATGAAGGCAGCAAACCAAACATTTACATAATCTTTAAATATTAATATTTGTAAATAATATCTGAACATTTGCTAGCTAGAACAAGGTCACTGACATGGAAATAAATCCCTAAGGGTCATAACAAATGCAGTCTATTTTAGCTTATGGAGGCTACTTGGAACATCAGCAAAGCAAAAATCTTTGTCATTACCACCATGCCCAACAGCTTGTCTCTCATGGGCTGAGAGCAGGCAAGACAACCATGCTTATTGGGCTGCTAATAACACAACTCACACAACATTTGCTTGCTTACTTGCTCTTTACAAAGATACTTTTTCTTGAAAAACCCTTCACCTTTCTCCAATGTTTTTCTTCTGTTTCACCCCAGCCTGCTCTGTCCAGTGGTCACAGCTGTGTTGGGCTGGCAGCTTGCTGACTGTCCTCTGCAGAACAGCGAGAGTCACCGTGGCCACAATAAAGCAGCTACAGACCCCATCCCCTTTTTAGCTTCAAGTTCAGTGGTGAAGTTGTAGACTGGTCCACCAAAAGCTGCCCATTATTCCACCAAGCTTGGGAACCATCAGTTTTACAGTACTGGGTTTCTTTATAGTCTAATGTCATCACTCACAGTCTCCTTATGATCTTATTTATGTTTTCCAGAGATGAGTTGCCTTTCCCACCTGCACCAAAACATCACAGGCCCAGTGCCAGGCCACAGGGCTGGACTTTCCATTAGACCGTGGTCCCTGAGCTGCTCTCAGAGAGCAGAGAGGGTCTTAGGGCAGCCACCAGTTACAGTCACACGCGTCCCACAGGCTCCTCTACTCCACTTCAGCAGTACAAAAACCTTTTTGTCCTACGCTGGTCAGACCGCATCAGTTTGACTGGCATTGCCGCAGCAAAAAACTGGAAGGACTCACAGAGCATAGCAAATCATTGTGACTGCCTGATGAATAACATTACAGAAGAAAATATAAGGATCGCCTCTTACCAGGCTTTTGTTTTCTTTCCTTTATATTTTTTTCCATCAGGCTTATCATCTGTCACTAAAAATACACTGCATAATTCTGCAGCTGTGCAAGAACCTGTGGCACCCAAGCTATCTCCACGCATGTGAACCATGCTTTCCAAGGCTGGAGCCTCAACAAAGTTGTTGCCATGTTTCGTTCCTTATCATATGCAACTTCAGCGCAACTTTCCTAACACCCCACCTTTGTCCCAGGTAGCTCTGCAGGATAAGGAGGTTTTGAGCAAAAATTACAGAAACACCGTGTTTTTCCTTTACAGAAAGTCACCTTCTTACCAAAGGCTGTTGGGATATTTCTCAATTTTATAAATGTTACTCCAAGTTTTTAGGCTCTAACAGTATCCTAATGCCTGTGATGGGAGGTAGCATAGGAAAACAAGACAAGAAGGAGGTTAAAATGCAGTTACGTTAGCACTGTAAGAGTAACCGCATAATTATGTGTGTTGACTTGGTGGCAACTGTGCACAAAAGTGTTTCTCACGGGCTCTGCGACATTGATAAAAATAATAAAAATTTGGTTCGTTTAACGAAACACAGTGCAGTGGTGACACTGGACATCAAAACCTAAACCATCAGCACAACAGAACAAAATCCCTCAGCTTCCCCAAAAAGCACAGGCATCATGTCCCTGACGTACATCCTAGCTATGTGTGACGTACAACCATTTAGCTAGGTTAAAAAAAAAAAAAGAAAAAAAAAATCACAGTGGCTCCCCAGCTATCGCCAACCAAGTCAAGGCAAGGAGTCCAGATCTCCTCCCAGAGAAGCCCTGAGATCCCACCCCACCAGCCCCAGGAGCCAGCAGGTCTTTTGGCCAGAGTGGTGACCCCGAGGAGAGAGTGGCGCTTCCAGTCTGTCCACATCAGGCATTCAGAAGTCATCAGCCAAACTGCAAAAACTGAGGTTGGCTTTGTCGTGGTTTAACCCCAGCCAACAAAAATAAACCCCACGCAGCCGCTCGATCACCGCCCCCCCGCTGGGATGGGGGAGAGAATCGGGAGGGCACAAGTAGGAAAGCTCCCGGGTTGAGATAAAAACAGCTTAATATGAAATAAAACTAAGTAGAACAGTAATAATAACAATGAGAACAACAACAATAACAGAATACACAAAGCAGGCGATGCACAATGCAACCGCTCACCGACCGCCGACCGCGTGTCACGAACGGGGGGCGAGCCCCCCCCCCCCCCCCCCCCCTCCCGTTTTTTATACTGAGCATGATGTCCCATGGTATAGAATACCCCATTGGCCAGCTGGGTCCACCACCCCGGCTGTGCTCCCCCCTCCCGGTGCAAGCATCACCCAGCAACAGCCAAAGCATCAATGGGCCATCAACGCTCCTTTCACACCGAACCCAAAACACAGCACACCCCCCAAGCTACTGGGAAGAAAGTTAACCCTGTCCCAGCTGGAACCAGGACAGGCTTAAAAAAAAAAAAAAATCTGAAAACCTAACACGGCACCCTGATCTTTAATGATCTGGATTTCTAAGGTTTTTGACGCACATGCTTTGAGGCTTTTCTCTGCCACCTAGAAGACTAGTAAGATTCCCTCTCTGACACTGATGCTGATTTTTGCCCAATGAAGGGAAAGCTTTATCCCTTCCCTTTGGGACCAGCAGAGTTTGTCACTGGCTTCACTAGCTGGGAAAAGCATTTACTGTTAAAATCAACTCTATTCAACCTAGAGTCACCAAGACAAATAAGGATCCCATAGTAGCTGCGCTCTCTCTGAGCGGGCTGTTTTTCTCTGCTTGTTCTATTCCCTGGCATTTTAATATGATGAAATATGGCTCAGTGAGACCAGTTTACTGGTGACTGCTGCCTCAGGAGCTGGCAAGAGGCAAGCATTTGGGATTCTCCTTCTTCTCACTGCCGTAATTTACAATCCGTGCATGGTCCTGTCTCCTCAGTGCCTGGAACTGCATTGGATGCAGTCCTAGGGGCTACCAGCCTAGGGCCCTGTGTGCTTTCAAATCTGAGCCTGCCTCTGCACTTTGCTTCTCCCCTCTCTTTTGCTCCAGGAGAGCTGCTAGAACAAGCACGCTCACCTCCCGATGTGATCGGGGTGAGCAGGGATGATCTTCAGCACCAGGAACACCATCTTCTCTTCTCTGAGAGAAAAGGAACAATTCCAGCACAGGCACCAGCCTTGCAGTAAGGAGTGAAAATGGTCAGAGGAAAATGTATTTGCAGCCAGATTATTACATGATAGTGGTTCCTGTCTGAACGTAAGAGAAGGATAAAGCCAAGAAAAAGTTACTGTTTCAGAAGCAGCCACAAGAGCTTTCCACACTGCTCTTTTAAGGCCTTGGGGAGGGAAGAGAAGAAGGACAGAGGATCTACAGAATGGGAAGTAGGGGGGACTTTCTGAGCTTATAGCAGGACAGGGCATACCTGGCATTTAGGGACGTATGTACACTTCAGTGAACTCACTCAACAGAGCATGATATCTACTTCTCAGCATCTAGTCTTCTGTAAGGAAAGATGAAGCGTACCAAATCAGCAATCCACCTTCACATGTATGAAACCACACAACCTCCTATCCCCCTTCAGAAGACAACATACAATCTAGTGACACAAATCAATGAAGTGTTGATCAAAATCAATGAAGTGTTGAACCCATCATTGGAAGTGTTCAAGGTCAGGTTGGATGGAGCTTTGAGCAATCTGATCTAGTGAAAGATGTCCCTGCCAATGGCAGGGAGATGGACTAGATGATCTTCAAAGGTCCCTTCCAGCCCAAACCATTCTGTGATTCTGTGATAAAGCACTGCTGTGCTGGGCAAGCCGTGTGGGATGGCACAGGATCATCAATATCCATGACAGAGCAGCATGCCAACAAAACAAGGCCAGACTGAAGGCAGTGGACATCCAGCCAACACCTCACAGATCCAGGCTTTGCAGACAGAACAGAAGAATGGAAAAAAAGAAGCCTAAAAAGGTAAAAAAAACCCAAGACCAATAAATAAACAAACAAACAGGAGACTGAGCCAGCGATGTGGCTGGCTGGACAATCCTGACAGTGACCATGTCGTCCTAGAGCCAAGAGGATTTAGGTCAGTCCATGAAACCAATCTCATGGTTCCCTGGTCTTTTCATGTTTCAGAGGTCAGGTTCCTTCCCAAATCCACCCTGCTGAAAGGCTCACCTTCCAAAAGAAGCAACCCGGCAGGAGAGGAAATACCAGCAATAAGCCATAATCCCCCTTTCCCTAACTGGAGGGTGGAGCAGCAGTATCACTGTCAGGGGATAGATATTCATCTGGAACAAGTGAGGGGCCCGAGAGCCCATTCAGCGCCACTTTTACAGCCGATTCAAAAAGGAGCAGGCATGCCCCCTGCCTCCAGAGCCAGCTCCCGGACCTCAGCCCTGAGCCCCAGTGCACGCCTGGGCTTGTCAGATGTGCTCACACCAACCCCAGGGAGATTTGCCTGTGTTCCAACCAGAGGACAATTTAAGGCAAACTCTTCAACCCTAGAAATGGCAGATCAAGTTTACCACTGATTATCAAAAGAGTTACCTCCAACAGGCAGGCTGCACTGAACTGCTGAGTAAATTACTGGGGTGGGGTGGGGAAACACTGGTGATGGCACATCTTGGACTCTGGAGTTTGGAGATATATAAATTGTGATCATGGGGACAGCGCTGTGCTGTCAGATCAGCACGTCGGCACTGTGGGGCAACAAATGTCTTTCCAGCTACACCAGGAAGGGGCAGGTCAGAGAAGCTCTGTTCTACGGACTGGGTGCGAAAGGCAAAATACCCTGTGACCCCCAGGACAGGGAGATGTTGCACTTCATCCTAGAAGGACATTTGACAAAGGATGCAGTATTAGTCATTCAACAAAAGCTGCAGAAAACTCTGTCCTTAGCTCTGGAGGTTATTGATCTGATCAGAAGAGCGATTTCCATGCTGGTATACCAGCACATTTTTTATTCAAGTACTCTTTTACCTCTGCAGTAGTGAGCTTAGAAAGACCAGGCGAGATTGTTCCTCTAACTGGGTACAAAGGAAGACAGAAGTGAAGGTGATGGAGGCCTTCCCTCCTGCTCTTTTCGTTGCTTTAGAGAGTTTGAGACAAGATTTTATCTGGACAAAAATACTCCATTTTCTCCTAGCAAGGACGGGATGTGATCCACCTAACGAGTTCTTTACTTTGCAATTTGATCACATCAGCTGAAAACGTCATTGCAACTTCACAACTACAAGAGAACATTAAAACCTGCAGCTTGTTCATCTTCTCAACAGTGAAATACTTACCAGGAGGGTCCATCCTGAGCTCTGGGGAACAATAGCCAAAAAAAGAGTCAACTTCAGCAGCAGGAAGGAGTGTAGGACCTGTACAGTGGACTATGAGGTGAGGATGAGCCCTCTCTGAATTGCCTTGCATATCTCCTGAAACCACTGAAGTCCTTTCCCTTCACAGTGGTGCATCCGGCCAGAGGTTTTTGGGTTTTTTTAAATTATGTGATTAATTAGGTGACTTTTAATTAGATGAGCATGAAATCAAGAGAACCATTTTATTCTCACCTCCAAAAGCCGGCCGCATGGTGAAGTCATGGTCATCAACCCTGAGAAGCTGCTCTGTCTTTCCTTTCCAAGTTTTGGTCACGTCATGATTCTTCTTATAGATGTGACTGCAAAAGACAGCAATAGCGTTGGTCTGACATCTCTGCAGCCCGAGTGGCACTCTGTGGCCGACTTCTGCCTGCCCAATTTCAGAGCCCCAGGAGTGGTGGCCTTGTGGGCATGGAGGGAAGCAGGGTTACTGCCAGCACCACGGCATAGGCCAGCGAGGCAGTCCCAACGCTGCCTCTCCACAGCGTTAACTCAGACCTGGCCCCCACTGCGGGCAGCCCTGCCATCTCAGCCGGCTCCAAGATAGACACGGTGGTCTCTCCGCCCTGGACACCACAGCTCCCGGGGGGGCACGTGGCTGAGAGCACAGCATCTCATGGAAGAGCTGGGATGCAGCAAACGTGAAAGAGCAAGCAACAGTAGAAGAGGCTGACTCTGCCCCACGTTACCCAGCCAGGACTTGGCTGGGTACCAAGACAACATTATCATGAGAAAGCTCTTTTCGACGGTGGTCACGCAATGTCATACGCTATTCTGAGACTATCTGCCCCACGAACATCGGTTGAGTACCAGCAGTTTGTGTGGACAGAGGACTCGCTTTGCCTCTTGACTTTTAACAATGACAAAATCGCCCATTTCCCTCCACAGCAGCAGGAAAAGAGGGGGTTTATCTAAGGAAGTCAGCAAGATCTGCAATCCTTCATTTTTCTGAATATTAAGGGGGAAAAAGTCCTAAAGTTTTATTTGAGAGGTCATCCCTGGCGTTCCCCAGCGGTGCAGGAAGGAAGACTTGGACCATTAAGATTCCTCAACCCCTTTGCTCTGGGCATAAGAACTGACAAAGTTGTAAATACTGCTGCAATTAGCTGTTTGTCAGCAACTTGCTAAAAAGAATAATAATAAATAGAAAAACGTTTATACAAAAGGGTTCAGATTCATTTGCCTGTGTAGCAGAAATATTACTGACAGTAAAGGACAAAAATCTTGGAGGAAAAATAAAGGGACTACTCTAATATGTACAAAAATGAGGGTGAATTAGGCTTAAAATCTTGGTCAAAAATTCAGAGTTTAGAAAACCATCACCACATGCATAAGTGTGGCTGTGGAAGGGCCATGGATGTGCTTTAGGATCATTAAAATGCAAATCATGATGAGTATGAGCAAAGGGAGCATAAATCGCAAATCAGAAGAAGAGTTTCCCATCAGAGCATTCAATTCCAAAAAGAAATGATAAAACCTAAGGGGCATTGATAGCTGCTGCTAACATGGATAACCTGCTTACTTTAAGAAGGAGGTGAAAAAGAAGCAACAGAATTAAAAAATTTGTATTAAATGGATGTTTTGAAGGAATAGAAGCCCTTGTGCTCCAGAGCACATAAGAAAATTTGGATCCCCCTCACCTCACTTTGGGCTCCTGTTCAAATCGGGATGTCGGAGCATCTCTCTCCCGGCTGGCAGTGAGGAGGAGCCGGCTGGAGCAAGTGCGCTCCCGACACGGCTGCGTTAGTGTTTACCTAAAAGCAGGGGGATAACCCCAAGCACAGCCATTAACGGGAACGGTTGGAGGCAAAAGTTGAGCTTTTCACTGCTCACTGCTGGGGGGGGGGTGTTTCTCTGCAAAGGTTAGGGCTGCTGCTGAAGTGCTCCACTTCGCGGTCCACAGTGTTGCCTCTGCTCCTGAAAAGCCGGCAGGGGAGAGGAACGATCTTACTGTGTCTGCTTGACTTTAACCATCAGGGAAAGGCCTAAGTACCGCTGAATGTTCAATCAAATCTCTCTCTCAAAGAATGGGGGGGGAAAAATCAAGTTAAAAAGCCAATAAAACTTTGGATTGCATGCTGTATGAGGAAATAGTATGGAAAACCCTGATGGCATTACAATGCCATCTTGTAAATCGATGGCGCAGCCTCACTGAAACGCCAAGCTCTGATCAATTCATTTTAAAAAATCATCAAACAGCAAATAGCACACAGGGGAGTTGCTAAGAACAAGTCTGTGGCTGCAGAGACTTCAGAGGGCTGGCTGGGGACACCAACGCTGCCTTGGGAAGAAAACAGGTTTTCAGAACTTCCTGGGCCAGGGGTTGCATTGAATAGCCAGCATTTAATCACCAGTTCATGCTCAATCCTTCAGGTACATGACAGATGATTCAGAATTTACAGAGGTTTGTCATTTAATTTTTAATCAATTTAATAATTTACAAAGATTTTGTATAGAGCTATTTTTAATGACAGGCAGTCTACACAGCCTTTGAAATGTATAACAACTATTTTTGTCAATTTAATCCAAAAGCAAGACCAAGTTTGTTTGAAAAAAACCCCATTCTTTATAACAGTGCATGACATCAGCTATGCTGGTATCTTCTGATGCTCTCCGGCAGGTATCCCAATGCCACCCCCACCACTGTTTGGCATAGGAAGTATCTCATTATCTGCAGCAAAGGCGAATACAGCTGCCAGTGCCTTTGCAGAGCTGAGAGATGCACTGAGCACCCCTGCCCATCAGGCGCCTTTACTGACAATCTGATCACCGGTATCTCACAAATCCTCCCTGAGGTACTTACCGTCTTTAGCACTTCTGATTATAGATTTGTCAGGGTTTCTTTCAGCTTTATGCACTCTCTGCAATTCACCACTATTCATTTAAAGCCACCTATCTCCCTTTCTCTTTTTTGCCATGTTTTTCATATATAATTTTATTGCTGTTTACATTTCGCTCAAGTGGGATGAGTCTGATAAAACTGTCTTTTGTGAGGACTTGTTCCTGTTTACAGAGGAGAGAAGGGGACAGGTATCTCATTGAGCTTCTGTAAAGGCTTCTCCATTATTGCCCTAAATTTTTTTTTATGTTTTTCTTTCCAGTCACTTTTATTCAGAATTGTTCTCAATTGCATACAATAGATCCTTTTAATATTGCCAAATATATCAAAGAAAATTAAATTTTGATGGCATGAGAAATCACAGATAACAGCTCAGCAGGACTCAAAAAAGCAGCGGGTACCTATGCAGACATTCAGACCTCTCAGAGCAAGATAAAGAACTTACAAAATTGGAAACAGTCCTCGTGCTGTAGGGCATAAGGCAATGGCTAAGCGGTGAGCCTGAAAGGAAAAGTGACCTCCGTCTCGAGCACGGCGCAGCTGCTGGCAGCCAGGGTCTGGGAGGTTTCTGCCCCTCTGTGACTTTGGTCACAAGATGCTCATGGGACATCAGTTCCTATTATCCTATTTCCTATTGGGATTCAGAAAAGTATTTCTACAGTTTCAGTGAAAATCTTCCTGCACTTCAGTATATTGTCTGGGAAAAAAAACCCAAAACGCATTCGTTGAAGGTGTCATTTACTTTGTGTAGCAGCCAGAGCAAGCTGGAGGAGATGCACACTGTGTAAACCTAGCACCAAGAAAGGTACAAAACCTCCTGTTTTTCTAACCAACAAAGCATATGACTGCTGCGAAGATCCCCTAGGGGATAAAAGGAAAAGAGAAGGTACAGCAACAGTTTATGACTGACATAACAATTAACTCGCTCCTAGATGAGCATTCCAAATTTATTATCTCCATTATGCTATGAGTGTATCCCACATAGATGTCTATCTTTAGTATTAATGTACATGGATCACATGGGATCAGATATGGTCGAGAACTTTCTGACAAGCTGGGAACCTCAAGGTCCTCAATTTTGGGGAGGTCTCCTTCCATTGCCTGTCAGGGCCACAACTCAAGGGCTCGATGAGTCCTGGCTGCCCAAGAGGCCCTGGTAGCTCCACAAGACGACAGGTCTGTCCTGGTTCACATGGATGGCCACACCAGTCCCTATTGTTCCCAGAGCCACAGGGGAGAGAGACTCTGTTGCCCTACCTCTGGATGTAGCATGCTCCACATTGACTCAGCTGTGGTTTTATGACCGGAGCAGGAAGGAAAGGAAAGTGACTTTCCTTGCCAGATTTCTAGAAGAAACTAAGTCAGACTCTGGAAAATGATGGACACAAACTCAAAGGATGTGCACAATCACTGTTATCGTACACATTAGGAATATTTCATGGTCACATGCCCAACACAGCTTATCATCTATTGCTTAGGACCCTCCATTTTTGCTTGGATTTATAAAGTATGATTTTTAACCAGAAAAAAAAAATCTGTTCTATGGTTGTTCATATTTTTAGCTTATTAAAGATAAATGCAGAATACATTTGTTCTTCACAACAATTAAACAGAGCCTTTTTTCCCCAGGCATAACCCAAACCCTGCACTCATTGCCTCTACCTACATCCATCCAGCCCAAAGCCAACAACAGTAACATAAGCAGAGGGTAAAATTCACAAGGATGTTTTATGCAGAGACACTCCCTTGCAAGGCTAAAAAAGCTCAATCTTCTATTTTCTGTATTTCAGGGCAGAACTAGCCAACCTGCCGGGCTGTCAGTTAAGATGTCATCTTTGGCTCATGAAAACAAAAAACAATTAGAGGCCCTCCTCACTGTGAAATCAGTGCAATTCGCACCCATGTCAGCAGAAGCAAAAGTAAGCCAGCACGTTTAATTGCAGAGGTACAGCACTGTAATAACGCTCAGCTTTCCAGTGTGAATAGGCTGCTTGGGCAGTGAACGCTGCAAAGAGCCGAATGATGGAGGTACGGGGGATAACGGGTCTAGCCAAGGGAGCCAGAAGCCACCGCTCTGCTGAAGAGGCAGGAGGCACGACTGTTGAGGAGACGGCGGCGAACGCACGCAGGCTGGGGAGGAAGCAGTGTGGAGGCTCTAAACGTCTCACAGCCTACACAGACAACCACACAGCTGCAGCACAGTCAGAGGGGGCAACATTAGCAACAGCAGAGAAGTCATAACTGCAAACGTGAACCACAGCTGGAGCAACAGAGCCAAGACCAGGCATGAGATTTGCTTCTCAGATCTGCTGTTGCCATCCGTGTGTGTGCATGTCTCTGCCTGCCTTTGTTTCACATTGCTATTTGGCCCTGCTGTGATGCCGCAGTGTTGGTGAAAAAATCTCAGGAGACATCAAACCTTGCACAACTGGAGGCTGTGCAATGCCTTGGACTTGAAACCCAGGCAAGCAACACACCTGTAAAAAAATGGTTATCAACATTTTAACCGTTAAGCTACTTACAAATATTACATTTTCTGAGAAATCACCAGAGAGCAGAGGGGATCAGTAGGGGCCGGGCGGTATCACAGGCCAGAAGATGCTGCACCTGGTTGAAAGTCGGGGGAAAAAATGCAGCCCTGCAAGGCAACGGAGGGAGCACGCCTGCCAGCAGCAGCCGTTTCAGCAGGGATCAGCAGGCTACTTGCCCCAGGGGACCGCTGTTTGGGAAAACAGTCTGTGGCTGAGTTTCATGCTACCATGCCCTGATGGTCTACTTCTGCTTCTGGGTCCCAACCTGAGGCTGGCACGTAGCATGTCCTGAAGACTACATCTCTAACGAGAGACTCACTGACCACTTCCAAAAACCTTGGCAGGAAGTCTTTAGCTAACAGAAGCTCAAAGTCACTTCTATTTCAACAGCGCAGTGTTTCTGCTGGTTGAAGCATGAGGCTTTGCACAACGGTTAGGAGAGAGGAATAAGCAGACTGGGAGACAGGCTGTGTCTGTCTGTCCAGGGCAGAGGCCATTAGAAACACAGCATTCACAGGCACAATCTAGATGGCAAACGTCTCCTGAGTTAATTATCATTTATGCAGAGCAATAAACATTACCAGAAGCATTATCAGCAATTTTTATAGAGCAATAAATATTAACAAAAGCACTATTTTTCAGAGTTTCTCTTTTTCTGGTGGAAATTCTGTCCAGATGGATAGTCTAGGAGGACCACCGGCATTTGTTTGCAGTTCCTGAGACGTAGCCACCACGGAGCTACTGAAGAGTACCCTGAACCGTTTCCAATCAATCCAGTGTTGGACCTGCCAACAGCACTTGCTTGGCACTTACAGTAAGGCTGATGCTCCGAGGAAGCTACAAGCACACGTACACATGCACTGCACAGTCAGTACTACACATAGCAAGTCTGACATGCCCTGGCAGTACACAGCTCCCTGGAAAATCCCGGCTAGCAACACGGCAGCACAGACCACAGTCCATCTGACACATACACCTGCACCTTTCCACGTTTACACCATCTCCTCCAGCACCAAAGTCTTTACCTCCCCTCTGGAAATTTATTCCCTGGCATGTAGGTAATGCTGGGGCCAACATCCCCTGCCCAGCAGTCACTCAGGTGACTCTGACAGGTTTTACTTTGCAGTTCATGTATCACTTGATTTCTTTACAACAGAATAAAACGCAAAATTTTTTAACCAACAAATCTTCTGTTAGTTATGAGCCCTTGGTTTCATGCACCATTCGCCAGCTTGTACGTCAGCAAAAAGGCTCTCAACTTCATACAAATAGGCGTCACCGAATCCCTACACCCAGTTTTGTAAGATAAGAGACAGGGACCGTATCCCCTGGAAAACGTAAAGAATCTACCATCAAAGTACAAAGCCGGGAGCTGTTAGTCTATGAGCACACACCACTTCCCTACGCAAAGCCCGGGCTCTCCAGAGCTTAACATGAAGCTGCTCCAGGCAAAGCCGCAGAGAGGCAGTTGCTTCTTTAAGTCATACCTCTGTTTTGTAGAAGAGTTCCATTATCAGTGAGGTGGGGGGTGCAGGGGTAAGAGAAAACGAAAAAAACGCAACAGTTTCTAATTAAGCAAGTGTTATCCATTCAGCGTGCTGAGAGATGTACCGTTCATAAAAAAAATAACGCATTACAGTTCAACATTAACACAAAACAAGGGGAATAATTAAGGATGCACAGGCAACCCTGAACCTGGCGTTTCTTAATTTGGGTTCCTACCTCCACAGCCCTAACCTGGCTTTACCATATTCCTTTCCCATGAAGGCACAGGCTCAACACCTTCTCTGTGTACATGCGCCGCTGCCTCGGCGCCGGCAGGACCAGCCACCCCAAGCCCGCAGAGCTCCATGGGCAAGAACCTCTGTACAACCTTTAAGTAATGAACTACAAAACTGAAGATGTTCTGCACTTGCACAACCCAAGCTAGCTTCTTGAAATCAATATAAAGATCTTTAGATCAGGTTGATGTATCACCTTAAAGGACAGAAAATATCAAACTTATCAAACGTAGATACCCAAACATAGGAACAAATTTTCTTGGCTAATACATTTACTGTAAAATACATTTACTATATTTCTTATGGTAAGTCAGCAAGAGAAATACTAAGCAGAAAATGTGATGTGGTTATTAAAAAGGACACTGTTTTCATTTCTCTTACATGATTAGAAAACCAGCATAGGAACTGGTTTTAATTTCCTTTTACTAGAAAAGTCCACTATTCATTGCGGGTTTAGAGACAACTGTATTTTTTTGACCTAACTGGAAATTTAAGATATCGGTGTCATTGCTCCGTACACTTTTTTCTTTTGCAATATTGCAGAATTCTCTGTATTTAAAATGTCATTCACATTTAATAGCCCCTAACACTTACTTTTATGTACTTTTAAATAATTGTTTACACAGAAAATGTAAAAAAATCCCATACATATATATACACACACATATATGTAAATAAATATATATATATAAAAAAAGACACATAATTCCTCAGGTTCTACCTGGCTGGAAAACTGTTCATTAAAATCATTGTTTCACAGGAAACCAAATAGTATCAGTCATTCTGTACAGTAAATCCATCTATATAAATAATTTTAGCAGTGCTTTGATTTCTACTCTATCACAACTTCACAAAAACTGCAGCACTGTAGAAATTGTAGATTATTTTTGCAATGTTTAAATAAAGTACAAAATATTCAAACAACTTATTAACCCAGAGAATAGCACCACGTTTGGATAAAGTCGCATGTAAAAGATGGATTTATACTATTTTTTTTACTTCAAAGTAGGTGATCTTTACTACACGTGAATGGTTTGCAAGAAAATGCTACTGTTGAATCCCCTGTATTTCCCAGAACATAGACTTGGAAAAAATTTCAGAGTTAAATGAAAGATCTCATTCAATAATAGAAATTCTGTGGAAATCGGTGGCAAAATTTCAGTTGGCTTCAGGATTTCAGGCTCAGGCCCTAGCTGTTTCAGCTTTATAACAGTTATGTCACATAAAAGCATATGCTACTGTATTTTTTAATAAGTAGTATAGATCTGAGAGCATATTAGGTATTCTTTGCTTTCAATTATATCACAACATTTCTTTGTAAAAAGTTCAAGTAACAACACCCCCTATAAAATAAAAGCATTGACTGTTAAACAACAAAACCCAACAAAATAAATGAAAAGATGAAGGTTTACAGCCATAGTGAAGCCATTTAATAAGATGGATTAACCCAATTTTATTTTTGAGCCTTTCAAACAATGAACAATCTTGTAAGATGTAATTGCCACCGCATGACATAACTACAAAAAGGGATAACGTACCTGGGACTGTCTGACAGGTCTGGAAGATTATCTTTTCTAATGTAAACCCCTGGTCAAATCTCAGCAACAGCAAATTGAATAAAGTTTACTAAGACCGTTAACACTTTCTTGTGCCTTTGCTTTGCAATATATATTTTTGTAAAGTTTCCATGTATTTCTTCAAAATATATTTTTATTTTTTACAATCCCCGGACAACTTCCAGGGATTTATATGATATTAATTAACACCACACATGCTAACCAACACTCCCACCTCAAACTGTTAGAAAATAACATACAATTTCACGTCGATCTAAGTAGTACAGACATTCCAGCAAGCAGGAATAACCTGCTCTTGAAACAGTGCTGGAACAACATGCAGATTTGAGCATCTCTATTAATTGCAACTTCTCTGAATTCTCTCTGTAATTCACATATAAGGCTAAGAATATCTTTACCAAGCTGAAGTGGTCAACTTACCTGCAAAACCTGCCTCATTAAGAGTTAATTATCATTATATGTGTCCATTTACAGTTAAAACTGAATATAGTATCAGACACTTATTCAAAAAACTTTACCCATAAAGCTGTTTGCACATACAGTATACGCAAAGACACTGACAGGGCAGACTTCTATGTCTGAGCAGTAATGTATTTGTAACACTACAGGAAGAGAAACGGATGTGTTTTGAAACCCCTTACCTTGCCCTCTGCACCTCCAGCTGGCTTGTCCACCTCCTCCTCCTGTGCTTTCTGCTTTCCACAAGAAGAACTAAGCAAAAGATTAATAAAAGGAGTTTTGCAAAATGAGGCATCTTGCTGGAAATAGGAGCGGGGCACTCTGCTCTCCAGTAACCTCCTGTAGTACAAAGCCCCCCCAGGTTTAAACATTGAATCAACTCTAACTCCGGCGTCCCGTGTTCGTCGGCGATGGGTGGCAGAAACGCTGCTTTCCCGACGTGATGCTTTCGACAGGCTTTCAGGGGCTTCTCACGCAAAGCTTTTCCTTCATCACCGCTTAATGATTGGCCATTACTCATGAAGTTTGCCTCGCCACACACTTCCACTGGGTCCTAAAGGATATTTACTAAAGCCATTACATAAAAACACGCAATTCTGCACGCCGGCTTTCTGCTCAATCCCCTAATCTGCGGACAGTGCTATCCTTCTGCCAGACTGCGTAATACCGGGTTGTCCCTTTTCATCAGGCTTTCCAGATTTTCCTGTTCCTTCGCATGACATCTTTTTCAACCGGAAACTGCCTGTGCCATGCTTCAGACATGTATATCAGTGTAAAATGTACACATTTTGATGGTTTTATAGCAGCTGAGATTTTATTTTCCAATTTAGCCTGGCTCTTTATGCTGTTGAAGATAAAAGATGAGCTATTTCCTCTGAAAATGTTGGGTTTATTTACTGTTAACTTTTAAAGGAAAATTAAAACACAATAACCCCCAAAGTATTTATACACACAATAGACTTTACATAAATCAAGTCACCATTACTATTTATTTTTTCAAATAGGTACTTGCACAATCAGGCATTTTAACTTTTATTAAAAAAAGTTTGAAATAAAAATGAAAAGCTACAAAGCAGCTACTTCTTTAATCACAAGGAAGAGGCTGTTTTCAGCAACCATTCAAAGCCTATTTTCTGATAGCCCGTTCCAAGGGCAATGCAGACTGCCTCTTCGCAGAAGACTTAGCTGCTTTACTAGTAACCAGTGTGTGGTACAGGTACGAGAGCAAAAGATTACTTGGCACAGCAGTGAGTCTCTAGGAAAGAAAAGCACATTCAGAGCCAAGCTTCCAGAGGAGCAAACGGGTCAACACCCAGCAAAACTGTCCTTTGGGTCAGACCTCTTCCAGAACATCTTCTGTGAGCCCAGGTTTACAATACTTGAATAGAACAGGCATTCAAGCAACATACCAACTAATGAAATAAATATACAAATTAGGTAAAAACACATCAATTAATATATTGACATCAAACTGTTCTGCAGCAGAATGTGTTAAGTAACTGCTGAATTGGCTGAACAAACTACATACTTTTGTCTGAACGTCTTAAGAAAACTATTTTTTGATCTTTGTTCCATTGTACCCGACAACAAGATTATCAACAATCCACAAGTGCTAAAAAAGAACTCAGTTTGGTGTTTTTTTTTTTTTCATTTCCACATCCCCCTCAGACACATAACGGGCTTTTCTTCTTTTAGAAGTTGTTACAGCTATTTTAATGTTTCAAAACACTAATACATACTATATTTAACAAAATTTAGGAAAGTTGTAGGTAGCTTGATAAATACTTGCTAAGAAACAGAATGAGAATCTCATTTAAGTCAGTGCTATCATGTTTGACAGCAACAAAATGAAAGTTAGCTGAATTTCATTGTCTTTGAAATAAACATGTTAGAATACATTTAAACCGGAATAATAATACAAGAGGAAAATTATCCCACTGATCGCTTTCTTCTACTTCACTGCAATACTTAAACATTCACAGACAAAACCTCTCAAAACTCTAACAATTGTAGGTCTATTGCTTGTATAGATAATTTCACAGCATTCATGAATATTACCAATTTTTTTTTTTTTAATAAACTAATAATGCAGAAAGCCTCTGGGTCCAATATTGATTTTAGGTTTAAAAAAACTGAAAATAAAAAACAAACAAACAAAAGGCCATGTGATACTTGAAACATAACCGAAGACTGGCTTGAAACTCTTTATTACTACCAAGGTTTTAATAAATATTTCTGTTAAGTATGTTCATATATATGAGAGTTTAAGTACAATAAAGTTTAAATTTTTTTTAGTAAATAAAACCACATATGAAACATTCAGTTTAACATATTACTTATATTTCTGGTATAATTAAAAGACAATAGCTCTGGGTAAATAATTATATTACATATTTATAACTATTGCAAGAATAGACATTTTATATAATCTTCAAATTTAAAAAAACAAGATATACAATTGAGAGTATTAGAAGAGGACATTCAAATCTTGCAAAAGATTGGATAATCTTTCTTCCAAAAAAAAAAAAAAAAAAAGAAGATAATGCAAGTAGTTTTCTGGCCCCTTCTTTCCTCCCCTACTCCTTTCTCCCTTTCACACACACAAAGCAGCATCGCAACCAATTCGTATGTGTTCCCCACTCTAGAAATGTGTTATGGTAAATAAAAGTGGTTACAAAACTGTATCCCCTCTAAATTAAGAGGTCACTGGACACAAACACATAGTAGTGTTTCATTTTATAATTCCTTCTCCAATGTCAAATCCTATACTAACTTAGATGGGGTGATTAATTCCATTTATGTTTCCTTAAAAAAGTGAATCAACCACTTTTTAAAAATTGTCTTTTTTCTAGTTGATAAATTACTCAAATTGGATCCCCTCCCTATGCCTTAACGTTACTATTCCACTGCATTGTTTCTCCAAGTATCTAATGGGCACTCAATTAACACTTGTAGTTAAATGTCCAACTTTGCTTTTCTTACAAGTAATGTATCTGTAGGTACATTAACATTCATAAGGACTTAAGCGTAAATACAAAAAGTAATCTTTGTAAACAGTTCTCATGTCATACCCAATACAGAATGTTCAAGGAAGCATTCAAGTCACTGATGTTACAACAGAAACAACCTTATAACTCAAATATATACTCATTAGCCAAACATATTCTACGAAATATAAGAGCTGCCAATGCAAAAGTCAGAAGGACAATCAGAACAGTTGATCCAGTGTGGTTCATGTTGACTCTTGGCTGCTGTACCCGATTAAAGTCAGTGGAAGACGGAGCCCGTCTCTGACTCTGCTGCTGGGCACGGCGCTGCCGAGGACTCATGGACGTGTTAGTGGACACAGGCGGAGCGTGCTCTTGACTGGCTGCTGCGCTGCTATTCTGAGTTTCAGACTAAAAAGGAAACATGGAGAGTTGTGAGGCAAGACAGTGCCTAAGATTAGCAAGGAATAAAACCATTAGGACTAAAATGTACTCTTCAGATAATTGTCAATACTTGAAAGCCTGATTATACATGTCACTGGTAGTTATGAGATTGTTATATCCATCATTTTTGTCCATATGCTATCTTGAGAAGAAGTCTATTTCAAGCTGCAAATTAGCAGTTCTAAGGACAAAAAAAGAAAAGTCTGAAGAAAGTCTGTCGAACAATATTTGAATTCTAGATGTGTTCCAAATCAAGGTATTTCAAATATCTCTGCCTAGAATTTGCTTAACTATTTGCAGTTTAAGAAAACTGTCTAGAGCATTGTTAAAGATAAGCCTCTGTGGATTTGTAATGTCACCTATACTGAAGGGGAAACAAGCTGGGGCAGGCAAGAAAGGGAGAAGTCCAGAAAACCCTAATTAAGCAACGCTGCACTGCTTCCTGTGGTCAGCAGGGTCCAAAAGTCTGCTTTTATCACCAACGCCACTGGAAAAAACGAAATAAAAAACCCTGAACACAGAACACCCAAGTGATTCCAGCAGAAATTACTGAGCATTGTACCTATGCACGCACATACCTATTGCCCTCTACTGGTCAAACATCAATCTACCATTATATGTGGTAAAAAAATAACTGTCGGCAACTGATGTTCAGCTCAGGAGAGTATTATTCTGAAGAAAATCATTAGTCAGTTTGTAAGATTGAAACTACGGGTTCTGATATTCCACCAGCCTAATCCTGCTTGCAAAACTAAAAGGCTCAAACTTCCAATATTTTAATATTAAAAACAGTTACACAGCACAGTTGTTGGAAACAAAAATTCAATTTTAAAGGTTCAATTTTAAAGTGTTTAAAAAAAAGCAGCTCTGACAAAAAGTTATTTTTTTGAAGTCTTCTTTTCACTTCTCGGAACAGCTTGTGGGTATTCCCACTTAAAGCAACCTGCAGCTATCTTCCAGAGTTAGCATTCCCTCCCCTCCCGCATTCTGAAAGATTTGATTATCGTTACAGCACGTAAAACTGGAATTCTGGACTTTTTATATTTGCTTCCAAACAAAAACCTTTTAATGGACGCACTATCCATAACCCTAAGCACTGTCTTGGCCTACCACTATATCCACAAAAGAGATCCTTTCCACACGGCTGGATAGGGAACGTCCTCACCTGCGTACCAGGTTTGATGATCCACACGACAGTAAGTAGTACTCGGTCCTGTGACTCTTTGGCCACATATTCTGCATGTGGGAAAAGAATCTCCAAGCTTTCACCTAGTTAGTGATTTAACTAGTCCAGGGAAGAGACCTTCTAGACCTTCCTTGTCTACCTCCTTGTCATTAGTATTTCCCACTGTTTATTATCACCAAGGAAGTACTGATGTAATTACTTGCCACATTTGACAACTTGCCTGTTTACACAGGTTTCTTGCCTAAGCAAGCAAGCAGCTTGGGTAGCTTCAAAGAAAAATGTTTTTAAAAGATTTATTTTATCAGCAGAGACAGCCAAGAACACCACGAGCAGCTTGCCATGATTTCCACTACACTGCAGAAGAAAGTCATTCTGCTTCATACTGAACCCACTTGGAAGCCTCATGCCAAGGAAAATAAAGACTTAGGAAAGCTGAGCCTTTGAAAATGAAGTTCCTAGATTCACCTACACTCCCATCTTTCAGAAAGGGAGAGGGAGAGAAGTGAATTCAGGAAGCAAGAACTGCAAATTCAGCAGGCAAAGTGTTGTTATTCTTAAAGTAGCTTTTAAAAAAGGGGGAAAAAAAAGTCTAGAAATATTCCTGATCCTTCATACTTACTAACTGAAGTAACTAGCACTAGCTGTCACACACCTGGGTTTCTTCCCAACACTGCAAATTTTTAATTTAAAGATAAACCAGAAAGACCCTGTTCTGAATGAGACAAGGTGCCATACACTGACATGAACGGAGCTGTAATTCAAGAGAAACCTCACTGACAATTGCAAGGCTTTAAATTATTTTTTTGGAGGAAATTATATAGATGCGTCAGGGCAGCAGAAGACTGAGCGCTTCACCCAAAACTGAGCTAAACCACTGCCTTGGGATTCCCAACATAATCAATGACCAAGGATTAGCAGACACGCAGAAGCAAGTTAGATAAGAAAGGAGTGATATTACCCGACATAAATTTGGGACCAGATGCTAGTGTATCTTAAATAATATATACACCTAGATAAAGATTTTTTTGTTTGAAGACTTAATTATTAAGAATCCCAAAAATGGCAGATGGGCTATATTTTAAAGAAAAAAAAAAAAAGAAAAAAAAAAATCACAATCCTCTTGTCTTCACTTCTGGCAAGTTTTTAAATTATCCTTAGTCCAAAAATCTTGACATTTTTGCTTAATGCAACACCTCACACGACACAATTTCCATCCAATTTTAAGTAATTTTCTGCCAAACCATACTGGAAATGTTGTGGGTGAGGGCTTAACAGACTAAAATAAAAATATTTAATAAGAGCTACATTGTAGCCACCTTTAGCATCTGATCTTTACACTCATGGAATATGCACTTTATGTGTCATATTTCTGAAGCTTCTGAAACTGTTAGGACTGGTAGAAAACTTTTCTCCAAGGACATCTGAGTTTGATAAATAAGGCTAGTTTAGTAAAATGTACATATATTAAAATTAATAAAAAGTTCTATCATATAACAAAATGCAAGTAAGGAAATTCAGTCTACTGAAGAATAGGAGCATTCACTGCATCACTTATGTCTCCAGGCCATTATGTAAAAAATTTTTTATCAGAATGCTGGAAGTATTAAATAATCATCTTGGAAGGGATGTTTTAAAAAAATATAGCATGCTCTAGGAACTCAGAACCATATAAATCCTCTGGGTTACTGAAGCCTCTTTCAGTTATAGTCATGATCTCAGAAAGATACAGAAATAAGAACATATAAGGATAAGTGAAATACTTGTTTTCTGTATAACTTCCAACTAAAGAACAGGTGAAGTTTGGCACAGCATGGCTTAAAGGCTAATAAGAAATATGCCTATTTTTTAATGAATCAAAGTCAGGCCAAGTACTCCTGATCGCCAAGACATTTAAAATTGTTACTGTAATATTACAAAACTTAAGACACCACTTAATAGTGATAAAAGGAAACACTTTCTAATATATCATTCAGAACATATGATTAAAAATAAGGGCTTCTATAAATCTCATGTATCAGAACATAGCCTCATTTTCTCACAGAAATCTCCCTCATCAGTTCAAGATTAGCTGACTTCAGTTACATTGTTTATTTCATTACTCCTCATTACAACACTTCAGCCAGCCAGTATATTACTGCGGGATGCTACTATAGTATATTGTTTAATAACAGGTGTACTGACGTTTACTATATTCCCAGGTTATCAGAAAAAAAGTCTAACCACATTTTTTAGCTTGACACTTTATAATTCTTATCAAGTATCAATTTTATACATCAACTATAAGCACCAAGGTGGAACATCATTCCACATCAATACATTAAATGTAGGTTGCTACAGGTGTGGCAGGAACTCAGACTCACATAATAGTCCACGTGGATTTAGTCAGTGCAATCAGGGGGACAAACAGAGCAATCCAGCCTACCAGCCTCTGCTTCTCCGTAAGCTGGAGTGCTCTCTAGCCTCCACTAACTAGTCCCACGGACTGTGATGAGAGTTTTGGTACCAACATTTAGGTGACCTCTGGCATAGTAGGTGACTTAATCTGGACCTGAGTCCAACCTGAGTATCTACAATACATTCATTCAAAAACATTCTTTTGCTCAGATGTGGAAGAATCTCATTTTCTTAATGCTAAGGGCAATTACTTTTATCAAGCCAACTTCCAGCAGTACCTTGCTTGAAATCTGAATACTTGAACAGAAGTAATGTATCATTACTTTGCCCTGAGTAGACATCAACAGCTACTACAAATTTAAAAAAAAAAAGTATATATATTGATATATTGTCAGAAGTAGTCTAGTCAAAGGTGTTTTCTGCACTGGCTTCAGACTCCACGCAAGTACTATGCTGCGTAATGCTTTAGGTAGCCTATTGTTTTAGCCTTAATAATGCTTAAAGCCTGTTCTTTGCAGCTCTGTATCCTTGGCTGCTGTGGCAGCATTTTCCAGAGCCTCCAGGGCAGCATTGTTCCTTTTATCGTTCTCATGCTGTTGTACTCATTGCCTTGCACCTGCAAACCTCATTGATGTTGTTATGACAAATTCTCCTGGGAAACAACTATCACTGGTGTGAGAATCATCCCCTTCCCCTCCTTTTTCTTTATTCAAAGATAAGTAATTTAAATACTTGATAAATATTCTGTAATCATACAGGTGCACAAAATTTTAACAGCCAGTGTGCAACATTCGCACTAGTGTTGCACACTTCAGTCATTGCTAACAGGGCCATGAATGGGAACAACCAGTGAGCAAGACTTGATGAAAAGTACATAGTACTAGGTGAAAAGCACGGTGAAAAGCCATCTTCTTCATCACCATGTGCTGCACTGGAGAGAGAACCTTTATCCCTCCGTCTGCTTTTTAAACAGCAGGAACTCAGGAAATACGTATTCAACATTGCACTGGAAAGGTCCTCAGCTAGAGAGCAGACCAAAGTGGACACTAGTAATTTTAAGTATGGCATCAAGATACTGGCTGTTACTCTGGCAAAATGACAACAGAAGGTGGGGAGAGAGGGACATGACCTAGAAGATGAGGTCAGGCAGGGAAAGCCCAAAAGTCAAGAACACTTGAGTGCACCTCCCCAACAGTATAGACAAACATACCTATGCAACAATTACATCACACAGTAAGTCTCTTCACAGGCAAAAATCTGTAAGACTAAAGTACCAAATAACACAACAGTTCACACTATGATAGCATTGCTGTTAATATAACAATTGCCATTACTAAACACAAACTGCTATTTCAAATCGAGTTTTGAAATCTAAAAAAATATACTTTACTGAAATACTGTAAGTCTTGGTGCTTCTTTAGTCAGTGAGGCTATACTCCTTTTCCTAAGTGAAAGCTGACAGAAGGGAAAGTTAATTCAAAATATCTTCTGTTCTGATGGAGTGAGAAATTCTCTCTTCAGGAATAAAGCCCTATGTGGAACAGGGGAAATGAACTCTAAGCGATGCCACACCAGAGACCCATTTCAGTGGGCTCTTCACACAAGAATTCAGTTAAACCTATCCCAGGAAGGTCATCACGGTACTAACAATTGTCCTGCCATTAATTCATTGTAAAAAAACTCTGTCCTTTCAAGCAGCTTAAAGGTAAAAATCATGGAACAGACAATTGTTGCTGGAAAGAACAAACTCGCCCATGAAGTGGTCTGTAGGTTAGTTTTCCCATAGCAAAACACAGCCTACAGATTCCCTCCCTCTTCACCTACAGGTAGGCCCTTTCCTTACCATCATGTTTTTAAATGAAGACTGGTTACAACCGTTTCAAGAACAGAAGAAAGGTAACACTTCTTTCTTCGTGCATAATTACTGCTATTTTTTGCCTCTATTGTGTAGCAGGACATACAGTCCCATGACTTCAGAGTTAGGCACATTAAATCTACTATACCAGAAAGAATTACACAAGCTAATACAAGGATTCAGCACTGGGTCTACCTTTGCCCTTTTTATTCTCAAAGGGCATAAATTTCAAGTTCACAACAGCAAATTTTCTACAATAGCTTTTAATTAAACACACATTTGTAGAGTAAGTAAACATTTATCCAATAAGAGAAAAAAATAGTTTTGATGTTGCCCACATCTAACAGTTACAACTTAGTAAGGTAAAATTAGGTCTTTACACAACAAGAACTAATCCAACAAACTGATTTTACACGTGCAAGAAGCCCAGCTGAGCAGAAAGGGTCTGAGGTTTGCATGGATACTCTTTCACGACCATTAGCAAATCAAGGCCTCCAGCCCCCTACTTTGAGAAAATTTCTATTAACTTTCAGCATGAGTAAGAACTCAAAAATAGCAAGCTCAAATTCCTTAAAATAGTCTTTCCTGTTACATTTCTCTCTTCCACTGTGTGGCTCTAAGTTTTCACTCCCCAATGGCTCCAAAAAATTCTTACTACTCAAAATGTGGCAGCTCAGAAACAAGTATTGCTTCAAACTCAAACTAACAATCATGAGTGTGACAGTCTTGATCCCTTAAAACGTGAATCCACTTTTCATCATTTACAGTTTATCACATATAAATATTTTTACATACATTTCTATGTTTAAAGGTTTCATTTCACATGGGACTATTCTGCTGAAAAATTAAGTTAATCATTACTTATTAAATCAGCATAATTGATTAAAACAAATTTCTTAGAAATGGGATTAATCAAAAAGAATCAGTCTCTTTTTCCTTAAGAAAATGCTAGCAATGCCTTGGTATTTTGGCTAGTTCTACTATATTAGCCAGGATTTGTAATAAGAACAAAATAAAATGGTTTATTAAATCCTGAACAATCTGGAAAAATCCTTATTGTCGGGAAAAAAGTATGCTATTAGCACGTTTACATTTCTACATAGCTTGAAAATATGTTGCAAACATGCAACAGATGGTCTGACATTATTTGACGTGTTTTAGTTTTTTTAAACTATCTGCAGCCCCATCCTCTCTAAAAAAGACAGCTTAGCAGGGATTTGCCTGCAATTTATCAGTGAATTTAAATAGCATTTGCCACCGTCATAACAGCAGCTGCCTTGGCCCACCACCAGGCCTCGGTCACTTCCGAAACCATTATGTAAGCCCTACACCTAGCAATATTAAAACGTAAGTGTCGTACTTCAAATGGTAAGAATATTTTAGTCAGATTTACTTAAGAGGTTATAAAAAACAGGAAGATACCCTTAATTAATATTTAAAAGCTACAAATTATCCCTGAAACATGTTTTGCCTCTGGCTAAGAATTCTACTGTAAAAACCTGTGATATACTACGCAGATGGTAAATTGTAGTACTTCAGGCACCATAATATTTTAATGAACTGTTAACCCATACATTAAAGGAACTACTGGGAACAAGAATTGCTAAAAGAACATTATTTATTGTTTTTAAGAGAAGGAAGTGAAAGCAAAGAGACAGCTATTTCTAAAAGTGATTCAGCATACTATTTGCTAAAGTTTACACGTAGATTTTATATAAAAGTACGCAGAAGTTCTAAAAGAAATGTATGAACTACATACTCTTAATGAAGCCTCCAATCAGCTTAATAGTACCGATTTCATGTTCAGACTATGCCTGTACTTGCACTGATAAAGCTCAAAGACGGACCATACCATTGCACTTGCTGGATCCTGGAACGCTCTAGCTGCACCATCCTGCTGGGGCTCACGTGAAGTGGCAGAGTGGTTCAATCCTGACGTGTTTGAGGGTCCAGCATCAGACTTCCTGGATGAATTGACTTCTGCCTACAAGGAGTACATACGTACGCTTCAGAGACAAGATCAAAATTGCTCCAAAAAGATTTGGCTTATTTTGCAATATGTATTTTAATGTATGGAGAATATGAGACTTACTGAAATGCAATAATCAAGTACACCAACTGCATTTCAATTACACACCAACAGGTTTAAGAAATTCTCATTCTTTAGAAATAAGACCAGATGCGCAAACATCAGTTTAAAAAACAATTTTAAGTTTGTTTGCACATAACAGGTATAATGTTCAAAAAATGCACAGATGTATATTGCAAAAAAGAAAATTCTTTAGGAGACCCAAGACAACATTATGCCAGAAATAACACCATTTTTTAAAACTTCTGTTTCTCGTGTCCTTAAGTGAACGCTGACCACTGTTGTTACGAGTGAAAGAATATAGCCTGTTTCTCAGCAGAGGCTAATTAGCCCTGCTAAGTGCTAATTTAATGTGGTTATACTGGTTCTAGTACCGAAGTTGCCTCACAGCCAGAGTGGGCATATATGCACAGCACTACACTGTGTCAGGCACGCATACCTCAGTTTCCAGTATTTAAATTTCAGCACAAGCAGAGCAAAAGCAAAAATACAAGTCTTATAATACTGCTTTTCTATGCATTTATAAAATGTCTAATAAGCATCAATTCCCAGAATTTAGGTTTCATGCTTTTGGAAATTTGAGAAAAGAGATGAGTAGTGACATGTAGAAGATAATGAACAAAACTCTTGTTAAAACAGTATATATTCCTGCAATAATCCCTTGGGAATGGAAAAGGACTAGCATCATAGTCCTGAACTGAAAAACTTTAAAATTTATACATATTTAAAAAAAAAAAAGTCATGACCAGATCAAGTTTTATCAACAAGCAAGTCACCTCCCAAGTCATGTATCTAGATCTCACTTTATAATAAAGATGACAATTCCAAATCTAGTACCTGTCTTCAAATGCAGATATAAGTAGTGGCAGTAGTAGTAGTAACTGCAAACAGTGTATTAGAAACCAACCAGTTATGGTGATAACAAGCTGGTAAGATCACAAGATAATAATATTCTTTGATGATACTATTTTGTGTGAGGAAATCAACTTCCCTGTTTCTTGATGTATATTATCTCAGGAGAATCTGAAAAATATGTCACTGAAACAACCTGAAGATGAATTTAAGATTTAAAAACACTTACAATCTGACAACACTGCTTTCCTTTTGCACTTGATTATTATGAACTCTAGTATTAGATAGGACAAGTTATGACTCAAATATGTACCAGCCACAAAGCAACACAGGATTATGAATAATTTAGGCTGGAAGGGACCTCTAGATGTGACCTGGTACAACTCCCTCCTCAAAGCAGAGTCATGTTCAGTCAAGTTTTGAGCATCTCCAAAGCTGGAGATTCCACAGCCTCTCTGGATAGCCTGCTCCAGCATTTGACAACCCGGGAATTTTCCTTTCCCATGTCCAGTTGTAAGTTCCTTCCCTGGAACCTGTGACCACTGCTTTTCTAACCTCTGCTTTTTCCAAGAGCAGCTCATTTCATCTTTACTGTTAGTCTCTATAAAGCACATACACTACAAAATGCGTGTTTGATTTACTTTAGTTTATGAAAGTACTAAGTCTAGTACTGAAGTCAGACTAACATTCAAAAAATAAAGCACTTGAAAGTTCCCAAAACTGAAATATCCTTTTTGTCACCTAGTCTCTCTTTTCTCCAGCCCTCACCTTTGCTTCCAGAAAAGCTGGAGAGAACACAGACATCAAAGAAAGACGACCAACATATTTAAATGTAATAATGAGGGCAAGTGGAGAAATAATTTTACTGCAAAATATGCCTTGTGATGGCAACATGTAGATAAATCATATTGTTTTACAGTAATGCATATATTATTAGTCATCCATCTTTTCTTTTTTTCCTTTTAAGCGGAATGGAATTTATCGTATACAGCACCTAAAATGCACAAAACAATTTGCAAATCAATGTGAAGCTGATTAAAAAAGAAGTAATTTTCTATTTAAACAGTCAGGAACAAAGATGCAGGCTCACAGAAGCAGGAAAACTGTAATGAGGAAATGTGGTTTGTTATTTTTTCTCCTGAATTTCATACTCCTTTCTCAATACCACACATGGGGTTTTTTTTAAAAATTACCATTTTGCTCAAGGCTAGTATGAAATAATTTCTCATAATCCCAGGATCATTTAGAAAAAGTTAGGAAATCTCTTCTTTAAGGATCAAGATAACGCAGAGATTGCTAGTATGTTTGCTAGTAGAGAGGCTCTCTCAGATTATATGCTCGATCAGCAATCTGATGTTAAATCTTACCCCGTAAATTGACATGGAATATATCCAAATGATTAAAAACTTTTGTATTCCCTGCTAGTAATTCATACTATTAGCTTACTACAAACACATCAATCAAATGCCTCAGACTAACATCAATCAATCAAACAATAACAAAGTCAAGCAAAGCAGAGAAGCAGGAAGCTTAAACCCAATCCCTAAAATTTGATTTGAGAAAGGGAGGGAAGGCGCAACCGGAGGACAGAACTGATTTACCTTGTAAAAAAAACACAATGGATTGTAAAAAGCTGTAGAAAACTGAGGCTTTTGTTCATTTTTCCCTTGCCGAGTGCTTGTTTTTTTAAGAGGTGAGGTTAAGTATGTGAATACATGGAACGCACCAATATTCTTTATAGACATTGATGTCCCTAAGTCTTTCGTTTTAAAACTGAAAAAGGTGTGAAATGTAAGTTGAGTTCTTTCTAAAAAAAAAATTATACTCTGATATTTCTAGAATTTCTGTGATGAATATTAGCAGTTCTTAAGTAAAAATTAATCCTACAGTTTTAACCCTTTCATGTTGTAAAAAAGCCAGGAGCAGGCAGTCCATTGCTTCTCCGAATAGCTCAACTTTAAAACTCTGTTCCTGTATCTCCTCATCTTTGTAACGTATTTTGAGATGTTTTTAACATGAGCGTTATTACACACAGACCATGTCAACATGTCTAGATGTGAGATCGCACAGGAATACGAAGGTCCTGCAAAACTGGCAGTAATGCTCAGTAGGAGGCAATCTTTACTCTCATGGCACACACACAAAAAAATAGTCTTTAGGACAGTGTTAGGAGAACACCGGTAATAGAAGGGGACATATTAGCATCCCGGACCTTAGTGAGGATATATTCTGCACCAATGCCACATTGTCATAATATGTTTCACTGTAGTTCCCTGCCCTTATGCATAGCAGTCTTCCTTAGTGGCTGATTTAAGAGTTTAGTGGAAAACAGTGAAAAACAACACTGTGCATGCAAGACAGGCAATTTTCTAAGGTATGTATTTGGCTAAACAAACCTCACTTTCACTGAAACGCAAGCTAGAGAACACATTTTTGGGTAACAGCAACTTCCATACCAGAGTTCAACTTTCAGTATCTTCAGGTGCAGAGTAGTTCAAAAGAATTTGCAACCATTTTTCAGTAGGAATACGTTTTATTCCTTCCATAAGCCAAAAGGGGTGGGAGGGGCAGGGAGGGAATCACAGAGGAAAAAAAGTTAGGTCAGCTTTGCCCAAACTTTCCTAACACTTTTAAGATAAGACTAATTCTGGAGAATTCAATCAAAGTTATTAGTGACTGAAAACATGGAAGTGAAAGCAATGTAGTTAGGCAGTTCTTAGCACAATAATCACCAACTGAAATTAAAACTAATCAATCAGTGTTGAGATGCACAATTTATTAACTGGCACATTGCCAGAGATCCACTCCTATTTTTCTCTTTCAGACTCTCCTAAAAAAACTGTTTCTATGTAGTAATCGATGAAGGTTTATGAAATTATGAATGTTTCTGCAACTTACGAGTTTTTCCTCAATAATTGTTTTTTTTTAATTCTATACAGCAGAGAACAGTTTAAACAGTGACCTCACCTTGAAGTTAATTTGTCTGGCAAGTTCTTTAGCCTCCTTGTCTGCCTGGCTTGACACGCTTTGGGATGTTAGTGGTAAGAGGGCTGTCTTCATAGATGTGCCACACATTTCACAACAGAAGTCTTGTGACCTGGCCACAAATGACATAGCTCAGAATAGCATGTTCTCATAATGTTCTTGTGTGCTTGTTTAAACAAACTATTTGCAAAACAATCCACAGAAAGACACGTGGTGTCAAGACCAGTAGCTTAAAAGTATTTCCCCCTGCCCCAAATCACACTATCTTGAAAAAAACGTGTTGAGAATTATCTATACTACAAATACATATTCCCTCACATATTGAAAATATTAACAACTGACTTACATATTGCTATTATCTATACTTTATTAATAATTTGTTACCATTTTAAAACTTACTTTATATCTGCAGCAAATTAAAATTATAAATTATAAATATCTAACTATTATTACAAATATTAAATCGGACCCAGGAGCTTGCACCTCAAATCCAAGAATTTCAGCTTCTGCAAGAGCATTACCTTTCCTCTCTTGAACACATAATTTGTCTACAGGGCACACTGCAGGCAGCTCTCCAAGCTAATGAGAAGCCACATAGCCTTGATAGTACAGTATCAAGACCAACCCACTAAACCCTACCTCTCAGCAGGGTTTATTAACTTTGACTCCATGCCATGCTAACAGGAAAGTTGCAGCTTCCGATTGGCTCAGAGTACAGGCAGAATAAGCTCATATCTGCCTGCAAAATAAGGTACTATTACAATTTGGAATACAGTAACTTTGCTTGTAAGATAGGGATATGGTCTTTCAAGTACCTTCTCCTCCCCAGATAGGGAAAGGAGAAAGACCAAAAAACCAGGTATAAGATTTCATTTAAGGATAATCACAGAATAGTTGAGGTTGGGAGAGACCTCTGGAGATCATCTAGTCCAGTCTCCTTGCTCAAAGCAGGGTCGAGCAGAGCACATTGCTCAGCTCTGTTTCCAGTCACATTTTTAATACCTCCAAGGATAGAGACCCCATCACCTCTCTGGGCAACCTGTGCTAGTGCTTTGACCATCTTCACAGCAAAAAAGTGTCTTCTTGCATTCAGATTGAATTTTGTGGATTTCAGTTTGCGCCCATTGCCTCTTGTCCTGTCACTGGATGCCACTGAGAAGAGCCTGGCTCTGCCTTCTTTACACCTTCCTTTCAGGTATTTGTACACATGGATAAGATCCCCTGAGCGTTCTCTTCTCCAGGCTGAACACTCCCAGCTCTCTTAGCCTCTCCTTGTATGAAACACATTCCAGCCCCTCAATCACTTTTGTGGCACTTCACTGGATTCACTCCAGTAAGTCCGTATCTTCCTTGTACCCTGATTTGGACACAGACCCAACCTGGAACCAGCACTCAGATGTCTCACCAGTGCCCAGTACAGAGGAAGCATCACTCTCCTCGACCTGCCGGCAATGCTCTCCCTAATGCAGCCCAGGATACCATTAGCTTTCTTTGCTGCAAGGGCACATTGCTGCCTCATGATCAGCTTGGTGTCCACCAGGACCCCCAGGTCCTCCCCTTCCAAGCTCCTTTCCAGCTGGTTGGCTGGCATTTATTCCTCCCCAGGGACAGGACTTTGCTTTTCTCTTTGATGAACGTGATGAGATTCCTCCAGCCTGTTGAGGTTCCTCTGGATGGCAGCACAACCTTCTGCTGTATCAGCCACTCCTCCCAGTTTTGTATCATCTGCAAACTTGCTGATGCAATGTGCCCCATCATCCAGGTCATTAATGACACCGAATAGCAATGGCCCCAGTATCGACCCCTGGAGTACACCAGTAGTGACCAGCCTGCAGCTGGACTTTGTGCTGCTTACCACAATCCTTTAAGCCAGGCAGCTCAGCCATTTCTTAATCCACCTTACTGTCCCCACTTACCTAGGCTGTACTTCATGAGTTTCTCTACGAGGATGGTAAGGAAGACTTGCTAAAGTCAAGATAAAGAACATCCACTGCTTTCCCCTTGTCCACTAAGCTAATATTTCATCAGTCACAAATCTAATTTTAAGTTAATTTCCTAAAAATCATTCAGAAGCAGTTGCTTCAGATCTTTTTGTTGCTACTTCATTATTATTATTTACTTAAGGGAAATGATGCATCATTGTTTTGGTTGTTTTCTCCCCCACTTAGACTTACTATCAATTCCATCATACTCATTTTCCCTCCATGCTGCAATTACCACTGTATCACAATGTTAATTACATCTCTAAGCCTGAATTTCAGACGAACCTCTAATTTGACCACACAATGCTGGAAGGAACACAGCCCTCTCGAAGTATTTTGTTTGACCGTAAGTTCCGAATTTGCACAACGTTCGGGGGAAAAAAAAAAGATATATATACAAGGCACAGAATTTTTTTAGTATTTGGAATAAATGCAAGAGAACAAACTGAAGTGACTTACTTTCTACTCAATGCCTTACCCTAAAAGAGAGTACATATATATGTACCTAACCTAGAGTAACAAACTTAGTGCTTACTTCTTTGCAAGGGCTCTTCTTTCTTCTGGTGTATAATCTAGAGATCCTATTGCTCCTTCACCTTTGGTTGGCATAAATCCAATAATCGCTAGTAAAGCTGTTCTTACTAAAACAGGAAAACAGAGATACAAACAAGGTTGCAGAAACACCTGTTATTTCATCTCACTCTACACTCAGTATAGAAAAGTTGCAGTTCTGTCTGCAAAACTTCATTTTGTGTAAAGGAGTAGTCTGAATTTCATACAAGCAGCACTGGTTTTTTTGGTACACAGCAAGGCTTTCTTCATTTTTTAAACTTCACATTATAAATGAAAGGTAAGGCTTTATTCTTCCATCAGCCAACACAGAGAAGAAAAGATAAGTTGTCACAAAAATGTTGCATCAATATAAAGATTAGAGTTCCAGACTTTAAAAATGGTTCTAAAGACAAAAAGGTAAGGCAGAATTAACATATAAAGGGGGGGGGGAAGAAGAGGTGGATTCAAAAGGCATTCTTCTTTTTGTGCGTGTTTTCTATTAGACACGAATTCTGCTATTTAGTGCATGCAAGCTCAGTGGTTTTCTTTTATGCACCGTGCTGCAGAATTTGTTCCTTTTATGTCATCATGCTGGGGAAGGAGCTTACTTAAACACTAATAACAGCTCATAACAGAATTGTCATATAAAACATCTCTTTTGACAATACCCTTCAATTTTGTTTTACACAGTCATGAAATTTAAGAATTCAAGACACTTTGCTAGAGTAGATTTGGTAAATAAATATCACATGAAGATAACTACCACAAAATAGAGATAGGGTATTTACACCTCCTACTTAGAAGACAGTATTTTCTACTCTCAAAAAACGTAAGAGGCTTTACAAAAGATGAAGAGTGGTCTGCTAGAAAATTTCTAAGATCTTATCAACACATTTTAAAAGTACAACTGATATCCAAAGAAATAGATGTGCTGTACTCAGCAAAACTAAAATTATATAAACACAGAAATATTGCCTTGGATGAATTGTGCCAACTCTCAATTTCTGCAATAATGAAACTTAACAAAAAGGTAGAAAACATTCAGTTATTCTGAACTCAGACCACACTGTCTTTCCTCTTGAGTGTTCAGAAGTACAGCATCAGAATTAAAAGCTGACCACACTCCCCTCTATCAATATTCAAGCTGGTTTTAGTGATTATGCAAAAACTGGGTAAAGTAATAGGATTTGAAGTATTTTCATAAGATCAATTTAAAAAAAAAAAAAAGAACATTCTAGGTAGTCTGAGAATTCTTAATGCTTGTGCATCCAAATAAATAAGAGCTTACCATCACCCCTCAGTTTCACCCCACATTTATTTAATATCATTCCCAAATCCTCCTATGTCTTTACATTTCTCAAATTCTCCCATACTTTTATTCCCTGAAAATCTGTCTCCTTTTCCACTATAAACATTCTTTGTGAGTTTTTTTTTTCCAGTTTAAATATCTAGTTGCTTAATGGGGGTAACATTTTCCAAATAATTGTTACTTACTACTCCATGAAGGCTGCCATGTTTCAGGATGATGCCCTGAGATGCTTAAACAAATTTTCTTCCCCACTTCAAACCTGCCATTGGCCTTCAAAGGAAGAAGGATATAATAAAACATGCTGGAAGTTAACTCCTGGTTTTTGGTACAAGTCGTAAAAATCACCATCAAACAAATCTGTATGCAATCAATACTTGATAATTGTATTACTGCCAACCTCACAAAATTGGCATTCAGCTTCCTGAACAAAGTCTGCCATCTGCCTCTATTCATGCAAGAAGAAACCCTTAACTGATACCTCACAAGTCCTAGTGTGACATGGTGGCTTGCCTGTTGCTCCTGTAACCCACACACCACATGCAGAGAGCCTGAAAAGCTATAGCTCTATGAACTATGCACAAATGTGGGTCTTTGCCCCAAACCATAGGTCTGCCTTCCTACATGTGACCAATGTCTCCAACAGAGACCAAGAGCGCCCGTGGAGAGAACAGAAGGTTAGACAATTACAGCAGCAATGTGATTCCTCCTGGGAAAACTTCCATTTATTAGGTACAATGCTTCATGTAATTACAGAATACCAAAGTCACCTTGGAAGACTTCTGGTCTTAAATTGGCAGCATTACCTGTACTATGCCATCTTTCTTATAAAAATATCATTACCTTAAATGCCAAGAATGTCTCTCAGATACCTACGGTTAAATTGATCACATAAAAATGAAAAACTAGTAAACATACTTACTGTCAGCAAAATAATGCTGGGTGGTTTCATGGGATATTCAGGTGGTAGTACTATTCGCCCGTGATAAATTCCTCCATCAAAATCTGAATCTGGAGGGCCTCTAACAGTAAAGTGCCATTCAAAAAGATTATCCTAAAATGCCCCCACCAAAGGGAGAAGAAAAAAAAAAAGAAAGAAGAGTGTGTCAAAGTAGTTGACAACTAAACACCATTTTTTTGAACAAGGACAGGCTAAAGAAACAGCGCACAGCAGAAGTTTTAAGAAGTCAAAAATCAAATGGAGAGTAAGACAACCAACAAAGTACTAAGATTCTAGTTAAAAGGATAAAATATCGTAGCTTTCTGGTAATTTTCTTACACAATGGCTTTGTTGAAACCCTCAAATTCATTATTTAAGCTCTTCACTCTAGTTGTATCAATTATGACAAGAGTTTTATTACCCGACAGATGGAAAACTGAGTCAACTAAGGGAAAACTGAGTCTTTGTCCCAGCGAACAATAATTTCTGGAGAACTGAGGGGAGACCCACCCCAAGAAAGAACATTAATGACAGCCTCCCCAAAGCCCCTTCCATGCTCAAGTCAACACAGGGACTTGACTCACACCCCAGAGAATTCCCATCCTCTTTTGCTTCTCCATAAACGATTTTGAAACAGCCTCTGTGCCTTACTGCACAACAGCTACACTTGGAAATTTGGAATATTATTTTCATTGGACATATAAATAATTTCTCTTTAAGCGTTATTTCTTGGGGTTCTGCGTTTGGCTTTGTGTAGCAGATCTCATGATGCCTTCCTGAATATTTACAAGCAGAACAACTCCTACTGTTAGGACTGGAGTCCAAATGAGGCTTGCTGTCAGTGAACGAGATCTCTCAACTAATGCTGAACATTATGGGATACCCTGGTATCACAGGGCTGTGACTGCCCACCTAGTTACAATTTTTTCAAGCATGGGAGGTAATTGTCAACATTTCCAGCATTTCCTTTCATCTGCCACGGTTCTCTTCCCAGTGAGTCACTGTTCTAACCCGGAAATAAGACCTTCATGTAAGTTACAAGTAATAGCATGAATTAAACCTTACATTTCACCGCAGGAAGGGGAAGCACAAGGTACAGACAAAAACTAGTTGATAATAAGGTATATTTTATAGCACCTAGGAACATGCTATTTTCTGTAAGCATGTTAAGTGTGCTACACATTTCTTTCAACAGCTAAAGCAAACCCCTGAACTAAATGCCACAGAACATTGCCTTTTTTATTATTCCAGCAAAATTAGAAGGGGGTTTAAGCTTCTAACCACCAGAACTTGACTGTCCTCTCAGCCCAAAAACTTAACCGGGTGCTTAGAAGACTTCAAGAAGCTACTATTTAAGTGGAATCTAAGCATTCTCTCTTACAATGGATCCAGAATTGCACCCATTTACGTTTTTCACAGGTTTTTTGTATGCAAAAGAGTGAATCCTTATAGATCACCTAGGCTTAAAGTGTTTTGTTGAGCAACTCTGGCAACTGAGCCAGATGTCAGGTTTGGGTGTAAAAAGCTTAACTTAAACATAATTCATTTATGTAGTCTCAGGAAGGAGGAGGGGGAATAAAAATACTGTATCTATGCGATAAAATTACTCAGGTGCAATGTAGAACCGCTATTATGTACTTTCACTAACAACCTGGAAGTGCAATACCATTAAAGAGGAATTCTGCTGTTGATTTCCACCATAGGAAAAAAAGAACTGAATCAATTGTAAAAGGTCTGCTAGTATGTAAATATGTACATTTTAAATACATACGGATACAGAGAACTTAGAGTATATATTAATAACAGAGCCTAATTACAAGCTCTTGCAAACATATAGAGAAACAAACCTCCAAAGGCTGTGCATGATAATGATCTGTAGGATCCTTCAATTCTGCAGCCTCTTTCATCAAACGCTTGACAGCTGAAAAAGAGAAAATGTAAGACATGAAAATAAAGAAAAAAATTAATACGGATTGCATACAAAAATACATAAACATTTCTTGAAGAGCTCCTTTCAGCTAACTAATCTTTTTCAGCACATCCCAGCTTCTTCACTGGAGTTAATAATCCAAGACACAATATAAATTACTCATGCTGCATAAATCTCAAAGGAGTTATACAAGCACAAAGTTATCAAAAATATGTTGCATGGTCACAGAGTTTCTCAACACTGAACACTGGGACTAAAGTAGTTTTACATTATTAATTGCACCAAAGACATGAGGAAAAGCATAGGTGTCATTAACGGAGTTTCAGACTTTAAATACAAGATGTACAAGACTAATAACCTCAATATGTTTTCATAAAGGACATCATGTGCATCTTTAAACAACCGCTGAAAAGCTTTATCCTGACATCTCCTGTGACTATTACATGACTACTCCCTTAATTATTCCAAAGGAGGTCACAATAAGATTTGAGAGAAACCAACACACCAGTAGTATAAGGAGATGAAGTTTTATACTAGATTTGAAAACACGTATGTCCAGCCAGAAAAATTTACCCAGGACCTTTGTAATTTGAACCCACTACTGAGTGTGGACACACAGTTATTTTTCTATCCTAAATTCAGGATAGTCATTAGTTACCCTCTCCAGTCTTCTACTTCAGAACAACCAGCATCATCTGTATTTTCTGCACCTCCTTTTTCCTTCCCCTTTAGTAAGTTGTTACATCCCTTGTCCTGCCAGGTGCCCTCGTGTGCATCATGCATTAATGCCCAATAAAGAACTCAACCAAACTGAAGAGCAGATTAAACATAAGAACTACAGACAAGAAATTCACGGGTGCCACCTCATGAATAAGGTTAGGTAGAAAGTTCTTACTCCTTCCTACTTACTACAAAAAGTGCAAATACCAGTTACCTCTTTAAGCAACTACATAGGAACAGGATCCCTTAATCCATCCTCCACATCAGTTCAAACCATGGATGTCCCTCCCACTCATGTAATTATCTAACTACAAAGAAGGAGAAACACTGCCCAAATTTCCTTACAGTGTAAGCATAAAGATACGGTGAAAGTGAACTGTAGTTCCTCAATTTACAAAGCCTGGCATCACCAGCTGACTGTAGGCTATGTAGCATGCTCAGACTCCAGGGCTTTACTCCCTTTCATGATGCTGTGAGGGAAGCTACTCAAACCTTCCCTTAGAGGAATTTTGATTTCAATCAACTGTGAAAAGTTATTTTCCTCCTTCGCACTTCTTGACAGCTATAAACAACAGCTCAAAGTTTGAAGAATTTCACTTCTTACAACCCAGAAAGCAAACAGACTATGCGGAAATTTGCTGCTGCCAGTTGTCCCAATTCTGCTGCTGCCAGGGGGAGGTGTCAATTAAACACCCTGCAAAACCACAGGGTCACATCACAGGCAGACGCGTCCTGGCTCCACTGAAAAACAGTTTGTCTCTTTCATCTGCATTAAGGTTTGCCAGTTCATTAGTGAGGAATAAGAAAACCAGCCTGGACCAGAAAAGGCTTCAGACCCAGCATTGCTTCACAGTCAACAAGCCTGGACACTTGCCTTCAGAAAGAGTGGCAAGCACCAGGATGAGCTAATTCAGGAGTGAACACCCCACCAAGCAAAAGCGTAGCCATGAGAAAACTGAGAACGTAAATAACGAAGCCTAATGAAGACAGAATAGTTGTGGACAAGGCAGACAACTCTGTTACTGTTGTCCAGTAACAGGCCTGGACGAGGGACCAAGATCGCAAAGAAATACAGTCTCCCTATATCAGCATCACGTGCAATTACCCATGTTAACTGAGGGAAAGCTAACTATGAGAGCAAAACAAAATATTTCAAGACCGTTCTACAAAAGTCTGCCGACACTCAGAGAAAGGTTTGTACCCAGCCTACCAGCCTAAAACTGGGCGCAGGATCTTTGGCAGTGCACATCAGCACTTTGGATTTGTCCCAAAAGGAACAGCCTTTTTACCACTTTTGCTCCAAGGCTGTCCCCTGGGTGCCGAGGGCCAGCAGCTTCCAGGCAGAAACACAGAAACCAAGGGTTTGCACTAAAAAGTAACTGAGACAGCAGCCAGGTGGGGACAACAAGCAGGTGGGCTTCTGTTAAGTAGAATTTAAAATGGAAGCAGTTTAAAGCATGGGTTGCTTTTTTTTTTAACGTATTTTTGTATTTCATTAACAGTGGCAGATAGCATATGTACTTTTTCATAGCATTACTTTATTATTAAGAAGCCAGCATAAAATACACTGAAAGCATATGAAATATTATTCCACTCTTGGAGCATGAAATACAGCAAAATACAAAATTTAGCTTTTGTATACCACAGAGATAATTTGCTTATAAGAAGTTTTCAGTATTAAGCAACCCAGAATATCTTAAGAAAAAGAAGCACAGGTATATGAAGAAAGGCTGAGAAAAAGAAGCACATATATATGAAGAAAGGCTGAGAAAAAGAAGCACATATATATGAAGAAAGGCTGAGAGAGTTCTGGTTGTTCAGCCTGGAGAAGAGAAAGCTCTGGGGAGACCTTACTGTGGCTCTTCAATACTTACAAGGGGCTTATGAGAAAGAGAGAGAGAGTTTTTACCACCACCTCTAGTGACAGGACAAGGGGCAATGGTTTTAAACTGAAAGAGGGTAGGTTCGGGTTGGACATAAGGAAGAAATTCTTTACGATGAGGGTGGTGAGGCACTGAAACAGGTTGCCTGGAGAAGTTGTGGATGCCCCATGCCTGGAAGTGTTCCAGGTCAGGTTGGACAGGGCTTTGAGCAACCTGATCTAGTGGAAAATGTCCCTGCCCATGGCAGAGAGGTTGGACTAGATGATCTTTGAAGGTCCTTCCCAACCCAAACCATTCTGTGGTTCTATTTCCACATTGCTGAAAAATGCCAACTGACAGGCTGCAAAAAACAGCCTGGACCAATACAGGTTCATTCTGAGAACGTGTGATCCAGTGAAGAAAGCATTAAATTGTTCCTTCTTTAAGCATAGCTGCAGTATTCACGAACACAGTCCCTCCTTTGGCTACCAAAAACCGCAATGGAAGAAACAAACGTAATTCACAAAGTCTGCCTGCAACAAGTACATGACATTCTTATCCAAACTTCATTAAAAAGAGTTTTGATGCAAAATATGGTATTTCGACCCACTTAAAATCACACTGAGTCATCTGAGTAAACATTAGGCAATGGCAGTTCTGAAAAATGAGAACAGTTTGGGCCTATTTGAAATGAAGAATTGCAAACTGTCAATAAAGTCAAAAAGTATCAGTAATTCAGCCAAAAAAATTTCAAATCAAGACATTCATCGAAGACAGGTTTTAGAGACAAAACAATCAAGGTATTTTTTAATGTGGCATAACTGTCAGCATGAAAAATAACCATGCTTTCACATATACACTCGGCAACAATTTATCATAATGTTCATTGAAATTAAATACTGAGGAAATTAAGTTTCTGGGCTAAGTCTAGAGAGCAAAAGAGAGTTCCCGCTCCGGCAGGAGGCACGGGAGCTCTCCACTGCTCTGGGGAGGAAAGGAAAGCGCAGGTGCTATGGGCCAGGGGCTCTGCCTGACAATCTGTCTCTTGTATTACACCAAACTTACCGAATTTTTCTGAAAAGCAAAACATGGATGTCAAAAATCTGAGAATCAAATTTAAAGTCACCAGCTCGCTTTAGGTGGAATAACGCAATTAATGACCAAAATTTGTGTAATGTATGCATGTGTGATTTGTAGATTTATTTCTGTCAAAAACTGGTCCTGGTCAAATCCTACTTCTTATCAACATTTACCTTAAGCTACCCTGAAATTTCTGTTCAACACAACTGCTTCTCTTGGATATATCTTGAAGTCACATTAAGTACTCCTGCTATCACACCCAACTAGACTTAGTCTGCACCTTATGGTCCAGGAAATCCTTCTGTGCACAGAAAATGCAAGTGATCAGTCTTCATAAATGTCAATATTACTGCTTACAGAGACAACGGGATTTGAACGTCAGTGGTGTTCTCTTAGTAAATTATGCCTTATTTTAAAAAAAAATCTGTTATCATGAAAATAAAAATAGTCTTAAAGCAATTATATTTAGCCTTGCAGAGCTTTGTCTTGTTACTAGTCTTCTGTATTTCATAAGAAAGGATTTTAGTTCATTTTTACATTATCAGTGAACAGTACATGTGGCAATCAAATGAGCTGACCAAGGTTATATTAACATAAACATAACACACAACATTGCAACAGGATTTATTTCAGCATAACAAAGTTGTATACCTTTTGCTCATTGGAAGTTCAGAAAATCTGATACAAGTTCCAACTCCCTCCAATACTCAAAAACCAAAAACCCAGACACCGTTACAAGCTTCCTGAAGATCTGCTACAACCTGTCTACAAAAGGCAACGGCGCTCAGGTCCAAGAGCTCAACAGGAGAAACAGACCCAGGCGAGGGGAGTGGTGAGGTGGGTGACATTGTAATCAAACCCAAGTTAGGAAGCCCAGGGAGGGTGAGGTCTCAGTTCAGCAACGCTCAGCCCCTAGTACTTCATCACATGAAGAGACCAATTTTCTACCAATTTTCAGTTCTTCTGTTTGAAAAAGAAAGTACATAATGAACAAATAAAGGAACCCGAAACAGCTGGCATAAAGCTAGAGATCTCTTAATCTTTCAAGTTGACTTATCTGATCTGGAAAAAAAGGAATAAACCAACCTGACAGCTTTTACTGCTTCAGCAAATGCTTTCTACTTTTTTTTTTTTTTAAAAAAAGTCTGCTTTTTTTTTTTTCTTCATTTTAATAAGATTTAGAGGTCTACTCAGGAGAAATACAGAAAAGGTAGTAATTTATTCCCACGGCTCTGCTGACCAGGACAGTATAAGACAGCATAATTTACTTATCGAATCCAGGTTTTCCAATGAATTAGTAAAACTCCTATAAAGTTTCTCTGGGATGAAGGCTTTTATAACTACTCAGCCCACTTAAGCTATTAGTAAAATACAAGTCATCTTCGTTACGTGTTTGTCTATTAACGTTGCTACTATCTACAGTTAGGAAAAATATTAGACAGTAATATTAGGAAAAAAAAAGTTGAAACCGCACAATCAATTTGAGACAAGCATCAAGGCCCTTCAGTTAGATGATGTGTATGTCATGGATGACATTTTGGGAAAGTCTTTTTAAATCCAGCTGGCTTTGTTTTTTCCCCCTCCGCTCAACACCTGACCAGCCAAGTGTGCCTGATCCATGGCTGGTGTAAACACCAAGTGACTTCAGAGCTCACAGTGCACAGTGTCACCCACTGAACCACCACCACCAGCCCCCACAGCAGCCCAAAGCACCCATGAACCCATTCACCCAAACTGCCTGAATTTGCATTCAAAAGAAAATCCCATTTACTAAAGGTAAGTTTAAATTTCATGTAAGGAGAAAAATAACAGTGAATCACAGTCAGTCAGTAGTTCAACTGCACAAAAACTGGATCACGTAATAAAAATAAAAAAAGTCAGGATTAAATTTATGTGTAAAGTACACGGGATTTCTTGTAAGACGACAACACTAGATGAGCTTTGAGATTTTAAGTCATAAAAAATCACTTTACTAAAGCATGAAAAACATATTTGAAGCAAAGAGTCATAGCAGACTGGAGAGTTATGAAATACTTTTACTACAGCTCTTTGGTACGGAGAATGGTATTTTTTTTAAGTAGGGTTGTTTTCTCTAGGGAATGGTTTATTAAATCTAAACATACAGTGACTCTTAACAGGTTCACAGTGACCTGCAGTGTGTCCCTAGGTAACTGGGTGTCACCTACTCCATTGTGGATGTGGTTTTTCTGGGCAGCTTAGAACCTGTGAATGATATGTAATCATTAGTGAATTTAAAACAATGAAAGGGGGAAAAAGGGGCTTGAGAGGAAAATACCCTGAAATATAAATTACAATCCTTTTGCAGAATAGAGTGTCAAATGGTATCTACTCTAGAAATAAACCCACGTTACCACACTTTCAAGTGAGCTCCACATTACTAACACTCTTCTCCTCTACCTCTGCATTCCTTGTGTTTATTCATTTTGCCCCACCTTTCTTAACTGAAGACAGTTCACACCTGTCTTTAAATAATTTTTGAGTTCCAGTATATATTTTTGTATGTCATTTCACAAAAGTATGACTATATTTTCATAAAAATTTGCATAGCAGTTTACAGTCACATCGTGAATCGTGACCACATCTAAAGTTTCATTAGGACCGAGATACCTGATCTTTCTTCATAAAAAAACCCCACACGCTCCAGCCCCCATCCAAAATAAAATCCCTGGGAGACAGATGAAACTTCCAGTTGGGCAAATCCTTAAACCACTGATGAGGAGAGCATACTACACATTCTGTTTCTTTAAAGCTCTTTTCCAAAGCATTCATTCTCTACTGCCTCCGTCTATGATGGGACAGTGGACTTACACAAATCTTTCCTCTGACAACTCAGCAACAGAAGTATGTAGAAACAGGCATACTTTCCAGATTTTTCAGTCTTCTGGAACTAGAAAGCCAGCAGTGGAAGCAACCCATAATGCTAACGATCCTTTCCATACCACCAGTGATGACCTTATCAAACATACATCCTCCAGTGCAAGAGGAACAGGCAAAATGAAGAAGAGTTAAAACTTCAGTCTCAGGTGAACAGCACCACCATTTTAAAGCCGTTTCTAACGAAATAGTTTCAACATTATTCTAAACATCATAATCTGTGGAACACTATTTCTCCATACTAGAGAAATCACACTTCTCTGTCTAAATAAAAGCGAACAGAGACAATGAAGCCGCTCATCATTCACTGCCTCTCTGATGTTCTCCACTAGCCAAGTTCCCATTTTATGCTGATCTCGTGTAACAAGACAAAACAATTGTTCTTACAAAACTGAAATGTGCGATTGCAGAACTCTAACAACTGTCTGGGGCAGTCATAGGTTCCAAAATTGCTTTCATTTTAAAATTCAGTTTGACGGTTGCTTTGACTTCTGCTACAATAACAAAAGGAAATACCATTTGCTAAGAGACAGGCCAGCTGCTTTACATATTCAGGGTCTCAGGTACATCCTTTCCCAAGATCCACAACCCTCCTGAATAGCTGCTTTACATCTTCACAGCCTCACGTATATCCTTTAGCAAGACCCACAAGCCTCCTGTTCTCATATAAAGTATTGACAACTGTACAAAAAAAACCCCAAACCCTTAGAAACGACAGACCTTTAGTTCTCATTTCCCTCAGAGCAGCAGGAAGTACAGGACTCTTTCTGTAGTTACAATTCACAACTGTTCAGTCAACACAAAGGGAGATGAAACTTATCAAATGTAAGGTGCTTGTTTAACGCACTAAGATCAAACAACGTCTTCCACTTTCATCAATTTTTAACATCCATTCAACTTTTTATTTTTAAAAAATTCTATCTTTATTTCATACATGGAAGGTACTAAGCAGCACAGTACCTACTGGCTATTTTCTATTAACTGTTTTTTTTATTAACAAAGAACTGAAGCATGCTCGTTGACAAGGAATACTTCTTACTTGTAAAAAACATGGAGCGGAAAGAGGTATAGTTTGTAAGAAAAGCAGTAAATGTCTTGAAGGTGATAGCTAAGAGGATCACAATCCTGGCACATTATGTTCCCTGTGCGTCTAAGATCCAAAAGCAACGTCCCTGGGCAGCAAATGCAGGACACACGCTCCATGCCTCCCTCCACGCGCTCTCCCCAGTCATCCAGTGCCCTCACTAGTCAAATTCTAGATGAGGAGGTCTGCTGAAAACAAAGAAAAAAACCTTCCCAAAACAAAATTAAAAACCACTGCTGTTTGTGGACTCTACGTGAGTCACTGTAAGTAGCTGTTCATAACTCTTCAAGTGTGTTTGTGCTAATACCCGCTCAGAAGACTGGTAACATCCTACATATAAGAGGGAGACTGTCGCTACAAAAACAGTGACTACAAGATTTGGTGTCTGATCTTGCAGCAGACTAAGGGTCACAGCTCTTGGAAAAAAAAGTAAAGAGATTATTCCAAGTAGCTGTCTTATAAATTTCAGAAAATAGGGATGTTCCTGAAGCATGAAGAGGATGAAGTCTGTGCTTTAGAGTCACCTGAGCTTTAATATTGATGGGAGAGGTTTATTAGCCATATGGTAGCAGGCTGATATACATTGACTAATCCATTTTGAAATCCTAAGACAGAAAATAGCTTGCCCTATTGCAAGTGCCAAAAATAGACATGAAAATATGAAGCAACAGCTTAAAAGGCTTTGTCTTATTGAGGCAATACAAAGAAGCCTGAAGTGTGGAGTGTGAAATTTCTTCCCTTCTAAAATTAATGGTCTTTTGGGGAAGAAATAAAAAAAAACCCACACCACCCACCACATTCATAGATGGTGTGAAGAGACAGCTTCAGGTGAATGCCTCCACACCTTCTTGCCCTTATAGAGGCTAACTGACCAGAGCCAGCAGGAGCTTACCCCCCCACCGTCACCAAGCCCAGACCTGCGGTAGCCACGACATGTACCACGAGCTGCCAGAGCACCAGCTGCGCTGCCTCTCATCGACAGAGACACAGCGTGCAGAGGAACAATCTGTTTCATGTTGTGGAGAGTTACTCTCTTTTAGATACATTGCGATGAATTAACATTAGCTGGAAAAAAACAGGATAAGGGCAAAGACGAATATATTGACTAGCAGCAATTAGTAGCAGGACAAAGCTGTGTAGCAATATGGCTCTTTACGAGATCTATGTGAAAGCACACAAAAAAGAAAGGCACTAGAGAGCCTAACTGATCCTCATTCATCAATCTTGTCTAGCACACCTACTCACAGAAGAGGGATCCATGTAGCCATGTATAACCATAGAAGAACTTCAGCTCCTGTCATAGCTCTACAGCACAATTTAGTTTAACAGGAAGATCGATAAAAGCACAGGTTTCTTTTAACAACATTTTCCTATTTAAAATGTGTTTTCCTCTACGATATTTTGGATAAAGCCTACTAGAATCATTAAAATAACTTACACTAAAACTGTAAGTAGTATTTGCTCTCTTTAATGAGCAGACGGAAGTCACCATCTGCAACCAGAGTTTACTCAAGTCCAAAAGCAGATTTCAACAGGAGAAGCCTCTTGTGCAGGTACAAAACGATTATTTTCTTCGCTCTGTCTCAAGACAGCAAATCCCAAATCCCTAAAACTGACCAGGACCTAAAGGTTAGCAGCTTGGTTTCTCCTCTATTCAAGTCAGAACAACAACAACAACAACGAGGACAACTACTAGTTCTAAAGCCTTAGAGGGTTCAGTTACCAAAATAATCCCTTCAGTCCACAGATGACACAACCATTTGAAACAGGAAACATGTGGATTTATTTTTATGTATTTCAGTGCATTTACATTAATTAAAACCACCTTAATATTAGAGCACTCTACATTTCCATCTTAAGACTTCAGTTGAATGGCAAGTGTAAGATACCATCATTAAACTGCACGTGTAACCATAACAAGATAGGAATTTGTAAAACATACACAAAAATATTAAATAATTGCATATGCTTATCTACCTGGTTAATAAGAAAAGTGCCAGACTAAATGCAACGGCTATACATAACTACAATCAACTTCTTTTAATGAGCAACAACTGCTGAAGAAATAGTATCTATTTTAAATCTTTTTTCTTATTTATCTAATAACTTTGTGCCCATCTTTTTAAATGAAAGATTTCACACATATTAAGTGACAGCTGAAATGCACGATTTAAATCATATTGTAGTGATTTAAATCATTTGTAGACTTTCAGCATCCATATGGAAAGAAATAATTTATTATATTAATATGCTAGAGAGCATGTTTAATTTCGGAAAGCAACATTGACCCATTGTATGAATCTTTGCCAAGTAAGGTTCATTTTGCTATGGAACAGCACAGGTGCTGAAAATCAATTCCAGTAAAGATAATTTTCTCTTGAAAACAAGGGGGACTAGTAACAACAGAGGGGAAGAACGTTTCTAAATTAAACCACAAATATTTGTCCTCTCCACCCGGATCCCAGGAGCATGTCATACATACACCACCACTATTTCCAATGACGTGGCAAACCATAACTAGTGACCATGTTCATGTGGCCTTGTAAGTTCACATATGCAACATATTCAGCATATCACTCTAACACAAAAAAAAAAAAAAGTCTTCCTTCTTGGTATTTTTAACTATAACGACTACATCATTTGCTTTGTGATCCTTTTTATCTTTCAGTTACGCAACTTGGGTGTGAGGATGAGGGACATAATTTAGCAATAGATACATCATCCACATGAGGCATGTTTTGTAAATAAGCCTGCCATTTACATTTGTAAGGTACAAGTCATCATCATGTTAAGTTTCTCCCCACCTCCCATGCTGGTAATAGGACAGTATAATTAAAGAATAAAGCCACTATTCATCATAATAATATGAAGCTGATAATACCTACTTCCCAAAACTGGATTAGGGGAGAGCAGGGGCAGGACAGCGACCAACACACAAACCCAACTAGCCACTACAAGCTGTGGAAGAGGTTTTGCTTCAGCAGCGACAGGCCTCCGGCTGCGCCTGCGGCTCCCAGGAGGCGAAGTCCGGCACAGCCGGTGAGGGGCCACTGCTCCAGCTCAGCCCTATGGGAGGGACCCGACCCGTCCTCAGCCTCTCTTCCTAGGAAGCAACACCCTCCCTTCCAGCGCTGTTTCTCAAGACATCTCCCACATCTCGAGGCCCCCCTCTCACTTCAAGGATTCAAAAGGAAGCCTAGGAGTTATAAGGCATGAATTTTACCACGGAATCCCATGAACAAACACACACACAGGCATGTAAATATAATGTGTACAGTAACGCTCCTGTAAAACAAACGTAGGCCACAGAGACTAAGCTGTCGTTGGCAATCTGTCCCCTCACACGCACCTACTTGGAAAGGAGGCGACACCCAGGGGAACAGGGCACAGCCACCTGACAAAAAGTTCAAAGGTACGCTTCACGAACAGCAAAAAACCGTGGGCGCGCACACACCCGCACCAGGCAGCCAGGGTGTTTTGAACCGAATTACAGCTCGGAGGGAGTTTTCAACGCCATCGCACTGGGAAGCAGAAGCGACCCAGCCGGCCTCCGCCCGAACGCCGCCACCTCCCCGGCGCGCTGCTGACCCACACCCGCGGGCACCGCCGCGGCCCAGGGCCTCCATCCCTCCTCCCCACCGCGGCCTCGGCCCGGCCGCTGCACCTGTCCCGCCGCGCCCCGGGCGGCGATTGCCGGCCCCTCCGCCGCACCGCGGCAGCGGTACCCGAGCCCTCCGCGAACCGCGGCAGCCCCGGGGCGGGCACTCCCGGCCCGTCCGGCCGCCCGCCGCGAAAGGCGGCGGCCTGGGCAGCCTGCAAGGCATGGCCGCGCACCCCCCGCCCGGCCCTGCCGCCCCCCGCCCGGCCGCGGCCTGCCGGCGAGGGTGGCGGCCGCCTCCCTGGCGCCCGCCGGGGCCTGCCGCGCCGCCTACCCGGGCTCTTGAGGTTGTACCGGGCCTCCATGGCAGCGGGCACCGCTCTCTCGCTCCCTCCGCAGCGTCTCCGGCAGCGGGGGCCGGGACAGGGGGCGGAGGAGGAGAAAGGCCCAGCCCGCCTCGCCTCGGGAAACTCCCCTGACGTGGCAGCGGCGGCGGCAGCGGCCCCGCCGTGACCGCGGAGGGAGGCACCTGCCGCGCCGGCACCGCCCCCGGGGCCTCGCCGTCCCCGCCCCGCGGCCTGGTCGCGCTGGGGGGCCCTCGGCAGGGCCCGCCTAGGCCGGGCCCCGAGCAGGACGCGCAGCCGGGGGCGGGCGGTGAGCGGCAGGGCGAGGCACGGCGGCTGGTGAATATCGGTATGGTTGCGCTGCAGAAATTAAAATTCACAAGCTGCCCGCCCTTCTCTGTCCTAGCGTGGAAGAAGCAGCCCGTGTCCAGCAGCGATGGATGACACTCGGCAGCCGGGATGGGACGGGATGCTGCCACCACTAGGCCGCCCTTCTGCCGAGGTGGCTGCAATAGCGAAAACGCCCCCCGCGTCCCCGTCTCGTCTCTGCCTGGACCCGCAGAGGTGATGGGGTGAGGTGCCTCAAAACCTCGTAGCACGAGTAGATTGGTTTGAAAACGGGGGGCTTAGAAAAGGGGCTTCCAGGACCCCGCAGACCCACCAACACCCCGCCCAAAAGACTTAACCATACTGTAAGGCTTAGTAGCATCTTGTTTGTTGGTTTTCAGGATCATGAAAGACTGAAATGGTGTCATACACCAAGGACTATTAGTTTAGGCAAGAATTATCAGCAAGAGGTTGACCTGGCAGGCAGATCCCCATGTCCATCCCACAGTGCCAGAGGCATTGTTGTTTCTACAACTTCGGTTTCTCTGCCACCTGGTTACAGCCACAGTACACTTCGGATAGCACTTCTAACAGTTTATAGTTACGGAAATACGTAACAAATTAAAGTCATATTCTCAGCAGTCTCAGTTTCCCTTTAATTCACTACAAGCAGTAAATAAGAATCATGTCTGAGGTTTTTTTGTTTCTAGCTCATTAATTGCCCCTAATTTCATCTACGTTACTTTTATATTCTTCCTAATCGTCATTATAAAACTAATTTTTTTGTGTTTTGATATCTCAGTTCTCTTTCCCTTTTTCCTTCTTTGACTGAACAGCATTAGAAAACAGTTGTAAACAAAAACAGTTGAGTAGGTATTTTTTTTTCACCTCCTCATATTTTCAGAATTGCAAAACAAGGCGTTACTCTTCCCTTTCCTGTTCTGTTGCATAGTGACATTTTGGTAACAGCAATAAATAAATAAAGCAACTTTACTCCACCTTAACAAGTAGCTGAATTTTCAAAAGGGCAAAGTGATCTTCCTTTTTACAGGACAAGCCTCTACAAATAACGTATAGAGTGAAAAACATTTATAGCACAAGGGAAGGGATGGCGCCAGACCTGCGGTTCTCTCATACACTAAAAGCACCCCAGGGTGTATTTAATGGACAACAATTCTTGATCACATCTCAGCATTTCTGGTTAGCATCAGCTGATCTGATTGCTCGAGATGGTGAGCTGCAGGCACTGGGTGTCATGTTAACGAACTACTTTGCTCATTCTTGGCAGGTATGTCCCATCTTTCCTCATTTCCCGCAGCCACCTTGCTGTGCAGTAGGAGAAGGGCTCTGGGACCATCTGTGACTAAATCTTGCCCTTCCCCGAAGTAGGACAGCAGTATTTTGCCTTTGGAAATCGTCTTCCACGTAAAAAAATTCTGGGATCTACTTTGATCGACGGTAATTCAAAAAATGGTATTATAATGTGAATAATGTCATGAATCGAGAAGTGATAGCTGTTGTGAACTAGTTAAGAGTAATGTGGAGTTCAGCTTTCTCTTCTGGGCTCTGGCCTTTGACCCTGGCAGCACTTATGATGTCATTTTATATCGTTCAAGGAGGAAGCACCTGCAGTTAACATGAAACTTGGGCTTTTAGCTAAAAAAAGAAATACACAGTCACTGTAAGTACATGACAGCTAAACACTATTGAAAATAAGCTGAATAGACTTAAATTTTACGTAACAGAAATTCACTGGTAGGTCATATACATTTTCCCCATTTAAGTAAGTTACATCATGGCCTGGCTGGGTGCTGGGGTAATCGCCATGTAAAACTGTGCAGAGCTAGCAGTATACGAGACCGCTTTCATTTTCAGGCATATTATTAGTTAAAGGTCAGAGCTGCAGAAGGTGAATGTTGCCAGGTGAAACTGCCGATTCCTGCGGGGTTGTCAGCGTATGGGTAGAAATCTGGGGCGTAATTTCCAGCTCCACGTCAGCAGCTGCTTGGGGCAGACGAGGAGCAGGCACTGCGGAGCTCTTGCATAGTCAGTGTTGCCAGTTCGGAGCAGCAGCCTCCCTCCCTCCTCTTCCTGCCTCTGGTCAAAAATGCCCTTTGGATTTGGGTTTTCATCTGCCTTTTGTTTAGACTTTTGCGCCATTTTGTGCTAGAAGTTGTGGTTTTTTAAAACCAAATGCCAAATATAGTAGCAAAATTGCAGTCAAATCCCACATGCTGGCAGCACTTCATGTAGCTTGTGTATCCTGTCATATGATCTAGCTTGGTGAAAAAATAAACATGCTCAGCCGAAGCATATAGAAACTGAAAGTTTGCCTGAACACTGCTGCAACAAAGATTCTGTTATTTAATACCACACTGAATCCTTGCAGAAAGATTTTGTACGACTTCACCAAGTTGGTTGCAGGAGAGCAAGAATAATAGGATTTGACAATTCAAAATATTAAAAACTGTTTGGCTTTAGTAAATGCTTTACATTGAAATAAGGCTTCAGTTCGACCCCCCAAAATAAGTGATAATTTCTAGTTGTTTTTTAATTTCTAATTTCCAAGAAGATGTTTTTGCTCATGTTTCTATGTACTTTTCTGCTGTTGTGATGTACTGATTTTTTTTTCTTTTCGATGAAAACAGAGATTCTGGTACAGCCACCTAGCTTCAGAGCAAAGGAGCGTACAGGGCCCTCTGTTGCAAAAAATATTACAAAATTATTGACAATCATAAGGTCTGATAAAATGCATATTACAAGATTAATGACAATCATGAGGTTTGATAAAATGCGTAATTCTTCGATTGCAGCCATTTCTACTGTGAAAGAAAGGCCAAATTAGAGTAAACAGATGGGCAGAATTCCCCAGGACAATTGCAGACTATGGATATACATTTCCGGGCTGATTACCACTTCACAGCTAATGGAGAGAACCAGAAGCTTTTACAGCAGAGTTCATCTTACCTGGCACAGATGTTAGCTGTAGATCCAACAAATCATGCTTTAAGAGTTTCTAGTTTTCTCCATGAGCTGCAAAGGGGGATTAGGCTAAGTCATCTATGTTATAGACAGTTATAGTTAGGTATTTTCACATGTAGGTATAGCTCTATATCTGATACAAATGTATCATGCATTTCCCCTCAGTTTAAAAGAATTACAAACATTTCAATCGATAGAGCCTCTTATTTTTAACAGTTAAGACTCTTGTTGAACTGACGCTAAAGGGCCAACAGGGGAGCTCAGCAGGTAGGAACGGGAATCGCAGAGTTCCGCAGGCAGAGTTGGGGGGATGGACGCCCAGAAGCCTCCAGCAGGAACCCCTGAACAGGGACATACTCCCGAAACCTCTCCTTTCTCTTGGAGGCAGGACACCTGTGTGACATAGGGGTTCACTTTTTGCACTTGGGTGTGATGCACACAGTGTATATTCTTGCAGATCTCAGGGAATTAAGCTAGGTAAGGTGACATTGAACTATTACTTCTCTGTGCAGGTCATATAATTGTGTGAGGTAAGGTACATTTCAACAGTGTATACTATATGTTAAGTGATTACCTAAAGTCAGTAAAGAGTGGGGTTTGTATGCTATGTAGGCTGTCTCATAAACTCAGCTACAAACAATTTCTTCTAGAGAAGGTTTGAGATCACAAAAGCTTATGAAAATACAATAGTTCTTTGTACAAGGCATTCACACCCTGCTTTCACCAATTCACAAAATATACAGCGGTTTGCTTCAGTTATAATGCTACTCTTTCAATACAGACAGTTGGCTGCAGAATTAAACTCTAATGGAATTAAGGAATCTAATATTAATATGCCTATATTCTCAGTGGGAACAGATATGACTCACTTGGAAGAGAAAGCATTATTGTGCTCATTGGTGACTAATACAGTCTCAGCTTTTAAAATCCTTTATGTGAATTCAGACCTGGTAAATCTGGATTCAACAAGTGCACCTCCTCCTCACAGATAAAAACAAGCACGACATTGTGTAACCAATGCCTTGTAGCAATTGCACAGATGCATGGTGCTTCTCAGGAAAGTGATTTCTGTCTTTTCTTCAAGCTTAGTTCTAAAGCAACCATCTCACAAAACGGGGAGCTTTGCCAGCTGACTTTTAACTAACGTTATTTCAGAAATGGAAGAAAGAGAATGAGGGAAGAAGTTACCAGACTGCTGTAACTGCCCAAGCAAGCGAGTGCCTGATCTGGACCATCAGTGCAGACTTTATGGAACATCTTGCAGTAGTCCACACTATGTGAAGTCAAAATAAAGGTACACATTTTTCACGGGTTTTTTTCCCCCTGAAGAATGGGAAGAGTCATGCCAGTCACTTGACTCACACCCCTTTGGCATCATCGTTGTAATAGTTCAGATGGTTTTCTGGTTCAGAAGAAACATGCAAAGGCACAAGCCAAAGCTGAAGCTGCTGTCCAAGTGACAGCTGTTCGTGACTCTGGACTTCCCTGACCTAGTTACTCTATCTTTAGCAACTACAGATAATGGCAGAAATTTTCTCTGGTGCATATTCTTTACCATGCAAATTGCAGAGAGATCTAGATAGTTGGAGAGTAGTTGTGAACTACTCCGATTAAAAATTATTTTGCTCCTGTGCCACTATTTAGGGAGAAAATACCAGGCATAACCTTTGACTCATGCAGCCAGTTCTTCATGATCCTCCCTCTTCAGGGCTTCAGGCCCCAGATTTTCTTTTTGTTGCTTTTTCCTTATGTGAGTTGCTCCCCATGCTCCTTCACTTTAACTTATTTCCATAAGCTTCCTTCCGGGAAGGGAGCATCTGTCTTCACAATTACACGGCATCCAGAGGGAAAGCAGTCAGGAATATGTCTCTTGGACTGCCATCAAGCAGTCTTTCCACCCCATCCATTCCAAAAATGTTACTCACAACTCTAATGTGAACTTGCGTGTACCTGCTTGCATACAGCTCCTACTGACTCAGCAATGGGAATGAAGGATTTATGAGCAGGCTCTTAAGCTCCTCAAGAAATGTTTTACAATCGGTGTAAGGATGATTAAAGCTTACTGTGTCATTAACCAAGACATATTGAGTTATCAGTCGTCTCTGCCAGCCCCCTGTAGATATCTGGGACACCCAGGAGTTTCTCAGATGATTAGTGGAAATCTAGGGCTTGATTCAATTGCACACACATAAGCATCTAATGCCGTATGAGGTATCCTAAGGTATATCTAAGGTATGACAGACATCCATAGGGAGCAGAAAGGTATGATATAGGATGCTGGTGCCATTCTGAAGGCCAGTAGCTGAAGGCCAGGTGGAGTGCCTAGAGCACATTCAATGACACGAGGGACCCATGTGGGCAACTGGACCAAACGCCTAATCGCAACAGTCGAGAGAGGCTGGAGAGCGGCTCTGCTGACCGAACACGTCTGCCCTCTGGCAAATTGCATGGTGCTCCGGGCTCCAGCTGACCACGTTAACCCGATCTCCACCGCCTGCTAGCAAGTCACCTCCCTCTGCAGTTTCAGGTGCTTGGGCTCCACAGCCCAGCCCTGGTAGGGCCCAGCCCTGAGCCTTGGTTCAGCGCGCTCCGGGGATCGCTGCACCGTAAGAAAGGGCTGCACAGCAAAGCCAGGCAAGGTAAGGCAGAACCAGAGATGGAGGTAGGGTTGTTGAGATGAGGTCCAGAAGAAAAACACTGATGTGAAAAGGTATAAAATGCTGGAAGGGAAAAGCGGAGAGTCAGAAAATGGCAGTTTGGTGACACTGGCCAGTGAAGACTCATCTCGTGTCTTGCAGGGGGAGGTGAGCATGTTAATGCTTAGTCTAGTAGCTTATTAATCAATAAATTATTACTTTACACTTTTAAATTGTGTGTATCTGCTCGCAGGGTTTTTTTGCAGATGGTGGAAGGTGTCTAACAAAGTGACCCATGAGGGGTGCAGACTGGCAGGGGATGCAGGCTGCAAAGGAATTTTATTCTGAAAGAGGAGTAACAAAAGCTGAAAACAATTGTGCAGTCCTGTGTTGTCGTAACTATTCAAATTAGAGATTTATAGCTTGGATTTTATGGGGACTACTAATGCTAGCAATATAAACAGGGGAGAGAAGAAGGGAACGCACTCCTCCCATCCTGAGGAACTTTTAAGGATGCACTCAGTTCATGGGAGCAAGAGGCTTTCATGGGTGAGGGTGCATTGGGAAAAGCAGGAAAGGCATTTATAATCTGTCAAGAGAACAGTAAATTTAAAGCCAATACTCAAGTTTCTGCATAATGGGCTTTATGAAGAATTGCAGAACTTGGAACGACGACTGCTGCTTTATAGATAGAAAACGTGGAATTGAAATATGAAGTGAAATTGCTGAAAGAACAGGACTGGAAACAGTGCTGAGCAAGGGGAACAGGACTGGTGGGAGTGAGCTGCCTCTGCTGCAGAGCGTGCATTCAGCACTTAGGATGCGAGACCAGACAGGGTGATGAATGGCGTACTGGCAGTCAAAAGAAGTTCGAGCAGCTGTGGAGTATTGAAAGAGAAGCAATTTGTGGATCAGACCATTTGGCTCGCCAGAGGATGATTCAGTCTTTGAAAAAGGCACTGCAGCACAACAGAGTATGGTTTCCCCTCTCAGCGCAGGGTTTAGAGACAACGGTGTTGGCCCTTTGTCTCTAAGGGACCTTTTGATTTGGCTCAATCCTTTTGATTTGGCTCTACTGGATTTCCCAGAAGGCACACCCCTGTTCTCTCTGTATACTGCTTTGCAAAAGGACTTGAAACAGATTATGCTTCCCACGGCTCAGATGGCTCTGGCTGTTATCAAAGTAGTCCCCAAAACTGATGTGGATGTGCATGAACAACAGGGGAATATTCAATCAATAGTTGATTTAACCTCAGAACAAGTAGGAATTGTATCACAGGTGTCAGGTCCCTTGAATGATACCACTGCAAAGGGGATGGTGGGGCTTCTAGAAACCCCAGGAGGCTGGTTAAATATTTTAACTTTATTGCTAGGACATCCACCACTCCATCCGATCAGGCAGTTTTATCAGCAGCATTAGAATAACACCAGCTGCAGAAGAGAACTCGCAGCCTTGGGTATGAAGGACTCTGAAAGCACTACTGGTTCCCAGTAATGTTGGATGGTTGTTTTATCTGAGGAAGGACTAGAGCAGTATTTATCAAGGAAGCACGCACTAGGTATGAGACTCGGGTTTTGTGTGGGAAGGAGCAAGGAGGCAGCATAATTAGGAGGACGAAGAACATAAACTTGCAGTGATGAATGGATTGGTACTGGCTGCGTGGACACCTACCTGACATATAAATGCCTACATGCAAACACGAGTTCATCTGGGTCGGAAACTCGCAGGGCTGATGAGAAAGTGAGTTAGGACTATAGCATTCCCTGATTTGACAAGCTGAAGTTCCTCTTGGACATAGGCTGTTTGCTCTCCCTGCGCTGAGCAGAAGCTCCAGAACATGGCTGCTCTCTTGCTTTAGAAATCCATTTCTGATTTCCAATGTGAACGTGTTCATGCCTGGTTTATACTTATGTTTGTACTGACACTACCCTTTAGTTCAGCAGAATCCAGAATGGCTTTTAGTTCGCACTGAGGGGAGATTAAAACCTATATAAAGGGTAAATCCCGCTATAATAGCAAAGGCAGCTCTGATGCTGTCCTATAAATCACTGCCGGGGCACTACTACGTGGGCCTTTGAGGACCATATGGTGCGACTGAGCTCGCCCAGACCACCTCACCATGGTTCAACATACATGCATGTCTCTTGTTGGGATAAGAGCATCGTCTCTTCTTGGCCTGCACTTTGTGAAAGAAGGCAGCTTGGAACGCGCTATGAAATGTTCTGGCCTACACATTAGCCACTCCGTATTTTTTTTTGTCTCTCACGTTTGCACTCATCTATGATGTGTTTAATCCCAACCCTTCTTAACTTAGGCCATGTTTAGTTGTTGTTTGTTTGGGTTTTTGTTTGTTTTTTTTTTAAAAAAGGACATCAGTGGCTTTTTCTCTACCTTCTGGTACTCAGCAATTCTGAAATAAGTAATTCTTCTTTCTTATTGCAGCTCCTGGTATTATTAAGGAAAATATTCAGTCTCCTGAAAATCTTTTACTTCATCAAAAATATGTTAGTTTAGTGCAAGAGACATTGTGACAGACTGCTGCATTAGATCAATTTTTTTCCCTGAACGTATTTATCTATATGAATCTTTTCTTTTAAAATATGTTCTGGAGATGATTAAGAGATGTTTAAAATCTGACTGCCAACATAAACTGTAACTTGAATATGAACACTTACTTTATGGTGTGCATACCAAGATTACATAAATATCTTGTATCTTTTTAAGGATGTTAGTAGCACATAATGGATTTTATACAATTTAGGTATTTTTGTACTCAATATTTTTCAGTAGCTTTTTGCTCAAGACCTAGCCTGTAGCTCATAATGCTTATAAGCCAAAGAGAATAGGCTGGCAGGAACGAAGGAGCCTGGGTATCTGACCTGTTTACAACAAAACATGTATACAGAGATAGCAAAATGAGAAAGGTAACGCAGAAGATATTAGGGAGAAAACAAATGAAAAGAAACAGTCCGTTAAGGGGTTTTTTTAAATGTAGCCATTTGAAGATATGTTCATGAGCTAATGTGCAAATATTAATACAGTGGGAAATCAAGTGGGATGTCAACCATATGCCACCATATCAGAGGAGCCCAAAAGAATTTCCCAACCAAGCATATTTCTCATTTTCCACACAGCTGAAATGGGTGACATTGATGTATTTGTCTGTAATTGAGTAAATTCACATGTGGCTACCGATAAATATTAGAATCTGATTAAGAAATTTTGGTGTTAATGATCTGATTGCTCCACTGAAGCTGCAGCAACAAAAATCACTATGTAATAATAATGTTGTGCACGTCATTCAGTACAAAAATGGAAAAAACTCAATGCTCAATTTAAGGAAAAAATATTCTGCAATGACTATTGGGAACAGTAAATATGTCACTAAAGCAAACAGTTGCTACTGTATATGATGACCTGTTCAGGGTTATTTTCTTTAATTCTTCAACTTAATCTGATGATGCATATAAAAATGGAGGGATTTTATAGATTCTTTATATTTCTTTTAAAAATCACTGCAGTACTGTCACAAAATGAACTCCCTTAGTATAAAACTTAATCACAGGAGTGCAATTTCACATGCAAGAAAACTCAGATTTTTTGTTTTAATGAGAAAAAAAAATTCTTCCATCACAAAACATGAGATCTCAAATGATCCATTTGAATTATGCTTTATCAGAGTAGTTTGGTCCTATTGATTACACTTCTATGCTAACGCACAGCACGTCTGAAATCACAGAATTTTAGAAAGACATTCCAGCACTGTAATATTTTAAACAGTCACGTTCCAGTGCATGCTCAAGGATGCGTTTTAACTCTACAAAGAATCCATTAAGTACTCTGGGCTGCTGCCTTCTGAATTACTTACAGAGATTTCCTCAACTACAAGTTGTTGGAACCAATGTTTTATAGTTATTCAGCTCCTGACTTTAAAGTGTCTATGGGATACTAAATTGGTTTGGGTTTATTCTAAACCAGTGTTTTAAAGAGACATGGCTGTTCAATAATGGTCCCTACTATGTCTAGGCAACTCTGATGATATATCAAAATGGAGACTCACAGATCAAGTATTTTGGAAATACTGCACTATTTGGGAAGTGATTACTTCTTGCACAATTTCTAATTTTAAAAAAGGTATCTCAACACTGCCTTGTCAGAATTGTCTCTTGTAGCACATGGAGTATTTAATCCCTTTAAAATAAAAACTAGAATCTCAATAAAATTTAAAAGAAAAACCAAGAGATTTGAAATAATACGTTCTTTAAAAAAAACCCCAACCTTGCATGCCTCACTCAGCGCTCAATCACTTCAGCTAGAACATGGAAAAATCTGAGGTACTAATTAGAAAATGATTACTCAAAAGTGAAACATCAGCTACACTGAAAATACCAAAGTTAAACAGTAAGGCTAATGCATTTTAACATTCTTTCAATTTTATAATTAAACATATTTGAAACGTAAGTAATCTGATAAAAATTATGCTTACTCTGATAATATCCAATTAGAAATTTTATATGTTAGCTAGAGTCACCTTCACTAAATTATGCAACGTAATCTATGCCAAATTCTGGAGGGGACTACAAGAGCTAACTTAATCGTCTTAAATAAGCTGATAGTCTCTAAATACAAGGGTATGCATGACTACATAGAACTCAGAAATATGTGGAAACTACATTCTTTAGTTATGATTCATACCATAGCCAGTATGATGAGATACTTTATTAAAAAAAGAAAAACAAAGCCCAACAGTGTCTGGTCCAGCCTGGCAGGTGTTCTTTGTCACCTATAACTGAAGGAGTGAAGGGAGAAGGACAGAGATTGCGACCCAATGGTGGGTCTTAATAAAATGAAAGACAAATGTGTGGCCAGAAATTATGGCAGCCCTTCAAGGAAAGTCCTGTGTACTAGAGACCTGTCAAAAGATGGCTCTTGCCCACCATTGCTGTGGTGAACTCTGAAGACAGCTTTGCGTTACTTTAACTGAGGGCTTGGTCAGAAGAGCTGCCCTCACCTATGACAGGTGGTAACAGTACCGAAAGGAATTTGAACTCTCTGTATTTTTGAAGTGTTCTGCTTTGATTACAGCTGCTGTCATTATCCTTCACACTGGCACCAGGACCGGTACTTCTAGCTATGCTCAATGTTTCTCACCTTCCCGAGCACCTAGAACTGCATTACTTGTCAAGTGAGCCTTGATGGAGCTGAGCTCCATCTATTGACTAGCACCTTTTTCTAAGAACTCCACATATATTCAACTGACTTATGCCAAAAGAGCCAATTTGTTCCAAAAAGATAAGTCACGTGCATCAGGAAGCAGTAAAGGGCTTGGAAACTACTAGACTCCCTTTTGGCAGACGTTTGTGTAGAAAGCCTTTGCATTTGTGCCAACTGGCTCTTCCAGCTCGTGTATTCAGTATAGTACTAGAGCCTCAAGATGTATCAGTATATAGCATACAGAAACTCTGCATTTGCATTCAAACCACAACCTAGACTTGCTTACCACAGGTTAAACCCCTCGTTGTTCAACAGAAGCCAGCAAACGCTGGGGGCTCTTAACTCACTGATAGACATGCAGCATTATGCCTTACCTTGGCTAAGAGAAAACTTTCAAATTCCATCTTCCCTTCTGTCTCCAGAGCTATCTCAGCTAGGGGCAGATTAGTTATGAATGAGTGAGATATAGCTCCCCTTACCTGTTTCAGCTCCCCTATAGCTGCCTCCCATTCGGGTCAAGCTCTTCCCGCTCCCAAGAGCTGCTGACAACACTGCTGGACCGCACATGCAATTGGTTTGCAGTGGGACTGGGAAAAAAAACAGAGTTGCTCTTCCGACTAGAAATTGTAATTTTGTATCATTAATTAAACAAAACCAGTGAATACAGAACTCCGAAAGTAAGTTTTACTTCTTTTTAGGTTTGAGAGTGCTCTGCTGTCCTCGCTGACTCTGTGGCAAGTCTGCCCATATTCAGTATTAAAACAAAAAGTAGTGATGTACGCTGATTACTACAGCAGGTAGATAGTCCAGTTCTCATTTTAATGGTCTCTTCTTGATTTCAATCACAGACGTACCCCTATTAGAGGGAATCGGAACCCAGCGCTCACATCTTTAGGACTTCCCTATCAGTACATCAGAACGTCAAGGTGGAAATACATAGATTCTTCACTGCGCCAACTGCAGACGTGCAGGCTCTCAAAACAAACTTAGCAATATAAATTCAACCTTTCAGATACAACACCCTCCTCTGAAGCCTTATAAAAATACCAGTGCAACATAGAGCCATTTTACAAAACAATTATCTTTATAGCAAGGTATTTTAGTGGTATATGCTGAGGTAAATAATAAAAACAGACCCAACAGAGGGCATGACCAGTGTTATGGAGAACTCCGGATGAAATTTGGCCAAAAGCCTGTTTTATAAAAGTTAATATTTACCTACCAGTTATGATCCCTGGTAAGGTGCTTATTGCTGTAATACTTCAAAGTTATTCTTCAGTTTACAAATTGAAAAATATACGAAATTAGATCTGTATGAATGTTAGGTATTAGCTGTCACAAATTTTAAAAGGCATTGTACCAAGTTTTCTTAATTGTTTACTAACCAATTTGATTGTAGCAGGTAAATAAACTACAGCATACATTTTACCTGACACCATGCATCAAAATCACCATAAAAACTAAGTTTATCAAAGTCCAACTCCACAAGGAAAACATGAAAAAGTGCAAATTATGTACCCAGTATTTCTGTCACAGCTGTTTTTTCTTAATATGGCATGAAAAAGGTTTACAGCATATATTAAGAAAATTCTTACAAGTGTTCACCTCAATGCTTATATATACAACATTTTGCTCAAAGTGCTCACTATATGAAAAAAACTAATTGGATAAAAATATTTAAACAGTGCTTTCTGAACGTCCAGGGAAAATTCATATAATACATCAGTCCCATTTGTTTTCCTCTTCACTCAGTGCAATGAGATGCAGAAGTCACATCAACTTCACAAAAACTTTGTTTGCCACATTGCCAGAAAACAGAAAACTCAGTTACAGTGGCATTCTTGGTGTCCCATTGGGAGTGGGTCTTTTTTTTTTTTGCATGTGGCTTTGATGTTTTCGAGATCTTACTACTTTCATTCTTACTTCGAATACTTCTTGTATGGCTTTTCGAAAACAATGGAAATTGTAGTCTATTAATCCTACAGAGACAGAAATGTTTTCCATATTAATAAAGACATTTTTACAAAGTAGGTAACGAAAAAATTGCTTATATTCTACATTTAGTGAAATACCACACTGTCTCTTTGGAGATCATGATTAGTGAATTTTCCAGGCATTTTTTTCTCTGCTAAGCAAAAGCACATTTGATAAATACAAATAATTCAGTGAGCATTATAGTTTCATACTATGTCCGATATTAAATATACTAAGAGTATATTAAATATACTAGATATAAGAGAAAACAAATAGAGTTCATCGGCAGATAACAAAGCCTTAACTTAATAAAGAACTTTGGAGAAGTGCTCAGTATACTACAAGGAGAATTAAAATCTTTCCTAAAATATGGTGTCATTTTGTAAATTTGCTTTACAGAATAACTGTAATAAAACTAAGTATCATCTAGTAATCAAAAAATTTTCATTTTTTTTGACAATGCTTAAGCTTTGAAATGGATACTTGATAGAAATATTACCAAATAACAGCCAGCTATATTTCATCTTACATTGTAATTGAAAAATAACACAATAGACATGCTGTTAGATTACATACATACATAATAGGCAGATAATATTTATATGTGAGTGGGCTGAATGCGATCCCACAGAAAAGCTGTAAAGCCATATTGGTAGTCAATCGGAAGACTAACTGGCTGCTACAATTGCAACACAATTTTAGAATTTTGGTACTGAGCTTATAACCTCATTCAAGGTTAATGCCATAAGCTTTCTTAACTCAAATGCTGCAGTGTTTTCCACTTCAATTTCCCTAACAGGAGAGGATACATATTTTAAGTGGTTTAAATCCACCATGTTTCACTTTGATTTTTTTTCCAGGAATTATTCTCCCTCTCCCTAGAGTTCAGATAAAATATTATGTGGAAGTCACCAGGCACCAAATGCTAATCTGCATTATAAAACCAGATCTGTACTGTTAAAGAGCACAGGCTACAGCACTGGGTCCCAAACTACGTAGACGCAACAACCTGACACAGTTGTGGACAAACCCTAATGGGTGTTTGTTCAACACAGTGTCTTTTTTGAAACAGTGTTGTTAGTAGGTATGTCAAAGTAACACTTCTTACGCTTACAGCAGAAAAAGAAAGTGACCACATCTAACATTCATAGATAATAAAGGCGGTATGGGTATTAAGGAGAAATTCAACCAGTTGAAGTTCTGTAATATAAAAGCTAAATAGCCTCTCAAACAGCCCAGCAGACATGGTATGAGTATTGCATTCACAAACACACCAACACCAACTGGTGAATTAGTATCTCAGGATGGGGACACAAGCCCAGATGATGGCTCATTCTTCCACTGCTCAGTTCTGGTGTCAGGGCATTTCACTAAGGCTAGTAACTCGGTGAACATCATGCCAGCGAGCAGAGCGATCATGAACTAAGCTTTCAGTATTGACCTTGATCAGAGCCAGAGAGATAACAAAAAAAATTTATGCACTTTAACTACAAAATACGAAAGCCATCTTGTTCTCAAATACGCAGCTTTTCAAAAGCCTCCTTTCGGAGATGAGAAAAGCAAGAACATATTTCTTTCTATCAGCCAGTTTCAATAATTTTCCCTTGGTTATGGCACGCAAGCTGTTCCAAATGCGTATGCTGGCGCCAACAGGTAGGAATCAATGTTAGCCAAGATAAACTGACACATTCTACTGTTGCAGATGGAAGCTTTACTGTACTGGATGTAAACTTTCATATGCTTTCATATCAGAAAGTTGTGAAATACATTTATGATTCCATCTTATCTTAATGCCAGCACAAATACCTCATGCCTTTAAACATGTTATGTAAGCTCTATCAAGCTGTACTTACCTTTAATACTCGGGATACAGCTAGAGACTGTTATCAGCTAATGACAACCAGAGTTATCCATTAACTCGCTAATATAAGAGAAAAGTAATGCGATACTAGAAAAGGGAAAAATACCTTTTCTCTCAAAGCTTTCTTCTCTGACAAAACAAACAAGAGCAAGGAATTTTGTCACCTCTTTCAAATAAAGGACAGTTGTATTGTTCAGCTTTATGATTGCCATTGATTCTTTGTCATAAGGAGTTCCAGTGCCATCATCTTTAAGCCTAAGGGGCAATATTCAAACAAACAGACAAACAAACAAATAAACAAGAAAAGATAAGCCACCAGATGAACTAACAAAAATACTCCCACATTGGTTCTTTCACCAGATAATCTCAAACTTCATGAAATTTACATTTTAACATTTCAGGGAGACTATTCTTCAGATGACACACTACATAAACTAAGAAGACATAGAGATTAAGTCATTTATCCAATCACACACCAAATCTTAGATCTGGGGCTAGAAATCAGATTGTTTGATTGCCAAGTACCTGAACTGGAGCCTTATTTTTTCGTCTATTAGCTGCCAACCATTTACCACAAGGTTGTCTGTTTTCTTTTAACCAGTGCACTATATTATGACTTTATCTAAAACATGTGAACCAGTAAGTCTGTACTGATAAATCCAAATCTAGTAACCTTGCTTGAGCAGTAGCAGCTGATGGATAGTTTAAGCCATTATGAGACTTTCCTCATGAGATGTTGGCTTTTGCAACATCATATCATGAGAAGAGATTTTTCCTTCACAGATGATGTGTCATGATGATCACTGTATTAGTTTTGTACCTTGTAATTTTACCCTCATTCCTGAATGCACACACAGATCTTGTTAAATGGGTAGTTATCACCAACCTCGCAGAACAATTAGTATCAATAATATATTAAGGTAGTAAGTTCCACAGATGCTCCAGGAACAGAAGACAAGAAATGAATTATAATATCATGTCTTTAGTGTATAGCTAAAAACACAGCAAGCAGATTTCTGGTGATAAATGCTAAATGGTTACATAAAGACAGTGGCAGAGTGACATTTTGTGAATAGAGAGCCCCACTAGTGGTGTGGTACAGATAATAATTAAATGCATAGCCTTTTAAACTACACAGCAGCATCTTTCTCTGTACAAAAAAATTGCCACAGAATCAGCATCCTTTATGGTATACCTCTGTAAAACACAAGTTACTGAAGTGACCAGCTCCAAAATCTGAAACACAGTAGAATACACAAACTTAAGAAATTTTAGAAAGGTATTCAACAATTTGTGGTTCTTTTGAAGTTCTAATGCTTAGTGCACATTTGCACTAGGATTCTCCCTCGTACCTCCTCCAAGAGTGCAAGAAGTCTATCAATGGGTAAGAATGCAAGGCTACCAAAGACTACCACACTCCAAGCACGCTGTGGTTTGGCTTCCAAGTCTATGAATCTTAATGCAGTAATTCTTCATGTGCTCCTGCCTTTCCCAGGAATAGCTGGCATTACATTTGGTCAAGGGCCAAGCCATTTAAAACGTAAATTGCAAGGAGATGTACACGCTACCCCAGGAGATCTCCAGTTGCTAATGTATAAGGAGGGGAAACAGAAAAAAAAAACCCACAAAGGTTATGTAGAGAAAAGAGGATGAACGGAGAACTGAAGCAAGAGTGAAGCAGCTCTCTGAGCCCAGTAGAGGCCACTAGCTATTAAAGTAAACAAAACTAAATATGGCCCCACTTTTTTTTTTTAAATGGGAGGCATCCTTCAGTTGAATTCGTCCCTGGCGAACAAAAAGTTAATGTTAATATTTCCTTATATTTTAGGTTGGTTACTTCCCAGTCCTTCCTCCACATAAAATTATTAGCACAGAAAGAGGAAGGTGTTCACAAAAGAGGCTGGGCACGAGATCTGTACCTCAGAGGCCTGCTATTTCCTCCTTCTCCCCTATCCAGACAAATTACACATTCTCATTATTGTTTATACCCACATCGTCCTAATTTTGAGGCCATTCGGATTCTAGGTACACAATTTTATGAAAAACATTAACAATTTACTTACCCATATATACAAGAAATGTCAATCACAACATCTATCATATCACAGCAGAGCTCATAAGTTTGCATATCCACTGGAGTACTGTCCGTTGCAATATAGATCTTACTGACTACATCAAATAAAAATGCTTTTTCAATCCCAGAATTCTATTTAAGAGAAAAAGAAAGAAAAATAAAATGGAAGCCATGTCTTCAAATTAATACCAAGCTTTTTTGTTCCCCTATTTGCCTGCTAGGCAAAAATCTAGGCTGAAGAAGTGGAAGTTAAACTGCAATCAAGCTCATTTTAACAGAACTGTATATACAGCACTGTTGTATTTGTAGCAAACCATGATGCTCACAGACCTTCCAACAGTTTCTGCCTCTGAGCAGTGATAATGCCAAGTTACACTCCCAAACTTCCCCTCTCTGGAAAACGTGTGGAGAGATTACATTTATTTTCAGCGGAAAATGCGGGGCGGGGAGGGGGGAGGAATCTTCCAAGATCAAGCTTTTGGGTTTTTGATTGTAACAACGGACATAAAAAGAGAGCTGTAATTTAAAGTTATTCTAGCTGGACATGTAAGAAGGTTAAAACAAGGAAAAGAAAAAGTTGATGGCAGCAGTAGTGTTCAGGAACTACTTTCTCAAGGAAATTGAGACACTGTCTCATCAGGGTCTGTAGTTGTTTTACTGTCTGGTTCCTTAGAACATCTTTTAGGATCACAGGAGGAAGACCAGCATTTGATGGTGCTCCTTCAGTTTTCATGTAGCATTGGTGGTTAAAGCCAGGTTTATAATGCTAAGGCTTGCTAATGTGATGACAGCTATGTTCCTGTCATCCCGCCAAGCTGATTAAGACTCCCTCCTTACTGGAGATGTATCGTATTCGCAGCTCTCAGCTGCTAGCCAGGAATGCTAGCTCATACTCTTTGTGTAGATAAGTAAGCTGCCATAAGCCTCTGCTTCCTGGGAAGAAAGAGGAAAAAAATGTGTACTGTTTAACTGAAAACAGTAGCTTTGCTTGCTGATATCAAGGGATTGCACCTGGGCAGCTGTCCCAGCATGAACATAAAGGGTAATTGCCCAGTACTGCTAAAGCTCAAACTATAAAATATGCTTCAGAATCAACCTATACAAGGAAGAGAAGCAACTTTCTCCCACCAAACCGAATTTTCTCCATATATGGGCTTCCCTTTTTAATATGGTTTGGGACTGCTGCCACAGCAGTTTTGCAACTACCAAAAAACACACTGAAAACACGTTTTAATAGCTTCAGCTTCCTTTGTAGTAACAGAACTTTTCCTTTTTCTTCTTCTTCTTTCTTAAGTCAACTATTTAACACGTAGTTAAGAGACTAAAGTGACCCTCCCACTTTTCAAATTTCCCGAAATAGGTAGAAAAATTTCAACCCTAGGGATGCTATTGAACAATGGCCAGCAATATTTTGGACATTTCTTCTTAAAGTGGCTTACTTCTGCTACTATCGCACACACAACTAAGGCTGGAAACACCCATCAATAATAACAGAGTATAGAGGTGAATTTCTTGCATTTCATTATGGAAAAGACTCCATGAATAGCACATTTCAGTAATTCATTAATAAAAGAAATATCCAAAACAAAATATACACGGAGGATATTTTAGGTACATGGGCTGAAGCACAAGATGTACAAGGAAAGTCTCAAAGAACTGGGTTTGTTCAGCCTGAAGAAGAGAAGGCTCATTGCTATCTACAAATACCTAATGTAAGGGTGCACAGAAGACAGAGCCAAACTCTTCTCAGAGCTACAGTGTTGAAGGACAAGAGACAAAAGGCACAAGCTGGAATTCTGACTTGATACAAGAAAAAAAAAGTTTAGCATGAGAGTGGTGAAGCACTAGGAGCACGCTGAGAGGTTGTAGAGTTTCCATCCTTGGAGATACGCAAAGCTGGTCTGGACCCAGCCATGAGCAACTTGCTCTAACTGGCCTGACTGAGCAGGAGCTGACCTCTAAAGGTCCCTTTCAGCCTACATGGTTCTCTATGTTCTTTGAGCACTAAGAACAAAAATGCATCCATATTTATTTTGGTTATTCTGGCCACACGTGATAGTTCTGTAATTTTAATTTTTAAATAGTAATTCTGACAGCGCCTCACATACCTCAACAGATGCTGTCAAATAATCACAAGATTCAGCTGTAAATATCACATAAGTATACAGCCGTATTTCATTGCCAAAATACATATTTGAAAATACAAGTCATTTTAGACAAAAGAAGTTGGAACTTGAGCCCTGTAGTGTCATTCATGAGGAGTCGATTATAAAATTTCGTATTATATAAAGAGATTCATAGTGATAATTTCAGCTGTGCAGGTAAGATGTACCCTAAATTATTAAGATGCCAGTGACAATATAGTAACATTTAACAATGAGAAGTGATTTTTCCATCTCAGAACTCTGGCTGCTGCAGCCTGCCTGTACTTGCAGTGACAGTTTAGAAGGTTTTCATCTTGAGATGTTTGCCATGCTAGCAGTTATGCCTGCTAGTAAGGCAAAGCTTTGTGTCTTAACTTAAATCGTGCTTGTTTTCAGTTGAAACTAATACATCGTGGTAGGACCTCCTGGAAAACTGGCACATATTTGCTCCTGTCGAACTTTGTACGGTGACAGAAACCTCGCCAAAAGGGTAGGATGGACTGCCAGGAGAAGTAACCACTAAATTGTACCCACATGACTTCACAGATTTCATTTGCCAGGGTTTTTAGTACAACTTTAACTGAAAAAGCAAAGGATTTGTTTGTGATGAAATCGCTCAAGGAAAAAAAAATATCAGTACAAACAATAATTACAAGTCATAAAAAAACCACAAAACAGTGGATAAAAAATACTATTCAAAGAGACATATCATTAACGCTCAGTCAAGGAAAATGACAATAAGAAATCAACTGTTTCTGTTACTAGAGCAGGAAGGTTCCTTGTTAGAGAAACAAAGGCCAACAGCTGCCTTATGCAGCTGAATGAAATGCTGCCATTGATGTCAATGAGAGCAGGGCCAGAATAAGCAAAAGTCATCTCGGACACAACCCTGCAGTCTGGAAAGAAGATGCAACATGCGCTAGAAGCTCTATCAAGCACCCTGAATCGATGTAAGAGTACTCCTTGGCTAATCTGAACCAAGAGAGTCATTGCGAAAAATCTTTTGCAATGAACATATGAGATTTTATTTTGGATAGGTAAAAAACACGAGTTAGTTGAAATTCAAAGCATGTTTCTCAACTGTACTGGGTTTGCTAAAGTAGAAGGCAGTTGCTATTCTTTAAATGGAATGGGTTCAGTAAAACTGGCAGTATTACTCCAATTCCTAGGTTAGGTAAATGGGCCTATCTTTTCCTTCTTGAAAGTATGAAAAGTAAGCCAGATTTTGGCCCTAAAAAAGTAATTTTTAAAAGAACTTATAGGATATCACCAGTGACTTACAGCTAAGAATGAATTTTGGACAGTTATTTAAACAGGCCTTGTGGCAAACAGCATAAATCTGTGAATTAATTTTAATTTTAGATACTACATTTGAATTACAGATTATGAAATTTCAATCATTAAATAAACAAATTATTTTTACCATGATAACTCATTGTTTTTAACACACACTTTTTAACATCCTCCAAGAAACCCCCAACAACCCTAGAATGAAAACCCACATTCCTGTGTCACACAACTTGATTGCTTGGTAAGGCCACAGTAATTAAAAAACAGACATCCTTCTATACGAAGCTGATAAGAGTGTTAGTCAGGTAAGATTTACATGGGTTTTGAATGCCTAACCAGCTGTTATTTTATGCTTTACAAGCAGTTACATTAAAGAATGTAGAAGCAGTATTATCACACTGATGGTTCCTCAAACGTACAAGCTAACACACTGGCACTATAAAGTTAGGCAAAAACCTCCTGTGAACTTAAGAGTGATCACAGATCTATTTTTGTAATCAGCAGCTTTTCATGTTGGAAGTCTTCATGGCATAAATGAAAGCGAATCCTCATGAATATTGCTGCAACACCCAAACTAGAACACCAATACACCCACACTTTGATATCCAGCACACTGGCTTCCTGAAGTAAGGCACGACCAAAATCCATGTCAAGATTTGTTGTCACTAAGTTGTGAAAGTGAAGAGGCACCTGCTAACTAATTCTGTGCCAGAGAATGATGTTTAGTCTTCCTGTGGTTGCAAATAGAGTCATTCCGAGTCTCCTGTCTACAGATAGAAGATACTCGTAAAAACAGACAGCAAGCATGGAGGACATAGTGATGCAGCTAAACCTTGCTATAGGTCATTGACAAACTGGATTTTGCTCTATTTCGAGCTAAGAAACAGCCTGAGACTGTTTCCCCTACTGACTCAGGGGAATAGCATACCTCTCACTTTTTTGGACTTCCCGTTCATTTGGAAGATTTGTTCTTCCTTACAAATTATATTTGGTATTCTAGGTATTATTGGAGCTGCCTTCTGGGTGTTCCAGACACACAAGCAACTGTCATCAGTCATTCAGGAAGAAGCTCGTGCTCAACTCATCTGGTGGTTTGATACAAATTCTTCACCCACTCCAAACAGTGAGGAGACCCTATACAGAGATCTGACTCATGATATGAGTGACTGGGGTGACTCTGGCACAAGCAGGACTATCATTCAGACAGCCTTCTCATTAAGACTGTGTAGCATATTCAATATCCAGTTGCTCCAGAACTGTTGTCATCATTCCTTCATTACCTTTCTGTCCTAAGTGGAATTCGAGACTGGATGATAACTGGTATACAGTCCAGCCATCTTGGTAGAAACAGATCTTTGTAACAAACCATTCATTATGAAATAGCATCATTTGTTGCTTAATAGTAAGAGAATAAGTTTTGGAAAGACCTTCCTCTAATCCTAGCTCTCCCTTTCAGCAACACATCCAACTTTTTTCTCTCTCCGTTTTCACACCCTACACTGAGAAACTGTGAAGTCTAATTTTATCTTACAGGCTGTTGAATGATATTAAATAATTTCATTACCTCAAAATCACAAAAAAGGCACAACAAAATACCTTGCTTGGAAACTGAAGCTTGACAAATTAATGCTAGATGCAAGGTGCAAAACTAGAATACTGTGAGAAAGGGTGCAGTTTCAGGAGCCGCTATGACCTGACTTAACGACCACCAAAACGGGGAGTTCCCCCTTTTCACAACCTACTCACTGCGTTCCCTTTTGCTCATGGCCACATGTTCCCATCTTTTATCTTGTGCCAAAACAAGAGGATGTTGGACTCCTCCATGACCTGCTTTTAACTAAATTAAACAGTCCATTAGTGTGTGTCATAGTGACTCTATGAGGGAACAGGCGAGCGTCAGAACCAGTACAAAGGAGAGGAAGGGACCACACATACAGGAACAGTGGAGCAAACAATTATCTCCACAGTGGTACAAAGCTCTCTAACTGGCCTTGGGAGTAACTATGGAAGCTGTGAAAGTTGCGATGGACTCTACCTCTAAAACTTTCAAAAGAAGAGAAGATTTTCATAAGTGGGTTAAACTTCGATACAAAGTAGAATTAATTCTAGGAAGCTCTACATAAGAGGTTAGACTAGATGATGTTCCTTTAAGAATTTATCTATACAAATTTTAACGATTATTTAAACAAATGCATGCAGCACAGACCTTTGCAACATTCAGATTAATGTATGAGCAGAAAAGTGATGGCTGCTAGCCCACTTTATGTGATTCAGGAAATACTGAGTATCTCAGCAGCTCAGCAACGCTGTTTAATAGACAGGGAGGTGAGGCCAAGCTGCATGTGGGTGCATTTCAACTAAGTTTTGATCATTTCTCTGAGAGTTCGCAGGGCTCATAATCTCTCAGAAAGCAGCAAACAGAATATCTGAACATGCATGTTGGACATAGCCGGATCTACAGACAAAGTATATAACAAGTACTTACTGAAATAAAGATGTTAAGCAGGTTTTCCAGTGTTGGGAGCTGTGGAATCAGTTTCTGTACCACTTTGCTAAATGCTTCAAATATAGAATGATCATATATGCTTGTCAGATAAAAGCTGGAAAAAAACGTCACCACATTTTCCTTTTAGCCACATACTGTGAACATGATGTACCTTTCATAATACGAGTGAAATGAAATATTGTCAAACAGCAAGTGCCTACACTTATGCAATTACCTCTTGTGATCAAAAGTCATGTGTTAGGATTGAAGCATAGGACTTCATTTCTATACAAAAAAACTCTAAACACTGCAAACTAGACCTCAATGTAGAACTTCATGATGCAACTCCCACCTTGGTATTCTTATGAAAATATTTTTCAAATTGCAGGAAAGGAATATTACTGCCTGTTGTGATCCACTTTTTGAAAGCTGTGGACCCATTTAACAATGCAATGATGCAGTCAAGTTAAGAGCTCTAAAGAGCTGGCATGTTCACGGAGCAGGTCTCTCTTTTTAATATATTTGTGCTTGGCTTTAAGTGCTAAGAAAGACATAACAACTTGATGTCCTCTAGTTCCCAGTCTGCAGAAGTTCATTGCTACAACAATCTGCTTTATCAGCAGACATAAGGCAAAGATACAGCACCTGTCTTCCCAAGTGGCTCCAAGCAGGCTGCAGCAAGTGAGGACTAGTGACTGGGAGGGGACTGTGAGGCAGACAGGTTTCAAAGAAGGCAAAAGTGATGTAGGTAGCATATACACTCTATTGGCTGGAGCTCCACTGGTTGCTGCCACTGTCCAAGTAACTTATTTCAAGACAGCAGCTGCAGCAAAACCTGGTAGGACTCTGGCATATTCGTCATTTGTTTTTAAGCACATCTCCTCTCCATCTTTCCCTCCAAGACAGCAATCAGAAATAAGATACTTTGTTTGGCTCAGGTCAAATGCAATGTCTCTGATTATCCTTTTCCTTCATATATCAAAAGCTTGTTGCCTGCTACTTTAAGAGAACAGAAAATGGTAACTTGTCAAATAAGCTGCTTTCCTCTCTAGGATTCTCTGCACAGCAGCTTTTCTCACCTGAGGTGAATCTTCTCCAATCCAGCATCTGCAAGGTCATCATTTGCCCTCTGGTGAATATCTCTTTGCGTTTCAATCTTGTGATCATCAGATAAGCCATCCACTTTATGGATAAAGATTTCAAAGTTGATATCTGGATTCACTTTATAGGCTCGGGTCACAGTAAGATGCAGCCGAGCTAATGCTTCCATATAATCATCCTAATGAAGGAAAAAGAAAAGCTACAACTGTAGGAAAGTTCTTAAAAATATATATAAATTTTTATGATACTTACTTTTAGATAATGCTACAGTTCAACAACAGCTTAATTTTTTAATTTCTTATAAGTAGAAGCCTGAGTCTACATCCAGCATGTGCACCAATTTCATGCTGTCAGCACTTAGGAGTCTGAGCAAGAACCGTGAGATGTTAAAGCAAATTAGTTAACTTTTGAACATACTGCAGACAGAGATTAAAAATAACCAAGCAACTCTTCAAGTTTTAATGACTTTCTCTTAATGTGTGTTTGTGATGTAAGTTATTTGCTTTGAAAAAATCTGTGCTTTTCAACCCATTTGTCTATTGCTGAAGGAAGAAAAGGAAAAGGTAGCTTAAACCCCCCTTTTTTACCTGAGAATCAATAACAAATATCAGTGCTCCAGTGCCTCTGAAAATCATCTCATAGTCAAATGTAGGGTCAAAGAAGTCAATTTGCCCAGGAAAATCCCATATCTGAAAGTTGACAAAGGAGCTGTTGGAAACATCCTCTCTGCAGATCTTGTTTGTGCTCTCCAAGAAGAGAGTCTCATTTGGCGACATTTTGTGAAAGACAACTTTCTGAATGGAAGACTTCCCACTTCTTCTCAATCCCATGAGCAGGATTCTTGGCTTAACTTCAGTACTGAAGGGATCATTGAAATCCAAAACTGAATAAAATCACACAAGAAGAAAAGTAATATAGTATGGCAATATAATTAGTAACTGTCAGATAACATGCATTTGACATTTATTTTCATGACATTTTTACTCGGATTTATGCAAATGTTACCAATTTTTAAGCTTAGGGAGCAGTGCTACAGGCATTTTAACTTGAATTATTTGCCCCTTAGGCTATACTATCAGAAAACCTACTTCTCACCTGTAAGACAGAGACTGCAGAAGGTTTGACTGCTCAGTTTGCATGTGAAAAATGTGTTATCACACACAGACATCCTAAAATACCTAATTTTACTCTAATTAACACTATCCCACATACATTCTAATCCAACTTTAAAATAATACAATCTGGTAACAAATACCCTTGTCAACTGATAGCTACATCACACTGCTGGAAGAAAGGAGTAACTTTGTGTTAGTTACATCTGAGTGATCTTCCTAAGGCTACATGAGGGCTTCCTTCCTCTAAAATATATAAATAAATACATAAGTCAATTGATAAATAAAATCACACATCCCAGGAGCTATAGGAAAAGAACAACTCAGCAGGCAAACAACTCCTCTATGTTGGGACTTACAACACGGTACTGAGCTCACAAGGAGTCCTTTTCTAAGGTAGTTAGGATTCCACCTGCTATTGAATAATTTGTGTTACGAACTGTAAACGTTTGTTATCCAATAAATAAGATTACAGCATATCCCCTGCCTATTTGCAAAACAAAGGCCTGGGAACACAGTGATTTCATTGTGTTACCTACCTCGATTTGAAACTGGTACCACTAAACCAGAACATTTTCTAGTGCTGATGCAGTTATATTAACACAAAGGTAGTTACGGGAGTAAACTATACTGTTATACCTGTAAGGACATAAATGTATAGCTATCCATACCTGTAAGCACACCAACTTCAGTTTCAGGTATCTCTAATCAAAACAGCTACAACAGTCTCAATTGCTGCATTTAGTCGGGCTATAACTTTGAAATGTCCAAGCTGAAAACAGTACTGCACATAGATGTAAAAAGCTTTCCAACACCTCTGTGATATCCTGTCTGCAGCATCAAACACAAGCAACGCAAAAAAATGAGTTGTCAAGGCTAAATCTGCAGAGTAAGGCTCACAGCACACAGTGGTCAGGTTTAAAATACTGACAACAGACAGACAACAGGCTAAACACACTAGCTGTCAGGCAGACCTTCTCCCACCCACTGCAGTACAGACTATTCAACATAACTCAGAGCACAACATAATTGCGTTTCTTTGTCTTTTTCTGCTGGGATAAATTTTGAATTGCAGAAAACCAGCACACATTTGTTCATATGCATCCTTCCTGCATATGCCTTGCATACTTTAAGTGATCAACTTTACTCCAAAAGTACAAAAATCCAAAACAAGAAACCTCAGCAACAACAACTTGAACCTGTCAATTTATTACACAGCCTTATGGGCTGAAAAACATGGAAAGCTTGAAGGAATCCTTTGCTTTGGAGCATGTTTTGCACCCAGGGGTGGTGATCACCTCCGTCCTCTTGTGTTCCTCGAGCCTCACTCACAACTTTCAGACACGCAAGAGCAGGATGTGCTTGCTGGGAGGGCACAGAACCTTGTTCACATCTGTTTCTGCCTCCTGAGCTTCACTTACCCAGAACTGGGGCTTCTCAACTGAAGGTCTTGCAGTGCTAGCGTAAAACATCCCCTTGGCACCATCTACTGGCTGGTGAGCGGTTATGCCACTCAGTTGGGCCCATGTCACCACAGTGACTGACAGGAGTTGAAAACTGATTATCGGTGGGATCCTATCCATTTAAAATACATTTCAAAGGCCTTGACAGGTATTACCTCTTACTGTGCTCTTGTTAATTATCACACATGAAACATTGCCAGGCTGGAGCAGTGCACAGATGAAACCCCTTCAAGAAGAATAGCGACTCCGTAGGAATCTCATCCTCCTAACGCAGCAATGGCGAACTTCTGCTGATCCACAGACAACAAATTTAGGAAGTAATAAACGGCAGCCAACACGCTGCTCTACTCTTCCTGTCAACCTGAACAGTGACAGTACCCTCCTGTGCCTGCAAGAAGCATTTGCCTACAATGCTTCACACCTATAGTGGAATAATAAACATCTGCTCTAGGACTATGTAACAATATTTTATGTTTTGAGGGTACAGTCTTGTCAATAAAGCAAACCAAAGGTACAGGATTTAACAGTGTTTCCTCCACCCCACTCTCTTTTCTAACGCACAAATTTTCCACAGCTGCCAAATGTATAGTCGCAATTTCATTAATGTGCATACAGCCGTACATCATGCAATTTGCATTTTGGCCATCAGAAGGGAAAACAATTAATTCAAAGCTTTACAAGAATTAGTTTGAGTAAAATACTTTGTAAACGCATATAAAGAAGAGACTTCTCATGGCTTTATTGCATGTTTCAAAAAATTAAAAAACCTCCCATTTTCTTTGTACGCAACAGAACTTACGAAGTCTAATTTGCTACGGATTTGTACTTCGTGTCCCCTTCCTCTCCCCACCACAATAACACCAACTTCCCCTTGTATGTCTTATGACATATCCTCCAAATAACAGATACGACATGCTGTGGCTGATCTGGAGCTAAACACATGCCGGTTGGCTAGACCGTGTACACATGTGTACACCGCTTTGCCAGCTGCTGCCACAGAGAACGCACACAGCTGCCGCCCTGTCCCTCCAAGGACACTTTCATTTGGGTCTCTCTTCTCTTCTGAATGCCAGTTTTCATCAAACTTGTGGGAACTTAATCATCTTTGAGACATCCTTCGTCCAAATTTGGTTGAAGGTGGACAGCAGTTTCCAAAGTTCTGACCAGTGATGAGACAACCAGAAGACAGGCTACCTACATAACTCCCTTTTCTTTAAGAAATAGGCTAAAAACTCACACATACCTAAAAAAGTATTTTAAATAACTTGGGGTTTTTCATTGTTGTTGTATTAAATTATTCCAGGCTGTTAGATTTTTATGGACTGTAATACTTACTAGAAAAAAATTGCTTTATATTAAAGCCGTACTGAAAAAAAAAAAAACACAGTTGCAAATGCAAACAGAGTTACCGATGAGAAGAATGAACACTAGCTCTTCTGCCTGTAAGACTGTTATTTAGCTATGGAAATCCTGCCTGTTCAAAGACAGAGAAATGTAGATGAGTATCATCCAAACCTGACTAGATAGCAAGGCTGCTATAGCACTTTCCTCTGAGAGAGAGTTAAGAGATTACCTTATATGTAAAGGAATTGGACGATGTGCTGCCTGCCCACATTCCTTTGCAGAGTACATGACAACTCCTTCTTTAATTTGCCACAGAAATGCCAGTAGATGTATCACTGCAACTTCCCAGACTCGGTTACTGAGTGAGATCATAATATGCCTAAGAGAAACACTAAACTCTTCTCTATTCTGTAATGGGAAATATAATTTTCCCTATTGTGAGATGCAACACATTTCCTGCTTCATTCACTTTTGCAAAGAGTGAATGATATAAAATGCCAGTTTCTAATGCATATCAACAGTCCTTTGTGTTTCACCATTTGTAAGCAGCCATAAAGAACAGAAGTCATGCTGGTTATAAGCCGTATCCTTTGAAGTATTCACAAATTAAACTTAAACCCAAAAGCATTTTCCCCACAGAGAAACACTAAATTCCTTACAAAATTTCTGTTGCGTCCTTGCTTATGGAGTGCAATTTGCGTGCGTTGCAACATGCAGAAGAGCCCAGCTCTGAGGAGTTGAGAACTGCACGTAGTAGTCCTGACCTGTCTCACCAGGATGCAGAGCACACAATGAATACTCTAATATCTCCTTCATGCTATTAGAGATATTCGTTGATAACGGAAATGGTTTTTGAAGCCCACCCTGAATTCCACATCAATTGCAATTAATTGTCAAGGCAGGTGACTATCAGTGCTTCACAGGCATGTGTGATGGGGATGCCACATTTGTAGATCTCGCCAGTTTTCAAACATCCAAACAAAGCACTGCAGTTCATCTGCTCAAGTGACGTGAAGCCAAAAGAAATTATTTTGCTCTTGTTACCGTCCGTAAGGTAACAAGCCTCTGAGTCTAGCTTTAAACTAATACAGCTAACAATGGTTATTTTTTTGCCAACTAATGCAATTATGTTATTTTTAAGTTTTAACCTTTTTTATGTAAAGGAGAATTAGCAGTCCCAAACTTTCCACTCATGTACCTTGAAGCCCATTGATCTCGTAGCATTTCCAGTACTACTGCGACTGTGATATTGGCAGCACTTTGGAGTGCTGTCAAGACAATAGCCTTACAAAACACATACAATGAACATCTTCAATGCTAACAGATGGTCTGAGCCTAATGAGTTAACAGAAAAAGCTTACAAGCAATCAAGAAAGCTGTTTAGCTACTGTGGGTTCATAAACATTGCAGAAATGCCTGGTGGAAGGAAATTCTTGTGGCTAAAGAAAGGACTCAGAACCAGAAGACCTGGTTCCACTCTGCCACAAGTGCGGCACTGTGAAATGATATGTCTTAAAGCTACTTCCTTGGACACTCTGCAGAGGGTTTTCTTGCTTCTAAATACTTTTTAATTGCATATATCAAAAATATGAGTAGGCTGTATGTAAAGTAGGCGCTTTGAGGTCTCTGAATATGACCCCATGTGTAAAGTAAAAAGATTAAGAAGAGGACAAGAGACATGGTTTCAGCATTCAGGCTGGAGACAAGAAACCAGTATGGGGTGAAAGATGACCAATATGAAGTTTTGAAATCTCCTGTACGCCTACAAGCACAAATTATGTTTTTACTTTTCAGCCTGGCTTCTCCCTTCACTTTCAACAGCCAGGCATTGAAGCTGTTCTCCTTATATTGCCCTTTCTATTCTTTCTTTGTAGAAAAGTGGAGGCTGTGACACTGAATTTTGGGCTACTTACTGTACAGATCCAGAAATAGAGAGAGGACAAAAACTGGGAAAAGGAAAGCCCCTTGCCCTGCAGCCCAGTGTTAAATACGCAAAACACAGACCCAAATCCCAACCCCCTCCATTACAGATGCTCTATGCCTCTTTCCCCAGAGAATTCAGAATGAAACAGAAAGCCAGGGGATCTGGACTATTAAAATGGCCCTTTGTTTTAATCCTGTGTAGAAAAGGTCCCTGCATGGACTGCCTTCTCCTGCTATTCAGGATGTAAAGGTTTGTTTCTGTTAAGTGCAATATTCTGGTGTTACTATGAAAAAGCAATTGAAATTTTTAGCAGTCTAACAAAGTTCCTATTGAAAAATATCCAAATAAATTCCTCTGAGGACAGAACATGGATTACTTCTCTACAGAAAATGCCAAGTTAGTTTAGCACCAAAGAAATACACTAAAATATATTCTCTCTGCATCGAAATAAATGCAATTTTTTAGTAGTTTCAAATAAGACTTTAGTCTCAGCTGCAGCTCTTACATCCTTGCATTCCCACAGCTTTTCACCATGAAGGCTTACACTCAAAGCACTGACATTCCCCCCATCCCCAAAATTGCATTAGTCAATGCGATACCTCCCATAGCAGCCTGTAGGACTGGGCGTTTAAGGAGAAGGGTTCTGCATGCTAATAATCAAAGTAGCCTTAAAACATGTGGCCTTTTATTATGCTCTTATAAAATAAAGCAATTCTTTTTTCGCCCTGAGATACTGAGAGTTCTCCAAGCTCCTTTGTGAAACACATCTCAGAAGAATGAATTCAGGCTCTGAATGAAAGCAACAGGCTCTGAGCTGGCATTGCCTCTTTTTACTGAATGAGGCTGCTTTTCCTGGTAAGCCTGTCCTTCCTAGCATCACCATCCATACTGACACAGATACCGCAGCGAGTAACGAGGATCCTCATATGCACAGACACACGGACAACAGACATTTAGCGGAGCCTGCCACTGTGGGGACTGACATCCACAGCTGCAGAGCAGCCCTGGACACAGAGCTGCGTGTTGGCCGCTGCCTTTTATAGTCTGACACCCAACCCCCCCCGCCTCCTTGGCACACTCAGGTCACATCACCAGGCTAGGGCCACTAATAAGTCTCACCCCAGACATGCAAAATACTGAAAGGAGATTACCCCCACCACCACTTTGTTTGCACTCCTTTTGCCTCCTCCCTCTCTCTCAACCTTTCCTGCTACCTGCCAGCCCTTGCCCTGCTCCCGCCTCAGAGCTCCCCGCTCTCTCTGACCCCACGGCAGGGCCCAACGAGCACCCTGTCCCCGTCCCGTCCCCTCCCACGGTCACCTCCGCAGCATCCCCGCTCAGCCCGGCCTCTTACCACCCACCCCCGTCCCCAGCGACGCCTGCCCTCCCTCCGGACGCCTCGCATCCCCCCACACCGCTATCCCTGGCCCCCTTCGTGCCCTGCTCACCCTCGCCGTGTCCCAAATCCCCGGGGAGTCTTGCCTCCTCCCTGACCCACATCCGCAGGCCCGACCCCCGGCAGCCAAACCTCACCTCCTCCAGCGGTGCCCCGTCCCGCCCGCCACCGTCCCTGCCTCACCTCGGCCCCTGCCCCGCCTCACCTGCACCTCCGCGCACACGGGGCCGCTCCTGCCCCGGACCTCGCCCCGCTGCCCCGCCTCACCCCACACCCGCACGCGTTGCCGGCCGCTGCCCCACAGCCCCCTCCGAGGCCGGTGCCTGCCCCCCGGCTCTCCGCGCCCCCGCCCCCCGCAGCCCCACGGCGGCCGCGGCGCCGCTCCCCGCCGCCCCCGGTGCCGACGCCGCTGCGGCCGCCGCGGGTGGCACTCACACGCCTCATCGCCGCCGCTCTCCGCGTCGCCGTCCGAGAAGGACTCGGCCCCGTCGGCGTAGCCCGCCAAGCCCACGATCTCCTCCTCCTCTTCCTCCTCATCGTCCCCCGCCTCCTCCTCCGGCAGCTTCCTCGGCACCTGGCTCATGCCGTCCACGCTCCCGGCGGGGCTCCAAGGGCCCCTCTGCCTCCGGGCGGCCTCGGGACGCGCCTGGCCGCGGGCGCGGGGGGGCCCAGGTGCCGCGCTGGCGGCGTGCCCCGCCGCCGCTCCCCGCCGCCGCCGCTCCCCTCCCCCGCACGGCGCTCGGCGGAGCGCGCGGCGCAGCCTGCCGGCGGGGCGCGCAGCGAGCGGGCGGGGGAGGCGGCGTGACCCGCGTCACCTGACGCGGCCTGGCAGGGGCCGGCGGGGCCTCCGCGCACGCCGCTCGCCCGGGCCCGGCCCCGCCGCTGGCACCCGGTGCCGGCAGGCAGAGCCGGGCGCTGAGGTGCTCACAGGCAGGCGGGCTCCGGGGCCTGCCGGGCGCCGTCGCCTCCCACCCCGGCTCTGCTGTCCCGTGCGCCCCACGCGGGCCTAGAGACACCCGTGGGACCGCTGCACACCCGAGACGCTGCCCGTGGCGTGCGGGGGGCCGGGGTGGGTGAGCAGGGCGGCGGCGGCCAGGTGTGCCAGTCCGCGGCGCTGAAATTACTGCTGGCGGTTTTATTACGGGTAGCGCTCCCGGCGGGCCGCAGTGTCAGTCAAATGCTGCAGCCTGACCCCGCACGGAGCCCACGAGCGGGCTCTCGGGGCCCTGCATCACCCCCACACGCGCCTCTGCCTTCAGCATGTGGGAGACCGCGGGACTCGGGCAGGGCCCGCGCCTGCCCCGCGCTGCTCAGCTCGCAGATCCGCCGGCCGGGCCCGGACCGTGCCGGCGGCGCTGCCTGCGGCCTGCCCGGTGCTCCCTCCATGCTGACCGTGTTGTCGTATGGCCAGGCCCAAAACGTTAAGCCAGGCGCTAATGCTGGATGGTAACATAATTGCAGTGTGGGTGAGATTATTTTAGAAATAATACTCTGGATGAATAAGGAAGACTAAAGAAAGCCATAGTAGTGAAACCTTGGAAGAGGGTGGGATTTTGAAGCCCCTGACAGACTGAGGTGCGCTCAGGTGCCTGCCGTTGCTTCCTTCAGACATGCACTGTGAAGACAGACCGTGAAGACAGACCTTCTGCCCCCCAGCCAGGCCCGGAGCGTGTGTGTTAGCTCCTGGCTGCCATCCCACGCTGCCTGCTGTGGTGACTAGCAGCTGAGTTCCCGATTCTCCAGCAGCATGTTCTCCCTACTTCTTCCTGTTCATCCTCCTTGCATTCAATGTAATGGTTGGAGTTAGGTTCCAAGTCTCCACGTGTTTCCTGCGGCTGATTATTTTCCCACCTCTAAGCTGCATGGCAGTCTTCTCATCACCAGGCCTTCCGGCTGTACTAACCCACTTGAAATAATGGAGGGGCGGGGAAGAAATCCCCCTCTTATGTTCCACATCATGACAAATCTACCAATACGTGAATTTATTGAAATGCCTTTCTTTATTCTCAACTTACCAACCTGCTTGGAAGTTTTGCTTGAACATTAACAATGTACCAAAAGATTTTGGGAAACATTTCAAAGCTAAATCCCTTACAAGGAATTAGGACTCAAGTTTGGAGCAGGAATTTTTACCAGTCATGAAGTTTGGAGCAGGAATTTTTACCAGTCATGTTTTCAGTGTTGTGTCTTGGGACAGCCCTGGGAGGCATTAATCTGCTGAAAACTCCTGATGGAAAGAGGAGGAGAGTTTCCAGGTCTATAATGAAGAACCATCGGCTGACCACATCTGCGCAGAAAGGGCTATTAGGTTTCGAGGCTGGCTATGGGAAGTGGGTTTTGCCCAGAAATCTGACTGTCTGTATTAGGTTTCTTTTATGCAAAGAGCTATGAAACATCACAAGTGTGAGAGAGAAAATAATTTGGAGCTATTAAAATACTAAATCAGGGTGTAGAAACTCAGGAATGACAGGACTGGTTACAATGCCGCTCTTCCCACAACACTGATGTCAGTGACCTCCTGCTTGACCACAGCTTTGGGTTCAAAGCCATGTAGACTCCAGGCCCATCGCCAGACAGGTTTTTACAGTAGGGCTGAAGCACTTCTGCCAACCCCTTGTCAATATAATCTGTCCTAGACTCCACGTAAGCTTCAGGACTTGGTCCTCCTCTGTCCCTTTGCCACCAAGTTGTTCTCTGTCCCCTCTGCACCTGGCCTTTTTCTTTCCTTCTTCTTTTTCTTTTGTCAGGTCATTTAACTTTGAAGCCTGTTGCAGATAATGAAACAGCACCCAGCCTTCAGTCACAGGACTTGTAGCAAGGGCAGGTAGACATTGGGTTGAGTCTTCGAATATATGACGTGTACAATATTAGATGTGGCTGGACTTTGTCAGCTGGGAGCTGCAGTTCATAGGCATGACGTACTTTCTGTTTCAGGCAACTGAGGGAATCTCTCATGAATTTCTCTTCCCAACAGAAAGAAAAATCCAGAAGAATACAAAATTGGCTGTCTGGATTAAAAAAGGTGAACGATAATTAAGCGCGGGGAATGGTCCCACTGATATCCACACAATCAAGGGAGCCCGTCTGCATCTAGGTTTGCAGGATCGTGACAGCGTCTCATCCTGCTTCTGTTAAAGGGGGAAAACTCCCATTAAATAGACTGGTGGCAGATCATGCCAAGAAAGCCTTTATCTGCAATGTGTTAACATCTTGTTTCTCAATCATAATGATCAAACATAGCCAAAGTAGTCCTGCAAACATTTACATATATAGAACTTATTTAACATATAGCTTAACTGTTACTCACACAAATAGTTCCATTCCTACATCAGAATTTTACAGTATCAAGTAAAATAAAATTCCCATGAAGTAGGCCTATCCTGAATATGGGAAAGAGCGAACAAAAGTATAGTGTGAGGAATCTCAACATATTTTTACATATTTTAGCAATTACATTCTAATTTCAGTAATGACACCAGACTAGTGCTGTAGTTTTGACAAAGGCACAAAGCTTTGCTGAGGTCAGAGAGGCATCAGAACACAAAATTCAGTCAGTAAATCTTTCCTGTGGAGCACCAAGGGTTTTGACGTGAACCTATGGCATTACTATTGCCACAGAACAATGAATACCATAGTAATTGTTTAGTGAAAAATGCAAAAACGTTCAAAAGAATATATTCGTCATGTAACTAGGTAGTGCCTGTGATACTTCAACGTTTAGTTCGTTTAGGGCATCATCCTGAGAATGGCTTCGAGCCAGAGGAACAGCCTTTGAAAGCGATGTGCCTGCGGGATCAGGCATTGTATGGGGAACAGCTGCTTGCTTTCTGCTTTCTCCCTCTTCTTCAGATCCCGCTTTTATCATTTGACTCAGCCTACTCACACAAACTCCTTTCTCCTGTACTGGTGTCTACAGATGGTCCCGTCTAACTTGCCTCCCTAGCAGTTTGTGAACTACCCATGTACACACGTAATTGCCCACACGTACACATGACTTCGGTGAACCGAAGGTCCCCGGGAGGTTGTAATAGCTAGAGGGGTGGGTGAGGCGGTGATCAGGCACAGCGAGCTTTCAGGTCAGCCCTCTCTGACCTTCAGCCCAGACTTCAAAGCCCGCTGCCCGGCTCCCTGCCGGAGGGAAGGGCATCTGGCCTCCCCGAAAGTGGTTTTGTAGCACTTCTGCTCCTACGCAAATTATTATGAGCTTCCACAATAAAGTTGCGAAGGAGCTTCGGTGCAGGAGAGCATCCAGCTCTCCAGGAGCCCAGCGTTCCTGGCCAACGGCGGGTAACGTGCCCCGCCCAAGGCCGGGCTGGTGATCAAGACCTGGCTCCACGCCTGCCCGCCGTTGGCTCCGCTGCCCGCGCCGGTGTCAGGTAGGGGGGGCCGTGGCCTCACGCCTCCACGTGCGACCTTCCCCGTTTCCTCGGTGGGGAACGGCTGCGAGGGGGCCGGGAGGCCTGTCCTGTTACGACCCCCGCGGGGAAGGAGGCGGCCCGGGCCGGCGGGGTGCTGCCCGCCGCGGCCGCTGGGTGTCGCCCTCGCAGCGGGCACGACGGCGGCAGTGGTGGCGGCGCCACCTCCGGGGCAGCCCAGCCCGGCGGCGGAGGCGCCGTTGGAGACGGTGGGGCTGTGCCCGGCCCCGCGCCCGACGGAGAGCGTCTGCCGCGGGGGGAGCGCGGGTGAGCGGGGCACCGCCGGCACGCGTGGGCCGCCGGGCGTAGACCCGCGCCCAGCCGCCGGGATTGCGTGTGGCTGTGGTGAGAGGGGGGAGCGCGTCGTGGCGGGCGGCGGCGGCGGGCTGGGGCTGGGGCCGGGGCCGGGGCCGGCGGCGGGGGGCCGCGGGGGGCGGACAGGTGGTCGCGGAGGTGGCAGGGCTGTGGCGGGGCTGCAGCTGGGTACGGGCCCTGCAAAATCAGTGCTCAGTGCCCGAGTAATTAAAGTGTTTCCTTATTACAGCCCCGGAGTAGGGTCCGGGGAGGGACCCCCCCCTTCGTGCACACACGAACTCTTCGGGCTGCCGCATAGATACAGGACCCTGTATCTACGTAGGGGTTTAACTGCAGGTTTGGGGGTATAAACGAGGAGCCTTAACGCTCTTGTTCCAACTTTTAAGGCCGCGTCTGATGAGAAATGGAAATCTGGCTCAAAGTCATCCTTCCTATTGTTGACATCACCTGAAAACTCCACTGAAAATATTTCCACTAGTTTACTGCAAACAGCAGCTTCCCCTGGGGTCTCAACACCTTGTGAGTATACGCTCGCTGCTGGTAGAGGTCTCTGATTTTTAGAAATCCATGGCTATGGCGTGTAATTGTTCTGCAGTGTTCATTTTATTGCAAGCATTAATAAAGGGCTTATCATGCCCTGGGGTGTTGTGTGCATTACAGCATAGGCTGGAGACAGCGCTTTGGTTCTTTAAAAGGCATAACCAATATCTTTGTATTTTTATAATTATGTGTGAAGTGATTATTTGGGTTTCTGTTTGGTATTTCTTCAATACATATGATCAAAAGGACATGTTGTCTGCTATTGTCTACCTTTCATTCACAGGGGAAAAACTGAGAGGGGTAGAAAGTGTCTTACTGGCAGGGGGATCTTCTCTCCATTAGTTGTTTAAATGAACATAAAATGTCCCACCAATGTTAAAAGAGCAATCTACTGGGCAGATCAGTAAATCTGTCTCTGTTCAAAGATGGAAAAATATAACAAAGACTAAATTCTTATGCAGGATTAGCAGTCCTCTAGTAGGGCTGTTTGAGTGCATGGCTTATTCTGAGGAGAATGTTATTTACTTAACTTGCTTGCTTTCAATGTGATATGTCTGGGTGTGCAGCTAGTTTTATAACAACTTATTTTGGCACGCTCAAGTTCCAAGTATTGTGTAATCTTCATTCTCTAGATAGTTGGAAAACAAAGTATTTCTGGAGATTATGATTACGTGTAAGATCTTCAGGTGCATTGCAGACCACAAAACATAGCCTAATGACACTAATTCAGAACTTAATAATATTTTCTGAGCAGAAAATACTAGTTGCATCCACCGCATGTACCATAACTACAGTTGGCTGGCTACATAAAGTATTAGGCACCTGTCTTTAGATTTCAGTGAGTGCTTAAGGTCTATAGAAATCCTTATTTAGATGCCTGTTTGTGTCGGTGAGGACCTATTAGTCTGCGAGAGTGGATGGGGATTCTGTAACAGTAGTAATCTTATTGCTTCTCTCCTTGTTGTTTGTTTGAAAAGAAACTAATAAAATTCAAAAGTGGCTTTGTGATAGTATTCAGCTGGGAAAGTTTTCACTTTCTCGTACTTCTTGATATTTACCCAGACAGTGCTATCAACCTTGTGTAGGAGGTTTGAATACTGCAGAACAATTGAAATTGAAATGATCAGTAAATGATTGGTAAAAAATAACGTAATCAACTTCTGGATCATCCAGGTGCTTCTCTTCAAGCTTTTTTGCAGAGCTCTTTTCGTTTTCGGGGAACAGAAACTATGGGAGGCAGGCTCCACAAACGGTGCTCCAATGTTTGCCGATACAATGTAGTTGCAGCACCAGGCTTAGCATCCTGCTCTGTCACAGGTGGCACGTTCTGGATTGTCAAACTTAATATGTTCTTGGGCTTGATTAGATCTTAATAAATCAGGTACTTCTAAGGCATGGTAATGAGCGATTGAGCCTCGAGCTGTATTTCTCCATTTGTCTTCAGCTTCACCTCTGCTTGACTTTGCCAGTGAATCATTTTGTGATGTAAAGAAAAAACCTTGCTGCCCCTTACTCTCTAAATCTGTATAATAGGACTAACAATATTTATCTGTTTGGATGGGTGGCATAATGATGAATGTTTGTAGAGCACTTTTAGATTCTTAGATTAATTATACCATCTGGCAACTATGTTTTATTTATTTATTCTCATTAGTTTCAGATTTGTAATTCCTCTTTTTCCCCTCAACAGTTAGGACTTTGGACGAGCTTCCAGAGAACTCATAGTCGTATCTTTTCTTAGAGATACATCAGTGCAACATATCACTAGCGGAAGTATTTTATTTAAAATCACAAATGAGGTACCATTGGCAGGATTGGCCTAGGGAGATATTTGTCAAAGACATAAGTGAACTGTAATTGCTTTGGGCAAATAAAAAATTGAAATAAGTCATTTTAGCTCCTTTTGTCTATTAAGGAATGAAATATGTGACTTCTTAAAAAATGATCCAACCAAAAATAGAAGGTGTAGAGCTGCACTTTGGAAAGACGCTTATGGATGAGGGAGAGGTTGTGGATGTGGTCTACCTGGACTTTAGTAAAGCCTTTGACACCGTTTCCCACATCATTCTCCTGGAGAAACTGGCTGCTCATGGCTTGTACTCTTCGCTGGGTAAAAAACTGGCTGGATGGCCAGGCCCAGAGAGTTGTGGTGAATGGAGTTAAATCCAGTTGGTGGTCGGTCACAAGTGGTGTTGCCCAGGGCTCAGTATTGGGCTTAATTTCTTAAGATATTGCTTAATATCTTTATCAATGATCTGGATGAGGGGATTAAGTGCTCCCTCAGTAAGTTTGCAGATGACACCAAGCTGGGCGGGAGTGTTGATCTGCTGGAGGGTAGGAAGGCTCTGCAGAAGGACCTGGACAGGCTGGATCGATGGGCTGAGGCCAACTGTATGAGGTTCAACAAGGCCAAGTGCCGGGTCCTGCAGTTGGGTCACAACAACCCCATGCAAGGCTACAGGCTTGGGGAAGAGTGGCTGGAAAGCTGCCCGACAGAAAAGGACCTGGGGGTGCTGATTGACAGCCAGCTGAACATGAGCCGGCAGTGTGCCCAGGTGGCCAAGAAGGCCAATAGCATCCTGGCCTGTATCAGAAATAGTGTGGCCAGCAGGAGCAGGGAGGTGATCGTGCCCCTGTACTCGGCACTGGTGAGGCCACGCCTTGAATACTGTGTTCACTTTTGGGCCCCTCACTACAAGAAGGACATGGGGGTGCTGGAGCGTGTCCAGAGAAGGGCAACGAAGCTGGTGAAGGGTCTGGAGCACAAGTCTTATGAGGAGCGGCTGAGGGAACTGGGACTGTTTAGCCTGGAGAAGAGGAGGCTGAGGGGAGACCTCATCGCGCTCTACAACTACCTGAAAGGAGGTTGTAGTGAGGTGGGCGTTGGTCTCTTCTCCCAAGAAACAAGCGATAGGATGAGAGGAAATGGCCTCAAGTTGTGCCAGGGGAGGTTTAGATTGGATATGAGGAAAAATTTCTTCACCAAAAGGGTTGTTGAGCCTTGGAACAGGCTGCCCAGGGAAGTGGTTGAGTCACCATCCCTGGAGGTATTTAAAAGACGTGTAGATGTGGTGCTTAGGGACAAGGTTTACTGGTGGACTTGGCAGTGCTAGGTTAATGGTTGGACTCTATGATCTTAAAGGTCTTTTCCAACCTAAATGGTTCTATGATTCTATCTTAGGTATTAGTGGTACCGGACAAAAGAGCTATTTGCTGAAGTTGTTGTTTTTACTGCTCAAAGGCTTAATATTTGTAAGGATTGGCAGAGGCAAAAATTATTAATAGCAAAAAACCTTTGTCAGAACATTATAGAGCATTAGATTCTGATCGCTTTCACAGTTTACCTTCCAAAAGTATAACACTTAGGGGGAAAATTATTTTTTCAGCCATCAGTTAAATGAGAAATACATATTTTTAAAGCAACTATGATTTTAGCATCTTGTTGAGAAATTTAATCTGGATACTTAGCTGAAATTGAACCAAAGGCTCTTTTCATCCTAACACTTCAAGCAGAAAAATACCTTAATTTCTGCCTGTTTGAGTTCAAACAAATAATTATGTGTGGGCCAGTTGCCATAGGCCTTAGAGTAATGAGAGAACTTCTTAAAAATTCCTGTTCAAGTTCAAATGTGTTTATTACAGGAATTAAGATTTTATGTATTATAGAATGATAAGTAGTGGGAATTAAAATGAGCATGAACTTCAAATCTAGCTTTCTTTTCTACATATTGTAAGCAAAACCAGTGTTTGATAGGTAATAATATATTTCTTGGTACACGTGATTACTTAGGAGGAATACAAGAAAAGATGATTTTTGATTCAAAATGCAGTTTGTAAAATTTAATTGATTCAAAAACATTTTTTTAGTCTAGGAGCTTCTAGCTCTGGTAGTCCCATGGGACAGCCTTTGTTTCTGATTCTGAGTTCTTGCACTTAAATTGTTTGTCTGTTTTGTACATTTTCAGCTAGATTGATGAAAAGGGCTATTTAAATGATGTTATTATTGTTGTCATCTGTGCTTGCCCAACCATGAATTATATTATGAGTATAGCTTGTTAATATTTCCATTTAAAGATTGATTCTTAGGTGGTATTAAATTTAAAAATCGATTTTTCCAGATAATTTTCTTATTAGCAACAGTGCGAGGGGGAAGCCTCCCCTGTGTCTTGCTGTGACCTTTCACTGAATTATGTATAATGGCTTCTTCCTAAACTTTTTCTTCTCCTTTCCTGCTGCCATTCAGAAGACTATTGGGCTTGTGAAGGCAGGTGTTGAAAAGTTAGGAGGAGCCAGAATAGACACTTGTGAATTCCTGGCTTATTTGTTGCGTAGCTTTCACATGCACGCATGTCAGAATGTTCTCCGTGTATTGCTTCCCTGGAGGATGTGGTTGTATATGACACAGTGATGCTCTATATCCAAGATGGTGCTAGTCTGGCCATACAGGTATTTTTCTTGTTTCCTGGAAAACCCTTGAGGTCCGATTGCAGAAGTGCAGGTCTTGATAGTGAAGCAGGGAAGGATACTGTTGGTGTGCAGTAGTTCGATACCAAGGCAAAGAATGCTATCGAAAAACAGTGATGAAATGAGTAAGTGTCAGCTTAGGAGACGTTTTTGAGAAGTGTGTGATAAATGAAGAATTGAGGCTTCACAGGACTTTGAGGTTAAAAGAAATCTAGCACATTACTACTAACAGTTAATCTGGTGTACTGGAAGAGGAAGGTGTCCTGTGAAAACAGTCCTGTTGTGATAAATGAATCCATGTTGGGTGGCTTAACCAATACAGTACAACAACTTGAATTCTTGCGTTATCCAGTTGTGGAGGGGTTGTCTTGGTAGCCTGTACATCACCTGTAGGTGATGTACTTTTGATGCAATATTGAGTGCATTGCTAGCTCATGATATGGTGAAGGGTTGTAGATTGCTGGCTGGTTCTTGCACCATTTTACTTTTGATCCTTTGTCAGTGATCCTGCCACGTGTGGCATGAAATTCAAGGTCCTTGCAAGCAACAGGAAGACTCTGTCTTACTGCCAGCGCTCATGTCTTCCTGGCTGCTCCTCTGTGCCTCCCTCCTTTCTACTCCCCGGGCCTTCTGCTGGGCCTCCAAACCCTCGCTCCATCTCAGCCAAGCCATGGCCGTGGGGGAAGCTGGCTGTGACTGGGGATGGGATTTGGGCACATCTGTGGGAAGTGGTGGATGGAAGCATCTGGTGTGGATGCCAGGTGGAGGGTACTGGGGCTGTGGGGTAGCTGGGGTGTGATGTGCTGAGTGTGGGCACCCTAGCAGCTCTGCCCTAATCCTGAAGAAAAATTTATTTGGTGCTATGCCAAAAAAGCCCAAGTTTTTTTTATCTTATGTTGTGATCGAAAGCATATTTGGAGTACTCTTCAAATCATGAAATCTCACCTCCTTCAAATCCTGGTTTAAAACAAGCTGCTTCTAATAGTCTATACCTTACCTTCCCTTTCTCTCTCATGACTTGCCTTGTTCCTCACCTAAATACCGTCAGGTTTTGTGAAGAGAGTCTGTGAAGATAAAGTTTTGGGGTGCATGACCTGGCATGGTGTTGGATGAAAGCATTTTCATATGCATTATGGAAAATGCATTTGGATTTGATGGGAATGAATTCCATAAGGGTGTGCATCATTGTGTCCGCATTGCAGTGGGATCGTTTTCTTTTCCAGTTTGAGATGCTGATTGCTTTAAGCCAGTCAAAATACTTTCTGTTGGTTTTATCAGCATCTGCAATGTGACATCTTAGCAAGACCTCTTGCTAGTCTATTTATATTATGCTGATACACTTCTGCGTCAAAATTCCCTAAATTGTCTCAGATGGGTCAGTCACTGAGGAAAGTGCTAGCTTTATGAAATAAAAAAGCACCATGAATGGCTGGTAATCAGCTCAATATTCAAGTAACTTTTTAGTAGTGATCACAGTGAATCATTTTAGGTATGTTTTACTTTTATTAAGAGCTTAATGTCTATATGTGTGCTACAGTTGCAGAAATTGCAGCTGGTTCAGAGTCTTGGGCAGGACATGATCTTTTCCCCATATTGTCTCAAATAATTGCACTAATATCTGCAAGGCATACCCATTGCTTAAGTCAGTTCATTAGTATATTGTAAAGCTTACATGTGAGTAATTTTCCTTTATTTTCTTTCTGACCACTTTTGTGATTAGACTGCGTCTGGCTGAAGTCTTTTGAGAGGATTTAGGGATGGGAGGCCGGGGCTGGTCTTTCTTCTAGCTGTGGAATTATCTGCCTGCCATCTGCAGTCTTTCACTTGACATTATTGTTCTGGTTTAAATCCAGATTTTGAAAGTACAGCGCTTTCTTATAATTTTGTCTTTTTCAGACTTTACAGCAGCTTCTGAATTCTTGCAAGTATGTTTTTTTTCATAGCTTTTCACAGCTTCTGTATAAAATCAGACCGTGCTCTTTTCATGTGCCCTTTTGTTTCTCTAAGTGTAAGTGGTATTGGTCTCAAATCTTTACATTCTTCCTCTTTTGTTATAAGAGGAAGTTATATATGTATAAAATATATATATATATAATATATATATACACTGTGATATAAGTTCAGCCTTTGACTAGCGCTCAAGATCTAAAATTTGCATGTGTGGAAACACAAGAAGTTCAGATAGATTTCTCTTGGCAACAAAACTGCTGAGGTATCTATCTATCTTCAATGGTACCTTTTTTCATTGAACAGTGCTGGTTGATGGAGTTGCAGGTGGATGTCACAGCAGGTGTTGCCAACCAGCTTGTTTTTTCATTTCAGAGTCTGAAGGTAGTTACAAATAAGAATAAATGTTATGCTTTAACTTGTATCATGTTATCATTTTTGTGTGCTGTCATATGTTGCCCTACAGGTAAATATGAGTCTCTGCCCAAAAAACTTGGTAGCATGGAAAAAGCTCAGAGGCAAGGTGTAGTTGGAAATTGTTTTTCCTCTCGCCTCTGTGTTATGCTGCCTGCAATATCCACTTCTTTCAGAGGTTTAGATTCTCTTAGACATGCTGAAATCCAGTCTCTGGAGTTGTCAGGGTTATATCAGATGCGCCCCCAGAAAAGAGATTGTGGAGGATCTCGTGTTCCAGCCCTTGAACAGATATAAATTTGCTTCAGCACAGGAGATGGTACCTCAGTTTTAATGTGTGATGATTTGTTCTAGAGGTGTGCTAGATTCCTGCAGGAACGGCTGTTCAGTATGCTTGAATGCCCTGCATTAGTGCAGATATGGTTTAAGTCTATTGATGTGAATGGGAGACTCTAGTGTGGAGTAACCTGAAGCGTGAACTTAAAGTACAGTATTTTATTAATGAGTAATCAGGAACCAAGTTGGATTAATCAGTTTGGAGAAGCCCGGGTTTAAGAAATCCTGACCTGACATGTACTGGGTGAGGTTATTATCCATTTCACTTTCTCTGATGTCTTGACGGGCAAGTGGAGATGCCTCTGCAGACGGACAGCTTAGTTACCAGTATGCCTGATAAAGCAGGACTGGATTTGGGGCAAGTGAGGCCAGCTTAGTCAAGAGAGGGAGTTTGATGTTAGCTGTCTTAGTTGCTACTAGCCTCAAAATAAGCAGGAACAAATCTAATTTATTTAAATTCTAATAAGATGAAGAGCCTTCAAAAACTTACCAAGCGATGTAGATGCTTTTGACATAGCTTGAAAAAAACAGACTGCCTAATGTTAGCTGCTTCTCTGTGTGGCCATCTTCACGAATCACATTATTTCAGTCAACCTGGAGGCAGGGAGGGAGAGAGACATCTTGCTGACTAGGACAGGACTGTCCGTCTGGGGGAATTTTGTTCAGTTCCTCCTGTGCGGTGGCCAGTGCCTGCAGGTACCATGAGCCTGGTTCGGAGGTTTAGGTGAACGCTTTCATGGTCTGTCTGGCTAATTCTCATCCCTGTTACGTGGCTGCATTTCATTTGTAGGGACGAGTGGCATATATTCACCTTAATTCCTTGTCCTCTTTTAAGACATTCATGTCAGCGACTCTCTCAAGCTGAGGAGGAAACGTGAGTGAGTGGGAAACAGGCTGAGAAAATCAGAGGAGAAGGCTAGGAGAACCACAGCTTGAAAATTGCTTTATGAGAAGAAGAGCCATTTCTTCTCACTGGTTTTGAGCCTGACGTCTGCTGATTTCACCTGATGCTGATCTGGTATTTCTCCAAGCTGATCTTCCCCTACTTAATTGTGTCTTGCCTTTGATTTTTTTATGTTCTCCTTCCTTGAAACTCTTCTAGTTTTGTTAAACCTTTTCTGAGAAGAGAGGGCTAGAGTTACAACTTTCAGGATGCAGTTGAACTTTTCAGACAGCTGAATAAAGGTGCTTTTAGTTTTATTCTCTGCAGTAGTAATTGCTAGCGCTCTCCCTGCTTTTTGACTGTGCTGATGCTTTCATAAGAAGAATCCATTATAAATCCAAGATCTCTCATTCCTGAATCATTCAGAGCCCATCATTATGCATATGATGTTGAAGTGGTTTTTTCCTGCCATGAATATCAGTCTATGTTTAAATGGCATTGAATTCTGCCAGCCATTTTACCGGCTGGTTATTTGCTGTCATTAAGTCCTTCCGTATCTCTTTGCAGTGAGCACTTGCCTTTATCTTGAATAATTTAGTATTATCAGTGAGTTTTGTCACTTAACTGTTGTAATCTTTCCCTGTCCCCCTGTGATTCATTAGTGGGTATATTGAACAGAATATATTCTTAATGCAGATGGCCGAGGGGCTGCAGGGTTAGTGTCCCTCCACTATGAAGACTGACTGCTTTTTCCTTGTACCATTTATTTCCTGTCTAGCTGGTTCTCAATACAGATGAGGACTTTTCCCGTTATCCCATAGCTGCCTGGTTTTTATAATATTGATTTTTAATTTGTTTAAGCAGCCTTCCTTCCTTTGAGGGGAATCCTTGGGGACTGGACACAAATTACCATGGCTTGAGGAATAACTTTACATCAGCGAAGCTGTGGTAACAGACTACGTGCAAACTCACCACAAATGTGAAGTAGCTTAATTTAAATGTCTGTCTTGTGTCCAAACAATTAGCATTCAGCTCTAACTAGTCTACATTACAATCACATCGCAGCTTGCTTCATAAAATATTGAGTTGCAGTATGCTGTTTGGGATTTAGTTTTGGTCAAAGAATGCCCTGCGTGAATTTGTTTGACAGGTTTTAAATACAAACTGTTTAGAGTAACTCACTTCTGCTTCTCGTTCTTTCTACTTGTCAGCCCAGGTTGACTATTTCTAGTCCTTTCTCAATGAGAATTTTACACTTTGTTTATCTGGAAGCAAGATGGGACCCAACGTGAAAAGTGAACGGCAAAATTAAAAGATTGGTATGAATGCTTGCACCACGTAGCATGCCACACCAGTAAGTCGAAGCAGAATTTGTAGGTATAAGCTCTGGTCCTTGGCAGAGTTTCTTAACTGAAAAAAACCTATTTTAAAAAATTATTCCCAGATTCATTGTGTGCCTACAGGAGTAACTGAAGTCGAAAAAACTTTTTTCTGCCTCCTCTCAGTTCCTCCTTATCCCTGCCCACCAGCACATGTGCTCAAAAAGTTTAAAATCAAACTTCTAGGTTCCATTACTCTTTCAGCGAATCTAGCCTTTCATGTCTATGACTCTGCAGACATACAAACAAGAATGTTGCTGCTTCAGTTACTAGAATCATGGCAGGTTTTTCTTCTTTTTGTTTTTAATCCTCGAAGTAGAATACTTGGCATGGATGCTAGAAGCATATTTTATTCAAAATCTAGCATCCAGAATTTGGATGCACGTATTTCCAGCTTTTAAGAATAATTATTTTTTAAATACTGTATGAATATGCATTTGTTGGTATATCGTATGTGGTTTTGTACCTCCAGCAAGTGTCTGAATATAATTACATGGGATGAGCTGGTTCTGGTAGCACACACGCAAACCAAGAAAACAGGTAGTGGTGCATTCAGTAGAACGGAGCACAGCACTTCAAAAAAAACTTCTTAAAGGTTTATTTGTTCTCCTTCTCATAATCTGAAATGAAGAATCTCTCCTTGACTAAGCTGAAGCAAGTGTTGAGCAAATCGTTAGGCTGCAGTGTAAAGCCAGTGTTATCTGGGACCTGGTCTCTGTTTCCCAGAAATGCAACAGTGAGTGTCAGTGAAATGGAGATCTTGCTCTGTCTTTCAGTCCTCTGTAGCTCTCACAAAACATGCAGTTACTCTGCCTTGGTGGAAAAAACACTAAATGCACTTTTCAAGTAAGCTAAGCCAGGGAGGGTTAGCAGAGTAGAGTGAAACTATGATGGAATTTCTCAGCACACAATTAAAATGTGTTTTACATCAAGATGATGTAAAAATTATGTTTTACATCAAGATGATGGATTTTCCTATCATTCTAGGGAGACGTATACCATCATCCTCCCCAAAATACTAAGATTTTGAATGCATTAACCATAGGGACAGTGTCTCAGTCTGATTGTTATTAATAAATTCACATTTTAAATTTTAATGTAGCAGGCAAGCATCTGTTGCATGTCTGCACTATTTACTTGTAAAAAACAAACAAACCCTCACTTGATTAGTTCTCATGCTTCAGATCTTGAGTATGACTATTCATGCTTCTGCTAACAGAGAAGTTTCTCATGGTTTGTGTATTTTAAACTTACTAGTTTTCCAAATATACATGGTCTTTCAAGAAAAACAGGATAGGGTAAAAGTGTCTGTAATGCAAAATTAGCAGATTTTACCAAGTACGATTAAAAAATCACTTCTCTTATGCTCTGTAAAAGGGATTTTCAGGCCTTGCTTAATTAAAGATCACGAATAAAACGATACTAAAATAATTACTCTTCTTTTAACAAAATTCTCTCGGTTTGTACTTGAATAACACTATTGCCCATAGAGAGGTAATTATCAACAACTTGTGTGTAGTAAAACTATAATTAGTTTACTGTATTAAATCTCAGAAGGGTAGACCTGAAAAACAAAACCTTCAACTAGTCTTTGCATTATTAGATAGTTTAAAGATGGATGCTTATTATGCTGGGCTTTTTAAAAATGAATTTTTATGCCATATTTTGTAACAGTAATGCTGGATCAAAACCTGATTTCCCTGCTTGTGTGACTGATCTCATTTAATTCAGTGAATCTGTTTACGTGAATAAGACTCAAAGAATTTGGCTTTGTATGAAAAACATCCTCCCAGAGGGAGTTGTAGTAGGCTTACACTTAATTTTTTTTTTTTTTTAAAAAAAAGGAAACCAGCGTTTGTGTTTCCTTCTCTCATTGTATAATGATTTTCAGTGAAGTTTCATATTCTGTGAAATTAAATCTGTAGCCAAGATGATATGATATTGGACAGTTTTTATAATTCAATATGCATGTCTGTGCCGTTGAAACAATAGGCTGAGTGTTTTAAGGTGCAGATAGCCTGACTAAAATAATGTGTGTTGCAAAAGAAGTTGCAATGTGTTCTCAATGGGAATGTTCGGCAGAGAGATACTTGTCAACTCTGCGTGGTATGTTACAATCATGGGAGTAGTACACAAGATAAAGAAAATCTCAGCTTTCTCTCTGTGTACAAAACTGGCCTTGTGGAGGGATTGGAAAACACGAATACGAATATATAATATGCTTGCCTTCTCTTTTTTCCCCTCTTTTCTGCCTCCCTGTATGGGGCCAAGGATAAACGGGCAGACTAATTGTATCAAAAAGAAAATGGCACCAGAGTAAGTCCTCCTTTTCCTTAGTTTTCTCTCTCTGCTTTATACACGATTAAGAGCTGATGGTTGTGTGGCAACGCAGCTCCCGTGATAAGGTACGATTCAGTCCTGTAGTGCTGACAGAGCAAAACCATGCTGTAACTCTGTTCCTTAATCACGTTGCAGTAGCTGCAAGTCCAAGATGGATCAGCATAGTTCAGGAGTGAAATTTGATCTTGTCTGCATGGAAATGTCAATGCGTGTTTTGGCCATATTAGGCCACTGTTGTGGTTTTAAGGTAATGAAGATGTCCTCTACCTTTTCTCGGGTGCTGTCGATTTCATTTTCCTAAGCAAAATTCCTCTTCATCTTGTACCACTTCCAAAAGTTTCTCTGTATTGTTCTTTACCTTTGTCTTCTCCCCTTTTTTGTCCTAGATGTAATCTCTCATCCTTGATCTGTGAGTCTGGTTTTCTTTGATCTGTTCCTCGTCCCTTACAAATCTCCTGTTGTTTTGCTAGTTGTGTTCCTGACAGTGGTTAATGAGTGCTGAGTCACCACTTTGAACCCAGACGAGCCATGAATAGAGCAAAAGGTAGTTTAACAAACCTTTAAAAAAGAATTTGTGAGAGAGCGAAAAAGGATCCCTGTCCCTCTCCCACGCTCTTTCACGTGCTCTTTACCAGACTGGTGGTTGTAACATGTCTTCTGAGGCTTCTTAAAAGCTCTGTGTTGGGGATTTTCTTCCTCATCCTTTCTTCTAGGCTTTACCTCTTCTTTTCAGTTTGCAATCTCCTTTTTTCTGCTTTCACTCCAACCTTAGTAATGTTTGGGTCTTGGGGCATATTTTTCCATCTCTGACTTCTTTTAACTCTGTCTACTCCAACATCAGCAGCTCATGGGCTTTTCTGGTTGCTCTTCCAGCTTTGTTAGGCTTCCAGTCCTTAGGAGTGCATGTTATTTTTGGTAACACTGGTCTACTGTGTGCCTGGGTAAAAGTGATGGGTGAAGGAATATCTATTTCTAGCCTATTGGACAGGAACTGCCTCCTTCTTGAGATTTTGGGGTTTTTTTCCTGTATGTTATAAAAGTGAAAATGGGATCTGCCTGGAAAAAATGTCCTGGAATATAGGAGGCACAGGGGTGCTGAGCTTCATAAGGGTAGGGAAGCAGAAGGCCAAGAGGAAAATCCTGCCTGGTTCTGGGAACGCGGTCCAGGAACATGATGTCCCTGTAACATGGGCCTGCCCTTCTCTATTATTCCACCATTGGTTTTGTTTTTTTGCTTCATATTTCCATTAAGGACCTGGGCAGCCTTTGTGGGCAGATAATGTGGATATTCTTCATGTGGTAACACTATCTTGCACAAGCTAGCTCCTTGTAAAGTATGAAGGAGACTCAGATATGCTGAAATTTCAAAATATTTATTAACTATAAAGCAGGTAGACTGAACTGCATGATCCTTTTCAGTACTTGAAACAAGGCCAAAGCATCTATTTTTGGTTGTAGACAAACTAGAAACATAAAGAGACTGAAATGGGCGCAACAAATAGCGTTGTCCTCCACGGTTCCTACCAGTGGCTGACCAAGGAGGTGCTTGCACTAAGGGATCCTGGTGCTACAAGGGTGCAGTAGCCTGGCCTGTGTAGTAAGATGCTCCCAGATTTTCCTTTCTTCCAAGCTGTGGGAAACTTCCACAAGCATTAAGAAGCTAAGTCTCTTTAAACCCAGCTTCAGTTCCCGGAGAGATAGCTTCCAGTGCAGAGTTGCTCCTTTGGGTTCCCGCAGAGCTGGTGAGTGCGCCGGAAAAGGTGGAGGAACGGGGAGCAGTGAGGGGGAGTGGGGGCATTTGTGTTCCCTTTGCACTTTCAGCTCCCTGTACTTGACACAAGTACAAATATTTCTGGATGATGAACCTGTGACTTGTGCATAGCCATTAGTCTTCACTGGGAACTGAGATTCTGTCCTGCTAGAGGAGCAGTGTTCAAGAAAAGCAGTCTCTGTAGTAAAGACTCTCTTTAATCACCTAAAATTATGTTAAAATGGTGTTCCATTTTTATCTGTGTGAAGAGCCTGCTGGTGTGGGAGATCTTTATTTTACCTGACTGGGTATTGCATTTCGATGCAGCAGATGACATGTGTCTGTCCTTTGGTAAGAGAGTAAACATAGTAAGAATACACCCTAACCTGCATCGATATTTTTTTAGGTCTTTTGTAACATCAAAGCACCCTTGTGCAATGCTCATTGTAGTCACCTGATGCAAGATCCAAGGTTCTGTGATACCTACTTTCTTCTGTTGTTCCTATGCTTGTACAGCTGGCAAGATTCTCAAGAGATACATGAAAGAGCAATGTGATATTCAAGGTGAGTTGTGTTTAATCAAGCTGTAGCCTGCACCGAGAGAGGTTACCTGAGATTAACTTCAGTTACTTGGCCTGAAAGTACTTTGTGTCGATGCATAGCTTTTTAAAATTAATTAATTGAGATCCTAGGTTGCAATATAAGTAGAATAGGACAGGAACGTGTGATTTTCTTTATTTTGAGCTTAGTGTGGAGGCATTCCTCATGAGTCAAATGCTGACTTGAAGGTAGCAGACTGTTGCTCTGCATGGCCTTACCCTGCCAGAACAAATGAGGAAGGACGTTTTGGGAACTGGGCTATTTGATGGGTTGGAACAAAAGAGCCCTGGGGTAGGGAACCCCCCATAAGTCAGACTTCTGTTACCTGACTGAGGTTCCCACCACTGGACTCCTGCATGGTGTGAGGAAGAGTCTTCTGCAGAACTTCTACAGAATTGGGCAAGTATTAAAGAAAGCAGAGGTGGTGCCCACGACCCACTGAGAGCTCCTTCAGCTCCATATACGCCATGGGATCAGGCAGGGGAATCAGGATTTCCAAAGTATTGTCTGTCATGACCTGTTTGGAGATTACTCACAAACAACACCTATACAGATACTGCTGTGAAGGGCAGCTTGACCATCCATCAGCCAGAAAAGATCAGAAAAAAGAGCTCTACCCTAAGCACCAGCTATTGTATAACATTACAGCTTCATAGGGGGATTAAGACTGTTTTTTGCAGGTATTGTTTCTTATGTTAGTCTTCCTTCTGGAAGAACTTGGAGCATGTCTGTATCTGCGTGACATCTCACTCTTCCTGTCTCTGGCCATTTGTTGATAATGGCGAGTGCACTAAGCACCAAAGTCTTGTTTCTCTGGGGAATCAAGTCCCCAGTTCAGTCCCCAAAGTCCAGGACTTGTCAACCTTGTCGACCTTTTCCCATTTTTTAATTACGTTAGACATCTGCCTTCCACTGATACTCTGTAATTACCAAGGGGTAAAGTTAAGCTATTCCTTTCAGTTGTTTGAAGCATCCAGTGGGAAAGGCTTCAGAAAACCTTCAGTGTGATATAGGACATAAAGCACACATACGTTTCCTCTCTGTAATTTGCAAGTCTCATCCATGTGCTTTGTCAGACTTTTTGAAAAGAGATGTTTCTCCTGGTTCATAGCAACCACCCTGATGGGTGATTTGCTACACTAAAGCAGGTTATTCACTGACTTAAAAAATAAGAGTGAACTGATTTTTCAGGTAGTAATTGCCAAGTTTATCTCTCTGTGTAGGACAATTCCCATGGTGGTATTCTGTCTTTGCAGCTTTAGCGATAAACCCTGTTTCAGTTTTAATTCTTCTTCTTCTTTGCATTAACTGTATTATCTATTTGTTTCAGTAAAAAAAACTTTAGGAATTACAAATCCAGATGTAACCCTGTTGTGTCATGGTCATGGCACTCACTCACTGTTAGGTCCTTTAGGCCGATGCATTAAAAACCTCACTGACAAAAGGAACATATAATAGGAGCAGAATCATGGAGGTTTAGACTAGTGCCTCTTTTCTAGACTACCTGTGTTTATTTTACATCTTGTAAAGTACCGACAAGAACATTGGGATGATGGATCTGAGCATCACAGCATTGCATCCTTGGATATGAACAGTTGATGAGGAAAATGAACTTTGATATGCCTACTAGAATTATTGATTTAGTTGTGTTTGCTGCAGAGAAATTGCCTTACTTTGGGTTGGGTCGATATCCTCAGATGTGTGTGGAGGAGCATTGCTGCTGTACCATTTCTCCTTCAATAGTTAAACAGCTCAGGATGAATTGAGGGGGTGGAGCAGTTCAGGCTACCTGTGTGGAACACTCTGGTCTGGTCCTTGTTTATCTGGTGGTTGTGTTTTTGTTTTGTCACAAGAATAAATGCTTGAATACATCTTTACAAATTTCTGATTTCTAACATAGCTACCCAGTTTATTCATCTTGATATGCTTAACTAAAAATCGTAAATCTGTATTGTGTAAGTCACTGAACATATTTTAGAGGGATCACAGACTCACAAAGGGGTTGGGGTTGGAAGGGACCTCTGGAGGTCATCTGGTCCAGCCCCTTGCTCAGGCAGGGCCACCTAGAGCTGGTTGCCCAGGTTACTTAGTTTCTTTGCAGTGTTTTGTATTGGTGTTATATATCTAAATGTTTGAGTATTCTGTATCTTAAAAGGAATCAATGCACCAGTATCTTAAGGCTCTGTAGTGCTTGAGAAGGATATTTTAACCTCTTCTTGGTTGAAAAATCTTTGCAAGTTTCGCAATAAACAGTGCTCCATTAGGCAAGATTATATGTCAATTTTGGTACTGTACAGTCCATAAAAACTGCAGATAATGGGTACACAGATGGCTTGATTTAACAGACTGGTTCATAAGCATGGCTGAGAAGGATGGAGCTGGAGGGAGGTGGGGGAGAGATTTGTCTCAAGAAGTAATTCTACAGGCAATGTATGTTTTTTGTGCTTTAGAATATTACTTAATACTTGGTTTCTGAAGTATTTGAATGTGAAGGAGTTGGAAAGGACTGAGACCTTGGCAAACAATTTCAGCTTTGCTGATCCCATGCAGAAGGTGTAACGAGAGCGAGCGTGGTGTGAGATGGGTCAGTGCAGCCAAAGGCCTTTTGCAGATAATTCTTCAAACCTGTGTTGGCAAGGTTATTCACCCGATGCTGGGACTGTCTTCAGAATTAAGTGTGTATTGCATAAACTAAACTTATTCCTGGACTCTCAGGTTGTAACATCTGAGTCAGCAAATGTGTCCTACTAATATATTCAGCCCAGTACGTTTTGATGAAGCAAAGATCTTGTATAAAACCCTGCTGCTGTCATTGTTGTGTGGTCTGTCCCAGCACACGCCTTTTCTCAAGCGTAACCCCCCCTTCCCCCCCCCCCAAATCTGCGATTGTAAAGATCCTACTGGCATGTCAGCACACGTCTTCAGAGAACCGGAGGGGCATTTTTAATGAGAGTAGCTTCAGAATTCCTGGCTTGATTTATGAAGAAAAGGAAAAAAAAATCACAGAGACAGTATCCTCTTACCTATTAAAATGTTTGCCTTCTACTTGTGGTGATATCAGCTTAACTTTTGCAGATGCAAACTGAATAACCAAATATTTACCTGTTTTCCACTTCGAAGTATAGACTCTTTCTCTGCTTAAATGCAATACAATTCCAGAGAGAGGGAAGTGGAAAGGTAAAGGACTAGAGGTCTTTGTTCTAAATTATGGAAGAAATAAACATTCGGGACATCAGCATTGGATATTTCCTGCAAAATTTTCCTGTAACTTGTCTGTGAGAAATCAAGCTGAAAATATTTTTAGCAGTTTGCTGTACTGTTCTAAGGAGGTTTTCGTAACTTGTACAAAGTGAGGCGAACAAGGCAGCAGGTCTTTGCTTTTAGTTCCCATTCATCAACCTAGCTGTGTTAATAGATGCACTTCATTTTTTTTGTTTGTTTTTGAGCAAGGCTTTATGTTACAGCCACAGAAATATGGCAAGTACAATCATTCTGCATTATTTATATTCATACATTCTTAATCATAATTCATACTCATAATCATGTTTATGGGTATAGAAAACCACTCCAGCCCATGCTGACACCAATTGCAACAGGTGCCCTAAGGTTTATCTGCATCTACATTGCCTTTCAGAAAGTGCCAAACCTGTTCTCATTTATGCTGCACCCAGCCAGTAGACATCATTTCTCACTGTTCAGTAACACCTCCCTCTCCTTCCCCCCCTCCAAAAAAAAAAAAGCTTGACTCCCAACATTCCTCTCATGTCTTAGAAATATTTGTGTAAGTCCTTGGCAAGAAGCTGACTCTGTTCCTCACCACTAGCCAGTCCGCTTCTGCTGCCTTGTATGCCTGTTTCTTCCAGCACTTACTCCTGTAGTTTAAATACCGCAGGAGGTGTGTACCGTGGTTTTAAACGCCCTGAATGCAAGTCCTGTGGATCATTAGCGCAGGCAAGTAGTATGAGAGAATGTAGAGGCATGGGGTGCTGCTGGATGTTTGGTTTTCTGTGGCTTTTATTTAAAAAGGAAATTCAATATGAAAAACCGTAAGAAAAGAATGCTGCGGTGTAAACCTTAAAGATGTCATCGTGTATGTGTTACTCTGTGGGAGACATGCCTTATGTGGTGCACAGGACAAGCAGTGACAAGGCAGGGCTTGGGAAGAGCTTTTGTGTGGAAGCCGTGACCTGGAACCCAAGAGCAGGCTCTCACCATTGGGAACAACGGTTGACTAATTCTGGCAGTTCCTGCCCTCTCTATGATTTGCTTTTCAGCTTTGGTGTTATATTAACTCCTTCAGGGCAAACATGTTCCTTAGGTTTCTTGTTGCACTCCCAAACCAACACGTTCATCAAAACCAGGATCATTTGCTGTACCTCCATTTCTTTTACTGTATTCTGCTGCATGAATTTACACTGCACATAAATCTGGAAAAAATCTATTTCAGGATTTTTGTTTCCTCATTTTAATACCTATCACTGTAGTACTACACTGAGGGGTTAGATCTCTGCAGAAATTTCTTTGCACTATACTAATGATGGTCAATTCACATCAGTTTAAATCCAGGGAATGAAGTAATAACAAGATTTTGTCCCTTGTCTGATCCTGAGTGGAACTGCCTCTGGAAATGCAGAGAAGGTATTCTTTGAGAGAAGACTGGCACTCTGTTGCAAAGGTTGCCCAGATGCGAGGTCCAATACTCGATTAAGAAATTTCTTGCTCCTGTTGGTTCTGCAGACTTTGTTTCAATCTCCTAATTGGTTTTTGTGAGCTTTGAATCAGAGCAAGCAAGAGCAATTTTCTTCTCATAATAATGATGGTAAAACTTCCTGAAACTTCTGAAGTGAATTCCTGTGTATCCTCATCCTAGCAGGACTGTTAGTAAATCAACACGCAGTCTAGCAAGGAGGAAGCTTCTCAAGTAGAACTTTTTCTAAGCAGATGAGAATACAGATCTATAGGTCTCAGTCTCCAAATCTGGTTAATATAAAATCTCAAATGCTTTAAAAGAGAAGAGCTACAGGTCTGTTGATGTAAAATTGCAAGTATTGTTCTCTTGTGTAAATAGATTGTCAATATTACTGGAGGTACCAAAGTAGAAAAAATAGAAACTCCGTGCTCAGCAAGGGGACAGTCCTGCTCTGCTTGATGGTTCTGGCAGAAATTGTGTTTCGTAGGACAGGAGCAGGATCGATTTCAGATTCTTCATTTCTTTAGCCTTTGCTACTTCCTGCCCTTTTTTTTTTTTTTCAGTAGCCTGAAACACATTCCAGAAATGTCTGTGTGAGGGAGAAGAGTAAGAGTGCCAAGGCTGCTGATGAATAAGAGACTTTGTGATGAATCTTGTAAAATCGGACGTTTTTATTCAGACAATGGTTCTCCATTACTGAGTCTTTTGTTGTCGTCTTATGAATTGGAGGGAGAGGAGGAGATGTTAAGTGTTGTCCTGTGACACTTCCCTCTAGCCTACCTGAATTACCAGAGGGATGAATTGCTTTGACTGGGGGGGATGGGGGAAAATGCAGAGGAAGTGGATTCACTCTGTTAAAGCTGAAGATGCAGCAATGGTATTACTTCACTTCTAAAACTACCCAGTTTTGGGAAATGTAAATTTACATTTAAAATTTGATGTTGAACTATATTGATCTGGGCTGAGAGATGATAATGAAAACTTTCAGTTTTAAAATCACTATTTTTTAACTAGACATTCAGGTCTTGTTGACTCCCAGTCCCTTAGAATAAATCTCTCTTGAAGTTGAATGGTTTTTTCAGTTCTAAACTATTTTGCAACAGTGGTGTTGTTCTAAGATTTGTTAATACATCAACTTGGAGCTTCCTACAAGGTGAATTTGGATTGCATATATATTTTATCCAAGCTATGCCAGAATCCCAAACATACAGTTTTTCCCTGTTGAACGTACCATATTTCTTACAGTTTTCCTGGTTATAATACCTGCAGAAAAACTGTGGCAGTTTCTAACTTAACTAGGTGATATGTAGTGTGTGGTCGGGGCTGCAGCAGCTGTGTCCCAGGCATACACCTCGGTAAAATTATCCATCACACCTCAGATGATAGTAGCTGATAGGTAATAATTGGTATGTAAACACAGATATGTGAGCTGTCACTTCAAGAAGGGGCACTTGATGCAGTGGAGGAACTGTATGAAAGAGCTGCCTGTAGTTTGCCAGGTTTAGGAGTCCTTGCTTGTGAAAGCTTGCAGTTAGCAGAATTGAGTTTCATAATCTTGTCTTTGAACCTTAGTTCTTCATTACGTATGACAGGGTATCACGCAAACATCTTCAGAATGAACCCGTTATTTGAAACTCCTGTGGTGTTTGTTAACTTAAACACCTCGACAGAGAAGTGCCTTTTAAGAGTTCAGTACTTTTGCCCTTTCAATTATTGCAGGAACTCCTATTGTGTCCGTTTGCGATGTTTCCTTCTCTCCAAGTTGAAGCGTGCAGCTCTGTTGCAGCAAACACTGCAGCATCCTTTCAGCATTGCTGCCAGAGCCGTCAGTCTCTAGCTTCAAGGGAGCTGCCCTGTCTCCACAGATTGCTTCCAGCATTTGTGTTGGCTGCTGGTGCGTTGGCTTGGCAGTCGCTCTCATCTGGGAGAGCTTTTTAGAAGACTCTAATCCTTATTTCGTATAAAAATCTTCTGAACAAAATGTCTAACTCGGGAATTAGGCTGCTGCTTTCCACGCTGCATCCAGGTGCTATGTTTGACTTCTTTATAATGTACGAGGGGTTCGGCTGGGAAGACTGCGCTGCCCCTGCGTGCTGCTTGGCCTTCTGAACAGTTGCAGCAGCCGGCATCCCTTCAGATCTCAGGGGGGGACCTCATAGTGCAGGGCAAACATCTAAATCTTTTCAGTGCTAGGGGGAGCCTGCCCTGCCAGGGGGCTTGTTGGGGTGCGTAGCAACGTCTGTGGCTACATGGGACCTCCTTCCTTTTTCCTCTCTCCCCCCAGCAAGACAGAAACCAGAAATGGGTGCAAAAGGATTCAAAGTCAAGGCAGCCTCTCCCCCCGCTTCCCGTGAGGGTAGCACCCCAGTAGCCCATGCCATCAGCTGCACCTGATGCAGAGGCCCACTGATGCCCCTTCCCCTCTCCCTGCAGACCGAAGGTGTCTGCAGGCAGAGAGATGCACTCTCTGCCCTCCCTAATGGTTTTGTTGGGACAGGACATCCCAGAAACATAGTGCCTCTGAAGAGCCCTCCTCCTGTCCAGTGCCCATTTACTGGGGTAGTGCAGGTCTGCCAGGCTCACACAGCATGGACAAGTAAGTAGCGGATACGGTGATATGTGATACACTCCTGATTTCTAGCCTGATGGTTTTCTGTGTAAAACCTTGCAGACTGATGTGGGGAGGAGAATACAAGCATGGTCCTCCTTTCGGAATGCTTTTAGTGACTAGTTTTGTCCTCTGCCTTGCAAAAGCTGATATTACAGGGATAAAACATTTTGAAGGGAATGAATAACCTGTTATAAGCCAGCATTGCTTCTTTTGCTCACTTGAGAGAATTCATTACGATGTCTGTTCTTCTAGCTGGGCAGCACAGCACTGGCTTCTTGGGAGGCAGATAGCAGATCATTGCAGAAAACAGACCTGTAGACACATGTGGTCCTCTGCAGGTGTGCTAAGATACCCTCTTCTCTTGTGCCAGGAGGTGACAATCTCCCCTCCCAGCAAAGGGACTCCTTCACTCTTAATCAGATAGATAACATTTCTGTAAAAGTGAATCTCTGTTCTTAAGGCAAGATGGAGGCGCTGGTATCCTCAGTTCTCTTCAGACCTTGCCCTGTTTTGTCATGGGATCATAGAAAGTATTGCTTCAAGTCAGAAAATACTGAATATTGTGAAAACTGCAGCGTACACCTGCCCAAGAAAAGTTACAGCTGTGTATTGCACTTCTGCAGAATAGTGTGGAGGGGAGGAATTTTCTGCCTGAAGGTTTGGGGTTTCTGTTTTTTTTTTTTTTTTTAAGGATTGGGCTGTTGCCTGGTGTTATTGCTGCAAATCTCCAGACCTGTACACGTTTTGCAGGTTTCTCTACTATCTCATTGCTGCCCTCCTCTCCCTAACCACTGCTTGCCACTTCCTCATCCATTTAATGAAGACAGAGGGCTTTTTACTGTGTGATACTCAAAATGTAATACCATAGTGTTGCAGAAGAGCTAGTGGAGTGGTCATTACCAAGAGTTTGGCGTTTTCTGTTTCAGGGAGATCTGTAGCTGTAAGAATGGCTTCTGCCTTACTCAGCCCCTATACAGGAGGGGAAAGCAGGTTGGGGATGCCTTGTTGTGTGGCACCATCTGTGCAGCCGCAGGCCTTCTCAGGGGCTGCAAGTGGACGTGGATGGTGTTGTGAGTTAGGTCCCTCTTAACCTCCTGGGGAGGAATAATGCCTACGGCTCAAACAGAGGTGAATGTGGAGCTGGGTCTCACAGCACATGGAAACCTCTAAGCTGGTGAACCAAATGGATGTGAAATCCCATACAGAATCTCCAAAAGATCCGATTTTAGACCACATTTTTTCATGAGGGAAGTATGGGCAGATCTGTTGTCATATAAAGGCATCAGGATTGTTTTGTCTCTGGCCCCTCGGGAAGGAAGAAGCTAAAGTTTTACTATAGGATGTGCTGTTAGTTTGCTGGTCAGATATCTGATGTAGGTATTCCTGCTGTTCTGTTTCACCTTCTGTTTTACTCCAGGTGAGCGCCTGCACTGATTACAGTGTTGTCTTTTCTGGCGGGCAGACAAATAAAGCAGGACTGATCCAATTGTTGTTTCATAACTGCTTCTTGGAAGACACGTCCATCAATTTGTGGACAAGTTCAATAACTAGAACATGTTTTCTTCATTTTTGAAAATGTGGCTCATGAAACACGTGTTGTTCTTTGGAAGTAAAGTGCATTTTAATGCACCATAAAAGTCTCTGACAAAGAGAACATGCATATCCTACAGGGCAAAGTAGCTTAATTCTCCTGTCTTTAAAGATCAGTTTCATTTTGGAGCTTCTCTCCCAATAATATGATTAAAATAAGACACTGCCAGTGTTTGTCTTGGACAGTTGAGCCATTAAGGCAGTTAGGATTTGGAAAGCTTTCTCAAAATGAGTTAACATTAGTAGCAGCCTACCATTCTCTCTGTGAAGACATCTGTGGGTTTTTTTCTTCTATCAAATTTTATATAGATATTTAAAAAAGGCTTATTGCAAATATTCCCTTGCTGAAGGAGAATTCAGCCATCATTGAATGTAATTGTATTCCCATATGAAACCATCCTTTGGCCCATTAGTATCTTGTATTTCTTCTGGCAAGTAGATTGCATGCAACGTAAGCCTTGGAACTGAATTCTTACTACAGTCATTGTACAAATTTTAATTTATTATAAAAGTGACAATGTTTTTTCATATTCTACCAGTATATATGCTTCTTAATATTCTCTAACCTAATTGATATCACAGACTAGTTGAGCTTGGAAGGGACCTCTGGAGATCTGGAAGTACACACTGTGGATATTAGAAGAGCGTTTTAAATACCTGACAAGAACTAAATCCTCATATACTGTGCTACTCTGACTGAAGATGAAACCACTTTCGACTCAGAAGCTTTCAAATGTATTGCTGATCTCTCAACAGCAGCACACTGCTATTGATTTCATCTCTAGTATCATTCAGAGTTACCCTTACGGCATTGCCATGTTTTTGTCCTTCACCCTTGACTGAGCTTTTGAGCAGTGAGCATCTGGTGAAGGTGATGACAGTGATGAAAGTGTAACTATTCAGAAAGAGGCAGCAAGGATGTTTGCACTAAAAAGTTTATGTTGAGCGTTCAGCTTCACAGGTGAAAAGTGAAGGAGTGAGATCGTGTCAGACGGTCAGTCGTTCCAAAAGTGATTGGACAAAGTCATCAGGGCATTGCAAGATTTGATCTCACATTATGAGGAGAGGTCATGCTGGTCAAAATTTCAAACTACTAAGTAGTCATCTCTTGATTTTTATTTTAAAAAGGGGTCAGCATCTCCTGCTGCCACAAAGCTAGCCTCCAAAAAACCAGCCTCTCCTGTACCTTTTCTCTCATTACTGGATGTTGAGTTGGCAGTGGACTACCCTGATGATCCTGCTCTTCCCTCTCTTTTTTCCATGGCAAACCTACAGCCTGTGTGTACCTGAAAACGTGTGTAGATCTCAGGTCTCTGCAGGCATTCCCTCCTCTCTTATCTTAGTTGCTTTGCTATCTGTCAAATCACTAATGTCATATGTTTAAGGAATGAGTCCTTGATTAGCTGATTTCTAAGTAACGGCACAGTAACAAACACAACCATCCAGACTGAAATGGCAGCAAATCCAGTAATTCACCAACACTGGGCTAAGCTTAATATCCAAATGCGCCAAGATTTACATGACCATGGTGACCAAGCAGGCCAGCAGGAAGCCAGGACCGATTCGGACCAGCTGGGGGGCTCAGGGAATGCCAAATTTCCTCATCGGACAGTCCGTCTTTACTGCTGAGCTGCAGAAGCAATGCCTGGACTTGTTAACTAATGACCACATTCCACCCCTGCTCCCCCTCTGTGCCAGTTCTGTCCAAGGGCATGGAAACACTGCATAAAGCAATACTAGCCCCACGCTTATGCCTCTGTTGATGAGGCTTGTCAGTCGGGAACTGATTATTCTGATTTTGGAAGGTACGGGTGGTGGTGTTGGAGGCAGATGTTTCGCTGGTGTCAGAGATAGGTTCTGCTCCCAGGCAGTTGGCAGTTATAACAGATGACCTTTGTCTTTACTGTTTATGGAGAAGAGGTTTATTTTATGTAAGTGTAGTCAGTTTTCTCACTTTCCATTCTTACACTGGAAGGAAGGCAAGATTTCATTTCCTAATATTTTTAAGGAAAAAATAAGTGGGATAGTAAAGTGGGCCTCTTAGTCACTCATGGAAATTTGGGGAGAGGAGTAGGGTGGCCAAGGGGCGCCAGCCACCTCTAGATGCCCAGACTTCTCACACAAGTGCTTTTGACTGTGCTCGTATGTTTTATTTCTTGAGCTTTTAATGTTAGCATCTTGAAGGCTTGGGCGTATGTATGAAATGCATGTTTCAACTTCCTCAAGCTCGAAGGGGGGTAAATTTAGGATTTCCATTCTTACTTGCCCCTTACATGGAACGGTTGATGTATTTGTGGCTTTCCAAAATGGACAAGGAGAGAGTGGTACCTTATTATGAGAGCTGTTACTTCATTGCTGATTTTACAGCCTGTCCTGTGTATCTTTTTACCTACTGTATGCTGAGTTCATTTGGATCCAGCTGTTGCTGAAATAAAAAGCTATTTTGCCATTGGTGTTCACCTGCCTAAAAAGCTACCATGAGCAGAAGAGAAATAGAGAAATACTTTGAATCCATGGACACGTTTGGTCCTATGGTAGTCATCGCTGTGGGCATATGAGAACTGAAATAATAATTGTAATAGTCTGGTTTCTTTTACAGCCCCTCAAGGCAAGTGCTTGTGATTATTTGCAAGTGCTGTGATTATCTGCTGCAAATCAGAAGCTGTATGTGCTTTAGGTTTTGGGAACCATTGCATTAGCCTTGTGTAAGAGGGGAAAAAGAGCCCTGGTAGATTCCTATGTGCTAAGGGAGTTTCTTGCAATACCCTTTATATGCAGCGTAAATGTCACAAGCTATTTAAAAAAGATACCTCTTGAAAACAAATTGCTGAATATCCGTATTTAGTCGGTGGATCAGAAAGGCATTGCTCTCTTCTACAGCTTTTGCTCCAGTATCCTGCATAGTGCTTTATCCTGCACGGTCATTCTGCTGAGCAGCGGAAGGCGCGGGAGGAAGGAGGGTCACTGCCTGCTATGAAACCTCCCGTCCAGCTCCACGTTAACAGGCTGCTTTTTTCTGGCCTGTGTAATACCTCCTAGCTGCCCCTCACGGCATGTTTGCACAAGGATCATTCGTGCAGTGCATTTGGCCCCAGCTTGTGCTGCAGCTGAATTAGATCAACCCAAACCCGTATGTAAGATTTCTCCCTGGTTAGACTGACCGTGGGAGTAAGCCTGTTCCCTGGGGCTTATGTCTGTTTTTATGTATGTGCTGGGTCAAAGCTGTTAGTCAAAGTTGCTAGCAAGTTCATGGTTTATTAAAAGTAAGGCAGACAAGCTAACAGTGAACAGACTAACACTGTGCTAATGTTCTGCTTCCTACCACATGTGGGGACCTGATCTCTTTCCTCTTACCAGTGTTTTTGTATACAAGAAGCTTAACTTGTCTTTATAATCTCACTTGTCAGTAAAAAAAGCTGCAATATGAAATATGAAAGCCCATCTCACCTGGTAAAGAAAAATACTCTTTTACCCTATTATGCATAAGATAACCGGACAACATAGAAGTGCAACCTGCCTGCCTAACAGAAATGAGTAGGTCAACTCTGAAACTCTAATAGATGTCATTTACTGACCCTTAATGGTTTTTCTTATCTCCTGAGCATGTCCCCTAGACAGTTTGGGAGCTGCCCAGTACATTAAAGGACATCATCAGACCTGAGATGCTGTGTGGTCCCAGGCAGCGCAGCCACTTCTGTGGATGTGGTGGGGGCTGCGCTCCAGTTTTAGGACTCCTTTTACCCACACTGCAGGGGTAACAGTAGCTTCTGGTGCTGGATCCTGAGCAGCTACAGCTGTGAGTTACTTCCAGCCTTGCCTCTTCCCTCCTGTTTGGAAGTGGTGGTACCGTCTTCTCTATGGGAGAGACAGTGGGTTGGGAGGATTCCTTATGGAGGTTGGATCTGCTCTGTAACTCCTTCTCTACCCAGAGCGGCACAACTTTTTGTGACTGCTGTGCTCTGCTTTTATCACAGCAGTCCTTGCTGTGCCAGAAAATACCCAAATGAGACCTTCCACCTTTTTCTGGCTTCTGCAAGATAGGCGAATTGCACCCTTGAGAGTAGTAATAAATACGAGTTTGAAATGCTGGCTTTATATTGCTTTTAAACTTTTATATTCTTTCCTCAGTGTTTCAATTAAGGCAAATTAAAAATTAATCGCATAACAGGGTATATGGTAAGGTCATGCAAGTTAGCAATATAAATTAATTGTGTATGATGGGAGCATAAAAACAAAATGAGAGGTTTCAGGGGGTCTTACAATACCAGTGGTGAGCAAAATAACAGACTGAGATTTGCTAGGCTCAGTGGGATCCTGGGATGATCAAACTGTTCACAGGTCTGGATGTTTAACTGGGATCCCAGATAAACATCCAGACCTGCAGATGGTTAGATCATCCATGTTACACCGCCATTTCTTTGCCAGTGCAAAAAACCCTCCACCCAAATGGGGACAAAATGTTGTGTACGCTTCCACCTGTATGACCATATCTGCAATAAGTATCCTGTGCTTGTTTTAATCCAGGTGGCTGGTTTGCTGGCTGGAGATATGCAGCTGGTTGGAGCCTCTGGAGGCTGGGATGTTGGAACCACTGAATATCTCTTTGAACAGATAAACTAAATGTTATGTTTTTTAAAAAATTTGAGGCAGTCAGTCATCTTCTTAATAATAATGATAATGTATTTTTGTAAAGTATCTTACGTCATTTTCTAAAATCAAAGCACTGAGGCCTAAATAGCTGAGCTTCATTAAGGAGATGAAGTGAACGAAGAGACTCATCTGGCAGAAGAACGGAGGACAGTGTAAAAATAGAGGCGTATGTTAGTATGAGTAGCATTAGTCATTTCTGATATCACGTTGCCTATGAACCTCTGCTCCATTCAAAGCAGAAGACTAAGCCAACAAAGCAAATTTGCAGGACATTCACACAGTGTTCCTTTCTTCCTGAAAATAAGCGGCTGAAGCTTGGGGAAATTGGAGGTGCCTTTTGGCCAGCAGGGCAGTTTGATAATGTATCCTAAATAAATCTTCAAAAAGAAAATCGGCAATTTTTGTACTGCCCTTAATTTATGTAATTATTCTTTCAATATGCTGTTTTCCTAGAACATGTGTCCTGATTCATTGTGATCGGTCAATAGGATCCTAGAGAATATAACTTAAATAAACACACCCCTTATTTTTACGTATTTATTTGTATAGCCTGTGAGAAGAGGGTAGCTTGCTTTGTGCTGGGTTTCAGAGTTGTTGCCCTAGGCTGTACATGGCTTGTACCAAGTAGAAAACTCTATTTCAGAAACATTAATGATTTTTCACATTTTTAATCTTGAGTTAAAGGGTTAATTTCAAACTTCTGTCTTTAACTCCTTGTTTCCGTGTTTTCTTGTGTTCCTTTTTGTTTTGTCCCTTTCCTCCCTTGCACTTATTTTCTCTTACTCTCTATTTTCATCTTTTATGCTACTTCTAAGAACCATAGCTTGGTGCAAACAGTAGTGCATTTTCAAAAATACCACTGTATGTCACAGTAAATCTGGAATCAACAGCTTTATAACTTGTAAACCAGAAGCGTAGAAAAATTAAATGACACTGTCAACGGCACAAAGAAAGCTGCTATCAAACCTTGGACTGAAATATAGGTGTTCTGGTCACGCCACTGGACCCAGCTACCTCTGCGTCTAATTGCTGCTTTATTTGTCTGTCTGACCTTTTCAGCTTTTTGTTCTCATTGTTTTCTAATTTGAGCTCTTCTCTTCTGATCTAGGTTGCTTCAGGCCTGGCCACTCTGGAACTGCTTTGGGATACATGTTCACTTGGCTCTCCATAATGCTTTTCATCATGGTAGTAACATAGGCCGAATACTGTTTCTGCCTGATAGCATAAATATGCTCAATAACAATCTGGTGGGATATGGACAAAATACTTATTAAGAAAGGCTACAGAACATATATCTATTGTTATCCATGGAGAATAGGGGCTTCAGGATTATTTCTGATTTACATAATTGTGTGCACCATTATAGAATCATAGAATCATACAGGTTGGAAAAGACCTCTAAGATCATCGTGTCCAACCGTCAACCCAACACACCATGCCCACTACACCATGTCCCTAAGGGCCTCATCTACACGTCTTTTAAATACCTCCAGGGATGGTGACTCCACCACTTCCCTGGGCAGCCTGTTCCAAGGCCTGACCACTCTTTCAGTAAAGAAATTTCTCCTAATGTTCAATCTAAACCTCCCTTGGTGCAACTTGAGGCCATTTCCTCTTGTCCTATCGCTAGTTACTTGGCAGAAGAGACCAACACCCACCTCGCTACAACCTCCTTTCAGGTAGTTGTAGAGTGCGATGAGGTCTCCCCTCAGCCTCCTCTTCTCCAGGCTAAACAACCCCATTTCCCTCAGCCGCTCCTCATAAGGCTTGTGCTCCAGGCCCTTCACCAGCTTCGTTGCCCTCCTCTGGACACGCTCCAGCACCTCCATGTCCTTCTTGTAGTGAGGGGCCCAAAACTGAACACAGTATTCGAGGTGCGGCCTCACCAGTGCCGAGTACAGGGGCACGATCACCTCCCTGCTCCTGCTGGCCACACTATTTCTGATACAGGCCAGGATGCCGTTGGCCTTCTTGGCCACCTGAGCACACTGCCGGCTCATGTTCAGCCGGCTGTCAACCAGCACCCCCAGGTCCTTTTCCTCCAGCCAGCTTTCCAGCCACTCTTCCCCAAGCCTGTAGTGTTGCATGGGGTGGTTGTGGCCGAAGTGCAGGACCCGGCACTTGGCCTTGTTGAACCTCATACAGTTGGCCTCGGCCCATCGATCCAGCCTGTCCAGGTCCCTCTGCAGAGCCTTCCTACCCTCCAGCAGATCAACACTGCCGCCCAGCTTGGTGTTGTCTGCAAACTTACTGAGGGAGCACTCGATCCCCTCGTCCAGATCGTTGATAAAGATATTGAACAGGACCGGCCCCAGTACTGAGCCCTGGGGAACACCGCTCGTGACCGGCCGCCAACTGGATTTAACTCCGTTCACCACAACTCTCTGGGCCCGGCCGTCCAGCCAGTTTTTTACCCAGTGAAGAGTGCACCTGTCTAGGCCGTGAGCCGCCAGCTTCTCTAGGAGAATGCTGTGGGAGACAGTGTCAAAGGCTTTACTGAAGTCCAGGTAGACCACATCCACAGCCTTTCCCTCATCCACTAGGCGGGTCACCTGGTCATAGAAGGAGATCAGGTTGGTCAAGCAGGACCTGCCTTCCATGAACCCGTGCTGGCTGGGCCTGATCCCCTGGTTGTCCCGCACATGGCTCGTGAGCACCCTCAAAACCAACCGCTCCATGATCTTCCCCGGCACCGAGGTCAGGCTGACCGGCCTGTAGTTCCCCGGATCCTCCCTCCGGCCCTTCTTGTAGATGGGCGTCACATTGGCGAGCCTCCAGTCGTCCGGGACCTCCCCAGTTAACCAGGACTGCTGGTAAATGATGGAGAGCGGCTCGGCAAGCTCCTCTGCCAGCTCCCTCAGTACCCTCGGGTGGTATATTATATTTGGTATTATATATGGTATTATATTTAGAGAATGAATGTTTCCTGAAGTAGAGAAAGCATTTTTAGCAGTTTGTTGAAAATTCCCTGATGTCACTGACTGTATTGTACAAACAATGTGGTGTAGTGAGCAGGGGGGTATGTTAAATGGGAAATAACACATTTTGCTTTAATAGTCAAAGTGCAAGAGCAATGCACTGTAATAAGGCATGGCAGTTGACAGTTTGCTAAAGGAAGTTTTTCATATTTTAAGATTTTAATAGTAATAAATAAAATAATCCTGTATGCTCAATGCTTCTAACTGTGAAATAAAAGGTGCACCCAAACCAGTTTTCTCACGTAAAGATGGTCAAAATTTCTCTTCGAAATGAAGAAGCTATTTAGGTCTGTAGAAAGTGGTGAGACCTGTGCCAGTTTGGAGTAGACACAGGAGAGGTTCAACCCTTGCCTCGGACTGTGTTTCTTCATTCCATTTCCAATGAGCAGCTGCAAATGCTCAGCTTTTCATGCGCATTTTTAAAGTAATTTGGTTAGAAAAAATGGGATGATGTAGAAGTTACTTCTCTCAGAGAGGAAATTCACTGGTGGGGTTTACCATAATTTAATACTGTTTAGTGGTCACATGCAAAATGATTTAAATGAAAAATATATGTATCATCAGTGTTCATACTTCACTTTGTCCCTTGTTGAGGTGGAGAGATCTGGAGGAACATGAGTAACTTGGATAAGAAGCCTACGATTTCCTTATCAAGCTATGCTAAATGAATTAAACATGGGTTACTTTACAACAGCATCACTTTATTTTTTGCATCAGTTTAATTAAGTTGGTTTTAAATCACAGTCACACTGGCATATCTTATTCACACAAATAAGAGCCTCTGCATTTTTTTTTCCATTGCCTACTAAAATCCACAGTCTCTAGCCACTACTAACATGTCCCAGTCTGAGAGGTATCTTTTATCCTTCAGCCTGATATTCTTTATTTGCATTTAGTTTTTGATTTGCTGTGTTGAACAGGTGGTTTCCTCCAGTACTGCTGCTTAGTTAGTTCGTTTCTGTTTTTGCATTTGTAGAGTTGATTATTCCTATCTAAATGTGGAACTTTGCACTTTATTGATTGCATCCTCTTTATTCCAGACCATTTCTGCAATTTGAAATTACTTTGAAATGTGGATCCTGTCTCTCTCTAAAGGACTTCAAACTGTACCCATTCCAATGTCAGGCACAGATTTCACACGTGTTATCTCAATTCCCTTGGTCACAAATGGGACTACTGAACAAAACTGGACCCAGAATAGACACATATGGGACCCTGTTAGAAATGGCTGGACAGTTTGATAAGGAAACGCTGATAACTACTGAATTACTGATTTTCTAAACCACTTGTGCGCCTATCTTGCACCCATAGGTTGTATTTCCTCAGTTCGTGCGTCAGTGTCAAAAGCTTTACTGAAGTCAAGATGCATATACTGCTTTTCTTTTTGCCTACTGGCAGGTTACCTTGTCAAACGGGAACGTTAGATCAGACGTAATTTTTGATGACTTTTGCACTGTTATTGCCATTCCTGTATTCCCCTTGTGGTTGCTTAGCAACTTGTTTCTGGGTGGTAAAGGCAGGATGGCAGTTTGTAATTCTTCTAGTTTTTCTTTTTTCACTTTTTCAGTGACAATATTAACCTTCCTTTATAGACTTTGTGTCTTCTCTCTTCTCAGTGAGTTCCTAAACGTGAGCCTAAACAGGTTTGAAGCCACTGGTTGAGTGTTTTAATTGAGATTATTTTCAAAAATGCCCTGACCTCACCCAAATTTTCTCGTGTGTGCTTTCTTTGGTGCAACAAGACAAGGCAGGAAGGTGAGTGGCTGTACTGGCTCAGCTGGACCAAAAGCTTCTTTGCCCCTGTACTCGGCACTGGTGAGGCCGCACCTCGAATCCTGTGTTCAGTTTTGGGCCCCTCACTACAAGAAGGACATGGAGGTGCTGGAGCGTGTCCAGAGGAGGGCAACGAAGCTGGTGAAGGGCCTGGAGCACAAGTCTTATGAGGAGCAGCTGAGGGAACTGGGGTTGTTTAGCCTGGAGAAGAGGAGGCTGAGGGGAGACCTTATCGCGCTCTACAACTACCTGAAAGGGGGTTGTAGCGAGGTGGGTGTTGGTCTCTTCTGCCAAGTAACTAGCGATAGGACGAGAGGAAACGGCCTCAAGTTGCACCAAGGGAGGTTTAGATTGAACATTAGGAGAAATTTCTTTACTGAAAGAGTGGTCAGGCCTTGGAACAGGCTGCCCAGGGAAGTGGTGGAGTCACCATCCCTGTAGGTATTTAAAAGACGTGTAGATGAGGCCCTTAGGGACATGGTGTAGTGGGCATGGTGGTGTTGGGTTGACGGTTGGACTCAATGATCTTAGAGGTCTTTTCCAACCTGTATGATTCTATGATTCTATGATTCTATGATTCTCTCCCACCTTGCCTCAGACAGTGGCCAGAACTGGGTGGCTAGGGAAGAGAAAGGGAAAGAAGATAAACCAGCATGTGTATTATTTCCTCCTAAGGCTCTCTAGGATACTATCAGCTCTGGGACTTTCAGAGCCGAGTGTGGTTTTGTGTATTTGTTGTCCCTTGGTAGATTTCATTCCCTGTACTTGTCTGTTCTCCCTTAACCCCATATGATCTTTCATCATCTACAGCATCCTTTGACAAGGAGTTGCCGAGGGCTCGCTCTCCTCTTACTTGTTCTTAAACTGGCTCCTCCCAGCTTCCTCTGATGTTTTTCTTTTTTCTTTTTTTTTTTTTTTTTGTTAGAAGGGGCAATGAACAGTTCATCCATGTGCCACCTACGTTGTGCTGCCGCATGTCACCTCCCTGCAAAGTTTCCTCTGTTCCTTTCTGAGGAGTTCTGGCTCGTCTCGACAATCTTTGAATGGGAGCTGGTGTCTCCTTTTTGGGTGTGGAGATTCTCATGCATGATTTGAGATACTGACTTTGGTTTACGGATCATGTGTTTATTTGGTGGCATTTTGAGGACCTCTTGTATTTTTTTCCCTAGCAGTTTCTAATGCTTGGCCTAGTTAATTCCCAGGGCTTTGACCATGGCTCGTTATTGAGCCAATGTTTCACTGACCTTATTGTCACAATCGCAAGATCTCTGAATGTCAGTGATCAACTCACCATCGTTTCATGTGTGATATCCAGCTCGCCAGTCCTGTAAGAGAAGGGTCCCTCCGTCGCTGCATCAGAAGAGTGTTCACTTCCCACCTCGGCTTTGTGCCTGCTCAGTGAGTTGAACCAGCTCACCCGTGGGGTCCAGCAAGAAGAGCATTGGGAGTAGGTCGCCAAGCACATGGCAAAGAGTGTAAGTGCTCTCATTTCGGCAGGAGCGTGCCCTTGAGTCATCTTAGCCGTGTCAGTCCCTTGCACGCTTGGGATCCGCTTGTTGGATTTGGCTTTTACTCCACTTCAGATTTCCTGAAAGCCTCACCAGGCTACCCTGCTACCAGAACGAAGTTTTTTTACCCACCCCCGGGCAGGGAGGGCTGTTCCCAGCACGCTGCCTCGGTCTGCTGCCTGCAGCCTGCCCTCGGTGCCTTTCGCACAGTTTGCTTAAGCTCTTTGGGGTCTGGAGGCCGAAAAAACACACTTGGCGGTTAAAATTGATGGCTGGCTGACATTTGCACATCAAGGACCATCACTGGCTGATGAGGCTATGAGGCGTTTCATCATTAGATATAACTCTTCTGTCCTCCAAACAAAGACTGGGGAGACACTATCCTGCCCTCTCCGCACCTTCCTCCCTCCCCATTCGCAGCTCCTCTTTAGGCACAGCCTCGCATCGCACCAGTCCTGCCGGAACACAGGACCTTCATACCTCGCTGCCACTCCTCCTAATTTATGCCTTTTTTTTTCTTTTCTTTTTTTACTCCTGCGACTGCACGGAAGAAGAAAATACCATCCTTCAGTTTCTAAATGTCTCTCTGTATATTGACATCTCAATGTATTTATGTTTAAGGCAGACACTTGTATAGACCAGTAGCCCTCAAAAGAAGGAACAAGGGAAGGGGATCTCCAGCAGCAGATGTCTTGCAAATACGTCTCGTTGTGAGGGCTTCAGTGCGTGTCTGCGAGTAGTGTTGGTGATGCTGGGTTTTGTCTGTGCAGGGTAACGTAGTACTGCTGGTTTTCCTTTACCCAGCAGCTGCGACTGCAGCACATGTATTCAGGGGTGTACAGTATTTTTTCCTTTTTTTTTTGCTTTGGGAAGAACCACTGAAAAATTCACAACTGAACTTTATTTACTCTTCAAGCAGTCGTCTGTAATATGTCACTTATAGACTTTCTCTGGATAACATGGGATTGGATAACAGTGGCCTAATCTTGATTTCCTAAATTTCATAAATGAATGTTTATGTTAATTCTGAAGGTGAAATGGTTCTTTTGCTGCAGTGTAGTTGTTGCTGAATATTTAATCAGACTATATTCACATAATCATTTTTTACGTCTTCAGTAGAACTTCCGTGTAATTTTTCCTGTTATTAGCCTGCCACTGCTGTAGCTGCAGATAGTGTTTTTTTATTACAAAGTGTGGCATGACTTTGGAAGGACTAGACAGTTGAGGCAAATACTTATATATTGTATGAGAATTGAATGACTGCAACATTATTTTGGGGATATGAACATGACTGATAAAAGTTTTATCTAAAATGGTTAAGAAGCGTTGTTTATATTTTAAATGAAAACAATATGCTGCTTTTAGGGAAGGGTGATGAAAGAAGGATGACAGATTCAGGTGGAACAGCGGAAGGAGAGAAATACAAGGTGCGAGATACATGTTCAGGACAGCTGGGTGAACATACTGAAGTGACGGTGCTTTGAGCTGGGGAGACAGCTGTAAATTTGTATAGGTCTTAAAGATTAGCCCATGAGAAGTAAATGTCAGTGTTGCTTTTGTGTTTTTACAGACCAGGTGAAGCTGATGATTGGGAAGGTTAGGCTCTGCAAAGTGCTCACCAGGTCTAAAAATCACGCCACTTTATTTGCTTATAGTTCATCTGTGAAGGAAGGAAGGAAGAAAGAAAATGATATATTTATTTATTTCAGTGATGCATGCAGTGAGCCTGTTTCTCCTGACTGCTTTGCTTTTCACCATAGCAGTGTTTCAAACACCAAAGTCTTCTCTGACTGTGTTGGAGGTCTCCATGGAGGACCAGTGTGGTTAGGATGGGAGTTTATCCAGCTCTAGGCTGCAAACTGGGATGATGCAGGAAATACTTTGGCAATTGTACCAAAGTGATGTATCATTCTGAGCATTATCCAAAACCAAACAAAATTAACAGGAAGGATTTTTCCTTTCCTTTGGCACTTTGCCGTGATGCTTATTACTGTGACATGGCCTTTCCAGTCATTCATGAGACATCCCAAAAGAGTGCCAGAGGTAAGACCCGAATTTCTAATATAAGTAATAAACAAGAGCTTTCCCTCTCCTCACCTAAATATGTATTTTAATATTACAGACACACAGGGTGGGTTTTCTGTGGCAGGTCATTTTTAAGAGCCTTCCACACATTTTTTATGCCAAAACACTTCACTGACTTAAATAATACTGTTACAGAGATAATTAATAACACAGAGGGAAGTTCAAAAGCTCAGGCAAGAAAGGAATGACACATTTTCTCTTGGGGTTTGAAACGAGTTGGAAAGTAGATGAGGCAGGGAGGTGCACAAAGGCTCTTCCAAATGACACTAGCAGCACAGAGGACAGTTTTGCACTAGCAGTACAGACGTGATTTTGTATGGGCAAAGAAGAGGCCTGCGGCGCTTGAGCCAAGAGGCAGGAACATCCTCTAGGGAAGAGACGGGAGCAGGATGCCAGCATGAGGGACGCGAAGGCTGAGCTGCACCATGGAGCGAGGCAGGCTCGTGTTTTTTACGTGCCCCGTCTCCATCCTGTGTGGGTACCGCTGGTCACACAGGGAGTAGTGCTGGAATGAAACATGGCCTCATTTGAGTTGCTTATGGATGAGGAACAAGTGCATTGGTGTTTAGTCATGTTGTTTAGTTTCTTTAAATTTGTTAATGCATAATAATCTGAGAATTTAGCAAGAAATCCCGTTTCTTCTTACTTCCCTTTGCACTGAGGCTGCTGTCTGTATTATTTCCTTTGCTCTTTTCCCTCCTTCTCTCCTAATACTCACCAGACATCTGGGATAATGGAGTTTTTCACTTCTACAGCAAGTGCAGCACCTGCCATATGAAATCTCTCTTTCTCTCTTGAGTGAAAACTTTGACCAACACTTCTCCCAGACAGAGATTAAGGCTTTAGTATTGCTGTCTGGGCTGGACATTTGATTAATACAGGGTCCCTTTATTGTCACCCTGCCTTTCTGCTCTTCCTCATTACAAATCAGTGACTCCAATTCATTCATGACACGGAGAAAAGAATGATACACAGACATAAAGAAAATATATAGCATGCAGTCAGATAGTAAAATGAGCTATTTTCCCACGTGGAGAGGGGATTAAGCAGGGGGTGCATTTGCCTCCTGCAGCTGCTGGTAGAAGCCTCTGACAGACGGCAGTGCAAGATACATGCACGCATGCATGTGCGTACACATACACGTAGAAGAACTGAGCACAGTTCCTGTTCATATATAATTTTGTTTTGTGTTTACACTTCAGTGAAGTGACGTGGTGGCTTGGAAATGGTTCCGCTCTTGCGAGCCACCGAGTGTTTCCGTTAGCACTTGATGGCACAGTGTCAGCAGGGAGGATATTTACTTGCTGAGGTTTGTCCAGGGAGGAACTGCAAGGAGGGGTGTGTGAGTATGTTTTGGCCAGAGCGCGGTGCCCTGGGGACATAATCCTTCCCGTAATGAGTTGCACAATTTGCTGAGTTAGGTATGGGTATGTTGATAGTTTACTGTAACCCTTTTAGCACTTATATCCAGGGTTTTCTCCACTTTTTAGTGATGTAGTCCTTCCAGACACAGACGATGTGAACGTATGCAGTGGTTCACCTGGGGTTGGGATTCGACGAGTGCAGTTCTGCTGTCCCCCTGCTGCCTCCCAGCTGAGCTGCCGGTGGCCATGCCAGGGCTGGCATTTGGGGCTTGCCGCAGTTTCCTTCAGCCTGAGTGGGAGCACAAGCCCGAGAGGTGCGGTGCAAAGCCCAAGCCAACAAGCTCTCTTGGACGCATGCTGATCCTGTGCAGCGGCAGCGTGGATGGACTGCTGATGCAAAGAGAGGTGGGAGTAGCTCAGAGGAGAGACATCTCAGGTCCAGCTGTTACTGAGAGGGATTTGATGGGGAGCAGAAGCTTTCTTCTGCAATGGCGGGATGGTTATATGCTCTGTTAGTGGTGAGATCAGTGGGGCCAGGGCTTGCCTTACCCCAGGCAGGGGGGGCAGAGCTGCTGGAGCTTGGGGCTGCAGGGTTTGGAGCTGGCTAGAGCCTGGCTATAGGGGTACGTGCCAAAGGTGCCAGGAGGAGGTGGTGGACCTGATTTGGTTCACCCCAAATCATAAGGTGGCAGTGGCCATAAGTGCCTTCTTTTATCTTTCAGTTAGATTTACTTCTGTTTTTAATGTTTTAGCATAGTAAAGCTTTTATCATCCCAGCACCTCCCTGAGAAACTTACTCTACTGCTCTATGAACTGCCCTGGTTAATAACTCCATTTCAATATTAATTTTCTTTTGATGCATTAAGTTCTGTGGGTACCTGAAACTGGCAGCTTTCTTTGGCAGTGGTGCTACGGATCAAGAAACCAAAAGTCAGACCTCATAAAGAGGGTATTTCCACAAGCACCTGTTCAGTTTGTTTATGGAGGTACGCCTCCAGCACAGGATGAACTTCATTCTTGCAGCTCTGGCAAATGAGCTGTGACATGCTCTTGCTGGTGATGCTGCTGCAAGTAATCAGCTAGAGGTTACTTTCCTGCGTGAAATACATTTAAACGGCAGTGAAGGAGAGGACTGTGATTTATTTTGATTGTTTTTCTGCATCATATTTGCATATTGCAGTATGTAATGTGAGCAGCTATATATAATGATTTTTTTTCTCCATACGACACTATAAATCAAGAGGGAGATTAAAAAAAAAATTTCTTCTATTGATATTGCCTTTTCCTTTGAAGAACACAGGAGGAGCTTAGATCCGGATGCTTCAAATGAATACACTGTTACATCTGTGTTGAATATAACAATACATTTTTGTGTTGGGTAATGTATCTGTGAGGCAAGTATCATCACCTGAACATAATAAACACTTAGAATCAGCCTTCTTTGTTTTTGTTCTCATTCCCAGCTCAGTGTTAAAGAAATAGTTATAAAACTATTAATCAGAGGTTTTGATAAACATTTTTCTATAGTTGTCAGAGTGATTAAGATGTAATAATGTGCTGGTTTTGGCTGGGATAGAATTAATTTTCTTCACAGTAGCTAGTACGGGGCTATGTTTTGGATTTGTGCTGGAAACAGTGCTGATAACACAGGGATGTTTTCATTACTGCTGAGCAGTGCTTACACAGAGTCAAGGCCTTTTCTGCTCCTCACACCACCCCACCAGCGAGTGGGCTGGGGGTGCACAAGCAGTTGGGAGGGGACACAGCTGGGACAGCTGACCCCAACGGACCAAAGGGATATTCCATACCATATGATGTCATGCTCAGCATATACAGCTGGGGGAAGAAGAAGGAAGGGGGGGACGTTTGGAGTGATGGCGTTTGTCTTCCCAAGTAACCGTTACGCGTGATGGAGCCCTGCTTTCCTGGAGATGGCTGAACACCTGCCTGCCGATGGGAAGTAGTGAATGAATTCTTTGGTTTGCTTTGCTTGAGTGCGCAGCTTTTGCTTTACCTATTGAACTGTCTTTATCTCAACCCACGAGTTTTCTCACTTTTACTCTTCCCATTCTCTCCCCCATCCCACCGGCGGGGAGCAAGCGAGCGGCTGTGTGGGGCTTAGTTGCTGGTTTGAGATAGGCTTGAGAAAAAAGCACTAAGTAACATAGTGCTATGCTAACTATTACAGAACAGCTGTATTTTTTTTCACCTTACCAAAGAGGTTATAAATTAGGGTGTTCTACTGTGCACACTCAGTCCTTTTTCTTACCTTCGGCTTCATTTAAATTGACGAGAACATGAAAAGAAATATGACAAAAATAGGTATAATCACTCAGAAGTCTGCATTAAGAATTCATGAGTGTGAATTGGGGGCACAGAGGTCCATTTGGAGAAACAGAACATAAACTTAGTCTGTAATCTGTGTGTAACAGGCTCAGATGATACCCGTTTAAAAAGCATGGGAGCCTTGGAAGGAATTTAAACAGCGATTGAAGAACTTGACTTGCTCACTTGCTAGCTTGTGCACGCATGCGTGCACATCTGCTTGTTTTTCAGACGGTTGTGCCAGCGCGATAACAGTTCTTGTTTGGCATGACAGCACTTCAGTGCGCTGAGACTGTGATGCCTGTTTCATCCCAGCATCTGGTGAGATTAAGTATTAGCGCTGCTGCTTAATGAACAGTTTGTGGATGTGAATGAATATTTGGGGTTGTTTTTGTTTCCTCTGGTTTGTAGCCAACAAAGCTGTCGGGGATGAACAAAGCCTTCTGGGCTGCCTACTATATAGATTAATTTACGGCTGCCAGTTTATATTAGTTGTTCTATTTATTCTGCTTGGGTGCTTTTTTGAGGAAAGGAGTATTTCTTAGTCAATTGTCTTGCAAAGAGAAAGGAATTCAAGAAATGTGAAGCAAACAAATTCCCACTAATTAGTCAAGCTTTTGGCAGCTGAATTGTTTGCTCCCTTTTCTTGTGATTTTATGTTACACAAAAGGACTGAAGTTCGAAAACAGAATTTAAGTTGGGGTCTGAACTTTGTCTTTACCCTCCTGCAGTCTGCGTTGGTGATGCTGGGGCTCAGTGAACAGCAGCTATAACCAAATATCTTGTCTGCCTTCTTAAAAGCCTGGCCCTACTGAAGGTTTTGACAAGCAGAGCAGCGTACGTCTCTTGCCTTTGCAGCTCCTAAGAGGAGGTTTATCAGGATATAGGTTTATCAGCAACCTGTAATGCTCCTTATTTTTGTGATGTTTCCCTATAATTCTCCTTCTGTCTATTGCTGTTTGCGCCAAGTCCTGCCTCCATGTGCCGACTGCCTGACGCAGCCAGGGACTGCTGGGTCTTGCTGCTGGGGTTGTCCAAGCCCGCGCGCAACCCCGCACCCCCTGAGAGGTGACTCTGTGCATCAGGTGGTTATCAGCGACGGCGAAAGAAGTATCTGAGAGTTTATCCAAGAGCCTTATGGATATGTCTGGATATGGGTAATACAGACTGGCTGATGTCTTTGCTCGTCTTCTAAAATAATTGCTTTGGAGGACTCAAGTAGTTCAGAAGGGGATTAGTTGGTTTACTTACGGCAGGATCAGGCACACCGGGAGATGCGCCCTTCTTCCCCACCCCCAGCAGAGCCGGAGCTCTTTGTTACCCAAATTACTGAGAATGGGATCAAACTGGGTTAAATATAATCTTCTACAATCCTGCACAGAGGGTTCCTTCTCCCCCTCCCCTCTCCTGGGTTGCAGGGTGGGGAATAATGCATTGTGGGCCTGTTGGGAAACCAAGTGGAAGGTAATAAGACATGAAACATCCCAGATCTTAAGAAGAGACCTTGTAGGTACAGGAGCAACTGCTCTCAGGACCCTGCAGGGGAGCCCACCCCTGAGAGCCTGCTCTCAGGGGAGCCCACTCTCTGCCGAGACATCCCCGATGAACTGTCAGCTCTGAGGCAATGCAAGAAAGTAAAGTCTCTTTGGCTTTTGGAAATTATTTCCCCCTTGCTCATTGTAATGAATGGTCCCTTCTGTAATTCACTTGTAAACCTTGGCAGGTAGCAATTACAGTATCTTGTGTATTTTGATGCAAGTGTCTAATGAGAGATATACCATGCATAGATAGATACATAGGCATATATATATACACATCTATTTTCTTTTTCCTTTTTTTTCTGGTGAGAAGGTGGGTTTGCTCCATAGTAGGTGATTAGTAGAGGGCATGATACCTGCCCTGTGATCTCTGCTTTCTTCTGTCTTGATTGGACTTTGGCTTTGGAGCTTGCAGGTGTCTAATTGTGGCGATGTGCAGGTGTTTGCTATGCAATGTGCAGCTTCATTTGAGAAATACTTTCTGCTCCTGTTTTGGTCTTTATTTCTTTGAAGGTCTTTTAATTGATTTGGAAATACCCATTTAATGAATGTTGTTCTTTTAACTATTTCATATCAGATGTCAGAAGATTGTGTGCTCCATTTAATAAGAATTTTATTTGTTGAGTGTGTCAAAAGTTTCTTGATATGTACTATGTGAAAGGTTTCAAAACCTTATTAGCTAGTCTTATGTTTCTAAGATCGTGTGGCAAAATGGAGCTGGTACTGGGTTTCTTCAAGGTATACTTTGACATACAGCGGGGTACTTACAGTTAAAAACAAAAAACCAATCCTCCCAACCACACCAAAACCCAAAACGAATAGTCAGTGAACTATCAAAAAGAAAAAAGCATGTCTTTTTTTCTGTTGTAACCAATCGTTAAGGTGGTCTTGAAATAATGAATAGAACTGTTTAAAAACACTGTTTTTCATCATTGTGATTGAAATGTCATTTCCCTCTAAAAGAAGCTCTGCACAATATTGAGAAGTAGTAATCATGTTGTATCAAAAATATACCCAACAATTCACTGTTTTCTAATACTCTTCTTTATACTGAATAGGCATTTATGAAAACACAGTATCATCTTGGTTAAAAAATAGAAATGTCAAATTTTACTATAAAGTTTATATTTTGTTGCAAATTGTTGTGCCTTTATCATCACCAGAGATGCTGAGCTTTCACCTTTCTTAAATCACATATAAAATTAGTTCTTTAAATTAAATCAGTGCCTCCCAAGGCCTAACTTCTATGCTAGTTGAGTCTGCTGCTCAAAAAAACTCTAAGGAATCCTCTTTTTGGATGTAAAAGCCCAGGGCGTGTTGGGTTGTCTTCAGAAGGTGTAAAGCTGAGCGAACCAGTTCCTCTGCCATGGACTGGAGCTGTAGACAGCCTGGGTGCCCGAGGTACTGCTGGCTGCTGCACCTCTTCCCTCTCATTGAGATGGTAGGGCAGATATAGGATGATGTTGTATAATACTTCAAGTCAATATTTTCCTTCTTGTTTTTAGTACAAACAAGATGACCAATCAAATGTTTTTTGCCTTAATTTGTGAAAAATATATGGACATTTAAATCCTAGTGCTCTTTTTGCCTGTTATTAAATCACTGGTTTTGGTTTATGGAGTCACTTTCAGAAATTCTCTACGGTTATCCTTTGTCAAGGAAATTTTAGTTATTTTTTGATATCTTATGCATTGTTTTATGTTACAGCTGAATGAAGAATCAAATTTCTTCATTAACTACTACATGTCCATGCAGCAATCAGGAAACCTTTGGACTTGAGTAGATGGGGGAGAACTATAGTACTTCTCAGTACCTGGCTTCTTTATTCCATGTAGTTTTTTTCTGTGCTCTATTTTTATGTGCATCTAAAATCATTGCGCTTATTTTGATTGTTATCAGTAAATTGAAAAGTCTTAAAAAGAACTGCAGAGCTACTTGATTTCCTTCTTTCTCTTTCATTCTGCAAAAAACATACCTATTACTATCTATTACACCATCTAAGTCAATAGAGGCTTGACCCTTGTCAGCATGCAAAAGGGAAATTGCCCTGCCGTGCAGATGAACAGAGTACAGGAATCAGTCAATATCTCTATTAAGCTTCCTTAAACATTTTTTAAGAGTAAAAATTTTGACAAATTTTGTGGTTGAAGACCTTCATGTCAAATAGTGGTATGGGTTTCCTGATTTTCTTTCATGTGCATGAATGACTTAACAAAAATAATGACTGTTGACTATATTATAGAAATATATGTTCAAAGCATACATAATTAATATGACCTTGTAAAGTAATCGGTATGTATAAAAACCCACAAAAAGACTTGAAGTTACATATATTTTTTTTCTTTTAAATGTTTTTTTTCAACTCCTGACTTTTTTTTTTCCTTTCCTTCTTCTGGTGTTTTTATTGGAGCTGATGACAATATTGATTTAAAAAGCAAACCTTTTTACTCACTATTTTCATCATCACATGTATATTTTTAGCAAGATCTGGTGAGCTAACCTCAAAATAGTGTGCTTATTGATTACTCTCAAGAGAACAAATAAAGTGGAAAATCTTTGGGATATTTTTGGTTTTGTTTTGCAAATATCCCAGTTGTAGCTATCCAGTTGTGTTACCCGATTTTGAACCTTTTTCCCTTTTTTATTCCTGCCACAGATGGGAAGCAGGCAGTGCACTGAGCAGGTGCGCATTTGCAAGCACAGCAAGTGTACTTTCAGACAGACCTGCCTGTCCAGATGGATCTGTGCATCTTCTCTGAGCTGGATGTCTTATGGAAGACAGTACAGTGGGAACCACCACCGAGGCTGAATCCCGTATTTGGGTCTCAATATCCAAAACAGAAATGGACTAATCTAGTGCCTTCACATACATATATGAAAAGTATGCATTTTAGTTTATGTTAGGTGAGGAAAAATAGTTCCTGTATTTGCTAATATATTTTAAACGTGATGATTTAGAATGAATGTGAGAAAGATAAGCAGGTCATTTTGTGAAGTCTTTCGGGTGTTATTGAAACATCAGGCTATTCAAATTTGGACACTTGACTCTTAAGCCAACCTGCCTCCCTTGGACTCTCTTCTAGTGAATGGAGAGAGAGATATTTCCTCCAGGGGACGTTCAAAATCTCCAATTAAGTGCGTAGTCTGGATTGCCTGCTGTCTCTGTCTCCATAAGCGTGCTCTGCAGTCAGCGAAGAGGATTGGGCTGGGATACCTGTGGATATGCTTCCCCTGTCCCTTGTCTGTCCCGCGGGGTGGTGGTTTGGGTTCCAGTATGGTGGTGAGGGAGAGAGGTGGGGCAGTGTGGACATCAGATTGTTCAATTGCGGGACGTAGTTTAGGGGAGAAATTTGACAACTTGTTCATTTGTTTGAATTAATTCTTATACATGGTGCTCCTAAAACTCTTCATATTTTAGAGAAAGCTGAATAAGTGACATTTCATAAGCTAGCCATTCTGTTGTTATCTGAAGAGCTCTTCTGTTTTCATGTGGAGGGCACCTCATTCCCACGGTCATACTGCTCCACAGCCCTTTGTTCATCTTTGCCTCGCTTTTTGCCCCTTTTGGATGGAAGGGCATAAATCTCTTTGAAACATCTAGCTAAAATGTCAGGGTACTTAATGAAAGAGTGACACAGCTAGTTACGTTAGTCATGAAGAATTTAAACAGAGAAGAATCTAAGACAGCAAGTTCATAAATACAAAGGTATGTTTTCCTGCAAGAACCGTAACCGTTCTCTGGTGTCTGTGCATCGTAGACGGTTACAGTATCTGGTTTTAATGTGTGTGCCTTACAGTGACTGTGCAGTTAGCTGAATTAACGTTCCTTTGGCAGCCATAACTTTGAATTGACTAACTTTTATGTGCTTAAACTTCCACTCTCGTATTTCTCCCTTTTCTCATTTGATTTCCTTCTGAAAAGCAGTAAAGAAACTAGCAAAAGAGAGGGAAGGAAGACACGATGGAGAAATGCCATAATTCAGTTGAACACATATTTGAATTGAGAAAACCTGTTCTTTTTAAAATTCACATTTTGGAGTTGTATTGCAGGCTGGCCATCCTGTTCTCTTCAAAGAACATGCGTGGACCCCGTCAAAGTTAACAGCAAATTCCCTGTGACTTAATAGGGTCAAGAATCATACTTATTTTCTTCTTAAGGTTTTGCATGTGTAAGATTAGATATACTCAAAGTGGCACAAGGAATGCCTTTGCTGCTTAAAGATGCTAAATGACGGATAAATGAAGAGTGGTTAAAAGGTGCTGGGAATCCCATGGCCTGCAGATGGGAGCTCAGGGCTATAATTACAGTTCAGAAGACAGTCTACAAACAATTTCTAGCTCTTTCTGTAAGAAGATAGAAGCCTTGACATAGCAAAGTCCTTTCTTTAATTGATGGCCAGTTCGTCGTTATGTATGGGGTTCACACGATCCAAGTAGAGGTGTGTGAAAATTAGAGGTAAGCTCCCTTTGTGGTCACAGGAAGGGGCCAGAAAGAACCTGGGACACTCATCCTGTGACTGCGTTACAGCTGTTTCTCTTTCTCCATTGACTGTAGAAGGAACTGAAACTAGTCTAAACCAAATCTTTTATAAGGTTTAAGTTAGGCGAGCTGTATCCATTATGGTGACTACTGCAAGGCTTTGAGAGGGACAGTCATTAACCTCCAGTTAAGTGAACGAATTTGAAAGAGTAACTAATGTATTGCCTGTAAATAGGGTAAAATAGGAATATAATGAGTGGGAGGAACAGCGAACTGCAAAGAATTGGCTGAAGTCTCCAGGCTTGTGTCTTTTCCCTTCCCCCTTGCTCCTGGGTGGATCAATAGAAAGGGAGAGCAGTTGTGTAATGGCTTTTTTGCCCATCACTGTGTGATGTTAGTTTGACACATGCAATTTACTTGGAAAAGCTTAAGTAGCCTTAATAACAGAAAGTCTCAGCAGAGCTGACACTAATGGTCTCCCCCGTTGTCAGTCTCAACAAAGAGATTAAGAACTGAATGAACAGAGAGGCCGAATTACCATCTCCCCCCTCTGGGTGTTGCCGCCTGAAAACAGGTATGAGCCATGACAGTGTGTCTTTGGGCAGACTCAAATGAGAGGGGATTTTCCCTGTGCTCTCAGCTTAGCGCCGTTACTGAGGGCTGCTGCAACGTCACCCAGTCCAGCTTCTTTATACAAATAATCAAGTCCAGCCATCTTGAAAGAAATTCAGTATGTTGTGCCCTGATAATGCATATTATTGAATGCTCTTCAGACACTATCCATCCAATACGCTGTATTAAACCTAGCCCAGCTACGTCTACCATTTTTTCTACCCAGTTTTGCACAGGCAAATCATCTTTTCTTGGCCAAAACTCTCAGTGAGGTGTAACAGCGCAGCTCTGCAGCGTGTGCACCTGGAGACAGACATGTCCCCAGTGTGTTGGGTTGAACTTGCAAAAATGTCTCAAAGAAAATAGAGCATCTGATTCTGTTTTCATCCAGAGCTTGGAGAGACTTAGTTAATAATATAAGCACTCTCTATGAATGGCTAAACACTTCGCTTTCTGAGTGCTATTCCTTGAATATACTGTAAAGTACTTTTGCCTCCCTTCTATAGGACAGGTTTGTACAACCAATCCAACATTCAGTTAAAAAATTGCTGCTGCATGTGCTACATGTTTTCTGTCTGTTTTTTGTGGCCACTGTGTGGAAGGCTTTAATTGCAACTCACTTCTCAGTAAGATTATTTGGCCTTTTTTTCGGAGTGTTGCTCATTTTCTGTTTCTATAACATGGCAGACCAAAAATTTCTGACCATTAGCAAGTAGAGCAAACGTGTTACAAGAGGGGTTTACGTGGGCTTTACCAACATGGGATTTGATCTATGATGATGATTGTTTGTGAAAAGTAGACCCTCCACCTTATTCAGTCTCAGTACTGAGGAAAAGCAGATCATCTTTCTGTGAACAGCTGATTTTCTAAGATACTGTTGTGTTGATAAATCAGTTGTTAAACATAAACCAAAAGTGTGTCCCCTGGATTTAGAAGATTAAGAACAAAATAAGAGTTACGGCATCAGTATCAACGTTGTCTAGCCTTATCAGTCTCTGCTTTATAACTCATTGTATTTTCCAATATCACTTACAATACTTTGCCAAGTACACCAGGTGGATTGTGGAGCTCAACATATTTATATTTCAAAGGTAGTAAAACAGATGCTTTGCATTTTATTAACTTATTTACTTGATGGTTCTATAGAGGAACAATCCTGCTCTTATACAATGTAATAACTAATATTTATGCTGCTAAAATATATTTGAGATGCATAACAAGTAATGTTTTTGGCTAAAAATGGATTTGTACAGCTTAGTTCGTATGTTTTTCTATGTGCATAAAGCATACAAATGAACTCTGTGTACATCGGACGCATGTGATTTTTAATCTCAAGTGAAGTGTTTGACACTTGTAGCAGCAGTTCAAAGATGAGGATAGCTTTATTAGTGTTGTAGAGTCACGCTTACTTAAATTCAAATTCTTGTCATACTGTGGTAAATTAAAGTTTTTGTTGATCTCCAGCGATTAGAATTTGCTCCCTTATATATTACAGTTACAGTGTTGTTTTTTAATTGATTAGTGCATGCATCAAGCGTGGGGAAAAAAAAGAAAAAGGTTTTATTAAACTTCTTTCTTTAAAGAAGACTTGCATGACTGATAAAAAAGACAGGAGGATGTAAACCTTCTTTTTCCTCCTAAAGAAAATTAGAACTACCTCCTCCTAAAAGGATTGCTGTGGATTTTTCAAATTTGGGAAATACTTATGTTTTTCTTGAATCATGTGCACTAAGCAAATCTGACAGTTTATAAAGGATGTAGTAATTTATTATAAATATTTACTTAAGTGTGGCCTGGCTTGTTTTCAGAAGGCAAATGCAGTGATCATGAGACTGAAACAATTTTATGTTACATACGTGCCACTGTATCTTTTGTCTTGTCTGGCTGACTATTGCCTTGCCTAACTTTCCAAGGAAGAAAAAGTAATGTAAATATAAGCAGAACTTTGATGAAGCAAAAAAGCGATTTGGTCACTCTATAAAGGAGGAATTTTTTCTTTCTTTCCAAGGAAAGAACATGGTAGAGTTGCTAGATATTTTTCTCTGAACTAAACTTATTCTATTCAATTTTAATATCTGGAAATTTCTCGGTAATCACTGATTTAAAAACTTTTCTGGTGTATCTCTTACTAATTCTTAGCGATACTCTAGTCTTTAAAGCGGTGAACATGGGAAAAATGGGAAGCATCTGACCAGTACATCTAATAGGGCAGTCTGCCAAATGATTCCTGCATCTTTTAGCTCTCATTATGTTGGATAAATCTTTATCGAGTGAAGCGTTCAGGTTTCCCAGATGGCCTTAGCAGGGTAGGGACTTAAAAACTGAAATTTCTTAACAACTTGTGAGCAAGGCTGTGTGCACATCAAAATAACATAATTTATACGATTGACACTTTGGGGGTATGTTTGCTTCTTTATTGCATACTAAGCGTCATTTCCGCATTCATTTAAGGATATTTAAGGGTATGTATTTTCTTCTGATGTGTCTTCTGTCTCATTGTTGGAATCATAGGAGAATCTGCTCTGACATCTTTGTGAAGTGCTCCTGGGCTGGCTTTGTGCTGATACAGAGCTGAATGTGTCGTGGTTTAACCCCAGCTGGCAACTGAGCACCACACAGCCGCTCGCTCACTCCCTCCAGTGGGATGGGGGAGAGAATCAGAAGGGTAAAAGTGAGACAACTCGTGGGTTGAGATAAAGACAGTTTAATAGGTAAAGCAAAAGCCGCGCACACAAGCAAAGCAAAACAAGGAATTCATTCACTACTTCCCATCGGCAGGCAGGTGTTCAGCCATCTCCAGGAAAGCAGGGCTCCAACACGCGTAACGGTTACTTGGGAAGACAAACACCATCACTCTGAACGTCCTGCCTGCCTTCCTCTTTCCCCAGCTCTATATACTGAGCATGATGTCATATGGTATGGAATACCCCATTGGCCAGTTGGGTCAGCTGTCCTGGCTATGCTCCCTCCCAGCTTCTTCTGCACCTGGCAGAGCATGGGAAGTTGAAAAGTCCTTGACTATGTAAACACTACTTAGCAAGAACTAAAACATCAGTGTGTTACCAACATTATTCTCATGCTAAATCCAAAACACAGCACTATACCAACTACTAGGAAGAAAATTAACTCTACCCCAGCCAAAACCAGGACACCCCTCCACTTGCCCTGCTGATCATGTACCATCTCAATCATTTCACTGCTTTTTCATCTCTTCTTTTAGTATCCACCCTCACCTCTTGTTCCTCTGGTTGTGCTAGCAACATAAGCTCATTTGAATCTTTTCCAGCTTGAAAAAAAGGCCAAGCCATCACCAGTTAAATTTGCACTTCTAGGTACCCTCTGCAACTCTCTTCTTCCTCTCATTTCTCAACATGCTGTCAGTAGCTGTTGGTGTAGTGCCTCTCTAATGCACCCGTGCCTTTTCCAGTCCAGCTTTGCACATTTCATTCTGGGCAGCATCTTTACTGACCTGTTCTTCATCAAAGTTTACAACGTGCACTGCCTGCTCAGCCTCTCTTGAGCTGTCAGCTGTCTGCAGTCGTCAATGTTGTTCTTGAAATCCTGCCCATGCTTTTGTTCTCTGATCGTGTCCTCTTCGGGTTCTTCTGCCACTGCAGCAATTTGCTTGGAGGATCCAGCTTTCTGGTAATTGTTCTCTGTGGTTGTGCCCTTGGTCATTTGTCTTTGTTTTCTGAGTCTTGTGGATGAGATGACTTTGAGATAAACATCAGCTCAACTTCTGCCTCTATGCTGAAGACTTCTCTTTGTTGCTGTGCACACGACTTATCTTCTGTATGGTCCAGTGTCCTGGTTTCAGCTGGGATAGAGTTAATTTTCTTTCTGGTAGCTGGTATAGTGCTGTGTTTGGATTTAGGATGAGAATAATGTTGATAACACAGGGATGTTTTCATTATTGCTGAGCAGGGCTTACACAGAGTCAAGGCCTTTCCTGCTTCTCACACCACCCCACCAGCGAGTGGGCTGGGGGTGCACAAGAAGTTGGGAGGGAACACGGCTGGGACAGCTGACCCCAACTAACCAAAGGGGTATTCCATACCATATGATGTCATGCTCAGTATATAAACTAGGGGAAAAGCTGGCCGGAGGTCTGCTGCACGGGAACTGGCTGGGCATTGGTCAGTGGGTGGTGAGCAATTGCACTTGTTCTGTATATTCTTTTATCATTATTACTTTCTCATATTTCATATTACTGTCTCATAATTCATGCATCTGTTACTATAACATGCTTCAGTAATGTTGGTAATGGTATGATTTTACCCCGCTGCTGCTCTGGAATACCCATGCAAAGGTTGTTCCCTTAGTCTTAGGTGTTTGACCAAAGCACCTTCCTCCCCATGACCATCCATCCCCCATTTCTCTACCGTGATGAACATAAGGTGGTTGCCATTTTTTGGGAGCCTCAGTGTTAAGAGCTCAGCTTGCATCCCTGGCTGATTCAGGATGCCACCACCTTCTGTTCCCTCCTTGGCACCTTTTGACAGAAATGCTTGTGGCCCATGAAAACATCCATGGTGCTGCCTGGGAAGCCTCACTCAGCGCCTCCCTCTTGCATTACTGCGATGCCCACAAAAAATTGGTAACCAGGATGCTGCTAGTTTGCTTGAGCTCTTAAACTGATCACAGCATTGTTTCTGAATCCCTCCTACACCGTGTGCCTGTCTGTCCAGTTGCTGCCTCCTAGTTTTTCTCTCAAATTTAGGGCAGGGATCATCATCTCTTCTGTTTGTATAGTTGTTTCTGGGCAGTGGTGTAATGCCATGCAACTGCAGCTCAGAGGTCGTTATAGTAAAAGTTGGGCTCTCATGGTAATAACATCAACCTCAACAACTGTGTGCTGGGCTGGGGGAGTACGGATAATTAAACCTTGATTAATATTTTTTTTCCATTTTTTTTTTTGCCTTCCACATGCCTTCCTTGCAGTTTGCTGTTACTGGCTTTAGCAATTTCTGTATAAAATCTGAGGATGTGCGTTTGTCTTTGGTGGTCAGTAAACCTGCTCTACAGACTGCAGTCATGCATCCCGTGAGACTTCTGTCTCCTTTTCTGTTTCCCTGACATAAATAAGCTTTTAAGTTCGTCACCTAATTTCACCTGGGAGCTATCTGTATTTGTTCTAAGATATGCCCTAAGTTCTGCATGGTTGCTGTTGATTTGGAGATGATGTCAAAAAAGAAAACAAGGGGAAAAGCAATGGCACAATGGGAAAAGAGCAGAAAGGTGAAATATTTCAGAGGAAGATTCTGGGTGTACTGTGGTGAAGGCACCTGAAGAGAAGACTGAATCTGTTAATACTCGGGATCTTTTTATTTCAGGCCAGTTACAATTTTCCAAGATTGAATGGCAGCCTGATTCAGACTGATTTTCACAGGAAAATAAACGTTTTGATAATAATTATGAAAAATAATAGAGATTATTCTGATGGTACCAGAAACAGTTTTTTCAACACACAGCTAAGATTCTGGGCCTAAGATAAAATATTTTACATTGTTTCTTTAAAATATATCCTCCTTACAACTTTTTCTGCCATTTTTGTGTGGTTTTTGTTTGTTTTTCAAACTGCCTTCCGTGGGCAATAGGTAGGGAATTGGTGTTTTGCCCTCTGGCAGCATGCAGTTTCCAACCATGTTTCCATTAATGCATCCAAAGTCAATGCATTTACACCAGTAGTTTCCAGCAACCATTTGTAGAATCATAGAATCATTTAGTTTGGAAAAGACCTTTAAGATCATCAAGTCCAACTGTTAACCTAGCACTGCGAAGTCCCACTAAACCATGTCCCTAAGCACCACATCTACAGTCTTTTAAATGCCTCCAGGGATGGTGACTCAACCACTTCCCTGGGCAGCCTGTTACAATGCTCGATAACCCTTTTGGTGAAGAAATTTTTCCTAATGTCCAATCTAAACCTCCCCTGGTGCAACTTGAGGCCATTTCCGCTCGTCCTATCGCTAGTTACTTGGGAGAAGAGACTAAACCCACCTCGCTACAACCTCCTTTCAGGTAGTTGTAGAGCGCGATGAGGTCTCCCCTCAACCTCCTCTTCTCCAGGCTAAACAGTCTCAGTTCCCTCAGCCGCTCCTCATAAGACTTGTGCTCCAGGCCCTTCACCAGCTTCGTTGCCCTCCTCTGGACACGCTCCAGCACCTCCATGTCCTTCTTGTAGTGAGGGGCCCAAAACTGAACACAGGATTCGAGGTGCGGCCTCACCAGTGGCGAGTACAGGGGCACGATCACCTCCCTGCTCCTGCTGGCCACACTATTTCTGATACAGGCCAGGATGCCGTTGGCCTTCTTGGCCACCTGAGCACACTGCCGGCTCATGTTCAGCCGGCTGTCAACCAGCACCCCCAGGTCCTTTTCTACCAGGCAGCTTTCCAGCCACTCTTCCCCAAGCCTGTGGAGTTGCATGGGGTGGTTGTGACCCAACTGCAGGACCCGGCGCTTGGCCTTGTTGAACCTCATACGGTTGGCCTCGGCCCATCGATCCAGCCTGTCCAGGTCCCTCTGCAGAGCCTTCCTACCCTCCAGCAGATCAACACTGCCGCCCAGCTTGGTGTTGTCTGCAAACTTACTGAGGGAGCACTCGATCCCCTCATCCAGATTGTTGATAAAGATATTGTAGGTGCATTGTAAACTAGTTGTACGTTTCAGAAGTTTTTTGCAGTGTGTAAATGAAGTGATAAAAGAGCAAAATGTCTTGTTTGATCCCCTAAATTGAACAGTGTCCATAAAAAGTGCTGATCTGAATCTCTGCAATGGAGGGGAGACTGTGAGGAGCTCAGGAGCTCTGACACAAAGGCAGGAAGGAGAAGTATTGTGTTAGCAAGCAGATTGAGTGCAGATGACTGACAGGAGACGGGCTTTGAGATGGAGGCATGAAAAGATGGAAGCAGAACAGAGAGAAGAATAACATCCCAGAGAGACATAAAAATAGCAAGTGAGATCCCTTCCTGTTAAGGTTTTTTTTGATGTTTTAAATTATTTTTTTAATCTTTGCTTTTATTCTTAATACCTCAGTTTGTAATCTGAGAGAAAAACAGGATATACTATCTCTACCTCTTCAGATGTTTTATAAAATTCATGCTGAAAACTGCCTCACATATAAAGATCAAACTATATTTATTCAAATTTAAAGGAAGTACCTTACAGTAAGAAAATCAGCTTACCGTCATTGTCCAGAACTCTATTACAGTGGAAGATGAGGTATGAATAAAAAGCAGTTCAACTTATGAGCTCCCAATTAAAATTCATAAGTGTGGAAGAGAAAGGCTGAATCTGATTTCTTCTCAGGGGAATTCTGTTTTCTGGCACCTACAAGGATGGAAACCAGCGAGCAGTTATAAAATACATTTCTGAAGATAAATAGTTCAAATAAGTGGATTTTGAAAGGAAAAGTCTGTTAAAGGAAAAAAGTTTTCTCCCAGTGCCATTCTTGCAGTATGAAGTACTACAGTATTATTCTGCCATCCTTCAACCATCTCATTTACTTCAATAAACATAGCAGGGCTGGTTTCTCAAACTTCCAGTTTGGGATTCTTAACAGTGCGTCAGGTAAGTGTTACAGTTTTGCTGGACACTGAGGAAACTTGAAAACATTGACCTGGCTGCCTGAATTTTGAAGTCCTCACTTTTCGTGTGATGACTGGTGTCGGAAAGGATGCAACTGGGACCCCAGCACGTGAATAGTGTCTGTCCTTCAGCCGTTTCCTCTGCATGCAAGCATCTGGGAGGTGGAGAGTTACTCACTGTTGCGACCCATCTCATTTCAAATGTTAAACAAGTGCAGTAGTGCAGCTTTTCCCTTTTTCAATTAGAAAAAATGAAAAGTAATAAAAACCAGCAAGCAAACCTACCTGGCCATTTGTGCCTTTTCAGTCCCATTGCTGTGTCTCAAAATCATGTAGGTGTTGAAGCAAACCTGAGGCTGCAGGTGATGTCCAGTTGCTCCAGCCTCACGTCCACAATAACCTTCCTCCAGCCGGAGTTGCCGAGACTATCAACATGAAGAAATGATTTACTGAGCAAGGGACCCACCCATACAAGTTGCTGGCATTTTGCTCATCCTTGGAAAGGCATTAGCAGTCCCTACCAAGACTACTTCCATTATTTCCTCTGTTAGATTTTTCTAACACAAAGGGCCTATCTCCAAATTGTTGGCAGTGATGTTAGGTCCAGAACTTCTCTGAGCAAACCACTGAGGTGCTTAAAGAAACTAAATAGATAGCTGCCCATGTAGGAGTCAGGCTCAAAGGCAATCTGCAAAATAACATATATTCTATGTTTATCCTGTAGAAGACATTAAAATATTAATTGCCAACTATATGTTTTAATTTTCTGTGTACCAGTGTAAGCTCCCGGTGTGGATTTAATATAATTTAGAAGGTTTTTGTGGCCATTTCACTTGGACTTCAGAGGAGGAACTGTTACGAGTTTACAGTAAACTGCTTTTTGTACCTGGGAAAGGTGATGGTATTGGACCTGCTTTTAATAGTAGGGTTTTTCCTGGTACTGGGCAGGGCTGAGCAGGTGGATTTGTTCAGCATTTTGGCTTTGTTTACTGTGCTGAGAAAATAATCATTTTTTTCAGTTGCTGGTGGTCATTGGTAAATGCTGTGATAGAAATACAGAGTTATTTTAAGACTACCTTGAGAGCTGATAATGCTGAGGGACCATTATACATAGTTAAGAGCTCACATTTTATTAGTATCATGGATTATTCACTTTTAATCCTTGCGTCTGTTTCCAGCACTTTGTTCAGTAGTTATCACTGAAGGACCGAAAAGATGTTTTCTTCTAAAAATAGAGTTGAGCTTATTTTAACGCGCAGCTATGCCCTGCAAACAATGCAGAAGTACCATCCATTTTATCTTGCAGAGCTGATGTCTTTCTGGCGTGAGAGTCATACTTTACTGACAGAAGTTAATGAACTCCCAACTCTTTCTAACTATGGCAAAATACCGTAGAAACTGCCCTGGTGTATGCATCTATAGCGTATTTGTTAGTGGAGCTGCAATTGTGAGTAAAAGCTTTGTTCTCAGTAAAGGTGCTGAAAAAACAGATTGTAGTGGTAGAACAGAGGGGGAAATTTGACCTTTGCCTTGCAGGTGTATTTGCTGTTCAAAAAGCTATTAGAAAAAACTGCTACTTTATTTTTAAATTGAGCAGATTTACAATTGATGCATTTGAGACCTATTTCACCCTACAGACCCTTTTCTTTGAACCAAGTTTCAGATTGTAAGTGGTCTTTCACAAATAATGTGTAAATTAGCAGCACGTTGTGGTAATTTCATAAATTTCTGTCTGCATTCTAGATATTAATTGCCAGATGTTTGTGTACACTATTTGTGTAGATGTAAAGTTACTTCTGTTAGTATACAGTTCCCAAGGAGTACAGGTAAGAGATGAGATACCCAGGTGAAATCACACTAGCTGTGTTCCTGCTGAACCTGGTGAGGTGAACAGAATGATATAGCTAATCAAAATTAAATTGAATTAGGCTTAATTAGGTTTCCAGCACTAATGTTTCTGGTTTGTTTGTGTTTTTTTAAGAAAAGGAACCTGCTATTTTTCCAATTCCCAAATGCAACTGTAACAGCACATAACCTGTGCTCCTTGTGCACCTTCTGAGGCATTTTGGGAACCTGTTTTCAGGGTGCACCATTTGTTCCTAAGTAGAAGTAATGTGTAAGTTCATCCAAGAAGTAACCACAAAAAATGGAAATGAATTGAACAGTAGTACCTTCTGATGGTGTTCAAAGTTGGGGGTTACCAAATGGAGAAATCTGCCTCATTTGAAATGTGTGGGTGGTGGCGGAGGAAGATGTAGTATAAATGTATTTGGCCACTTTTACCAAACAACTGTTCTCAACATACCTTTGCACTTGGAAAAAGTACAGTGAGGAGGGGGAATTGCATGAATTCAGTAGTAGCATAAGCCTATGTGATCACAATTACGTTCTCTGTGGTGTGACATTTCTTAATACAGGTGCACTGGCCTTGCAAAATGCCAAGTCTTAGCAGAATGGTCAAAAATTGTAGGAAATAAAAGTAAAAATAAATACTGCACATAGATACGGAATGTCGATTATATTTTGTACCATTTAAAAATGAAAATGTATTTGAATTTAAGAGGCATAGTGCTTGTGACTGTATTTTGCAATAATGTTTCTTTCTGCATACATAAGTATAGCCTGTATCAGAAATAGTGTGGCCAGCAGGAGCAGGGAGGTGATCGTGCCCCTGTACTCGGCACTGGTGAGGCTGCACCTCGAATACTGTGTTCAGTTTTGGGCCCCTCACTACAAGAAGGACATGGAGGTGCTGGAGTGTGTCCAGAGGAGGGCAACGAAGCTGGTGAAGGGCCTGGAGCACAAGTCTTATGAGGAGTGGCTGAGGGAACTGAGACTGTTTAGCCTGGAGAAGAGGAGGCTGAGGGGAGACCTCATCGCGCTCTACAACTACCTGAAAGGAGGTTGTAGCAAGGTGGGTGTCGGTCTCTTCTCCCAAGAAACAAGTGATAGGACAAGAGGAAACAGTCTCAAGTTGTGCCAGGGGAGGTTTAGATTGGATATGAGGAAAAATTTCTTCACCGAAAGGGTTGTCGAGCATTGTAACAGGCTGCCCAGGGAGTGGTTGAGTCACCATCCCTGGAGGTATTTAAAAGACGTGTAGATGTGGTGCTTAGGGACGAGGTTTAGTGGTGGACTTGGCAGTGTTAGGTTTATGGTTGGACTTGATGATCTTAAGGGTCTTTTCCAACCTAAATGATTCTATGATTCTAAGTCATCACTAGGGTAAAGTGGCTTAATCTACAGTAGACTCATAGGACGTTGGTTGGAAGGGACCTTTTACGGTCATCTATCCAGCCTCTTGCTTGAAGCAGACCTGTCACTACACCAGATCAGGTCAACCCTGGCTTTGTCTAGCCAGGTCTTGGATATTTCCAAGAATGGAGAGTCCACCATGTCTCTGTGCTGCCTGCTCCAGCACTGCACTTACCTTCCTAGTAAGGAATTTCTTCCTAATGTCCATTGTGAATCTCCCAAACTTCAACTTGCGCCTGTTGTCCCTTGTTACCTCATTTTCCACTCCTGCAAAACATTTGGCTCTGTTACCTTCTTGATCACCCAAGTTAGACTAGACTAGACTAGACTAGACTAGACCAGACTATTTCAGTTGGAAGGGATCTACCATGATCATCTAGTCCAACTGCCTGACCAATTCACGGCTGACCAAGTTAAAGCATGTTATTAAGGGCATTGTTCAAATGCTTCTTAAACGCTGACAGGCTTGGGGCATCGACCACCTCTCTAGGAAGCCTGTTCCAGTGTTTGACCACCCTCTCGGTAAAGAAATGCTTCCTAATGCCCAGTCTGAACCTCCCCTGGTGCAGCTTTAAACCATTCCCACGCGTCCTGTCACTGGATACCAGGGAGAAGAGCTCAGCACCTCCGTCTTCCCTTCCTCTCCTCAGGAAGCTGTAGAGAGCAATGAGGTTGCCCCTCAGCCTCCTTCTCTCCAAGCTAGACAAACCCAAAGTCCTTAGCTGCTCCTCGTAGGACATTCCTTCCAGCCCTTTCACCAGCTTTGTTGCCGTCCTCTAGACGCATTCAAGGACCTTCACATCCTTCTTAAATTGTGGGGCCCAGAACTGCACACAGTATTCAAGGTGAGGCCTCACCAATGCCTCAGCATAATCACCTCTTTTGACCGGCTGGTTATACTGTGTTTGATGCACCCCAGATGCAGTTTGCGCTCTTGGCTGCCAGGGCACACTGTTACTCACATTGAACCTGCTGTTGACCAGCACCCCCAGATCCCTTTCTGCAGGGCTGCTCTCCAGCCACTCCTCTCCCAATTTATACTTGTGCCCAGCATTACCCTGTCCTAGGTGCAGGATCCGGCATTTTGACTTGTTAAAATTCATGCCGTTGATGATTGCCCAATGTTCCAATCTATCTAGATCCCTCTGCAAGGCCTCTTGTCCCTCAAGAGAGTCAACAGCACCTCCCAGTTTGGTATCATCAGCAAACTTGCTAATGGTGCATTCAACTCCTGCATCCAGATCATTGATAAATATATTGAACAGAACTGGCCCTAGAGTTGAACCCTGAGGAACACTGCTGGTGACCAGTTGCTAACCAGATGTAGCCCCATTTACTACAACCCTTTGAGCCCAGCCGTTCAGCCAGTTCTTCACCTAGCGCACCGTGAACCCGCTCATGCCACAGGTGGACAACTTGTCCAGTTATGAGGGACGGTATCAAAAGACTTACTAAAATCCAGAAAAACTACATCCATCGCCTTCCCTTCATCCACTAGGCAGGTGACCTTATCATAGAAGGATATCAAATTAGTTAAACAGGACTGTCCCTTTGTGAACCCATGTTGACTGTGCCGCGAGGATGTGCTCCATGATCTTTCCAGGGACGGAGGTAACCTAACTGGCCTATACTTCCCTGAGTCCTCCTTCCCATCTATCCCATCTGAAGATGAGTGTAATGTTAGTCTTCTCCAGTTATAAGGGACTTCTTCAACTTCACCATGATTTTCTGTGATGGTAGAGAAATGATCAACCAGCTCTTTCAGCACAGGTGATTCCCATCCAACCCCATGGATTTAAATAATTCAGCTTCTGTAAGTAGTCCTTGCCCTGTTGCTCTCCTACTGTTGGTTGCTGCTGTCCTTCTCAAACTGCGCTGGTACGCACAGGGGTCTGGCAGCAGGATTTGCCTATGAAGACCAAAGGGAAAAAGGGGTTGAATACCTCAGGCTGTCAGTATTTGGCCATAGGCTGAATTATCTGTCAGTAGGTTGTCTTCTCCATTCATTAATGAACTGCAGTTTTGAGAGGAGCAGCAATTCAGCAAGGCTTATAAGCAGGCTCTCCCAGAGTAGAAATCACAGTTTTCTAAGCTGGTTACCAGAACTCAGATCCCTTAATTCAGGGACTTGAGAGGTTAGATTTATATTTTCAACTTGCTAAGGACCAGCATCAGGTCCTGTTATGCTAAAATATGGAGCCCTAGAGACACGTGCTGTACTATAAAGCAGCTGGAATAAATGAATAACAAGAAATAATTCTTTTTATATGATTTGTGAAAACGGCCTGTATTTTGCTTTCCTTTGCTTAGTCCATTGACAGTAAGTTAATCCACAGATACTTGCAGTGTGGTAAGGGAGCTGAAACATGATTTAAATCTTGAACATCATATGAACAGGAACTTAACTAACATTCGTATTAGTTGCAAGAACTTCTTAAAAGTGTGGCTAATTAGTAATGACTTAAGTTATACAGCAAAGGATAAAAGGAGTCAAACTTAGATCTTGTTAAGTTAATCTTCTTTTGCAGTCTGTAAATTGAGTTACAGCTTAGGTTCAGTGTTACTGTATTTTGCATTGTCAACAGGTTGTGTGTCAGTGGACCATGCTGTAAAAGAAAAGAGAAGAAAGCCAGCTTGGACAATTTTTGTTAAATTGTAGTCTGAATGGGATCAGTACGGTGGTTGGGTTGAAAGCCAAAATCAAACTCCCCCATTTTATTTTGTTCAGCTGAACTTGGTTGTCCTCAGGCGTGCTGCCCATCTGCCCTGAGCCCTCACGCAGCACAGCTCTGTGCACCCAGCAGCCCATCTGGGTAAAGGGAGGCCACGCAAGAGCAAAAGTTTTTGCCCTGGGGGTTTTGCCCTGTCAAGCCTTGTACACTGGACGTGAAGCTCACAGCTCTTGGTTCCCTTCCTCAGCTCCTTCCCAGAGAGGTCATGGTGTTGCACTGTCTACGGGTAGAAATGCCGCCGAGCAAGGTCCTGCTTGGGAGCCTTACTGCCCAGGTGCAGCCCAGGACTCAGGTCCCTCTTCAGGTGTGGTGGGGTTGGGGTCTCTGCGCCGTGCAGTCTCTCACACCAAGTGTTTTCTGGTGTCGAGATCTGATGCATCAAAGCATCCAAGTTGGAGAGGTTGGGGTTTGCTGCAAGCACACGTTTGGGCCCAGCAAACCCATCTGTGGCTCCTTTACTTGGGTCAGGGCTGTCCTGCGTATTGATACAACCACACTTCGTGTTTGCATTAGGCCTTTAGGACGAGGATGGTTTCACGTCTGATTCTTCTGCTGTTGTCTGACTTATACTCGCTGTCAGTAGCTGCACTTATTTATGTGATTGCTGGTGGGTCAGATTCCACATTGTGACTTGCTTGCAGAAATAAAAATTGAAGAAGAAACTTGAACAAGAAGTTTGAAGCATGGCATCTAAACTACCTATTGTTATTTTTAAGGAGCTGCTGGGTCTTCACTCCACCTTAAAAAAAAAAAAAAAAAGAAAAGAAAAATGAGGCAGGCTTCTACCTGAGTTTGTTAATGATAGTAAAGGTTCTTGATAGTCACAGAGGACTTTCTCATTTCCTTATAAGAAAGTAAATGCCCAATATGCATCTTGAAGTGTACTGGGGAAGAAAATTCATCCAAGAGAGGGATGTGAGGAAGGGCAAGAGAGATGTATAGCTATTTTATTCTACTTTCAGTAATACTGGTAAGGGTTTTTTTCCTAATCTTTCCTTTAAAAAAAGAGCATTTATGATTTTTAGAGAAGGAGGGAGTGGGAGCAGTGGAATAAAGACAAGGCACTTAATTTCAACAAACTTAAGGGAAGTGGTGTTAATATCCTATGGGAATGATAAGGATTTTGCGAAAGGAGGAATGGTTTCCAAACAAGGCAGTTTAAAGTTTTGCATTTGATGCTGTGAGACTGGAAAAAACCCCAGAGAAATTGTGGTAAGCAAAGCTATGGTAAAAGCTGTAAGAAGGGATTAGATGAGCTCTGGAGATGTCTCTCCGATTTCCATTTCTGTGATTCTAACTTTAGGCTATGTCTTTTTGCACATCATCTTGAGCATGGCTATTAATAGTCTACCTGTAGTTTAGATACAGTATGTATATTTGGTTCTGTATATTTCAATTGATGTTTCTAATTAAAATGAAACAGAAAGGTGTATTTGCTTGACAATGACATTGTCATTGACAACATAGTCAGCAAAACAGTACAAAAAGCTTAAGTCACAGGCGTAATTGGGGGTTAGTTTTCCAATGCCTTTCTGTATTATCACCTTTTTGCACATAAACACATCTTCTGATCTAAATGCATTAGGAAAAAGGATAGGAAAAGCAGCTGAATTATGCAGAGATGTTAATTAGTAGGAAAGAGGTGAGGTCTTCCAACAGCATATTCTAATTGAAGTCACTGAACTGAGATTTCGGCAATGATTTCTGCTTCAGAGATCAAGAGAGATTATTTATTCTTAGCAGTTTTCTGTCTGCAGTTCCCAAAAGTTCAAGCAGGCCAAATGACTTCCATCATTTGTGAACAAGCAGTGACATTGCACTGAGGCCGGAGGGTTCATTTCTAGCCTGTGGAGCCAGGCACTCCCAGGCAGACTGTTTGGTCTCCTCTCTAACCATGAGGAGAGGAGATGGCCGAGGAGATGACCACTGCTCCAGTTTTGTTTAACAAAAAGGTTCATTTTGAAAAGGGGTAACTCTTTCAAAAAAAAAAGAAAAAAAAAAGACCACCCTACACAGCTATTAACTTTTTATAAGATGCATGTGAGTTTACTGAAGCACATGCTGAGCATTGGGGTCGTATGCTCTTTTGCAGCCTTCCTTTCACCTCTACGTGAGAATGGTTAAGCGTGGCCAGTCCAGAAGTCCATCTCCCAGCAGTGGCCTGAAGCAGATACGTAGAGAAGCGTGCAAGAAGCGGGCAAGCGTGGAGTAATGCTTTGTTAGAATACTTCCCCCATTTGCTAGCAATTTTCATATGAAATATTTCTTATCTTTACTGGGTGTAAGAGGTGGGGCAGGAAAGCTTGTGGTTGTCAAACTATGTTTCTGTGGCATGTCAGCAGGCTTCAGAAAGAGAAAGGAGTCGCCTTTCTCCCCAGTGTGGTCATTGCTGTTTAGAGGCGATAATTGAGCACATCGTTTACTTTTATGGCTAGCTCTGTTTTACCAGCAGCCCAGTGTCTGACAGATCGTTTGCCTCTACCGCAGGGATTTTAGGAGGAGAGTAAAAGTCCATTTCCTCCTTGTTAAAGTGGCAGCTGCTCCCTCTGCCTCTGTGCCCTGGGGAAGCTTCTGCAACTTGCTTCTCTACAGATGTACAGAGCTGCCATTTTACCTTTGGAACAGAAACCACCGTGAGCCCCTGGCCCTCCAGCCCTGCGTGCCTCAAGGGTTGAAGTTATGACCCAGGAATAGCAGAGACCTGCTTATTTTGGCAACGCAGGCCTGTAAGTCTTCTCATCTACTCACGAATACTGCTAACATGGTAGTCTGTCTGGAGTTTAGAGAGGATATGCTGGCCTCAGAAACGATGTAACGTCACTTACAGCAGCAAATAAACCTGGAAAAGCAGCAAGAAAGGGGAGCTAGTGGGAGTATTTGTGTAAAGAGAACAAGAGACAGGTCACAGGCTGAGAATGGAAACCGTAGCGAATATGCCTAATAAGTTCCCACAGCCAGAGAAAAATCTACTCGCTCGCATCCACCTAGGTGCCATGGCTGAAATGGGATACCTGGGCTGGGGTGGCAGCGGGATGTGATGGGGCAGGTGCTAGAGAGAGAAGCAGAACAAGTCCTTTTCCTGATTTTATTGATTTGTCCTGTGATTTCTGGGAAGATACAAAGGTCTCTGTCTCATTTTCCTTGTTTGTGTGATTGTGCAGCTGTCACTGCTTTGCATTTTCAGAGATTGGCTAGTGGGAACCAAACCTGAGAGCCATGGTTTGAACTTGTTTTGTTTATAGCGTGAAGCGGCTGTAAAAACCTCAGGAGGAAATGGCTGGGTTTGCCCAGGTGTATTCAGGTGTATTCAGGCGGCCGAAAGCTGTAGAAAGCGGTGTTAAATTCCAGTAATCTTCCGTCTGCTTTGACGCTCCATTTATGATGTGTTTCTCCTCACGCAGGAGCAGTGTACCGTACCGTGGTACAGAGGCTCGCTGTTGCCGTCAGCACTGGAAAAGACTGAAGCTGGTATCCCTGTTGTCCCCAGCCAGAGGCACAGCTGTAAAATGTTCATCAGAAAAAACTGAACGGTAGATCCTCAAGAGTGAGTAAAAAGCAAATCTGACTTGTTTTTTTTTCTTTTCCTAAAATGCACTAAAATAATGTCACACAAATTTATTTGGAAATGCATTAAAGTTACTGGGTAAATACAGAGTGAGAGAAGCGCGGAGTTTTACCTGTGGTGCCAGGTTATGGTATTTATGTCACACTGCTGTGTCCTTTGAAGTATGTAGTTCCTTGCCTCCTCTGCTATCCATTTACACCGCTGTTGAACTGTGTTTCTAAGGACTGGTGGCTCAAGGCTTGTGAAGAAAAGTGTCAAGCATCCTATGGAAACGGGATTTCTCTAAGCAAGAGGCCGGCTCCTAGGAAGAACTGCTGTGGCAGGGAAAAAATCAGCTGGGAGGGACCAGCCCCTGGGGCTGATATGAAGGCTGCACAGGAAAATACCTGGACAGCTGTATCAAGAAAGGAGATGTTCTGTTTTGTGGGCCGTGTTCACCCGCTCAAGCAGGGGAGCTACGCAGGAATGAAGAGGACAGTGTCCTGACCTGCCTTCTCCAGGGCAAGGTGGACAACCACAGTTTCCAAAGGCAGAGAGAAACAGAGAACATCTTCAGGATGCTTTCTGTTTTCTTAATGATTTTCAATTGCATTTTAATTTTGAATAGTGAATGACTGCGTTCAGAAACCCAACCCTTTGCAAAGCAATCCTTAGGTGTTTTGTAGGTTGTAGGTCTATCCCTTAAGAGATGAACTTGTAGACCCAAAGGATTGCATACTCAGTGGGGTGCTACAGAATATGAGGAGGCGGCTGGGGAGGTTGGAGGGAGGTGACTCCAGTGTCCAGGCCTTGCCCAGGTGTTTGAACCTGGGTACCACTCCTGCCTTTCCACAGCTGAAAGAGGGCTGCCTGTGGAGCCCATCACTGGAGATACATCACCTGTGCTCTGCCCAGCCCCAGCTGGGAGAAAACGCATGAGATTGAGTGATCGGTTTCCTTCACAGCAGCCCGGAGAGTTTCCTTTCGTGGAGTGCTTGACCATTTGTCAATTCGGGATATTTGTCCAAGGTACATACATTATAGGTTATTAACTTGTTATACATGATACAGCAATGCCGTTTCCTGAACCTTGAGTGAAAGCAAGTCTTCTTAAGCTATCTTAACAGCAAATATGTTAAAATGAAATAGTCTTGCTTGACATGTCAAGGCACAATTCTGATATACCTGAGAGAAAAAAACCCAAACCAATCTTTGCTGTAAGTCCCATAATTAAAGCAATGGCAGACCAAGCAATATGTTGTTAGAAATATAGATTGCAATTACTTCTTTTATTTATTCCATTTTCTACTTAAAAAGAAATCACAGCTGTATGAATGCTTAAGCAGGATAAATGCTCAGGTAGGGGAAAGCATTGTGAGATACTGGATTTTCAGATAGGTGGACCCTGTACTTTCTGTGAAAAACTGTGTTTTTGATGACTTACATGGATGTGCATACAGTGCATACCACTTCCCTGGTATGCAAACCACTGCAGTGGTGGATGGAGAGGAAGATGAAGGACCAAAATCTGGAGACACAGTTCCTTAAAATCTTTAGCCTCTGGAGTTCTCAATGTTAAAAGCCCAAACTCTTTGTAAGAATGCACATAGTTCCTTAGAAACTAGATCTATATTTTTACATGCTTGTATGTAGGTACGTCCATATGTAGGTATGTATGTGTAAAATAGTATTTTCATCCTCTCAGCTACATGTAGAAAACATATGTTAGTGATTAGGAAAGTGGAGAAGTGTTTTATTGGAGTCCGAATGACTGAAGGATGCAATTCTGTAATATTCTTTAACTGTTAAATTGCTGATGGATATAGAAATGAGCTGCAGGTTTGTCACATACATATACATGCGTGTGCATGTATGTAAGTGTGATCTATGTGGAGAGAAGAAATAACTTACCTTTCTCCAGTTAGCCTCCTTCACATGAGGAGGAGTTGCATCTAGGGGACTCTGTGAGGATTTTGAATAAGGTACACGTTTGATGTGATTCAATGTGTTTGTTCCCAAGCTGGTTGTGTAGAGCATGTTGCAGCAGTGCACTGTGAACCTGCTGGAATAAGGTTTGTGATGATGATAGGGTTTTTCAAGAGAAAGTCAGAGAATGTCCCCCTAGAAAGCCCCATCCTCTGCACAAGGAGAGGCTTTCCATGTGCTAAGCTGTTTTATTGTTTCTGGGAAATAAGGCAGTCTCCGTGCTGGAGGATGAGCTGGGCTTGTGGGATCATTGCCAGAAGCAGCTTACGGCTTAGAAAATAAAACCTGAGAGCGTGGTGTGATTTCTGAAGTCCATGCAGAAGACAAGTCATTACTGAGATTTGCTGATACTTTCTGCACCAGTTGTTTTTTGCATTTCTTTTCCAGACTGTGTGTTTTAATTCTAAATAAATCACGGTGATTTACCATTGACAGGAGATGTCATGGTGAAGTCAGGCTGATAAAAGTCCTCTAGCAAATTGCAGAAAGCTGAGTGATTCTCACAGATACTGTGGATAGGATTCATTTAATCTAACTTTGGATGTTTATAGTGCAGAATCTGAGATGATGCTTAATGAGGTAAGTAATTTTAGAGTGTGATTCATCTGGCAGTTGAAATGTACTTTACAATGACATGGATTGTGTCCTTTGTTGACCATAAAGGGAGCCTAGCTGAGTTAAGTAAGTCGGTGGTAGATGTCTGCACTGCCCAGTGAACCCTTTTCTTTACATCTGGTGTCACAGTGCTTTCCAGAGAGCCCGTGACTTTCAGGACTTTTGGAGAGTCCTGAAAATTTGCATTCAGCCATCTGTGGTCAGGGCAGACAGAGCAGAGGTGGTGCCAAACACTTCCTCACAATCTTTTTTTTTTTTCCTTTTGAATCTGAGATTTGGCTTCAGTCATCAATGGTTGTCTTGGAAGGAACATCATGTAATATAATGGAAGTGATAATTTTTTAATTGTTACCACAAATCTTAGCTCTGTAGTAAAACTTGCATGTGAGCTCATGACTTAGAAATGTAATCCATGCCATACAGCCTCTAAAATAAGAATTTGTGAAAATGCAGCTCTGGTTTTCGGATGGATGACAGAGGAATCCAGATGTTTCTGGCTTTTTGTGAAGATGTTTCAAATTTCACTGAAGCTGGAGTGAACCTAATTGTTTCTTACATTTATTTGGAAGAACGTTCCTGTGTCAGAGAGGTGGGGGAAGGAAGGTATGAGAGTGATCCAAACGTGCAGCACACAGGGCTGAGCATGGACTGGCCACGTGGGTGGTGGGCATGGTCTGGATATTGGTTTTGGAGTTCAGTACATGTAAAAAGGAGCAGAAAACAACAAAGCAGGTAGCAAGGAGACAGTAGCCAAGAATGCCAGTAGCGCTGAGAAAAAGCATGAGTGTGCTTCAGGGTGGTGTACTGCAGGAGCTGTTTGCACTAGGGATGCTGTCTGATTCCCGCTGGTGAAAATCTCATTCCAAGAGAAACCATTTAGAATGCAAGAGTAATGAATTAGTCTGTTTGCCGTGCAAACTATTCTGTGAGTAGTGCATATCCTGCTGTTATATATACTTTCCTGTTCTCTGGGTGAAGAAATAATTTCCTCTTAACCAATAAGCACATGTGTGATTTTAAGCACATGGCTTATTTCAATGGCTTCAAGTGACTATAGATTAATTCATTTTCCAATGAAGTGCCACGAAGATGATGAAGGGACTGGAGCACCTTTCCTAGGAGGAAAGGCTGAGAGAGCTGGGACTGTTCAGCCTGCAGAAGAGAAGTTTCAGGGCGATCTTACTAATGTACAGAAATACCTGAAGGGAGGGTGCAAAGAGGACGGAGCCAGGCTCTTTTCAGTGGTGCGCAGTG